>NC_041745.1:21283433-21883433 GCF_004115215.2 Ornithorhynchus anatinus | reverse complement strand
ATTTTCTTCTTCTTTCCTTCCCCTCCACCCTGAGAGAAGCAACTTGGTCTAGTGGAATGAGTATGGGCCTGGGAGTCAGAGGATCTGCAATATACTCCTGGCTCTACCACTTATCCGCTGTGTGACTTGGTCAGGTCACTTCACTTCTCTGTCCTTTAGGTTTCTCATCTGTAAAATGAAGATCAATACCTGTTTCTCTCCTACCTAGACTGTGAGCCTAGCCTGGGCCAGGGATGGTGTCCAACCTCATTATCTTGTATCTAGCCCAGCTCTCAGTACAGTGCTTAGCACAAAGTAACTGGTAAACAGTACCACAATATTTACTATTATACCAGCCAGGCCAGGGTGTTCCCATTTTCATCAGAGAAGTAGCGTGGCTTAGTGGAAAGCGCACAGGCTTGGGAGTAAGAGGACGTGGGTTCTAATCCTGGCTCTGCCACTTGTCAGCTGTGAGACTTTGGGCAAGTCACTTAACTTCTCTGTGCCTCAGTTACCTCACCTTAAAATGGGGATTAAAACTGTGAGCCCCACATGGGCCAACCTGATTACCTTCTATCTCCCCCAGTGCTTAGAACAGTGCTTGGCACATAGTAAGCACTTAACAAATAAGCCCGTCAAACGGCAGGGACTGTCTCTATCTGTTGCCGACTTGTTCATTCCAAGCACTTAGTACAGTGCTCTGCACATAGTAAGCGCTCAATAAATACTATTGAATGAATGAATGAAATACTATCATTACTACAATTATTATTATCAGGAAATTACAAAACAAAAAGCCTGGTTAACAGAACTGTCGATGCCCCCTTGGACAGTAACACCCAGAGGGAAGAAACTTCCCCTCTGCCTATTCTAGAATTGCATCCTGAGGATGTCCAGTAAAATATTAAGCAGCAATCAGGAGACCAGATTTATTATGACTCTCTCTCAGATGAAGATCAACCTGACAGAGGACCTGAAGAGAAAGCTTGTAGGCATTTTCACTGGCGCAGGGGGATACTGCAGCTGTCAAAGCATTACATGAACAGAAGCTCACACATTTCACTGCCTCTATACCTTGTGTTTTCCTGCCACAGCTAGGTGGAAATTCATGAACGGGTATCAAATTGAATCTGTAAATTCAAGATTTAAAGTGGATTAGACTGGGGTCTACCATCACACACCTATATTTCAGTCTTCCGTTTATTCCAGTCCCTGAAGTTATTTACTCTACACGAACTTCCTAAAGTGTTTTTCAGAGTCAGGGAAGGCAGTATCTAAATAAAGCCCATTGGCATTTCTAGCCAGCCTGCTGCCAATGAGCTGGCCACGAAGAGTGTGAACAATGAGTACAGATTATGGTGAATTTATTGGTTTTCTACTCTACCTCTTCCATACCCAAGAGAGACTTTCATATCTTATAAAATACTAGGCTGGGTTGTTGGTGGTGCTTTTTCACTTGATAAGATTATTGCTTTAGTAGATTTTTTTCCCAACTTCCCTGTCATTTCTGGTTTTGAATCTCCTTTATGTTCAAATACACCCTTTTTGTTAATAGTATACAGCTACTTGACTGCTATTGTGCCATTTCATATTATTAAAATATTTTCAGAGTGTATTCTCCACTTAGCTGTCAGGACGAAGACATCACTATAAACTCCAAGTGCTGGAAAGGTGGCTTTTTCGAATTATGTTATTCCACCCTGCAAGAAGTTTTTTTTGCAAACACATCATGCTCTGCTGTGGGGAAAAATAAAAATCTCTTCAGTTTTATATAAAAAAAGCCCACCAGTGTTGTTGATAACAGATGGTTAAGGTACTAGCATTAATTAGGGGTGCTAAGACTATGGCCTGTAATAATGAGACAAAACCTATCCAGCTAGCCATGATATTTACACAAGTTGGTCTTGAGAAATCTGTTACTTCTCAAGGTGGCTAGCAGAGCAAGCGGAAATTCAACTGAAAACAGCTTGGCTTACCTCGACCCTGCCATCTTTCTCCTGTTTCCCTTTCTTAGGTCTTCCCTTCTAAATTCACTCCTCCAAGATCCAGAAGAGAGGATATATGGGTAATGTGGCCTGGTGGAAAAAGCACGGGCTTGGGAGTCAGAGATCGGGGGGTTCTAATTGCAACCCTGCCACTTGTTTGCTGTGTGACTTTGGTCAAGTCACTTAACTTCTCTGTGCCTCAGTTACATCATCTGTAAAATGGGGATTATTCATTCATTCATTCAATAGTATTTATTGAGCGCTTACTATGTGCAGAGCACTGTACTAAGGGCTTGGAATGAACAAGTCGGCAACAGATAGAGACAGTCCCTGCCATTTGACAGGCTTACAGTCTAATCGGGGGAGACAGGCAGACAAGAATAATGGCAATAAATAGAGTCAAGGGGAAGAACATCTTGTAAAAATAATGGCAACTAAATAGAATCAAGGCGAAGTACATTTCATTAACAAAATAAATAGGGTAATGAAAATGTATACAGTTGAGCAGATGAGTACAGTGCTGAGGGGATGGGAAGGAAGAGGAGGAGGAGCAGAGGGAAATGGGGGGAAAAGAGGGTTTAGCTGTGGAGAGGTGAAGGGGGGCAGTAGAGGGAGTAGAGTGAGAAGGGGAGCTCAGTCTGGGAAGGCCTCTTGGAGGAGGTGAGTTTTAAGTAGGGTTTTGAAGAGGGGAAGAGAGTTAGTTCGGCAGAGGTGAGGAGGGAGGGCATTCCAGGACCGCGGGAGGACGTGGCCCAGGGGTCGACGGCAGGTTAGGCCAGACCGAGGGACGGTGAGGAGGTGGGCGGCAGAGGAGCAGAGCATGCGGGGTGGGCAGTAGAAAGAGAGAAGAGAGGAGAGGTAGGAAGGGGCAAGGTGATGTAGAGCCTTGAAGCCTAGAGTGAGGAGTTTTTGTTTGGAGCGGAGGTTGATAGGCAACCACTGGAGTTGTTTAAGAAGGGGAGTGACATGCCCAGATCGTTTCTGCAGGAAGATGAGCCGGGCAGTGGAGTGAAGAATAGACTGGAGCGGGGCGAGAGAGGAGGAAGGGAGATCAGAGAGAAGGCTGACACAGTAGTCTATCTGGGATATAACGAGAGCCCGTAGCAGTAAGGTAGCCGTTTGGGTGGAGAGGAAAGGGCGGATCTTGGCGATATTGTAAAGGTGAAACCAGCAGGTCTCGGTAACGGATCGGATGTGTGGGGTGAACGAGAGAGAGAAGTCAAAGATAACACGGAGATTGCGGGCCTGAGAGATGGGAAGGATGGTCGTGCCATCCACGGTGATAGGGAAGTCTGGGAGAGGACCGGTTTGGAAGGGAAGATGAGGAGCTCAGTCTTGCTCATGTTGAGTTTTAGATGGCGGGCCGACATCCAGCTGGAGACGTCCTGGAGGCAGGAGGAGATGCGAGCCCGAAGGGAGGGGAGAGGACGGGGCAGAGATGTAGATCTACGTGTCATCTGCATAGAGATGGTAGTCAAAGCCATGAGAGCGAATGAGTTCACCAAGGGAGTGAGTGTAAATGGAGAACAGAAGAGGGCCAAGAACTGACCCTTGAGGAACTCCAACAGTTAAAGGATGGGAGGGGGAGGAGGTGCCTGCGAAGGAGACCGAGAATGACCGGCCAGAGAGATAAGAGGAGAACCAGGAGAGGACGGAGTCCGTGAAGCCAAGATGAGATAAGGTGTGGAGGAGGAGGGGCTGGTCGACAGTGTCAAAGGCAGCAGAGAGGTCAAGGAGGATTAGAATAGAGTAGGAGTCATTGGATTTGGCAAGAAGGAGGTCATGGGTGACCTTAGAATTAGATTAAGAATGTGTGAGCCCCACGTGGGCCAACCTGATTACTTTCTATCTCCCCCAGTGCTTAGAACAGCGCTTGACACATTATAAACACTTAACAGATACTATCATTATCATTATTCAGATATTATTTCAGTGGTGAGGAGGAGACTTGATCCTAGATAAAGATGCCAAAGGAATGGCAGGGAAATACATAGATTGGGATTGAGGGATGAGATACGAAAGCAAGCATGAGCTTTTAATTTATAAGATGTGCTACCAAGAAGGACCCTTTTATGATATTTGTTACCATTAATGGCATTGTTAAGCACCTACTGTGTGCCATGCATTGTACTAAACACAGGAGTTTCATTCAAAATAATCAGGTCAGGCACAGTCCCTTGTCCTATGTAAGATTTAGTCTAAGCATGATGGAGAGCAGGTATTGAATCCAACTTAACAGATGAGGAACCTGAGGCACAGAGAAGTGAGGTGACTTGCCCAAGGTCATGCATCTGGTAAGTGGCAGAGCCAGAATTAGAAAGCAGGTGCTCTGGCTCCAAGGCTTTGCGCAAAGTAAATGCTCAATAAATATAAGGAATTCTCCAAAGTCCCTGGGAAAGATGAGTCAATCGATCAATGGTATGTATTGAGCATGCTTTGTGCAGAGCACTGTAATAAGTGCTGGCGAGAGTACGATGGAGTGGTAGGCCTATTTTCTGGCTTCAAGGAACTTACCATCTAGCATGAGATAGAGACTAAAATAAATTACAGGTAGGGAAAGCAACACCATATAGAGATAAGTAAATAAATGTTACTGGGGGAGTGTGCTGAGTACCTATACCTAAATATTTCCTCTGGGATGCAATTCCTGAACAGGCCTGGGAGTCCGAGGACTTGTTTTCTATTCCCAGCTCTGCCATTTCTCTGCTGCGTGATCTTGGGCAAGTCACAACTTCTCTGTGCCTCACTTGCCTCATTTGTAAAATGGGGATTAAGATTGTGAACCTTATGTGAGGCAGGAACTATGTCCAACCTGATTATTTTTCATCTACCTCAGTGCTTAATACAGTGACTGACACCCAGTTTGCACTTGATAAATACCATAAAAAAATGGGAGAGTGCATTCATGTTCCCTTAGAGAGATGCTAGTATTCCCTCAAACTGTGTACAGAGGGAGCGGAAGGAGATGGATAAGAGAGAGGAGGGCATGACATTTCTAAATGGATGGATGGTTGGAGAAAGTTTTACAGACCATTGAAATTGGGCCATAGAATGACTGTGAAATCTGCTAAATTACAAGCTCCTTGAAGGTAAGGATCATGCAACCACCCAAGCATTTAATGCAGTGATATGTGCATAATAAGTACTCAGTAAATGTTATTTCTCAGACTAGGTACTTATTTTTTGGCATACTTTCTGGGCTGGTTTCTTTGGCTCAGGAGGAGTGATAGGATTCCTCGCCAGAGAAGGCGTTAAGTGATGGATGGAGCTGAGTGAGTTGTTATTCTAAGTGTTAACACCAGGCTCATTGCCCAGCTCTTGCTAAGGGGAAGGTGATGGGTGTCGAGGGGTGACTTACTGAAAAATCATTCTTTTCCCTTCAACCGCTTTCAATATGCAGGTTCTGGTCCTACATTCTAGGCTTATCAGTCTCCAGGATTTCATACAGGCCTATCGGTAGAGTCTGCTACTGAGAGGATGGTTTTCCAAGGAAGAACCCGCTGATTGAAAAGCAGGTGTGAATGTGGCACTCAGTATGGTGTATAAACTGGATCAGGGCAGAGTAGGTCTTCTGCTCAGAAGGCAGACAGAAAAACACTAATCTATGGCCGTGGATTGTAGCCAGGCCCTAAACAATAGTATCGCAGCCTGTCATTCATGGCAGGCTGCTGGTTTTGGGGGAATGGGAAAAGGAAGTATGGATGACTCAGCTAAAATCATCACTACTAATGAATTAATGACTTTAAGTGCAAGTCTTACTAAATATAAGTGTGCACCATATTTGCCTTCAAAAAAGCTAGGAAAGCAGTGTAGGCTAATGGAAAGAGCATGGGTCTGGGAGTTAGAGGACCTGCTTTCTAATAGCTTGGTAACTTGCCAGCATGTACACACACAAATGTATTTTGGCAAAACAGTAAAGAACTGTTTCAGAATTTTGTTTCTCAGGCAACACACCGACTGACCAGGCAAGAAGGCCAACTGTTTAACAGGCATCACATCTAACTCCACAACAACTTCCATCAGAGCCATTTACAGCCAGGATAGTATCATATACAATGAAGTTTTGGAACATAGGCTTCAAGAATTGACACCATGTTCACCCAAACACAGCTATGATGAGTGGGGACATGTGAGGAGAATGAGTGTCAGCTGCTATATAGACAGCCGAATTTGGGAAACAGAAAGTAAAGAGGGCAGCAGAAATGTTTTAAGGACTCAGTAAAACATAACTTTAGACAATGCTGGTTGCCAGCTGAAAAAATGGGAATCAATTGCTGAGGATTGGCAAACATGGCCTACTGCCATGAAGGAAGGAGTGTGTCCCTTTGAGCAAAGCTCCTTGGGGAAACAGAAACGTGTGACCAGGACTGTGGGTCCTGCAGTGACCTTTTCATCCACACACACAGTCATAGGTTTGTTTCACTCTCTATAGTATCTTCTTCAAATATCAAGGACTATTATATATTAATTGAAACCACTTTACCAGTAGCATTTGTTCATGGGGCATTCTGGAGCAAAATGGAGTCACCACTGATTAATACCTGCCCTTTTTGGTTTGTGGGGTTTGATTTGGTCCTTGGGCATCTTCAGAACAACAAGACCAATTTCCATTGAGAAAGTAACAGGCCTGGAGTCGCATGGCTTAGTGGAAGGAGCATGGTCCTGGAAATAAGAGGACCTGGGTTCTAATCTTGGTTCGGTCAATTGCTTGCTGCATGACCTAGGGTAAGTCATTTAATTCGTCTGTCCCTTAGTTTCCTCAACTGTAAAATAGGGATTAAATACCTATTCTCCCTGCTACTTTGACTGTGAGCCCCTTTGAGACTTGTACTTGGCCCAAGCTAATTAAATTCTATCTACTCCAGTGCTTAGAATGAAGATGATGATGATATTTGTTAAGCACTTACTGTGTGCCAGGCAATGTACTAAGCACTGGACAGTGTTAGACCATAGTAAGCACTTAACAGATACAATAATGATAATAATAATATCTAAAGGACAAATGATCAAGACCAATGGCTCATCAATTCTCATCTAATGTGGCTCAGTGGAAAGAGCCCAGGCTTGGGAGTCAGAGGTCGTGGGTTCTAATCCAGGCTCCAGCACTTGTCAGCTGTGTTACTTAGGGATATTCACTTAACTTCTCTGTGCCTCAGTTACCTCATCTGTAAAAATGAGGATTAAGACAGTGAGCCTCACGTGAGACAACTTGATTACCTTGTATCTCCTCCAGTGCTTAGAACAGTGTGTGGCACACAGTGCTTAAAAAATGCCATTGTTATTATCTAGGATGTCATACTGTTGGGTTAATGGTGAGTAGGGCCTTATGCCCTTCAATGTGTTTCTCCAGTCACAGCCAGTTGTCTATTTAAGCCAGTTCTTCCTAGAATCATTCCCTGAGTCTTTCCAGTGATGGCTAGCTGACTAGCACTCTAAACAACTTTTTATTTTTGGTTTCCACAATCAAAACTTTTTGTCTGTACAATTCTCCGTGCATGGTACCCATGGATTCGGAAAGAATATAATCTGCTTTTTAAGTAAAAATAATTGATTGTCCTACATCCACATGAATGACAAGGAAAGTAACCAGATTTTCAAAGCCTCAGACCCTACAATCTCACATTCTTTATTCATCAACATTAGTAACAGAATTGTTAGGAAATAGCTTAAAAAACTTTATCCATTTGACCTCTTTTGTAGGCTTTGTGTAGAGAAAAATTGAATAAATGCAAATGAATTCTAAACTTACATAAATCATTTACCCATATGATTTATAATCCAAGAATTAAGTCTAGTCTAAACCATCTAAATGTGAAAAAAAAAGTAATCTATAATTTGGGGGATATAGCCACTGTATTAATAATAATCATATTCATGAGTTGAAATAACTAAAAGAGATTAGGTGACCCAAGTCACTAAGGAGTATTATCTGCTGTCTCAAATCCCTTTGTCACCTCATCACTCAGACAAAAATTGAATATATTACCATGATAGACCCCTACCTATGATGTAGCAAATTGGCAAAATGCCTCTAATGAAAAACTATACTTAACCTCTTCCTGAATAAATGATGTATGAAAACCAATGGTTTTAAAGGTTTCAGTCAATTCTGATAACAACTCCTACTCCTCTCCCACCCAGCCCACCTTCATCGAGCCCCTCATTGTTTTATTGGGGAAATTATGTTCCATTATTATTAAATTATGTTCCAATATTATGTTCCATAAAATTCATTTTTAAGTTCACAACTCGGGCATCACCTACAAAAACAGCTCCTGTTTTCAAGTCCTGGGTATTCTCCAAAATTCCCTGAGGCTCAGCCATCCCCCTACCTTCTGAGAGATATTTAATCCAGGCAAACCCAAGAGTGCATCAGCAGAGAATGCAATTGCAAGCCATTATATTCTGCAAAGAATTGAAAAGGATTATACTCTGCAAAGAAGTCGATATTCCATCTACAGGTGGAGGTGAGGAAGGGGGGAAATTAATGGAGAAAAGGGTCACGGGGTAGGGTTTGAGTCTCATATCAGGAACTCTCCCTCTTCTTGCCCAGGTTGTTTTCGATTTGAGGTTCAGCTTCTATTTTCTGGTCAAAGGAAGGAACAAGACACAGACCCAACTAACCAATAGCTGGGAATTTGTGCCCCCATGGTGAGTACCTTCAGTCACATTTGTTAACAAAGTCCTCATTGACACTTCATCCCCTGTGGAAAATGGCAGGGATAAAGAAATAGGGAGAGAGATCTCACTTTGTTCATGTAGACTCAACTCTAGTGTGATCTATCATTAAGCCTTTGTTGAGAGCACTTCAGTGAAATAGAACATTGATTCCTTTGATCATTAAAATTTACTGAGCACCTACTACTAGGTACTGGGCACAGGGGAGAATGAAAGCAAAAGACATGGTACCTACCCTGAAAGTTTTCATAATCTGATGGAGTAAGGCAAGTTGACTTTTATATTGTGCACGTACACTGGAAGAAGGAGGAAAAATAAGTACTTCTGATTAAAGCTATGGGATGGAAAAATGAATGTGAATAGATAAATGAATAATAAATGAGTATGAAAATCAACATTCATGTGCTATGTGGATGCATCAAGTTGATATGATTCCAACAGCTGGTAGGGTAATTGGACAAGTTCTAGAAGTTTATTTTAAAAGTAACTGCAGTCTTAGAAAATCAACCTAACCCAACTAAAAGCTCACCTATGAGAAAGTTATTCTTATTTTTAATCAATCTTTTTCATTCGAGGTCTTTGATTTACTTTACATAATTGGGGAAGTAGTGACTTGGCGATTCTTTTTTAACCATAAGTATTCTTTGTGGCACAGTTGTATAGATGAATTGATTTCCTGAAGAAAATTACACCTGGTTGTTCTGCTTATAAAGTAAGAAGATGAAATTCCAATAAATAATTTAATTTGTTCTAATAAATGTAAACTAAATCTGCAGAACTATGCCACCCAAGATAGGTAAAGGGGGGAAAAAAACAACTATGCTCTCTTTCTAAAAAACAATTTATTTTGTTTTCCCAAGGTTGTCCTTGGATATTTCTTGCATTTATTCAGACCAAATAGCATTCACCCACCCACACTTGACAGGTGGCCATTTTGGGGGTGGAATGAAAGTTATTTTCACAAATCACCACATAAACAAGAACCTAGGACAGAAAACATAGATATCTACAGTGAGTTCAGTTTCCTTGTGTTTAGAGAAGTTTGAACATGGTGGGGAGTTGAGTTGGTTTATGATCCCACTTGAATTATTCTATCATTCATTCATTCAATTGTATTTATTGAGCACTTAATATGTGCAGAGCACTGTACTAAGCACTTGGGAATATAATACAAGAATAAATGGACACATTCCCTGTCTACAACAAGCTTACAGTCTAGTGGGGGAGACAGGCACTAATATAAATAAATGACAGTTATGTACATAAGAGCTGTGGGGCTGGGAGAGGAGATGAACAAAGGGAGCAAGTCAGGGCAATCCAGAAGGGAGTGGGAGAAGAGGAAAGGGTGGCTTAGTCTGAGAAGACCTCTTGGAGGAGATGTGCCTTCAATAAGACTTTGAAGAGGGGAAAATAATTGTTTGAGGGACTTCAGGGGAGAGGGCATTCCTTGCCAGAGGCGGGATGTAGGGTGACTGGTCGGCGGTGAGATAGACGAGATCAAGGCACAGTGAAAAGGTTAACATTAGAGGAACACAGTGTGTGGGCCGAGTTGTTGTAGGACAGTAGTGAGCTGAGGTAAGAAGAGGCAAGGTTATTGAGTACTTTAAAGCCAATAGTGAGGAGTTTTTGCTTGATACAGAGGTAACCACTGGAATTTCTTGAGGAGTGGGGTGTTATGTCCTGAACGTTTACGTGTAAAAATGATCCAGGCAGCAGAATGAAGTGTTGACTGGAGTGGAACGGTACACCTGGTGGGGAGGATATCCAGGAGTCTGTAAAAGCCTTTGATCTTGCTGAGCGATGACTGAAGTATGGGAAGGATGTCATTTATCCTAAACTAGGAGGACAAACTAGAGGGAATCAGAGATAATGTGTGCTAACAGTTTGCCCCTTTGGGGAATAAGTGTTGACAGTGCACATGGGATGCCATGATATAGTGTTCCCTGTGAGGGCAGTGGCATGGGGAGTTATTCCTTCCCAATTTCTCCACATTCAATCAACCATCACTGATGTGTCCACTGAATGCTAAACATTGTACTAAGCACTTGGCATAGTTCAACAGAAGAAGACATACACTGCTTGTTCTCAAGGAGCTTACTTTCAGGTGAGAGATTCAGACAGATAATTATTTACAGATAGTGAGAACAGGGAGAAAGATGAGGACATAGCTGGGAATAGTACACATGTATCAGGAAAGAGTAGCTGAACAAATCATTGAACACACAAATACAGGTTATCGCCACAATACCCTCAGGATGAATTCCTTGTTAATTCGATGGTATTGTGAATGACTGTCTCAAGAGGTACGTTTTCTCAAAGATATGTATGTTATAAATTAGGATATGTTCCCAAATCTCTGGAAAAATAATATGAAATACTGCTACTTTAAATATCCCTATGCAATTGTTTAATTAAATCATAGAATCATAACATTATAGTAGGATTATTATTATAAATCTTGTCAGGAGGTTACAGAATAAGAAGCTTCCTCTGCTGACTTCATAAGTTGTTTTCTATTTTAATGAAAAATATGTGAAACTGATTTTTTCATAAAGTGCCACGTTACTGACCAACTTCTGAAAATCTCTGAACATCTTTGACCTCCTATTTCTATCACAGTCTTCTTCATTTATTTTATAAATACAGATTCTTTCTTTAATATTGAAGCAGACTTCTTAATCACCAAAATATTAGCTGGTGGTGAAGAACTTATAACTTCATCTTTTTTGGCATCTTGCCATGGTGGATTGGATTATCAAGACATTAAAACAAAATGACTGTCTTTAGGACATACATGTTGTAGAAGGTGGCGGCAGCTTCAGATTTTCCTGTAAATGAAAACATGTACATATGCACAAATATTGAGGAGAATTACATGAGTGCAAAGGGAGGATGGTGTTTTGATGCAACTGGTGTGGTGATAAATTAATTGAAGCTTCCTGACTGTGGTTGTTTTTAGCAGGTCTTTGAAGATAGGGGGAATGGTCATTATAGGGGAACAGAAAGAGAGGGTATTTAAAGGAAGGGAAGTCTAGAGTGAGGTTTACTTAGAAGATGAGCTTGGGAGGACTAGAGTGTGAGCTGGGAAATAGCAGGTAAAGAGAGCTGATATGGAAGATAGAGAAAATGGGTGAAGAGCATAGAATCTGATCATCAGAAGGAGATGAGTTCATCCATTCAGTCATATTTATTGAACTCTTACTGTGTGCACAGCGCTGTACTAAGCACTTGGGAAGTACAATTTGGCAACAGATAGAGACAATCCCTACCCAACATGGGCTCACAGTCCAGAAGGGGGAGACAGACAATAAAACAAAACAAAACAAGTAGACAGGCATCAATAGCATCAAAATAGATAAATAGAATTATAGATATATGCACATCATTAATAAAATAGAATGATAAATATGTACAAATATACACAAGTGCTGTGGGGAGAGGAAGGGGGGTAGAGTAACCGGAGGGAGTAGGCCATGTTGACAGGAACCTTGGAGGCTGTTAGAAAAGCCATCAACATACACTTCTGACAAGAAAAACCATCCTGTGAAAGAACCGGAGGGATGTCCAAAATTAGTCCAAAATGGTGTGGGAGGTGGAGAGGAGATCCTCAAAGTAAAAAAAAAAAAAATGGCTTAGAAACTGTTAATCTAATAGACCTGGCAGGAAGACAAGTAAGCAGGGGAAATACTCTTCTTGCCATGAGCTGTGGCTGGGTTATCTGCTGTTGCCCCAAATCCTTAGAAACTCTACAATCAAATCATTTACAAAAAAGACTCAGGAACAGACTTGGACCAGGAAAAGTTGGATGGGATAAAAATGATGGCTTTGCAGACCTAGAAAGCCTTTCCCAGTATGAAATGAATAAAATATATCAGTGGTAGACAGGAATTTAATCAGGTTTTGGAAAAGAAGGCAGACAAGACGAGCAAAAGCACAAAACCAAAGAATGGGTTCTCATACGAGCTAGTTTCATTTCCAGCTATGTGTTCTCCTACTTCCCACAAAGTCCTCTGCTCCATAAGGTTTAGTGTTTTCCTGTTGGACCAACCCAGGAAGATCTCTAGACAAATCATTTTTGTGGTCCAAAACTGTGAACTCTGCAATCTTTTGATCAGACACGTTTCTAATCCATTAACAGCATCAGCTTGGCCTTGGAATGAGAGTAATTCAATTTCAGGTGATATTATAAACTGAAAATTGGTACTGCTTTGCGTGCTTGTGTTTCAGCAGTTTAGGCTGTGTCCGTGTTTCCCCAGTCAAGTCTTAAACTGGGGGCTTTATAATCAGATGTGAAGGAGAGCTATCTGGCTGTGCCTGGACTAGATTCTATAAGGAATTGGTGCCAGACTGACCTAAAAATGTTTACCTGAAGGCTAATGACCTGTATTAGTTACTGGACTCAGGGAGCTTTGGAAGCATGCTGGAAAAGAGTTCTCTCAGAGGAGTTCAGTTCTACGTTCCTCATCATAAAAGCCTTGAACCCTGACTTCACTGGGAAGTGGTGTTAGTTTACCTATCAACCTTTGCATGAAGCAAAAACTCGTCATTCTTGGCTTCAAAGCTCTCCATCACCTGGCCCCCTCCTACCTCACCTCCCTTCTCTCCTTCAACAACCCACCCCCTACACTCAGCTCCTCTGCTGCCACTAACTTCTTCACTGTGCCTCGTTCTTGCCTGCCCTGCTGTAGACCCCTGGCCCACATCCTTACTGCTGAGCTGGAAAGCCCTCCCTCCTCACATCCACCAAACTAACCTTCTTCCCCTCTTCAAAGCCCTACTGAGAGCTCAGCTCCTCCAGGAGGCCTTCCCAGACTGAGCCCTCCCTTTCCCTCTGCCCCTCCTCCTCTCCCCATTCCCCTTACTCCCTCCATCTGCTCTATCCCCTTCCCCTCCCCACAGCACTTGTGTATATTTGTGTATATTAATCATTACTCTATTTTTTATTGTGCATATATCTATGCTTCTATTGATCTATTTTGACGGTATTGATGCCTGAGTACTTGTTTTGTTTTTCCTCTGTCTCGTCCTTTTAAACTGTGAGCCCTTTGGTGGACAGGGATCTTCTCTATCTGTTGCTGAATTGTACATTCCAAGCGCTTAGTACAGTGCTCTGCACACACTAAGCACTCAAATACCAATGAATGAATGGTGTGACTGGGAATCAGGAGACCTGAGTTCTAATGCCAGTTCCACCTGTGTGACTTTGGACAAGTCATGCAACTTATCAATGCCTCAATTTCTTAATCTGTAACATGGGGATAAAATACCAGTTGCTCCCTTCCCCTTAGAACGTGAGCCCCACAGTGGACAGGGACTGAGACGGAGCTAATTGATTCAAATCTACCCTACTACTTGACAAATAGCAAGCACTTAAACAATACCACAGTTATTATGAATGAAAATGAGTTGTCTCCACAAATGAGAAAAAAATGAATTTAGCACTCCTAGCTTGTGGAAGAGAAGAGTTGAGTGATTGATTTTTGGCATTTCTCTGGGCTTATGTAGCAGAATCAATCAATTCATTAATTGTATTTATTAAGCATTTACTGTGTGTAGAGCACTGTACTAAGCCCTTGGGAGAGTATGGGCCTAGGAGTCAGAAGATCTGGGATCCAATACTGGCTCTGCCTGTTGCCTGCTGTGTGACTTTGGACAAGTCACTTCACTTCTCTCCATTTTAGTTTCCCCACTGGTAAAATGGGGCCCTCAGTATAACAGTGGCCCCAAATTATCAGGTTGAGAGGGACCAGTGCAGAGACACACAGCTTTTGTTGTTCCACTCCCAATCCATCTGAGATTGCTGTTTTGGAGCAGGCTGGGAATTTGGGGCAGTGAAGAGAGCTGCTGCTCCAGGAATGAATCTCTCTGATATCAGAAGAAAGCAAAAGAGAAGGAGAAGTAGGTGGCTTCTCGTCCACCCTCCAGGGATGGATATTACATTCTGGAGAGCCTGGGCAGAAGAATAGGACCCAAAAAGAAAATGGAAAGATATTTCCGTTAGTAACACGTTCATTCATGTGATTCGGTGCAGGCAAGAATTGCATCTTCCTTAGAATGATCTACTCTGCACTGAGTAGAGTACTCCATGGGCAGATCGTGGACCCTCAATAAATACTTGTTGACAGAAACATACATTCCATCTAAGCAGGGCCTGAAAACAATGAACCTGCCTGGTCCACTGGGTTCTAATTCTGGCATCACTACCTGGCTGCTGTGTAACCTTGGGCAAGTCACTAGACTTGTCTGAGCTTCACTTTTTTCATCTGTAAAATGGGGATTAAGTATCTGTTTTCCCATCCTCTAATCCTATGAGCCCCATTTGGGATAGGGACTCTATTTAACCTGATTATCTTGTAACTACATCCATGCTTAGTATAGTGCTTGCTATACTGTTCTGTTCTACATGGAACTCCCAGTCTAAAGAGAAAGTACTTAATCACCACGTGGGAGATGAGGAAACAGAGGCACATAAAAGTTAAGTGGCTTGCCCAGAGTCTCGCAGCAGGCAAGGGATGGGGCCAAAATTAGAACCTAGGTCCCTGGCTTCCAGTTCTGGGCTCTTTCCACTGAACACGCTGCTTCCCCCAGCTTTAGTTCATGGATGAATTGTCTAGCTCCCTGTGCCACATGATACCATAGTAAAGCTCCACCATGTACACACACACAGAGGCCCATTTCAGCAAACCAAGCCTCCATTTTTAGGCAGATTGATCAGAATTAGTGTTAGTCTGTTTAAGACTGAAGTTAATACACTTCAGACATTCTCATTTTGTTTTTTTTCAAAATCCAATTAACTCATACAACTGATTATCATTTGCTACTCTGTGATTATACAGCTGGCGAATTTCCCTCACTATTACCGTCACTTTAATTTTCTGTCTGTAATCCAAATATTATCCAGAGATTTGACAAATTATTTGAACATTATCCAGCTTACTCTCTGGAATTCCTTGCAGAGCTATCATTAGTTATGTTTTTGAGAGCTAAAAGACCATCTTTAAAATAATCAGGAGAAACAAGGGATAGGAAAGTAGCCAGTGAGATGTTCACATGACTAAATCAAAGAATCTGGGGAAAAGAAGAGATGTGTCCATTTCACAATGTCCCAATTTTAACCCCACGGTGACTAATGGAAAATGACTTGATTTCAAATGACAAGTATGACAAACATAGATCTCAATTATCTCCTTTGTCTCTACCAGCATTTCTTCCTTCTCCGCATCTTGAAGGGAAACCTATGGAGAGAAATTCTACTAATTAAAAATTGAAGATGAAAAGAACTTCACCTAAGTGTCTACCTGGAAGAACAATGGGGCCTACTGGATAATAATAATAATGTTGGTATTTGTTAAGTGCTTACTATGTGCAGAGGACTGTTCTAAGCGCTGGGGTAGATACAGGGTAATCAGGTTGTCCCACATGAGGCTCACAATCTTAATCCCCATTTTACAGATGAGGTAACTGAGGCTCAGAGAAGTGAAATGACTTGCCCACAGTCACACAGCTGACAAGTGGCAGAGCCGGGATTTGAACCCATGACCTCTGGCTCCCAAGCCCGGACTTTAGCCACTGAACCATGCTGCTTCTCTGCTTCTCTAGAGAACACAAGACTGAGGTCAGGAGATCTCAGTCAATCAGTCAATCAATCAATTGGAAGTATTGAGTGGTTACTTTGTGAGGGACTTTGTGAGGCACTTTGTGAGGGACTACGAGACCGCCGTCCCTCGGTCTCGCCTATCCCGCCGTGGACCCCTGGGTCACGTCCTCCCGCGGTCCTGGAACGCCCTCCCTCCTCACCTCCGCCAAACTGATTCTCTTTCCCTCTTCAAAACCTTACTTAAAAATCACCTCCTCCAAGAGGCCTTCCCAGACTGAGCTCCTCTTCCCCCTCTACTCCCTCTGCCATCCCCCCTTTACCTCTCCGCAGCTAAAGCCTCATTTTCCCCTTTTCCCTCTGCTCCTCCACCTCTCCCTTCCCATCCCCACAGCACTGTACTCGTCCGCTCAACTGTATATATTTTCGTTACCCTATTTATTTTGTTAATGAATTGTACATCGCCTTGATTCTATTTAGTTGCCATCGGTTTTTACGAGATGTTCTTCCCCTTGACGCTGTTTAGTGCCATTGTTCTTGTCTGTCCGTCTCCCCCGATTAGACTGTAAGCCCGTCAAACGGCAGGGACTGTCTCTATCTGTTGCCAACTTGTTCATCCCAAGCGCTTAGTACAGTGCTCTGCACATAGTAAGCGCTCAATAAATACTATTGAATGAATGAATGAATGAACTTTGTGCTGAGCACTCTACTAAGCGCTTGGGCGAGTACAGCACAGCAATATAACAGACACATTCCCTACCCACAATGAGCTTACAGTATAGATGGACTCTAAATCTGTCTCTGCCGCCTGTCTGCTATGTGACTTTGGTCAAATCGCTTAACTTTCCTGTCCCTCAGTTTTCTCATCTGTAAAATGGAGATAAGATTCCCTACTCTCTCTCCCTTTAGACTGTGGCACTGTCTGATTTGTTTTTCTTGGACTTACCAATGCTTGGCACACAGTAGGTGCTCAAATGAAGCCACAATTATTATTAGTGGGTATTAAATACCCATTCCTGCTTCTATTTTTCATGTTTTAAGCATTTACTTTGTGCCCAGGAACTGCACTATTATTATTATCACTGTCATCATCATTATTATTATTTTTATCATCATCATGGTAGTTGTTCAGTGCTTACTATCTGCTCTCTTTATCCCCATTTTATAGATGAGATAACTGAGGTCTATAGAATGTCAGACAGGGACCACCTGGGCAGGAAGACCTGACAGATTAGGTCAGGAAGCTAGGATGGACAGCAAAAACGCCCATCCCCTTCCAGTCTCACCCCCACCTGCCCAGTGCAGGGATGGATTGGGGATTCCCACAGTCCTGCCCTGGGGTCAGGGGTGGTGCAATCCAGAAGCCAGGACAACGTGACTCCCTGGCCCTTCACAGTGGGTGCCCAGCCCAGAGATCAGCCAAATGTGGCAGGAGGAAGGGTCCTCCTCCTTCATCTGTGTGCTCAAGAAACAGATCCCTGCTGATGGAAATCTAAATATCAGGTTGACTTTGTCCACTGCATGTTTATCTTGGCATGCTTCAACTCTGCCCGGCAAACTATTTCTCCACTCTTACTGATACCCATCCCCATCACCCTCGCCTGTTGTTTCAGACATTTAACTCCCTCCTCAGTCCCCCTGTTCCCCTGCCTCCCTTATCCTTTGCCCCCAATGACCTGGCCACCCACTTTATTAAGAAAATTGATGCCATCAGGTGTGAGCTTCCTAAAATCGTCCCTGCCCCTTCTCAGTCCTTCCCCCTTGCGCTTCCCCTTCAACTCTCCCATCCTTCCCAGCAGTATCTCCTGCCTTCTCTCAAATGCTACCCCCTCCACATGCGCTTCCTTTCCCATTCCTTCTCACCTTATCAAAACTCTTGCCCCCTCCTTTCTTTCTTCCCTATCAGCTATCTTCAGCCATTCACTCTGCAATGGCTTCTTCTGAAATACTTTCAAACGTGACCATGTCTCCCCTATCCTAAAAATGAGAAACAGTGTAGTGCAGTGGTTAAAGCAAGGGCCTGGAAGTCAGAAGGTAATGGGTCCTAATACTGGCTTTGGCACTTGTCTGCTATATGACCCTGGGAAAGTCACTTCTCTGGACCTCAGTTGTTTAATCTGTAAAATGGGAATTGAGGCTGTGAACCCCACATGGGACAGGGACTATGTCCAACCCAATTCTCTGGTATCCACCCCAGCTCTAAATATAGTGCCTGGCACATAGTAAGTGCTTAACAATATCACAATTATCATTATAATTATTAGTATTATTATTAATAAACCCTCTCTTCACCCCACGGCTCCCTCCAGTTATTGGCCCATCTTCCTCCTACCTTTCCTCTCCTAACTCATTGAGCAAGGTGTCTAAACCTAAGTCTCAAATTCCTCTCCTCCATTTCTCTCCTTCACCCCCTCCAATCTGTCTTCCATCCTCTTCACTCCACAGAAATCGCTCTCTCAAAGGTCACCAGCGATCTCCTTATTGCCCTATCCAGTGGCCTCTACTCCATCCTAATCCTCCTCGACTTCTCAGCTGCCTTCAGCATTGGCCACCACCCCCTTCTCCTGGAAAACTTATTCAACCTTGGCTTCACCAATTATTTCCTCTCCTGGTTCTGTTCATTCTCTCCTCCTCTGCCTCCTGCCCCCTAGCTCTTGGGAATCCCTCAAGGTTCAAGTCTGGATCCCCATCTATTCTCCCTCGATACCCACTCCCTTGGAGAACACATTCATTCCCTTGGCTTCAACTACCACCTCTACATGAATGATACCCAATTTTACATCTCCAGCACTGATCTCTCTCCCTCTCTCCAGTCTCGCATCTCCTCCTGCCTTCAAGACATGTCTGCTCGGATGTCCTCCTGTCAACTCAAACTTTCCATGTCCTTATCTTCCCCTCCAAACTTTGTCCTCCATAACTGTAGACAGCCCCACCATCCTTCCTGTCTCACAGCCCATAACCTTGGTGTTATCTTTGGCTCCTCTCTCTCTCATTCAACCCACATATTCAATCTATCGCTAAATACTGTCCATCCCACCTTCACAACATAGCAAAAATTGCTCTTTCCTCTCTATCCAAACTGTTACCACGTTAATGCAATCACTCATGCTATCCTGTTTGGATTACTACATCAGCCTCCTTGCTGACTTCCCAGACTCCTGTCTCTCCCCACTCCAGACCATACTTCACCCTGCTGCCCGGATCATTTTTCTACAAAAATGTTCAGGACCAGTTACTCTACTCCTCAAAAAACTCCAGTGGTTGCACATCCACCTCCGCAGCCAACAAAAACTCCTCACCATTGGCTTTAAAACACTCCACCACTTTGCCCCCTCCTACCTCACCTCACTTCTCTGCTTCTACAACCCAGCCCACACACTTCACTCCTCTCGTGCTAACTTTCTCAATGAACCTTGATCTCACCTGTCTTAGTGCCGACCCTTAGCCAACATCCTTCCTCTGACCTGGAATGGCCTCCCTCCTCAAATTTGACAATTAATAACTCTCCCCACTTCAAAGCCTTACCAAAGGTACATCTCCAAGAGGCCTTTCTGGACCAAGCCCCATTTTTCCTCATTTCCCACTCCCTTCTGCATCTCCCGGACTTGTTCCCTTTGCTCTTCTCCCCCTTCCAGCTACACAGCACTTATATCTATAATTTTATTTATTTGTATTGATGTCTGTCTTCTCACCTCTAGACTGTAAACTCATTGTGGGCAGAGAATGAGACAGTTTATTGTTGTATTGTACTCTCCTAAGAACTTAGACCTCAGTGTTCTGCCCACAGCAAGTGCTCAATAAATATGACTGAATGAATAAGTGAATGGGAAAGCTCAGGTGAATGAGCAGTGGAAGGAGGAGAATTGTGGGGTTGGGGCGGGCGGGGGGGGGAGAGGGAATCAGGGCTGCAGATGCATTTCATTCTGAAGGTGTTGCACTGAAGTTGTTCTTCTTGCAAATCAATAGCTCAGGCATTTTTCCTTCAAGGCTCATGGCAGAACACACTTGCCTGCCCAGGGCTGTGAAACAGAGAAAACCGGCAGTCTCAGGGACCCTGCAAGGCCCCAGGCCCCGCCCCAGTTGTGCCGGCTGGGGGAGAGGAGGAGGGAGAAGGAGCAGAAAGGGGCAGCAACACAGCAGGGTGCCAGCAGTAGCTCATTCTGGGTAGGAAACAAGTCTTCTAATTCTGCTGTACTGTACTCTCCCAAGCAAATCTTACTTGAACTGTAGCAACTGTACTAAACACTGAGGTGGATACAAACTAATCAGGTTGGACACAGTCCATTTCCCATATGGGGCTCATAGTCTTAATCCCCATTTTACAGATGAGGGAACTGAGGCATAGCAAAATGAAATGGCTTGTCCAAGGTCACACAGCACACAAGTAGTGGAGTCAGGACGAGAATCTTCTAGACTGTAAGCCCGCTATGGGCAGGGATCGTCTCTATTGCTGAACTGTACTTTCCAAGCGCTTAGTTCAGTGCTCTGCACACTGTAAGGGCCTCAATAAATACGATCAAATGAATGAATGAACCCTGGTCCTTCGGATTTGCTGACCTGTGCTTTATCCACTAAGCCATGTTACTTCTCCGTAGACTAGGAGCTCCATGTAAGACAAGGATCTTGTCCTACCTGATTATCTTGTGTCTCCCCAAGTGTTTGGCACATAATAAATGTTTAACAAATGCAATTATTTGCATTATTATTGTCATTTCTATCATTATCATTATATCATGCAATTATTATCACTGTTGTCATTATTATTGCCCTCATAATTCCATCTGAGCTTCAGAGACAACATTCGTAGAAAGCCATCCTACAGAGATAAGGATTGAATTTGAACCATTGAAATAACTAGGTAACTGAATTTTTAGAATGCAGAGCATACTTTCCTGAAAACCTGAACAAGTAAAGTAAATTATTCACCTAAAACACCTTGTTATCTCTGAGAAGAGGAAGTTATTGATCTTTTTAATCTGAAGTAAGTCCTCTGTTGAACTTGCTACCATTTTAACATCTGCATCTGAATATTATTAAGTTGAATGGCCCTTCAGTGAAAAGAGTGATTGACAGAGATGTCAATTTCCGGACAATACAAAATCGTGAAGGCCATTGGGAACAGTCCCAGAGAACAGTTTGGAAGCTGTAAATACTCTATACCCAGAACCTGTCCCCTCTAACTGCTTAATTTCTCCAGGTCTAATGGAAGAATCTAAGTGGAGAATCAGAGCAGTAAAATCCCCTATGGGGAGAGGCATGATGTCATAAACAGGTAGCAGTTGAGACTCACAGAGCAATATCACTCAGTCAGTCAATCAAGCAATCGTATTCATTGGGCACTCACTGTGCATAGAACACTGATAATCATGCGGAAGAGTACACAACACAACAGAGTTAGTAGACATAATCCCTGCTAACAGGGAGGAAGCAGTCTACAAGGGGAGATGGACATTATAATAAAGTACAGATATAGTAATGGTAGAATATGGAAATGATAGAGGATAAGGATATATATGAAAGTGTTATGGGACTGAGGTGAGTATCAAAGTGCTCAAGGGGAGCACAGCCAAGTGCATAGTTGACAAAGAGGGGAAATTGGATGGGGTAATGAGGGCTTAATCAGGGGAGACCTCTTGGAAAAACTGTAATTTTAGGAGGCTATTGAAGGTGGGGAGAGTAGCCAAATGTTAGAGTTGAAGTAAGAGGGAGTTGCAGGCCTGAGGGAGGATGTGGGAAAGGGGTCAGCAGTGGGATAGACAAAGTGGTATGGAGCTTCTGTTTGGTGCTGAAATGGATGGGCAACCATCGGAGTCCCTTGAGGAGTGCAGAGAACAATTGTTTGGAAAAACAATATGGGCAACAAAGTAAAATATGGGCTAAGGAGGAGAGAGGCTGAAGGTAGGGAGGTCAGTGCGTGGGCTAAATCAGTAATCAAGGTGGGAAATGAATGTTTGAACCAGCCAAGTAGCAGTTTGGATGAAGAGGAAGAGGCAGATTTTGATTGTAACATTTTCATATTTTGGTAGTAGTATTTGTTTTCATTGAGTTAGCACAATACCTGTTCTATGTTTCTGTCTTCCTCTGCTTTGATGTGATTCTCTCTTCATTAGTCACAGTATTTCTTGAGTACCTACATGAGTAAGGCACTGCACTGGGAATAAATATGAGGAGAAAAATATCTTGGAAATCCTAGTCATGTATCTTCAGTCAACAGGAAGGGTGAAATTGCACAAAATCTCTTTTTGGGATGATTAAATTGAGCCACCTTGATGCATCTCCAACTCCTTTCCAATGGATTCAGTGCTCTTGCATTCTTATGGTTCTAGAGAGCTGAAGGACCTGGAACTGCGAAATTTTTCATATTGGATCATTATTTTTTCACCAGAATGTGTGGTGCTACACAATGAACATCATTAATAAATAAATCGAACACACTCTCTGACCCACATCCCAGTACAGTTAGGGTAGAGGGATAATTTCCAGGATCCCTCTCCGGGCTAATTCTGGGGTTTGTTTGGTTTGCTTGTTCTTTTATTGTATTTGTTAAGTGCTTACCATATGTTAAACACCATTCTAAGCCCTAAGTTAGGTTCAAGTAAGAGAAGAGAATCTTGCTCCTTCCCTAGTCTGCATGGACAGAAAAGCATAAGCTAGACAAACAAATGCTAAAATAATGCCAGGTACAGCAAGCAACCAACGTAGCCCACCAAGTGGTAAATTTGTGTATGGAAATGAGACATATTCCCCATTCCCCAATTCCCATAGTCTTGCCCTCTCCTCTATAATTATATTTATTTATTCCACTTATTTATTCACACTGTTGCACTCATTTTTTGCTTTTTGTATTTACAGTTCTCCCTCAAAAACTGCAAGTTTCTCAAATTCAGAGACTTCTTCTATGACAGTTATGTGCTGATGCATTATTTCAGTGGTCTGCCACACAGAAGGCACCTAGAATAGTGCTCTACATACACCAAATCCCTGACTGTGATAGATCGGTAGAGGAATCCTTGCTCCGTACCCAAGACGATCTGCCGCTTACGTCTTTCCAGAAGAGAAAGAAGCAAATTGAGTAAGTGATTCATTTCTGCTGCAAAGTCTTCTCTGATAAAGATTCTCTAGAAACTCCCAAGGAGCCTGAAGTCAATACCAAGAAATACTCACACATATAAACTGATGGGACTCCCTCACATTTTTAAGGAGTATATCAGATGTTCCAATTAACCAAATGATACAATCAGTTTAGGAAAACACTATCGAATAGTGGAAAGAACATGGGAATGGGAGTCACAGGTCATGGGTTCTAATCCAGACTCTGCCCCTTGCTTGCTATGTGAACTTGGGTAAGTCACTTATGTCTCTGTGACTATTTACTCATTTGTAAAACAGAGATTCAATACTTGTTCTCCCTCCTTCAGATAGTTTGCCCTATATGAGAAAGGAACTGTTTCCAACCTGTTTATCTTGCATCCATTCCAGAATGTAGTACATATAGGCATGTGGTAAACACTTAAAAAACACCAAAATTATTGTGATTATTATTATTATTGTTAACTCTTCAGCTCACTGTATATTCAAAGTGTATAGGCTTTGCCTATGAGATGTCTTTTCCAAGCAAATAGACAGTTGAGGCACAGTAAGCATTACCCTTCTGTCTGAACAAGTAAATGACCCAGCTGGGTCTTTGAGAATTGGCACATGATTTTTTTAAAAAAGAAAATAAACCTAAAGTCCCAAAGGGCGAGTACAGGTAGATGATAGCATATGGACAACCCAAAGCATCCATTTGGGAATTGGTCTAAAACACAATGAGTACAAATAATTTTTGAACCTATCAGTTATTACGGAGGGGTTTCAACCAAAATCTTTCAAGAAGGCCATTCAAACTAGGAAACCTCTTAAATTTATGAAAATAATAGTAATAATAATGGCATTTGTTAAGCACTTACTATGTGCCAAGCACTGTTCTAAGTACTGGGGTAGACACAAAGTAATCAGGTTGTCTTGTGCGGGGCTCACAGTCTCTATCCCTATTTTAGAGATGAAAATCCTTCCATGTAGTTTGTTCTTATTTCATGGCTCCAGAAATCAAGGTGAAGAGAAATTCACCTTTTTTCAAAACCTAAATGCAGAGGGTTAAATTAGAACTTAAGTGGAAAAACCTTCATTAATCAACTCTCTAGAAACATAATAGTTATGAACCTGACCCTTTCCCCTGTACATCTTCACAGTAGTCTCAGGAGAAACAGCAAAACCTGTGCTCACGCTAACCACTTGCATTAACTTCATCATCATCATCTTTACATTAGCTGAGTTCTGTTACAGGACCTGTTCTCACTACACATTTTACCTAGGAAGCAACCAGGGAGTTGGGAAATGTTCACCCAACAGTGTAAATCTGTTGGGGCATAGAGACTGTGATGTCTAAAGAAAGGATTTGTGTGTATATGAATAGGATGGAAACATTGAGTGCATTACAATTCACCTTTCCCTTGACAGTGTTTGCCAAGAATGCAACCCTCATGTTATAGGAGAATCAGATATGCCGAGTGTCATTTACTTGAGAGATGTTGTTGACAATTCCAAAAGAAGAATAAAAATGAATAAAGCGTATCACCAAGAATCTACATATCTAAATATCCAGGCAAACAGAAAAAAATAGAGGCAGTAATTTAGCATTAATTTCGACCCCAATAATCTGGAATTTATACTGTTTCAGATGTTCTTCATACTCTCCCATCCTTCTACCACAGATAAAGGAAGGAAGGTTTTGGTTTGAAGTGGGAAGCTTTGGATCAACCTTGTCAAGTTAATGAAGTCTCAATTAGCAAAGCAGTAGAATATGCAGTGGCGGTGGGGACTAGAAGAGGATAAGGGTACAGAAGAGGATAAGGGTACAGAGCATTTCGTAGTGAATGAGTTGCCCCGCAGTCTCATTTAAAGAGAAAGCCAAAGAAAAAGATAGTCCAATAGAAACACAATGAAGGATTTCTAAGCTGTTGAGTGCACAGAGAAACATATGCACACATTGCTATAATAAAACTTCTCAAAAATCCTACAATTCAAACTTTTCATTAATTCAGACCAAAGCTCCCATTTGTCTGAATTATTAAAGCATGACTCTACAATTCAAAAAAGCAAACTTCTGGAAATATTCAAGTATTGGTATTTTTTTCTGCCAGATTCTCCAATAAATTATGAAAACAAAGCTAATGCTACATTGGGAAGGAAACTAGAGGCTGAGAAAGGTCAAGTTAAATACAATCCATGATAGAATGGTATGGTTAAAACAGCCTGTCTCACATTTGCCCTCACATGAAGAGGTGACACGTCAAGAACAGAAGAGAATAATTAGCATCTCAGAGCCATCAAAGAGCTGAGAACAAGATTCCCAGAGGCTTACATGAATTTTAGGAACCTCAAATAACAATCTAATTTGCAAAGGAATGCTTTGTACTATGTCTTCTTTGTGATTTATATTTAGATGATATCATCTTTCTTTCTGTTGCCAACCCCCTCCCCATCTTATTCATAGATTGTGAACTCCTGGAAGGCCAAGGACTGTGTCTAATTTTCATCAATTTTTTTCCAAACACTTAGTAGAGTGCTTGTACACAATTGTCTCTTGATAAATTCATTCAATCAATCATTTATTGAGCACTTACTGTGTGCAGAGCACTGTACTAAACACTTGGAAAGTAGAATTTGAATACTACTATAACAGTGATGGCAACAGTATGATAATCAAAGTCCAATTTCATAAGGGATTAGTCCTGTGTATTTTAAGAATAATAGTAATTATAGTATTTAAGTGCTTACTACATACAAAGCATGGTGCTAAGCACTGGAGTAGAAATGTGATAATCAGTCCCTGGATGCAGTAGAAGCAAGGAGAACAGTCTGCTGGGAAGAACAGAACCTAGACTTCTGTGCTGGCCTTAATACTTGTGATTCTAACTATATGCATGACTTAAAAATGACCAGGTCTAATTTTCTTTTACGGTATTTGTTACTTACTATGTGCTCACACTGTACTAAACTCTAGGAGAGATACAAGCTAATCAGATAGGACACACTCCATGTCCCCTATGGGGCACACTATATTAATCCCCCATTTTACAGATGAGGTGACTGAGGCACAGAGAGGATAATAAACTCTGGGGGAGATACAAGATAATCAGATAGGACACACTCCATGTCCCATACCGGGCACGTAATATTAATCCCCCATTTTACAGATGAGATGACTGAGGCACAGAGAAGATGTGACTTGCCCAGGGTTACATAACAGATAAGTGGCAGAGCCGGGATTAGAACCAGTCCTGTATTCTACCCACTGGGCCATGCTCCTTCTGTAATCTAATTCAGTAGTATTTACTGAGTGCTTACTATGTGCAGAGCACTGTATTAAGTGCTTGGAATGTACAATTCAGCAACAGATAGAGACAATCCCTGCCCATTGATGGGCTACATATTATTTCCCAGGGCTAGTCCAGTGCTCTTTCCACAGTAAACAATAAATTCTATCACCATTATTACTATTATTACTTTTAGCACAATCACAACTATCACTGCATAGGTTGGAAACACTGAGCGAATTAAGGCACTCAATCAGCCTCCCTTACCTCGGGTTCTCCTCCTACAACTCAAACCACACTAACGCTAATCTGCGCCAACATGGAATATTCGCTCCTCTAATGCTAACCTACTCTCTACACCTTGACCTCAGTCTATCTCATTTTTGACCCCTGGCCCCTATCCTCCCTCTGGCCTGGAACTCCCTCCCCATTCATGTTCAACAGTCCACCACTCTCCTTATCTTCAAAGTCCTAAAATTACATCTCCCCCCAAAGACCTACCCTAACTAAACTGTAATTTCCCCTACTTGCCCTCCTTTTTGTGATACCTATGCACTTATCTCATACACCTTAAGCTCTTGATATCCATCTCTCCCTCATCCCCACAAGACTTACGTACATATTTTTATTATCTGTTATTTCCCTTATCTGTAATTCATTTTAATGTCTGTCTCTCCCTTTAGAATTTAAGCTACTTGTGGACAGGGAACATGTCTACAATTACCATATTGTACTCTCCCAAGTCTGCTCGTGTGACCCTGAGCAAGTCACTTAACTTCTCTGTGCCTCAGTTACCTCATCTATAAAAGGGGGATTAAGACTATGCGCACCATGAGGGACAGGGACTGTGACCAAACTACTTAGCTTGTATTTATCCCAGCGCTTACAATAATGCTTGACACAGAGTAAGCATTAAGCAAATATCATCATTATCATTATCTACTACAGTTCTCGCCATACTGTATGTAACTGCTCAATCAACACCATGGATCAATGATGAAAATCAGTTGTGGAGAAATCCCCTTCCCCGGAAGTCTTTAAGATCATGGTTCCAGGCCAGAAAACACTTATCTGGGGAGGAAATGAATGAAGGGAATTCAGTGTAAACTGGAGTGTTGTATCCTGAGAATCACATATGGTTCCACCTTATATTGCTGCTACGACAGACACACTATGTGGCCACTAGACAGAGACAGAGAGAGACAGAGAGCAGAATCTCAACTGATCACACCTGGATTCATGGTCTTGATTTCAATCAGATGAGAGAGGAACTGTTGACTGGTCTTTTCTGCCTTTTGAGACATTTGGGTTGGGCTTGTGGAGAAAAGCAGTGAGTTGTTGGAATATGCACCTGGTTCATCAGGTTGAGTTCCTGTGGACAGGCTGCTCCTGCGTGCCTCTGCTCCCATGATTTTTACCCAGATGACCTAACTTCAGACCCACCAATTAGTTAAGGGCCATACTTCCATCTTCAAAATCCTATGAGGATCACATTTCCTCCATAAAGCTTGCCATGACTAAACTCTCATTTCCCGACCCTATTGCACCCATGCATTTGAACCCTCATGCTCTAAGCATTTAGATGTTCCCTCCCTCCCCTCTGTAACCAGCACTTAGCGATAGCCCTCCCTCCTCACCTCCGCCAAACTGATTCTCTTTCCCTCTTCAAAACCTTACTTAAAAATCACCTCCTCCAAGAGGCCTTCCCAGACTGAGCTCCTCTTCCCCCTCTACTCCCTCTGCCATCCCCCCTTTACCTCTCCGCAGCTAAAGCCTCATTTTCCCCTTTTCCCTCTGCTCCTCCACCTCTCCCTTCCCATCCCCACAGCACTGTACCCGTCCGCTCAACTGTATATATTTTCGTTACCCTATTTATTTTGTTAATGAATTGTACATCGCCTTGATTCTATTTAGTTGCCATTGTTTTTACGAGATGTTCTTCCCCTTGACGCTGTTTACTGCCATTGTTCTTGTCTGTCCGTCTCCCCCGATTAGACTGTAAGCCCGTCAAACGGCAGGGACTGTCTCTATCTGTTGCCGACTTGTTCATCCCAAGCGCTTAGTACAGTGCTCTGCACATAGTAAGCGCTCAATAAATACTATTGAATGATATATCTTTAAATTCAGTTCCTTCCCTTACCTGTAACTTATCAAAATGTCTATCTGCCCAGCAAGATTGTAAACTCCTTGAGAACAGGGGTTGTTTCTACTGACTCTATTTCTCACTCAAGTGCTATATACAGAGCTCTTCATAGAGTAAGATCAGTAAACATGATAGATTGATTGCTGACCATCAGGACTTCTCAGTGGGGTATTTTGCCTAAAACAGAGTCTTTTGAGGACAATTTCAGGCATAAAATATACCTAGCTTGTATCAATTACACTGTTCATCTTTATTTTGCATGCTGGGAGCCAAGGAATTTGCCTAGATTCATTCATTCGATCGTACTTATTGAGCACTCACTAAGCATATGATACAACTGTAAATAGACACATTCCCTGCCCACAACAAATTTACAGTCTAGAGAGGGGGAAGATGGAGCCCTTCACAAATTTGTGTCATTCTTGCTCAGGGGACATGCCAATCTTCTCTCTATGGTTCACAATTTTAGTAAATGTACTGCCGAAGTGAGCACCCCGGAGTTCCCTTCTAACTGTAGAATTCTATAAAATTCATCCGCCTTTAAGACCTCCTTCCCCTTAATCTCTAGGAGCAAGTTTTCAGTTATGAAAAACATCATTTTTTGAACTACCTTTTCAGAGTATGATTCTTTTTTTAATGGATTGAAATACCTAATAATTTTTGAGTGTACTTAATGGAATCTATACAATAAACAAATGTAATTAGACAAGTCCACCTCTCATATAAATCGATTAAATGAAGAGAGTCCAAAACTCAGACATCACAAAGGTGCAGAGCTGTAGTTTCCTGCTATGAGAACACTTAAGAATTAAATGGAGAGAATGGAGGAAGTAAAACAATTTAGAAACAGAAAACTCACAATGGATGCTGACAAAGGAGCTGCTCTAACATTCAACCTCTGAAATGAACTTGAAAAGTAGATGAAACAAACTTTCAATTTCAGAGAAAGGTACAAGAGAATGAAGACAAAGGATAGTATAGGTCAACATACCCACAAAAGAACAGGATTTCAGGCCATTTATACCAATGCAAATATATTTAAATCGAGGCAAAATTAGACAAAGGGTCTGGAGAGACCAAAAAAAAATTACCTGAAAAAACTGGCAGAAGCTGGTAATCTTTTTCAGAAGCTCTGAGGTTATTTACGGCCTCAAAAGAGTGCCATTAAGCACCTAACTCTCAGGATTCCTAAGGTCCCAGAGATCCCTTTAACACCCATTAGCGCTCCCCCATTTCCCCAAATGGAACTCAAGTTGCAAGGAGCCAGGAAGATGGGAGGTGGTCCCAGAGAGAACTCTGGAAGAAGCCATCTTCTCCTTTTTGAGTCCCGAATAACAAAAGAACAGGAACCCCATCAGAAGGTAAGGGTATTCTTGAAGTCCTCATGCTGAGAAAAAGGTACATGCCCAGATATATTCTTTGATTTGCTTTTGCTTTTCTTTCTTCCTTTCCTCAGACCTGCTCAGATTGTGTTAATTTTCTTTCTGACCTTCCAACCTTCTGCCTGTCCCCACTCTATACTTCACTCTGCTGCCCAGATTACCTTTCCACAGACATGTTCAGGGCATGTCACCCCCCTCCTCAAAAATCTCCACTGGTTGCCTATCACTCTCGATATCAAACTAACTCCTCACAATTGGCTTCAAAGCTCTCCACCACCTTGCCCCTTCTTTCCTCACCTCTCTTCTCTTCTTCTATATTCAAGGCCTCACATTCTACTCCTCTGGTGCTAACCTCCTCACTGTGCCTAGTTTTTGCCTGTCCCTCTGTCAATCCCTGGACCAAGTCCTACCTCTGACCTGGAACGTCCTCCCTCCTCAAATCCGCCCGTCACTCTTCCCCCACTCAAAGCCCTACTTCAGGTGCACCTGCTCCAAGAGGCCTTCAAGACTAAGCCCACCCCCCTTTTCCTCAGCTCCCCCTCCCTTCTGTGTCACCTCGACTCGCTCCCTTTGCTCTCCTCCAAACCCCACAGCACTTACATATGTATATTTGTATATATATCTATCTTTACTTGTTTTAATGTCTGTTCCCCCTCTTCCAGACTGTAAACCTGGTGTGGTCAGAGATTGTCTCTATTGCTGAACTGCACTTTCCAAGCACTTAGTACAGTGCTCTCTACCCAGTAATTGCTCAATGAATAAGATGAAATGAATGAATAATTTGTGATTTATTCACTTATATTGACAGTGAATATCTACTCTCGTTCTCAAAATTACATTCTTTTCATTAATTGATGTCTGTTGTTTCCCCTATTAGCCTGTAAATTCCTAAAGGGCAGAAATTGTGATTTTGACTTCTTTTGATTATTTCTAAGTGATTAAGCAGTGTACACAAGGAGTGCTTAATTAGGTTTTTGATACTGCTCCTTTTCCCCTCCATCCCCCACCCCAACCCTTCCCTTCTTTGAAGCTGCATCTCTTTTGGACCTCCAAAGCCACTCTTTGGAGATTTGACCCTGAGTCCCACATGGGACAGGAACTGTAACTGACCTGATTATCTTGTATTGACATCAGTGCTTAGAACAGTGCTGGATGCTTATTTAAAGCTTAACAAAGACTCTAAAAATAATAATGATTAGTACAGTGCTTAAGCGCACAGTGCAACCAGTAAGTTTTCAATAAATTGATTGATTGATTGGAACCTCTATGCCTCCCTCAACTAGATGCTAGAAGGCTGGTTGTAGAGATAGTAGAAATACCAGAAATAGTCACTGATGCTATTGTAGTGTGTGACTTTGGGCAAGTCATTTAACTTCTCGGTGCCTTAATTACCTCATCTGTTAAATGGGAACTAAGACTGTGAGCCTCACGTGGGACAACCCAATTACCCTGTATCTACCCCAGAGCTTAGAACAGTGTTTGGCACATAGTGCTTAACAAATAGCAACATTATTATTATTATTATTAAGTAGATGTAGCCATAGAAATAGTATTGAAGAAGTGTTTACTATGGCCAAAGTCGTCTACTCCGTTTTGAGAACAAGTACATTCATGAGAATTAGACATGGCCCCTGGCCCTTCAAGGGGCTCATGCTGTGTAAGTGGGGGGAGGGGACTTGTGACAGGTTCAGAAGGAGAACTGAAACAATAAAACCACTAAAATAACAAACCACTAAAAACAGAAGCCGACAAAAGCAGTGGGGTCCCTGTGACTTATAAGAGCAGAGGTGTAGCCTTTTCACAGTCAAAGTCCAACAGTAATAACCACATAACAACTACAGCCATCGCCACAGCCCACCCAATGCTCAAAATCTTGTAGGAGTCTTGCTACTGTTGCTCTGTCCTACCCACCACAGAGGGGCAAGACGAGAGGATTGCAGATCCAGCATAATAGAGGTACCTGTCAAGCACTTACTTTGTGACAAGCACTGGGATACCTACAAGATGATCAGATCAGAGAGAGTCCTTGTCCCACGTGGGGGTCTCAATTTAAGGAAGAGGGAAAACAAGCATTGACTCCCCATTTTACAGATGAGGAAACTGAGGCAGAAAGACATTAAGTAACTTGCCCAAGGTGCTACAGCTTGCAAGTAACAGAGGCAGGATTAGAACCCAGGTCCTTTGACTCCCAGGCCGGTGCTATTTTCACTAGGCCAAGCTGCTTCTTGGCTGCAGAGAGGTCCAGTGGAGAGACATTAATGTTGTAAGGTGAACAGTAAATCAATCACTCATATTTATGGATGACTTACTGTGTGCAGGGAGTTATATTACGCACTTGGGAGAGTACAATATAGCAGAATTGTTTTAGGCATGTGCCCTGTCCATAATGAACTTTCTGTCTAGAGGGAATGAGACTGAAACTGAGAATGATGCTCAAGGGACCCCGGACTTGAGATGTGGAAATTTGTTAAACTGAAAAGTTCATTATTTTGTTTTTTATTCAAGTGAAAGTTAACAGTCATGACTTCAAGCAAGTAGCTCTTTCCCTCAAGGACCCAAATCTCTCCTTGAAGTGACTCAAGAGATGCAAAGAAATCTTGAAAAGAGTTAAATCAAAATTCATGCACAGATTAATTTTAAAAAGTCACCTAATGGAGGCTTAATCTCCCACTTTCAAGTGCCTTTGAGACATCTACTTGATTGTTTCGATACCAATCTACTAGACCTCCCATTACAGAAGCGATATTATTATTTGGCCGAGGAAATTTCATACTGTTTAACAAAAATGAATTGCATAATGTCTATAGAAAGTTTATGGATGAGCTTTATTGGAGGCAAGAACTTGAAAATAAAAATACTCAAGGTGATATTATATTGTAAATGTGAAATTCCAGAGCACTGAGGTGTGAATGAATGAGAGCTGACTGCTAAAAGGCAAGTGGCTTGGTGAGATCACTTGACAATTGCTCTTTGATTTATAGGGAAAATTATTAAGCTAAGTGAAAGTATTTTCCGATAAAATAGAGCACATGTCCTATCAGTTGTTAGCCGGGGAAAATTTGCATTTGCGTTTTAATATTCAAATAAAAACAACTATGTCATCGGGAAAAGAGAAGATAAGGCAAGTGCCATTCAAAATTGTAAGTTATATGCAAAAGCTTGTTTTCAAAGGCTAGAGAGGGATATTAAGTCAAAAAATACTGCACTCTTTACTACATGTGAATTCTTATTTATTATTTATTGCTAACATTTTTATACATTTTAACAATTAACCCAAGCTCCTTACAATAAGCATTCTGTTACCAGGTGTTCTCCAGGCAACCTGGCTAGGTACTAACTCTCGCCTAAGTGACTTCTGAAGGGTGACGCGATCCTGAGGTGGCTGGAGGTTCTCAGTTCAATTCTGGTGGCTTCCCTCTTCAGGGAGGACTTAGGGCTGCTCTCTCATGATGCCGAACAGAAAGAGAAGTGACTGTGGCCGTCAGGCTCTCCGGGACAAGGGATCGAGCTGCCTCCACGGACCCTCCGGCTGGGGCTGCGGCCCTTCCTGTCAGGGCCGCGGTCCTCAGAACCGACTCTGTCCCAGATCGGTGTCTTCGGTAGTGACTGTGCTCCTGACGCTGCTGCGCCTTTCGTAGGTAGATGTGGAGCTGTCGCTGCAGTGACCAGAGGATGACATACAGGTCCCCCTTCAGCTGCACATCATCAAAGTCCAGGTCATCCTTGGCCCTGGGGGGCTTAGCACAGTCTTTTCCTATGTAATTCCATCTGGTCTTCAGGTGCCAGTGGAAAAGCCCGGCCAGGCCCACCACAAGCAGCAGCCAGATGACCAGGCTCCACCCTGGGGCCTCCTGAAGGTGGTTCAGACACATTGCCCAGACCGTTGATGGCTCCAGGAACTCGACCATCTCCGAAGTGGGATCAGAATGGGAAGGGATTTCCCAAATCATCGCTAATGCAAGTTCAGCTCTCTGAAATGAGGAGATGAGTTGCAACCAGACAATTCTTGTTGGGAATGAAGTAAGGCAAGGGATTCTGATCTATATTGACCAGGATCGCCTTGTGAGGTAACAGTTCCCGTAACCAAGGCAACCAGTCCCACCCACCTCCTCCCCCAGCCCCACCCACCCTGAAGCCAGACTTCTTGAATCTCAATTTATGAACTGAGTTCAACCAAGGTTATTTAGGTTATGGTTTCCCCAGATTTATCCCAGAGAGTTCATTTTTCAGTGGGTATGTCCATTACTCTTATAACCTCGACTCTTATATCCAGGGATTTTATTTGGAAACACTCCGCATTCCTGAGGTACCTTAGCTTAGCATTGGGTACTACAGAAACCCCTGTCCTCAGGGAGTTAATCCTCCAAAACAGACTAACCAGACATGATAGAGCCAATACAGAATGCAAACACAGATTAAATGAATTTTGTAATATTAGCTATGTGGTCAGAGGAGAGATGGGGAGGCAAAGAGGAAGAAAGGTAAAGAGGTGCCAGATGGAGAGAAATTCAGGGATGAGGAGAGAGACTGAAGAGCAGATGGGGAGATGGGGAGATTTAAGGAGACAGAAAAGAGTTGGGGAAGGAAATGGGAGAAGCGAGGCTGAAGTCAAGAAAGTAAATGAAGAAACGTGGAGTAGGTAGGAAGGAGGGATTGGGAGGAGAGGTAAGGGGAGAAGGCAGTGAAGGATCAGAGATCAATAATCGAACTTATTTTTTATCTACAACTGCTAACCTTGGCCAGAACTCTGAATGGTCTGTAAAAGACTCTCGTGGTTTATGTATGACTCAGCTATTTGGGGAATGTTATCACTCAGGCAGCATTTGTAACTATTTTTATGTTACCTAATATGTTTCCCATCCATCAATCAATCACATTTATTGAGAGCTTATTGTGTGCAGAGCACTCTACTAAGCACTTGGGAGAGTACAATGTAACAATGCAGCAGAGCTGGTAAACACTTTTCCTGCCCACAGTGAGGTCAGAAGCCACCAGAGGTCCAGCTAACTGACATCTATGAAAACCTTAGTAAAACATTATAATATGTAGACATGTCTCCTCTGCCTTGTCTTTCTTCTCCTCTTCTCATAATCTGCAATCAAAAACCACCTTCTAATTGTTTGAAATGCTTTTTAAAATGAATCTATCGTGTGTATCCTTGGGGTGATGTAATCTTTACAATGAATGGCTCAAATCATGAAGAGTGAACAGTGAATAGAATTTGACTTTAAATCAAACTTTATTTGTTAAGTGCTTACTATGTGTCAACCACTGGATAGATATGTGATAATCAGGTGAGACACAGTCCTTGCCCCACATGGAGATTATTGTCTAAGGATGAGGAAATTGAGGCCCAGAGAAGTGAAGTGACTTGCCCAAGGTCACACATCTGACAAGTGACAGAACCAGGATTAGAACCCAGCTACTCTGTGTCCCAGGCTTATGCCCTTTCCATTAGGCAATACTGCTCCTCCCAGATTAGTGAAAACAATTTGCCTGAAAGCCAAGATATAGTGAGCTATTCTCCAAAGTTGGACTCCCTGCTGCTCTACTTGAAACGTTCCCAGCATGATAAAGGTAATCTGAGCTACAGAGTAGTCAAAGGGTAATTTACTGGCCAACGGGATCATCTCCTGTGCTAAAACCAGTATCGGTGAGACACATATGTTGCTCACAGTCTGGTCCCTGAAATCAAGCTCTCCATACATCAATCCTGCCAGGAGATGGATTTTGTTGTTCACTAATCCTCCCAAACTCTGTTACCCTGTCTAGAAAAAAGGTAATGAATATCCAACCAGGATGCTTCTTCAACATCACACTAGCATTGGGTCTCATTAATTCATTAACATTTCTTGAAGATCTTGAATGTACTGGGCACTTGCTTTAATTATAATAATGGTATTTATTAAGATCTTACTATGGGCCAGGCACTGTATTAAGCAAATCGGGTTGGGCACAGTCCTTTTATCTACATGAAGCTCACAGTCTCAATACCCATTTTACAGATGAGGTAAGTGATGCAGAGAGAAGTTAAGTGACTTGTCCAAGGTCACGCAGCAGACAGCAGATCTGGGATTAGAACCTATGACCTTATGGCTCCCAGCCCCATGCTCTATCCATTATGCCATGCTGCTCTCTGCAGAGCACTATGCTAACTCCTTGGCTTTGGGAGTGTGGAGTTCTGGGTTCTGGTGAAAATAATGTAGATATGGGACTCAGGAGACCTGGCGTCTAATCCTAGCACTGTGATTGATCAGCTTTGTGATCTTGAGCAAGTTATTAATTTCTTTGGGGGTCAATTTACCCATCTGTAAAATGGGGAGCTCTCCTTTCTTCCCATATGGCAGAGGGACTGTGCCCAATCTGATTATTTTGTATTCAGTTGTCCAGTTCAAAGCACACAGTAAGCACTTAATCATTGTTATTCTTTTAAGTTATGATTAAAAAAAAATTAGTGATAGTTCTTCCCGGACCTGGCTGATCTGAGTGAAAAACACCCCGACATTTTACAGGCACTTTGAAACTCATCCCACTCCTGACCTTACTTATACATACCTAAATTCTGCCATTTCCCCTCTCTGCAATTTATTTTAGTATGTGTCTACACCTATAGACTGTAAGCTTCTTTTTATGGTGTTTGTTAGCTGTTTACTATGTACCAGGCAGTGTTCTAGGCACTGGGGGAGATTTAGGATAATCCAGCTGGACAGAGTCCATATTCCACAAGGAGCTTGAAGTCTTAATCCTCATTTTACAGATGAGGTAACTGAGGCACAAAGAAGGGAAGTGACTTCATGAAGGTCACACCAAAGACAAGTGGCGGAGCTGGAATTAGAACTCAGGTCCTTCTGACCCCAGGCTTGGGCTCTATCTACTAAGCCATGTTATTTCTCCTTGAGAGCAGTGAACTTGTCTACCAACTCCATTGCACTGTGCTTAATGCGATGCTCTGCACCTACTGAGTGCTCAATACATGGCACTGATCGACTGAATCACAATGTGCTCCACTCCTGCCCACTTACTCACTTGCTTTACTGTGGGACAAGGGGAAAGAAGTTAGTGAAGGAAGAGAGAGAAAGAGAGCAGAGGCACCTCTCTCTTCAGCCTCCACATTTGGAAGACTTCAGGAATATCAATCAATCAATCAATCATATTTATTGAATGCTTACTATGTGCAGGACACTGTACTAAGCTCTTGGAAGAGTACAACACAATGATAGAACGAATGCATCCTCTGCCCACACTGAGCTTACATTCTAGAGGGTGAGACAGACAATACTATAAATTAATTATGGATATGTATATAGGTGTTGTAAGGTGAGGGGGTGAATGAAGGGAGTGAGTTGGGGAGTCACAGAGGAGAATGGGAAAAGAGGAAATGAAGACTTGGGGAAGGCCTCTTGGAGGAGATGTGATTTTAATAGGACTTTAAAAGTGGGGAGAGTAACTGTTAGTCGTATATGAAAAGGGAGGGTGTTCCAGGCCAGAGGCAGGATGTGGGCAAGAGGTCGGTAGTGAGATAGATGAGATCGAGGTATAGTGGGTAGGTTGGCATTGGAGCTGTGAAGTGTGTGGGTAGTGTTAATGATGGTGTTTATTAAGCACTTAGTATGTGCCAAGGGCTGTTCTGAGCACTGATGAAAACCACTGGCAATCTGGACTAGGAAGAGTGAGGCAGAGCTAAGTTCCTATAGAATTTTTTAAAAATCTGAGATGAATTCATAAAACAAAATTTCCTTTCCCCCTTTTTGTGCAACCAATCAGATGCCCCAATTTAGACAGGCCAGCCTTTGATTTCAACACATTCCTGGTTGACTTTTAAAAGGTAGATAAATACATGATCCCACAGTAACCCTACTCTGAATCTCAAAATTAGCCAAATATTTCAAGTACTTCAGTGATTCTAAATCCTTTGTTTAGGTTTGTGGAGGTCTATAGGTCTTCCAAATGTTTTTCTGTGTGTCCTTGCGTGAGCACAAATGTGCATGCCTGAGTGTCTTTGCACAAGTGGGTTAGGGAGGTGTGCATACAGTAGATGGCAGTCATCCCCATGGACTTCCCATTGGCCCCTTCTCCAGTCAGGGAAAGGCAAGGAACTATTACCATCCTTCTCAAAGTTGAGAAAGCAAATCCTGATCTTTGAACCTCAATATTTGTCTTTGTCTTTCATTCAGTTGTGTTTGGAGGGGAAAGAATACAGGGATTGGGAATCAAGAGACCTGGCTCAAGTCTCAGCTCTTGCATCTACCCTACTGCGTGACCATGGACAAGTCACATAAGCTCTCTGGGCCTCAGTGGCCTCATCTATTTCATGGAATAAAATACACTGCATGCCCAGTGTGGGACAAGGACCGTGTCTGATCTCAAAATCTGTAGTGTCCCCCAGCACTTATCAAAGCTGCCAGCTTTATGGAGAGTGAATCAGTCAATCAGTAGTATTTATTGAGCATTTACTGAGTGAAGAGCCTTGGGAGAGTAAAATATAACCAAGTTGGTAGACATGTTCCCTGCCCACGAAGATCTTACAGTCTAGAGAGGTAGACAGATATTACAATAAGTTACAGGCATATACTTAAGTGCTGTGGGGCTGAGGGTGGGATGAACAAAGGGTATATTTCCAAGTAGAAAGGCAGTGCAGAAGGGAGAGGGAGTAGGGGAAATGAGAGCTTAGTGAGAGAAAGTCACTCAAAGTGATATTTTAATAAGGCTTTGAAGGTGGGGAGAGTGGTGCTCTGTCGAATATAAAAGGGGAGGGATTTCCAAGCCAGAGGCTTTAGTACAGTCCCTGGTCATAGAAAGTGATGAATAAATACCATTAAAATAAAAAAGAAGAGGGAATATATGGGAGAGGCATTGGTGGTGAGGAAGTTGAGATTGGTAAGAAGTTCCTCTCTGAGGCCAAGGTGGAAGGGCCACCACCAGATGTTCTTTTGGAGTGGGGAAATGTGAACTGGACATTTTTGTTAGAAAAATGACCTGGGCAGCAGAGTGAATTATGGACTGGAATGGGGAAAGATGGAAGGCAGGGAGGTCAGCAAGTAGGTTGATGCAGTAGTCGAGGTGGGATAGGATAAGAAGCAGCGTGATTCAGTGGAAAGAACATGGGCTTGGGAATCAGAGGTTGTGGGTTTTAATCCCGGCTTCACCACTTGTCTGCTGTGTGACCTTGGGCAAGCCACTTAACTTCTCCGTATCTCAATTTCCTCATCTGTCGAATAGGGATTAAGACTGTGAGCCTCACTTGGAACAACCTGATGACCTTGTATCTACTTCAGCGCTTAGAACAGTGTTCAGCAAATAGTAAGCCTTTAACAGATGCCATCATCATTATTATAAGTGATTTGATCTGCATAGTAGCAGTTTGGATGGAGGGGAAAAAGCTGATTTTAGTGACTTGAGAAGGTTGAACTGACAGGATTTGGTGACAGATTGAATATATGATTTGAAATGGAGAGAAGGGAGAAGATAATGCCAAGGTTATACGCTCGAGTGTTTCCAAACATGGTTATCGAGACCTCAAACAGGGCCTTTATAACCTGTTAGTTTTTTCAAGCTTCCCCCATTCCAGCCCTTATTGATGTCCCTACTCCTTTTTGCCTCCATATTCCAAATGAAAAATCGACATCTATGACAAGGAGTGGGTCAGACTGTTGTGAAGGAACATTACCACATCCTCCCTATGGTCTAAACATTTTACTGGGGTTTCCCCGTCCCCTCTCTCTGGTGCTATTGGAAGCAGATGCCAAGAAACAGGGGCTGCCTCCATTCAGGGGTATCTCATAGTTTCCAAAGGATTGATATGGGAAAGCTCACATATTTCAAGCAAAGGAAAATGGAAAGCCTGCAGACAATTCTTCATGCACAGACTTAGGTCAAGGATTTTTCAATTGAAGCAGCTTTGAGGAATGTAATATGTTGAGTGCCAGGGTCAGAGGAATTTGAATCCAATCTGCTCTTTCACTGAGACACCCCATTACCACACTGGACCTATTTCTCTTTGAGTAAAAGTGGAAAAATAGCATCTGTTAGCTGACTTGGAGATGTTATCAGAGTTGGGATCATAATTTGCAAGGAGCTTTGATCTCCAGAAAAGAATAGATGCAAACATCAAAAGTTCCTTCATGTTTCCTACAGTGTGCTTGGCTTTCATTTTTTTTTCAAATTTGCTTATTTTGTTTTTAATCATATTTTTAAAATGCTGACAATGTGCCAGGCACTGTACTAGGAACTGGGGTAGATACTGGCTAATCAGGTTAGACACAGTCCAAGTTCCACTTGGGGATCACAGCTTTAATCCCCAATCTACAAACAAAGTAATTGAGACATAGGGAAGTTAAGTGACATGCCCAAAGTCATACAACAGACAAGTGTTGGATCCAAGATTATAACCCATGTCTTCCGACTCCCAGGCATGTGCTCCTTCCATTAGGCCATGCTTAAGAATAGGATTCTCTATAAAGAGCATGATCTGAAACTAGATCTGACACCCAACAATGCCTGTGTAAGACTCCCAAATTTACCAGGCCCTGGACCAAAGTAAGAAACTCCTGAAAGGTTAAAATTATTCCAGGTTTGAATTACCCAGTGAAAAAATGGGAATTGTTACTTGATTCATTGAGTCAATTGCATTTATTAAGAACTAACTGTGTGCAAAGCACTGTACTACTACTAATAATAATGTTGGTATTTGTTAAGTGCTTACTATGTGCCGAGCACTGTTCTAAGCGCTGGGGTACATACATGGTAATCAGGTTGTCCCATGTGAAGCTCACAGTCTTAATCCCCCATTTTACAGATGAGGTAATTGAGGCACAGAGAAGTTAAGTGGCTTGCCCAAAGTCACATGGCTGACAGGTGGCAGAGCCGGGAGTAGAACCAAGACCTCTGACTCCTAACCCGGTGCTCTTTTCACTAAGCCATGCTGCTTCTCTAAGCACTTAGGGGAGTAAAATGTAACAATGAACAGATGTATTCCCTGCCCAAAATGAGCTTACAGAATAGAAGGGGAGACAGACAATAATATAAATACATAAATTACCAATATGTACAGAAGTGCTGTAGGGATGGGGGTGATGAATAAAGGGGGCAAGTCAGTACAACACTGGAGGGACTCGGGGAAGAGGAAAGGAGGGCTTAATCAGAGAAAGTTTCTTGGTGGAGATTTGCCTACAATAAGGCTTTGAAGTGGGGGAGATTGATTGTCAGATTTGAGGAGGGAGGGTATTGCAGGCCAGAGACAGGACATGTTCTGGGTAGATGAGATCAATGTGTAGTGAGAAGGTAGTGAAGTGTGTGGGTTGAGTAATAGTATGACAGTAGTGAGGTGAGGTAGGAGGGGGCTAGGTGAATGAGTGTTCTAAAGCCAGTGGTGAGGAGTTTTTGTTTGATGCACAGGTGGATGGGATACCACTGGAGTTTTTTGAAGAGTAGAGAAACATGGACTGAACATTTTTGTAGAAAAATGACCTAGGCAGCAGAATGAAGTATGGACTGGAGTGGGGAGAGTCAGGAGACATGGAGGTCAACAAAGAGGCTGATGCAGTTATCAAGGTGGGATAGTATAAGTGATTGTAATAATGTGGTGATAGTTTGGATGGAGACGAAAGGACGGATATGGTGAAGGTGGAACCGACAGCACTTAGTGATGGATTGTAAATGGGTTGAGTGAGAGAGAGGAGTCAAAGGAATGCCAAGAGTATGGGCTTGTGAGACCTGAAGAATGGTGGTGCCTTTTAAAGAGATGGGAAAATCAGGCCATTATCATCATTGTTATCATCATCATCATCATCATCATCATCATCATGGCAAAGCAGCTTGGCTTAGTAGAAAGAGGTCTAGTTTTCTTCTGAGACTGTTGTACCCTCCGAAGTGCTTAGTGCAGGGCTCTGCCCACAGTAAGTGCTCAATAAATGCCATTGATTGATTGATTGATTGGGAAACTCTACCCACATGTAGAGTGTGAAGTTCATTTCTGTTTGTGGAAAAATGTTCTACTGAGTAACAAAGGTCCAGAAGCTCTGCCCTCACCTATTCACAGTACCACAGCTCAAACCCAATGCTACCAACACACTAGATTTCCTCCTGCAAGCTCACTTTTTCTTCCCAGCCTTTTCATAAAATCATTTGCTCTTTGGGGAATTGATTTTGCCTAAAGTTTCTAAAATTTAAATTAAAAACTGAGGGACAATTCACGGTGTCCTGGACTTTATCCCTGGATCTATTTCATTCTTGAATTGTTTTGATTGGCATGGGCTGTAACTCTTTGAGGCCAAGATTGATCTATTATAAGATCCACTAGATTGTAAATTCTTCCAAGGCAGGGATCATGTCCACTCACTCTATTGTAACAATAATAATAATAACACATTATGATTGTGGCATTTACTAAGGGCTTACTAAGTGCTTACTAAATCCCTGTCCCAAATAGAGCTCATAATGTTAATCCCATTTTACAGATGACGTCACTGAGATACAGAGAAGTGAAGTGACTTGCCAGAGGCCACACAACAGACTAGCAGCAGGGGTGGGATTTGAACACACATTTTTCAGGCTCCCAGGCCTGTGTTGTATCCACTAGGCTGTGCTGCTTTGCTACTGTCCTCTCCCATACACTTAGTAGAATGCTCTGCACACAGTAGATGCTCATAATCACCACTGATTGATTATAGAAACACTACCTAACACCCAGCAATTCTGGTAACCCATGATGTTGCTTATGTGATAGCAATCTTAATTGAACAAACTGATCTTAATGAATGACCATTTGGGTGATGCTGTTTTAGGTTTCTCTGTCAAGAAGTAGATTTTCAGTATCCAAGAGAGATATAGAGGCATCACTTCTATGTCCTGAATGGGATCTGATCTCCTTGTTTATTACAGTTCATCAAAACAAATAGCTAAGCACAGTCAAATAGAAGGAAAATTGGAAATCACCAGGACTAAATCAAGCTTTTTCTTAAAAAAGGTAAGTCATTTGAGGACTCTTCTTAAAAAAAAATTAAAAAAATGTGTCCATAAGCATTATTTCTTTGGGAACAGTTTTAAGGATTTGACAGGTTCGGGTACAATGCTGATTGAATACTGGTATTTTAGAGCAATGTAATTTGTCCATAGTTTTGTACTTTGTGGTTTATTGCTACTTCTGTTGCTCTGTGAACACTGTCCAACGGGTTGCAATACAATGTATCTTAACAAACTCTATTCTGGGGAAATAAATAGCATGCTGAGACTTCCATTAGGGCCTGATGCAAAACATTTTGTGATGAAGTTCCCAATCACATTCACTCAGAAGCCACAGACAAACACACAGATGAAGTTCAGAAAACCACCTTGCGGATAAAACTAACAGTCCCCTGGGGTTCTTAGGATGGTGCCGACAAACAGCTCGCACTGTTTACTGCTGATTGCAGGAATTAATAATGGATACTATAAGTATCCATTATTTATCAGACGTGATACTCTACCACACAAACCTATTGAGGTCACCAAAGCTATCTTTTATTTAAGATCCAAAGCCTCCCTTCTGGAAAATAGAGGAACAGAAGAAGTTAACCGGTGAGGAACTACAAAGGAGATAGCTACAAAAAAGACTCTTTTTTTAGGATAGATTTTACCAAGCAGAAATACTTTCCCAAGCATTTGTTAACAGGAGAAGGGAAAATAAAGACTGATGGTTTGGTGAGGGGACTGCTTTCTGGCCAATATTTAATGAAAGCCCAGACTCATGAAGCATCGAGAGAAGAAGGCTAAAAGGAGCTAGTTTCCAGGTCCTTGACTTTTGACACCAGATGAAAGGAGACTAGGATTCCTGCCGTTCCGATCCATTCCCATCCTTGCAGTAATCCAGACAGTTCCTCTGTGAATCCTTCAGAACTGTAGCCATCTCTGGGGAGCCTGAAAAAGAAAATTGTTTTATGGTACTTGGTGATTTCTCTGGCTGGACAATGGGACATGTTATTATAATGGTATATTGTCAGTCCACAGCCATTGTGTTAGCCCTATGAACCACTAGACACAAATAGCAAAGGAAGATGATTCCTCTTACCCACAAAAGAAGGGACTGTAGAGGTAACAGCTGTACCCAAGAATAAACTCTCACCATCAGAGGCACCATCTTCAGCATGAAGAGTGGCTTCACAAAGGACACCAGACAGAAGAAAGCAGATTATTCTTGATCTTTGATGACTGGTTTTTGTGACAACTTTGAACACTACCCATGATCCTTGAATTTAAGATGGGCTGGTAAGTCATCCATGTCTTCATCAGCTGCTGGATCTTCAACAGGCAAGCAGTAGACTTTGAAGTGGGTTTTTCTAATGTCATTTTCCTTTATGGCCTGGAATGCCAAACACCATTCCAGGCCATGATCTGATACAGTATTTACAGGAGGGAGGCCCTGAAGACAAAGAGAATATTTCTGAGCCCATATTCTACATTATCATCATCTTCATCAGAATTGTTATGGACAGACCACTGTTCATGACAGTGACTGCATTTTCCTGAGTGCCTTCCGATTGGCCAAGCGACTGTCTGATTAATCCACCATATCTCTTCTCCTGGTTCTTCTTCCTGTCTTTAGAAAAGAAAGAGCGATGCCATTTATGATGCATTTGTTTTGTTCTTCCCTCATATTGTTGCCCTCTATCCCCAAAGGTCCGTGTTGCTCCAATTGTTGGCGTTAATACTAATAATACTAACAATTGTAGTAAGCACTGACAAGCATTGAATTAAGCCCTGGAGTAGATACAAGAAAATCAGGCCAGACACAATCCCTGTTCGTCATGGTGATCACAGACTAAAGATGAGGGAGAATAGGTACTTCATTCCCATTTTACAAATTAGAAAACTGTCCTAGAGAAGCTAAGTGATTGCCTAAAGTCACACAACAGGCAAGAGGCAGTACCGGGATTCAAGCCCAGGTCTTCTGAGCAGTGCTCTTTAAAGTTTAAAGACTTAAAACAGTAAACTCTGTCTTCCCCTTTTTAGACTCTTCCTAGTCTTTTATACAGTGTTCTGTCCATAACAGGTTTTGATTATGATGATGATGGTATAGAATATGAGTTCAGAAATATTCTCTTTGTCTTCAGGGGGTGCTTCCTGTAAATATTGAATTGGAACATGGCCTGGAATGGTGTTTGGCAATCATATACCACTTCAAAGCCTATTACTTGCCTGCCAAAGACCTAACAGTTGATTAAGGCATGGACTGACTAGCCTGTCTTAAATTTAAGGATCATGGGTGGTGTTTCAAAGTTGTCACAGAAACCAGTCATCGAAGATGAAGAACAATCTGCTCTCTTTTTGTCTTCCTTCCATTGTGTGAAATTACCTCTCGTGCTGAAGATGGCGCCGCTTAGGATGAAACATTATCCATGGGTGAAGCTGTTACCTCTACAGTCACTTCTTTCATGGGCACAAGGAATGATCTTCTTTTACTAACCATGTCTAGTGCTGCATAGGCCTAAAATATAGCAGTTACAATCCTGGCAATGAAATCCAAATTTAGCATGGACTACCCAGATTGATTCTGAAGTCAGTCCCAAATTTCTCAGCAATGCAATCCTCCATTTTACTTTGGATATATAGACACAATTCAAAATACGATGTGCCTGGACATATATTACATCAATATAATATCTGTTTACTGTAAGAAATAACTCATATTACACAAATTGAAAAGGATAGCTAGTCTGCTTTTTGTCAATTAATTGAAATATATACCATGTAGGGACCCTTCTATGTTAAAATTGAAAAATGAGAGAAAAATATTGAGGGCAATCATGCTTCTCTACTTGATTTTTACCAGCTTTGTAGATATTGGAAGCAGAGGTGAATTATCTTGTTAGAATTGTCTCAGATATTTGCATTACTCATCTATTCCTTTATTTATTGGAATAAATAATATAGTATTTATGGTAATTTCATTTTGAGGAATTAAGTGCCCACGATGCTTGTCCTGACCTGACTTATTTGGTGAACAACTGACTTTGCAAATTAGTTGACAGATCATATGAAGAAGAAGGACTCTGCCATCTAGGCTGGATCATTTTCCAGCCAGAAGCAGGATACATTCATTCATTCATTCATTCATTCATTCATTCATTCATTCATTCATTCAATCGTATTTATTGAGCACTTACTGTGTGCAGAGCACTGTACTAAGCGCTTGGAATGTACAATTTGGCAACAGATAGAGACAAAGTGCTTGGATTAATGTGGTAGCAGTTTGAATGGAGAGGAAAGAGTGGTGGATTTTATTGAGGTTGTAAAAGTTGAACCGACAGGATTTACTGATAGAATGAATGTGTGGGTTGAATGAGAGAGATGAGCCAAGGATAATGCCAAGGTTATGGGCTTGTGAGACAGGAGGGATGGTGGTGCTGTCTTATTCAATAGCATTTATAGTATTTACCGAGCGCTTACTATGTGCAGAGCACTGTACTAAGCGCTTGGAATGTACAATTCGGCAACAGATAGAGACAATCCTGCCCATTAACAGGCTTACAGTCTAATCGGGGGAGACAGACAGACAAAAACAATAGCAATAAATAGAATCAAGGGGATGTACATGTCATTAACAAAATAAATAGGGTAATAAAAATATATACAAATGAGCGGTTGAGCACAGTGCTGAGGGGAGGGGAAGGGAGAGGGGGAGGAGCAGAGGGAAAGGGGGGGAAAAGGGGGTTAGCTGAGGGGAGGTGAAGGGAGGGCAGAAAGGGAGCAGAGGGAAAAGGGGGAGCTCAGTCTGGGAAGGCCTCTTGGAGGAGGTGAGCTCTCTGTAGGGCTTTGAAGAGGGGAAGAGAATTAGTTTGGCAGAGGTGAGGAGGGAGGGCATTCCAGGACAGCGAGAGAACATGAGCCAGGGGTTGACGGAGGGATAGGCGAGAATGTGCGACAGTGAGGAGGTGAGCAGCAGAGGCGTGGAGCGTGCAGCATGGGCAGTAGAAAGAGAGAAGGGAGGAGAGGTAGGAGGGGGCAAGGTGATGGAGAGCCTTGAAGCCTAGAGAGAGAAGATTTTGTTTTGCGCGGAGGTTGATAGGCAACCACTGGAGATTTTTAAGAGGGGGAGTGACATGCCCAGAGCGTTTCTGCAGGAAGATGTTGGGCAGCGAAATGAAGAATGGATTGAAGCGGGGAGAGACAGGAGGAAGGAAGATCAGAGAGAAGACTGACACAATAACCCAGCCGGGATATTATGAGAGCCTGTTTGGGTGGAGTGGAAAGGGCGGATCTTGGCGATATTATAAAGGTGAGACCGGCAGGCCTTGGTGACGGATTGGATGTATGGGGTGAATGAGGGAGCTAAGTCAAGGATGACACCAAGGTTGCAGGTTTGAGAGACGGGAAGGATGGTCATACCATCCACAGTGATAGGGAAGTCAGGAAGAGGACAGGTCTTGGGAGGGAAGATAAGGAGCTCAGTCTTGGACATGTAGAGTTTTAGGTGATGGGAAAATCAGGGGAAGGACAAGGGTTTTGGTGGGAAGATAAGGAGTTCTGTTTTGGACATGTTAAGTTTGAGATGAGGGGAGATTTGTCTAAGTAGATTTGTCTGGAAGGCAGAAGGAAATGTGAGACTGGAGAGAGGATGAGATCAGGGCTAGAGATGTAGATTTGGGACTCATCTGCATAGAGGTGGTAGTTGAAGCCATGATATTGAATGAGTTCTCCAAGGGAGTGGTTGTAGATGGAGAATAGAAAGGGACCTGGAATTGAACCATGAGAGGCTTCCACAGTTAGGTAGTGGGAGACAGTGGAGAAGCCCATGAAAGAGACTGAGAATGAGGAGCCAGAGAGATAGGAGGAGAACCAGAATAGGACAGTGTCAGTGAAGCTGAGGATGGATAATGTTTCCAGGGGAAGGGCGTGATCCACAGTGTCAAAGACATATGAGAGGTCAAGGAGGGTCAGGATGGATTAGAGGCCATTGTATTTGGCAAGAAGATCATTGGTGACCTTTAAGCGGTTGGTTTCTATAGAGTAAAGGGGGCAGAAGCCAGATTGGAGGGCATCAAGGAGAGAGAGAATTGAAAAGCAGAACCTGAGACAGCAGGTGGAGATAACTTGCTCAAGGAGTTTTGAGAGAAATGGTAGGAGGGAGATGGGAAATAACTGGAGGGAGCCTTGGGGTCAAGGGAAGGGTTTTTCGGTTAGGGGAGACATGAACATATTTGAAAACCGTGGGGAAGAAGCCATTGGAGAATGAACATTTGAAGAGGAGGTTAGGGATTGAAGAAGGGAGGCAGCAAATGTTTTGATGAAGTGCAAAGGAATAGGGTCAGATGCACAGTTGGAGGGGGTGGATTTTGAGAGAATGCAGGAGATCTCCTCTTGAGACTTCTTGGAAAGATGGGAGAGTTCTCCCCCGATTAGACTGTAAGCCTGTCAATGGGCAGGGATTGTCTCTATCTGTTGCCGAATTGTGCATTCCAAGTGCTTAGTACAGTGCTCTGAACATAGTAAGTGCTCAATAAATACTATTGAATGAATGAGAGTTAAAGAAGGGATGGGGGAGCGAGGGACTGGAGAGGAGCAGGGGAGATCTTAGGGTGATCACTTCTTAGAGTTTCAATTTTCTCAGTAAAATAGGTGACCATCTCCTTAGGGGCAAGAGATGGGGGAGGCGGGGGACGGGGGTTCAAAGAGGGAGTTAAATGTCTTGAACAACTGGTGAGGGCAGTGGACATAGTGTCAATAAAGATGGAGAGATAATTTTGCTGGGCAGAGTTAAAGCACGCAAGAATGAACTTGAGTTCAAGCAGGGGTTATGTTCTTGATGAACACTGAATTAAAACTACCTAGAGCTATGATATGCACGCCTTAATTGATTCTATGCCCTCATGCAGTCATTTTCTCCTCCAACATATTGCGTTCTGTTCAATCAGGCATGTGTTGTTGAAGGAATATTCTTTAAGTCTCCGACATTGTTCTACCCAAAACACAAAGCGAACCCATGCATTATAGAACTGACTGTCCATGAGAGCAATGTCTTACTACTATCTTCAATTTCTACTTCTCTGCATTTCCTCAAGTTCCTAGGACAGCACTCTAGGAGGAGAAGGAACTCAATATAATATGAGTGATAAATAATAAATGAATTAAGTACTGGATTGTATGTGGATAAATACTTAACCTCTCTGGACCTCAGTATCCTAGTCTGTGAAAATGGATCACTACAATTTTCTCCCTTCTTTTTGTCTGTGCTTTTAAATTAATAACAATGTTTTCCCAAGCAATTTGAAATCTAAAACAAAAAGCCGATTCTAAATTAGGTTTTTGCTGTTTTTCCTTCATTTCTCTCTGGTACACCCCATATAGCCAATCTGTCACCAAATCTTGTCAGTCTCACCTTCACAACATTGCTAAAATCTGCCCTTTCCTCTCCATCCAAACCACTACCACGTTAGTACAGTCTCTCATTTTATCCCACCTGGATTACTGCATTAGCCTCCTTACTGACCTCCCAACCTCCTGCCTCTCCCCACTCCAGTCCATACTTCACTCCACTGCCCAGATTATCTTTCTAGAGAAATGTTCAGGGCATGTCACCTCCCTCAAAAATCTCCAGTCGTTACCTATCCCCCTCTGTATCAAATTAAAACTGCTCACCATTGGCTTTAAAGCTCTCCATCACCTTGCACCTCCTATCTCACCTCCTTTCTCTCCTTCTACAACCCAACCCACACAGGTCACTCCTCTGATGTTAACCTTCTCACTGTGCCTTGAGGTCACCTGTTTTGCTACCAACGCTTGGCCCACTTCCTACCTTTGGCTTGGAAGGCCCTTCCTCCTCAAATCTGCCAGACAGTTGCTCTCCCTGCTTCAAAGCCTTACTGAAGGCATATTCTCCTCAAAATCTCTGACACTGTTCTCCTAAAACACAGAGCAAAACCATGCATTATACAACTGACTGTCCATGAGAGCAATGTCTTACCCAATAAGCTCCACTTTTCCTCATCTCCCACTGCCTTCCGTGTCACCCTGACTTGCTCCCTTTGCTCTCCCGCGCTCTCCCTACTCCACAGTACGCGCGTATATATCTGTAATTTTATTCATTTATATTGTTGTCTGTTTATTTGTATTTTTGTCTGTGTCCCCCCTTCTAGACTGTGAGCTTGTTGTGGGCAGGGATTGTCTCTATTGCTATATTGTACTTTCCCAAACACTTAGTACAGTGCTCTGCACACAGTAAGCACTCAATACAATTGATTGAATGAATGAATGACCACGTGTAAGAAAAAGGATTTCCAGGAAATAGACAGAATCTGAGACATTAAAGCTGTAAGCATACTGCATTACAATTATATGAACACTGTGAGTGCACCTGACCAATTTGGAGGAGGAGTTTAAATTCATTAAGCCCCAAAACAGAGCACCAGAGTAGGTTTCTGTTTTAGAACAGCACTCCGAGGATAGCAGCTCTTGATCTCAATGACTCTGTTTTTGACTCAGGAAGTCCCCCATTTCAGGTGGGATGTAGACCACATCCACAAATTCCGGGGGACAGGAGATTGCTTCTTACCCAAAACAGATAAGGCCTGCTTGAAGAATCTCTTTTGTCACTGAAGAAAACACGCTTGTCTGAGTTCTTTTGGAGTGGGCTAATTCTCCTATATGTTCTAAATAAAGGCACGGCCAAACTGGAGAGAGGGGTTGTTGTGTCACGTATACCTCTCCAGAGGTGAACAGGCACTTGGTCATATTCCTCCCTTTTCTGATCTATCCAGCACTGTCTCTGAGTGTTACTTTTCCTTGCTTGCATCACCACCTTGGGTTCAAATCCTCACTGCTTTTTTTAGTTTCATTCTCTTTTCGAGTACAGTTTCTACAGTCCTTTATATTTCAGTGAATCAATCATTAGTATTTATTGAGCACTAACTATGTGCAGAGAACTGTACTAAGCCCTTGAGAGAGCACAGTACAGCAGAATTAGCAGGCATGTTCCCTGCCCATAGCAAGTTTACAGTCTTTCTATCAGTAATAATCCTTGCCAACTCAGGGCATGCCTGCATGCCTCAGTTTCTTCATCTATAAAATTGAAAGAGTGAACTGTAATTATGAAGCAACCTAAATTCTCACAAAGGCTCAAGAGTGATAAACTAGAAAATGTACAAACCAGTGTCTGAGAAAACACCAGCATTAAATGTTGTAGCGGAGCAAGTATTTGACTGTAATTAATTTTTAAATTATTGTTTAATTATAATTTGGCTTTTGTTAGGTTCCATTTGGAATTTGAAGAATGCAAATAGATTCATAGTAAAGGTGATCCTCCTCGAATTGTTCTAGAAAGGGAGTTTCTTCCTTGGTTTCTCAACTGTGCTTCAGATCCCTCAGAAAAATATGAAATCATATTTATTGCCAGTTTACCCTGAAGCTTTGGAAAGACTCCTTGCCTTTCACATGTATACAACAGATCATAAACTTATCAATCAATCTGCCCCATACTAATTCACCCCACTCGTCTCCTACTACAGCCCAGCCTGCACACACTGCTCCTCTAACACCAGTTAGCTCACTGTGCCCCATATCATCTTTCTCACTGCAAACCATTTTCCCATGTTCTCTCCCTAGCTTGGAAGTCTTCTTTCTCCATAAAAGCCAGACCACCGCTCTCTCCACCTTCAAAGCATTATTAAGTCCACAGCTTCCCCAAGAGGCCTTCCCCTATTAAGCCCTCTTTTCCCCATCTCACTCTCCCTTCTGCATTGTCTATGTACTTAAAGCTGTGACCACTGGACATTTGATTACTCCCCACCCCCAATACCACAGCACTTAGGTACACATTTTTTAATTATATATTTAAAATTATTTATTCATATTAATGTCTGTCTCCCCCTCTAGACTGTAAGCTTATTATGGGCAGGGAACATATCTGCAAAATCTGTGGTATCGTACTCTCCCAAGAGCTTACTACAGGGCTCTGCACATAGTAAGTGCTCAATAAATATGATTGATTGATTGTTTGATCACTGAAATAAGAAGGAATAATGAGGTTTAGCAAGATTAGGAGGTATGTAGGACTAAAACAGAAATGAGTGGAGTTGCTGCTCAATGATTAACAGATGTGAAGGATTTAGTTAATGGTTTTGAACCAGCAGAAGGGTACTCTGAGGTTACAATTTAGTAGTTAAAGTCAGGGGATCATGGGGACTATTTAGGGTGTAAAAATGAGAATAAAATGTAAAAAAAAGATCAGAAAATATCTTAGATGTTAATAGGAAAGACAGCAGACAGAAGGGTGGTGCTGAATGTGGTTTGCAATGTGAGAATAAATTAATGCTAAAGAACACATATAGTGTGCTAACGTATGGTTTCATCTTTAATAAATGAGTAATTAAACCTGGCACAATTAGACCAGTGCCCCATCCTCTGAGAATGTGTGATAAATAAGAATTAGATATGAAGAGACTATGTATGTAAAATAATTCAAATTCAAAGTCAGATAGTGAAAGTATGAGTGTCCATTTTCTCAAAGATGGGCTGTAAAGTTAATGGTTACCAAATCTTTTACCATAGGCAGACTTTAGTTTTAAAAAAGAAAAATTCCAGAGAGATTCCCAAGGAGTCTTAGAAATCCATTTTCCTTTTTTTTTTGTTTCAGTGGTATTTGTTAAGCACTTACTATTTGCCAGGCACTGTACTAAGCGCTGGGTTAGATACCAGCTAATCAGGTTGGACACAATCCCTGTCCCATACTTGGTTCACAATCTTAATCCCCATTTTACAGTTGAGGTAACTGAGGCACAGAGAACTTAAGTGAGTTGCCCAAGGTCACACAGCAGACAAGCGGCTGTGCTCAGATTAGAACCCATGGCATTCGGCTCCTAGGCCCATGCTCTATCCACTAAGCTTTGCTGCTTCTCATGGAGAAAGAAAGGATTTTGAAAAAATGCTGATACAGAGCCGGTTACAGGAAGCTAATTTCCTGATGAAACTTCTTAAAGTGTGGTATAACCTCAGGAGGTCATCTAGTCTAACACTTTGCCTCTGATCCGAACTGTGCTGTAGCCCTTAGGCTAATGATTACTTCTCTTCCCCAACCTTAGCATTAACCTAGTTCAGCATCCGCTAAGCCTACCCTAAATTGATCACATGCCCTGAATTAGCTAGGAAAGCCCTTGAATTTTGCTAGCTCTCCTGATTTATTTCAGGAAAAACACAAATGTCCCATAATTGGCTCTGTCCTAGGTAATCAGGACAAACTATTTTACTCCTCCCCCTGCCAAAATCTTCCTCCTTAAATACTTGGATTTGCATTTTGGGCTGGAGTGTGCTCAGTCTATGTTCAATTTAGACATCACAGAATTTTGGGGGTTGTAGAACAGATGCACAGATGCCCCAGAATGTTGATTGAATTTAACCTCTCATGTTCCCCCAGCCTCTCCCAGTCATAATCATTATTATTATCAAATGCTGTTGAGTCATTTTCGAATCATAGCTTCTCTATAGATATATTTTCTCCAGAACATAGTACCTTCTGCCATAATCCGTAACCTTCTACAAATGCCAGAATCCTGTGATGTCTAAATGTCCCATGTTCTCTCCCTAGCTTGGAACTCCTTCCTTCTCCATAAAAGCCAGACCACCACTCTCCCCACCTTCAAAGCATTATTAAGTTAAGTCCACAGCTTCTCCAAGAGTCCTTCCCCTATTAAACCCTCCTTTTTCCATAGACTGAACATACTCCAGCCCAAAATGTAAATCCAAGTATTTAAAAAGAGGAGGAGGAGTAAAATGGGCTGACCTGATTATCTAGGAGAGAGTCAATTATAGGATGTTTGTGTATTTCCTGAAATACATAAAGAGAGCTAAGGTTCTTCCATTATCGTTATTACAGTTTCTATCCATCCATTCATTCAATAGTATTTATTGAGAACTTACTATGTGCAGAGCACTGTATTAAGCACTTGGAATGTACAATTCAGCAACAGATAGAGACAATCCCTGCCCAATGACGGGCTCACGGTCTAAATGGGGGAGACAGACAACAGAGCAAAACAGAACAAAACAAAAAGACAACATTATCAAGATAGCTACTGGTCTGCCTCTTTCATGTTTTCCCAGTACTTTTCCTAGCATTAGTGTCTTCTCCAGAGAATGTCATCCTGATGATTTGTCTAAAATATGCTAATCTAAGTCGAGTCATTTGGCCTTCCTAAGAACACATTGGCTTAATTTTCTCTAAAACCCATTTGTTTGTTTTTCAGGCAGTCTATGGTATTCTCAAAAGCCTTCTCCAACACTTAGTATGTGCCAAGCACTGGGTTGATGAAAAATAATCAGGTCAGACAGTCCCTGTCCCACCAAGGATTCCCAGAGTAATTAGGGGAGAGAGCAGTTATTGAATCCACATTTTACAGAAGAGGAAACTGAGGCACAGAGAAGTGAGGTGACAACAGTCACACAGTGGGCAAGTGGTAGAGCCAGAATTAGAAAGCCAGAATTAGAACTCAGATCTTCTGACTCCCAGGCCCATGCTCTTTCCTCTAGACCACACTGCTTCTATTTACCCTTTGCCTTCAAGCAATCCACAGCTTTCCTCATCGATTCCTCATTCTTACAGGAAACTGCCTTATCCCTGCAGGAACCTCAGTCTTCACTTCATTTTAGCACCTCACCCTTTACCCTTCCAACTTTTTGACAACAATGAATGGAAGAGCTCATTTCTAGTACCGACATTTTGATCCCACACTTCAATTGCATTTTTAAGTTCACTTTTGAATTTCCTTGTTCTTTGTGGGCTAACTTTCCGGCGGACCCTGCTGCTTCCTTCTTCAGACTTGCATAAGGATTCTTTTCTTGATGGCATAAGTACCTGTCACCAACAGCGGGGAAACTAGGAATGAAGAGCTGTCAATCAACCACCCACTGGGACATGAGGATGCTCTCCAGAGTAGGGAAAATGGATGCAATTGCTACAAATAAAAGAAAAAAGCAGTGTGAATATTTGATGTGTCCATTGTTCTTTCCATCTAACATTAGAAAGCAGTATACCAGCCTGACCGGTCCATTCATTCTCACAACCCTGAAGAATGAAGAGTTTGAACTCTGGCTCTAGAAGGTCTTCACCAATTAACCCTTCCTCCTCCAACTTTTGGAATTACCTCAGTGTTTTGGCCTCCGCAGTCCCTGTCTCTTTATTGATTTTGACTTTTTTTATTATTTATTGATATTTGCAAATTTTTTCCATGAATTTACATTGGGTCATCTTTCCCATTAAGGATAACTTCTTGAGGGCAGAATCGTGCCTTTTCCTTCTACTCCTAATTCTGGAACTCTCTCCCTCTTTAAATCTTACAGGCCACAATTCTCCCCATTCTAAAAGCCCTTTTGAAATCACATCTCCCATTAGAACCATTTCTTAATTACCTTCCTCTATCCCAGGCTGCTTTGACTTAACATTATTATAATTATTATATTATTATTATTATATATTTAAGCACTTAATAAATGTCAAGCAGTGTTCTAGATGCTGGTGTGGATGCAAGTTAATCAAGTTTGGATGTAGTCCCTGTCCCAAGTGGGGCTCCTAGTCTAAGTAGGAGGGAGGAATAACAGACATTTAATCCCCATTTTAAAGGTGAAAAACCTGAGGTAACGAGATGTTAAATGACTTGCTCAATGTTACACAGCAAGCAATTGTCAGAGCAGGGACTAGAACCCAGATCCTTTTACTCCCGAGCCCAATATTTCCTTAGCATTTATATACAAACTAATGCATGGACCCTACTTATTTTTTCAACTTATTTATTCCTCAGTTCACCTTTCCATACATCTGCTATTCCCAGTTCTAACTTGGTTCTTTCTATGCCTCTCCTAACTAGTTCTAAATTCTATGTCAGCCAGTCTTTCTAAGAGGACAGTTGCTGTATCTTTAACTTCTTTTGTTTGCTTCCAAGGGCTTACTATAATACAAACTGCAAGCGCTCATTGGATCCTACTGACCAATCAATCAATCAAATATATGTAATTTTATTTATTTCTGTTAATGTCTGACTTCCCGTTTAGACTGTAAACTCACTGTGGATAGGGAATGACTGTTTATATTGTTCTACTGTCTCTCCCTAGTCCTTAATAGGGTGCTCTGCGCACAGAAAGTGCTTAATAAATATAACTATTAAAATTTATGTTTCTGTCTGTCTCCCTCTCTAGACCCTAAGCTCGTTATGGTCAGGGAATGTGTCCACCAATTCTGTTGTATTGTACTCTTCTAAGTGCTTAGGAAAGTGTTCTGTACAGAGTAAGCACTCAATAAAAACCATTGATTGATGGATTCATTGGAGTGGGTGGTAGAGACTGACGATATGTGCTTCAAAGGAAGTGGAAGAGAGGGTGTGAGGGTGGGATATTGAGAAAACAGAACTGCGGGGAGAGAAGGAAGTCAACTCCTCCCCGTTTCCCAGTGAGTCTTCGGGAGTCTTTCTACTATATGTCACAGATCCAAGCGCTACCTCTGCGAACTGTGTGCGGTAGCAGCAGCGCTGTATAAAAATTCACTTGGAACTGGGGCCATATGGCTGATGTTGCACAAAATACTGCAACCCTATAGAGAGGTCTCGTGACACCACACCTAGAAAGCATTACACCAGAATAAAAGAGTCCTCCTGTCGTAAAACTCTAAAATGTCTTGTTTGGCTTTGTTCTGTTTGTAAACTCCTTGAGAGAAGGGATTTGGCCGTTAACTCTATGGTACTCTCCAAAATGCTTCGTACCAGGACCCAGAGTAAGCGCCTAATAAATCCTAGCACCTGACTCTACCTGACCAAAGGGAGTTATTCAGTAACAAGAGGAATTATCATAAGAATTTAATTTTTACTTCCCAAAGGGGGGCTTAACTGTTGCCCACTAGATTGCAGGATCCTTGAGAAGCAGTTTAGCCTAGTGGCTACAACCCAGGCCTGAGAGTCAGAAGGTTATGGGTTCTAATTCCTGCTTTACCACTTGCCTGCTGTGAGACCTGGGGTAAGTCACTTAACTTTTCTGGGTCTCAGTTTCCTCAACTGTAAAATGGGGATTAAGACTGTGAGCTCTATGTGGGACAGGGACTGTGTCCACCCCTATTATCTTATATCTCTACCCCAGCACTTAGAACAGTGCATGGCACATAGTAGGCATTTAACAAATTCTACAATTATTATTGTTATTATTATTAAAGGCAGAGATTAGATCTGCTTTTCACTGTATTCTTCTAAACCCTTAGACTACAATGGTCTGCATGCAGCAAATGCTTAGTAAATACCATCGACTGATAAAGATTGATTGTAGTCATGCACAGTGACCTCCTCCATCAAGGGGTGTTAAATCAATCCAGACTATTAAATTCTCTTCCTAAGTACTTCCAAAAGAAATGCATTTTAGTCCCAATTGATGGGAAGATCTCCCCCACTGTGAATAAAGGTAGGGAATCAGCTTTGGTGAATCAACCTACTGAAAGTTCACCAACTCCAGGAGGGCTTCCTAGACTAAGCCCCCCTTTTCCTCTGCTCCTCCTCCCCACCCCATTGACCTTACTCCCTCCCTCTGCTCTACCCCCCCCAACCCCACAGCACTTATGTATATATGTACAAATTTATTATTCTGTTTATTTTATTAGTGATGTGTCTATAATTCTATTTATTTATATTGATGCTACTGATGCCTGTCAACTTGTTTTGTTTTGTTGTCTGTCTCCCCCCTTCTAGACTGTGAGCCCATTGTTGGGTAGGGATTGTCTCTATCTGTTGCTGAATTGTATTTTCCAAACCCTTAGTACAGTGCTCTGCACACAGTAAGCGCTCAATAAATGCAATTGAATGAATGAATAAATACAATTGAATGAGTGAGTGAATGAATGAACTTTGTAAAGGAACCAGAACCATAAATTGGAGGGAATGTGTGATTAGCATTAAGACACCAAAACAGTAGACTCTGGATGCTGGAACAGAATAAAATTACCGACTACACCTAGGGGTATCCTCAGTTATTTCTCTGCTCCCTTGCTGGCTACTGCCTCCATAAAAGCCATCAATATAGAGATAGACAAAAGTTATAAATCTGTAGCTTAGCAACCAGGATAAAGCTAATGAACAAAGACTCAGGACTGCATCCTTTATAAATAAAATCCAAGCAACATCATAGCTGAAGATATTTTTTCATTTTATTGCAGTTTTGACACAAATGAAACCAAGATATATTTTCCACACTTTGTTTTTGTCTGTTTATGTCCTACATTATGGTGCAGTGGGAGAAAAGAGTGTGAATGTAAAGAAGTCCATAAATTGGAACAAACCTATTTTACTGTAAATACCTCCACTCATTTATATTGCCTCAGTTTAATATATCCAGCCACTAGGTAAAACAGAATTATACTTTAGTTTTTCTCTGGCATTTGTATTTTTTTGTGGTTTTCAATATTCTGAAGGCCTAATTTCTTGGTCCAGGAGAAGAAACCACATGAAAATGGCCTGGACATAGCAATACAGACTACTGCAAGAAAGAAAAAAGCCAAGTTTGCATAAATAGCAGTACACATTTTGGATGCTGAAATCCAGCTCCTTTCAAACTGAGATCAAACTACCAGAAATTTAAGCAATTTCTTTCCACTTAATTTAAATGACACTACCACATCTGTTGCAGTGTTGTTGGTTGTTTTTTTTTTTCTTTTCTGGCTTAAATAGTCTTTTAATGCCTCTGTGGAATTTTTTTTTCCCTGCAGGGACTAGCCAGAGGAGTGTGAATCTCTAGTTAGAAAAGTAGGGGTGGATTTTGTACCTTTGAATTAGACCAACCATGAAACTAAACACTGGCCTAAGTCTTCCTAGAACAATCAAGACCAGTTGGATAAAATCAAAGCATTTAATAAACTCCACCTCCTCTTCATTTTTCCTTTAGTTTGGATTGTACAAGATTCCGTGTTGCTGGGGATACTTCCAAGTGTGCTCACTGCCAGGACCACCTTGGACTTTCTTTCCAGTGATATGGAAAGCAGTAGAAGATGGAGGGATAGTGGAGGGATTAAGGGAAGGTCAGGCACTGGAAAAAATGGGTGAGGCCTCTGTAGAATATTTCTTATGTGAAACAAGATTGTGGTCCAGGTCCTTTTTGAAAGTGAATTACAAATTGAATTTGATCAAAATTTCAGCACTAGACACTGCCAAAATTTAAATGCTTCAGTTGTCATTTAGCAGGCCTGGGCACCCAAGGTTCTGTGATTCTTCTTTCCACAGGTTAATGCTGTGAAATCCTTGATATGTGCATGGATTTGAAAGAAGAGCCAAAGCATTAAACAAGTGGCATGGCCTAGTCGAAAGAATATGGGCCTGGGAGTCAGAGGACTTGGCCTCTGATCCCTGTTCTGCCTCTTGCCTGCTCTGTGACCTAAGGCAAGTCACTTAACTTATCTGAGCCTCAATTTCCTTACCCTTCTATTTAGAAGTGAGTCCCTTGTGAAACAGGGACTGTTTCTGATGTAATTAACTTTTATCTACCCCAATAGTTAAAGGAGTGCTTGACACATAGTAAATGTTTAACAGATACCCATTCATTCATACATTCATTCAATCAGATTTATTGAGTACTTACTGTGTGCAAAGCAGTTTACTAAGCTCTAGAGAGAGTAGGCTATAACAATAAACAAGCACATTCTTTGCCCACAGTGAGTTTACAGTCTAAAGGGGGAGACAGACATGAATATAAATAAGTAAAGAAATTAACTGCAGATATGTACCTAAGTGTTGTGGGACTAGAACATCATAATACCAAATACCATAAAAAATAAAAAAATCAATCCTGTATTCTTTTGTGATCGCTTAGGTCCAGTTATTCTTTTCAGATATTCTACTCCCCTACCCTAATCCAGCCACCAAAACTATGATCTCTGATTATTCATTGACTTTATAAATGAATCATAATGTTCAGCTATTGCTGGAATGGGGCAGAGGTGAAGAGCCCAGACAGCTGAAGTATGTCAATAATCCCCAGTCACTTCAGTCTCTTCCTCCCCCAAACCTTTGATTGCTACCATTAATTGACTGACCAAAACTGTTAACAAGGAGGAAAATTAGCAGATTTGAATTTCTCCTTTGTCTCCAAGGACCTCATGATGTAATGCAAGCATTCTGAGGGAGAAGGAGGATTCCTCTCTGTTCCCAATTACATCTGTTTGGGGACATGGGGGAGAAGAAAGAAGAGGATGCTGGGAGAAATGAACCGCTTTTTCTCCATTTCCTATAAGCAAATCTCTGATGGCTCACCAGGTGGTGTCATTCAGAGTGGCAAAAATAACACAATTAAAAGGTGCTGTGAAACACTGCCTCAAACACCCCGCCTGGTTTAAGGCTCCAGGACACTGACCAGCTTGGCAGGAAGCAATAGGGTGAGGTGTTACTTCTTGGACCCTAGGTTTTTGTGAAGATTGGTTTACCAAGGGGCAGCTTTGAAAGCAAAAACTTGAGAGGAATGCAGTCAGGATCCTTTTTTTTTTTTTTTGGTGAATGAACTGAGGAAGGGAATGTTTGGTTACACATCATTCTTTTCAATACCATTTACTCTTGGTTGAAAACGAAAGCCTGCAAAATATATGTCCTGAATGAAAGTTGGCAGGTGAGTAGGGAGGGTGGGTTATCACTGCTGTTTGAGAACACTTATCTCCCTCTTTCTCCTTTGTTCCACAAACACAGGAGATGTCTACTTTAGTCTCTCCCTCCCCTCTTTCCCTCACAGATACCACTGAACATGTGAAATTCACTGTCACAATGAGTTAGCCCCAGACCTAGCTTTGACCAATGCGGTTTGATTTTAATAAGATCAGTCAGGGGTTTCCAATCTACTGTGTGGAAATGCAGCTATTATGCATTATGTCGAGGTACTTTCTGTCTCCTTCTCACCTCAGGATGTCCTCTGGAAATTTGGCCAACTGAACACTTCCTTTCCAAATGTCCTTCTCCCTGACTCAGACAGTTGACACACTAAGAATATTATGCAGTCCACAGACAAGCACCTAGCATATTGATTCCACCCCTTTAGCAAAGCAATTATATTTTCCACTTTTAAAAAAAATCCCATCAACTCCTAAAAAAGCCAATATCATGCTGGTCATCTCAGCCAACCTCATATCATAGAGGAGCTGGCAAACCAAGTAAATACCTCCTAAACATTCTGAACACAAATTAAGTGAGTGGAAGTTTTATTGACTATGGATAAAATTATCCCACTGTCAGTTTTCATCTTTCAATCACGTGTCTGTTTAGTCCCTTTGTCTGTATAGAGATCCAAGCTAATGTACACTTCATTTAAGCAAGCCTTGATTCATTGCATGAAATCATAATTCACCTGAATTTGTCTATTCGTCTCTAAATCCAGGAGAATAACCTTAAGAAATAAAAGAGCTGTGTTTTCTGATAAATTCTTGCCTAGAAAAAGATGATTTTTGAAGGTTATCTCATATACACATACATTTGCTCAATCCATTAATTTTGGTCCCACGAGCTGTATATATGTTTATGTTGTCTCCTGTTAGGGTCTGCACTCCTCGAATAATAATAATAGTGATATTGGCTAAGCGCTTACTCTGTGCCAGGCACTGTACTAAGTGCTGGGATGACTACGAGCAAATCGATTGGACACAGTCCCTGTTTCACATGTAGCCCACAATCTTCATCCCCATTTTACAGTTGAAGCAACCATGACACCAAGGAGTGAAATGACTTGCTCCAGGTCACACAACTGACAGGTGACAAAGGTGGATTAGAACACAGGTCTTTCTGACTCCCAGGCCTGTGCCCTTTCCACTAGTCCATGTTGTTTCTCTGGGAACTGTGATGAGCCCACAAAAAGCTGCCTTTTTATTCATTCATTCATATTTATTGAGCGCTTACTGGGTGCTGAGCACTGTATTCAGCACCTAGTGACTGTTTGTGATCCCGTGAGTAACAAAAACAAGGAAGAGACTCATTCATTCATTCATTCATTCAATTGTATTTATTGAGCACTTACTATGTGCACAGCACTGTACTAAGCACTTGGAATGTACAATTTGGCCACATATAGAGACAATCCCTGCCCAACAATGGACTCACAGTCTGAATGGGGGAAATTATAGTATTTGTTAAGTGCTTACTATGTGCCAAGCACTGTTCTAAGTGCTGGGGTAGATACAAGGTAATCAGGGTGTCCCATGTGGGGCTCACAATCTTAATCCCCATTTTACTGATGAGGTAACTGAGGCACAGAGAAGCAAAGTGACTTTCCCCAAGTTACACAGCTGATAAGTGGCAGAGCCGGGATTAGAACCCACAACTTTGGACTCCCAAACCTATCCACTAAGCCACGCTGCTTCTCAACTCGCAAGGTACTGAAGACCTCTATTTGAGGCAGTTGATTGTGGGTCTGTGGAGTGGGAAAATGGAGGGAGGGGTGGCTTCTCTCCCTGTTATACCCGGTAAGGGGCCTGGACCAATCAATGACTGCCACATAGAGCCCCAGCTGCGATGCCTAGGGCAGATAAAAGGCAATTGCTTTGATTTTTATTGGGGTATGCAGAGGCTTAAGGAGAAGGAAGCACTCTGACAACCGTAGAAGGCAGTGGCAAGAAGAAGAATGGGCTCCTTGGTGGAGTAAGTAAGTATATGTCACTTCTTTGCATGTTGCTAAAACTAACTTAAAAAAGCTTTTCACAGTACCCTTGGTGATCAGAGGGGTGGTTTGACTTCTATATGTCACCCAGGCTTCCTTGTTCCAGAAAGGTCCTGGTTGGTATGGACAGGGGGCTGGTGATAGAAATAGGTCATGTTGCTGGTCTATACTTTGCAAATGCCTAATCCAGTGCAGCACCCCAAGTGGAAATTCAGTAAGTGCTAATATTATTTCTACTCCTTTTTATCCCTCTCCCAAAGACTTTTATATACATAAAGTTATCTTCTCCACCCTCTCTGTTTTCAAATCAACTGAGGTGAAGCTTTTGTTAACCTACTGGGAGAGACTTATGTTTTTCTTTTTAAATTGTGTGCTTAACAGTTTTAGAAAAGTCTGTCTTCTGAGATAGCAGTCTGGGAGGGTTGGCCAAAGAAGAGGAGGGATGAATAGCCCCTAAAATGAGAAAGTAGCCAAAGGGGCAGAAGAGGAAAAATCTCAATGACAATGGTAACTAAATGGAAGATCCAGAACAGGTGTGAGTGATGTTTTGAAGGACATGATCATGGATCAAGATTAAAGCATCTGTAGGGACTAAGAGTAAGATGGTACAGAGAGAATCCAGAAAGAGGGGACATAAGGTCTATGACAAAAATAAGCAAAAGCCCACCTTCTCATTCATAAAAGAAATCCAGGTGACTCTAACAAGAATCGGGAAGGAGACCTAAAGGCAACAAAAATATTCTTTCTCTCTGTCTCATTTCTAGTTCCCTTTGTTTTGAGTTTCAAGAGAATGTGATTTTGTTGTGTCTTTTAGAAGATACTTGCATTTACTCAGTTTGGTGACTGGCGGAAACATGGAATGACCTAGGGATGGGTAAGAGGAGTGGCATTTAGGAAGGTTTGTTCTTGGTAATAAGAATACTAATACTAATTTCTGTATTACGTGGTAAGTGTACACCATATATTGAACAGGCATAGTCTCTGCTCCACCTGAGGCTCGAAGTCTAAGGAGTGAAAGCAGGTGTTGAATCCCCATTTAACAGATGAAGACTTTCCTAAAGTCACAGAGCAGGAAAGTGGCAGAGCTGGGATTAATATTCACTTTCTCTGACTCCCAGGTCTGTGCTATATTTACTAGCCCACCCTACTTCTGGTAACCGTGGGCATGCTAATGCCCATGTTAAAAGCCAAGGATATATCTGTGGGCAGGAATCTTGAAAGTTCCTTTAAGGCTTTTCTTAATGGAAACTTTTAGATGACTGGGTTAGGAGGGGGCTGATAGAAAAGACTTAATTATGAAGAGGAATATGTTCTAATAGTCCTCAATATTATTAAATCTATGCTTTGAGGATGAATGATCCACTTCAATCAATGGTACTTAATAAGAACTTATTGTGTGCAGAGCAGTGTACTAAGAGCTTGGGAGTGTATAATAGAGTTGGCTGATGTGATCCCTACCCACAAGGATGTTACTGTCTACTTCAAACTTTGTGTACCTTAAAATGAGACATTAATTCTTGGTATTCATTTTTCGGTGGACTGAAGAGATGTAATGACTCTTCTTAAGCTCCAACTGAGTTGTCTTAAGCTTCTAGCCAAATGACTTGTTATTGTGGAATTATGTCAGACCCCAACTCTCTCCACATTCAAATCCCTCCTCCAACAGGTGTTTTCTAATTCCCAGCATTGCAAGTCATATAAACCTCACTGGTCAACTCTAGCATATATGCTTCTGTCTACTTTGGCCTCAGCATGTGTATGTACATTTATTCAATCATACTCTATTTTTGCTTTACTTGTGAATAATTGTATAATTTGTCTAGCCATTAGAATATAAGCTCTTTCTTGAGGAGAATGTTTTTGTACTTTCCAAATACTTAATACTGTGCATTGCTCCCAGTGGAAATTCCATAAATTCTTCTACTAATATTAATGCTACTATTCCTAATACTTCAGAAAACAACCTGGAACTATTTGTCAGGCAAGCTCACCCATAGCAGGAAAACTATTCACTCCTCATAATCTTTCCCAAAAGGAAAGCTAATTTACACAATCTGAATGACTCACTTGATGACATCAGTCAATTACAGTGGAGCATTTGGGTAAGGAGGAGGGGACTAAAAATTGTGGTATTTAAGCATTGTACTTGTGATGTCGAGTCATTGTCTTTGACCCATAGGGATGCCATAGACACATCTCTCCCAGAATGCCCCACCTCCATCTGCAATTGTTCTGGTAGTGTATCCATAGAGGTTTTCTTAGTAAAAGTATGGAAGTGGTCTACCATGGCCTCCTTCCATGCAGTAAACTTGAGATTTCGCCCTTGATTCTCTCCTGTGCCACTGCTGCCCAGCAAAGATGAGTTTTGACTTGTAACAATTGCCTTCTCCTCGCTAGCCACTGCCCCAGCTAGGAATGGAATGGCTATGCCAGCGTGGCTCAGTCTTTGGCTAGACTACTGTGTCAGCCTTCTCTCTGACCTCCCTTCCTCCTCTCTCGCCCCGCTCCGGTCTATTCTTCACTCCGCTGCCCGGCTCATCTTCCTGCAGAAACGATCTGGGCATGTCACTCCCCTTCTTAAACAACTCCAGTGGTTGCCTATCGACCTCCGCTCCAAACAAAAAACTCCTCACTCTAGGCTTCAAGGCTCTACATCACCTTGCCCATTCCTACCTCTCCTCCCTTCTCTCTTTCTACCGCCCACCCGGCACGCTCCACTCCTCTGCCGCCCACCTCCTCACCGTCCCTCGGTCTCGCCTATCCCGCCGTCGACCCCTGGGTCACGTCCTCCCGCGGTCCTGGAATGCCCTCCCTCCTCACCTCTGCCAAACTGATTCTCTTTCCCTCTTCAAAACCTTACTTAAAAATCACCTCCTCCAAGAGGCGTTCCCAGACTGAGCTCCTCTTCCCCCTCTACTCCCTCTGCCATCCCCCCTTTACGTCTCCGCAGCTAAAGCCTCATTTTCCCCTTTTCCCTCTGCTCCTCCACCTCTCCCTTCCCATCCCCACAGCACTGTACTCGTCCGCTCAACTGTATATATTTTCGTTACCCTATTTATTTTGTTAATGAATTGTACATCGCCTTGATTCTATTTAGTTGCCACTGTTTTTACGAGATGTTCTTCCCCTTGACGCTGTTTAGTGCCATTGTTCTTGTCTGTCCGTCTCCCCCGATTAGACTGTAAGCCCGTCAAACGGCAGGGACTGTCTCTATCTGTTGCCGACTTGTTCATCCCAAGCGCTTAGTACAGTGCTCTGCACATAGTAAGCGCTCAAATACTATTGAATGAATGAATGGAAAGAGCATGGGCTTGGGAGTCAGGTCATGAGTTCAAATCCCAGCTCTGCCACTTGTCAGCTGTGTGACTGTGGGCAAGTCACTTAACTTCTCTGTGCCTCAGTTACCTCATTTGTAAAATGGGGATTAAGACTGTGAGCCCCACGTGGGACAACCTGAATCCCAGCGCTTAGAACAGTGCTCTGCACATAAGTGCTTAACAAATACCAACATTATTATGCCTCTGCCTGGCTCTCCCACCTGCAGTTGAGACTGATAGAGTACTGGAAATCTCCAGGTGTGACCCTGAGAGGGGAAGCACTGTACTAGATAGGGCTTACAGTCTTAAGTAGGAGGGAGTTCAGGTATTTAATCCCCATTTTGAAGATGACAGAACTGAGGCACAAAGAAGTTAAGTGACTTACCCAAGGTCACACAGCAGACAAGTGGTGGACCCGTGATTAGAACCAAAGACCTCTGTCTCGCAGGGCCATGCTCTTTCCACTAGGTCATGCTGCTTTCCAACTCGCAAGGTAAATAAATGTGAGAGATTTTAGAAAGCTCATCTTTGTCTAAGAAGTCAGGCTCCAGGGAGATATCTGTGTGAGAAATCTTTCAGAGAAGGAAACAGGAAGTTGATATATACCAAAAAGATGGCAGCTCAACAGAGCAAGTTAGCAAGGAGGTAATAATAACGGTGGTATTTGTTAAGCACTTACTCTGAGCCAAGCCCTGTTCTAAGCACTGGTGTAAATAACTATGGCATTTGTTAAGCAATGCAAAGCATTGTTCTAAGCACTAAGGAGGATACAAAGTGATCAGGTTGTCCCATGTAGGGCTCACAGTCTTAATCGCCATTTTACAGATGAGGTAACTGAGGTCAGAAGTTAAGTGACTTGCTCAAGGTCACACAGCAGACAAATGGCGGAGCTGTGATTAGAACCCACGACCACTATCTGGCAACAAAAGAGGTGCAAAATCAAGTGTGGTATTGGGATTCAGATGGCTGGTCTCCCCTGGGCTGAAGGTAGGAATAAGATCTTGATTGATCAAGGTATCAATCCATCCATCCATCAATTGATAAATTGATGGTATTGAGTGCTTCAAATTGTATTGAATGTTTACAGTGTCTAGTGTACTAAGCACTTGAGTGAGTGCTCAGTATAACAGAGTTGGCAAGCATGTTCTCTTTCCACAAGGAGCTTACAAGAGGGACCTTGTTGATGTCTTATGTTGTTGAGTCATCTCCGATGCCATGGATGCATCTCTCTCAGAATGTCCCACCTCCATCTGCAATCATTCTATGTTGTATCCATAGAGTTTTCTTGGTAAAACCCTGGAAGAGTTTGCTTCCTTCCATGCAGTAAACTTGAGTTTCCTCCCTTCACTCACTCCCATGTCTCTGCCTGGAACAGGTCGCAGGTTGCCTTGCTCTCGCTAGTCACTGCCCAAGCTAGAGATGGACTGGATATGCCTCTGCTTAACTGTCCCTCTTGTAGTCGAGACTGGTAAAGTAAACTCTTCGGATGCAACCCTGAGAGGGGAAAGAGGGTCCTTACACTCTTGTGTGAAGAATATATATTAACGCATTTGTGAGAGTACAATGGAGTTGGTAGCCATGATACTGGCCCAGAAGTAGCTACAGTCTAGATGACGGTGGGGCAGTTATTCATGGCTTTGATAAAAAAAAAATCTACAGCATGACCATAGTTAAATCCTTTTACTAAATTAATACACACTACCTGTTTTAATACAGAATGTCTGTGGAATCCACTTGTGGAACCCCCAGCCTCTGAGAGATTGATGTGATCTCTTAGTACAGTGTTAAGTGCTTAAGTGTTCTGCACAAACTAAGTGCTCAGTAAATACCATTAAATGATTGATATGATGGGGATGAGTGGGCATTTCATCCACCAAGGAATGGCTAGCTGAGTCCTGATGGTTCCCATGCCATTTGGGAATTGCTATTTCAAGAGTGGCAGGATGGTGGTGACATTACTGGGGCAACCTTAAGGAAAACTATCAGCTATCCACAAGAAAGTTCCTACTTTGCCTTCATTTGTTTCCAGGCATAAGACCCAGGGTAAATTCTTCCTTGATTGTCTGATTTTAAAAAGCAGCTAGAAAAATCAAATCAGCAAAAGTGAATGGCACATACCACACTCCTCCACTTTCATTTAGATGATTTTAAGCTGCCCTTTGGGAGAGAGTATCTCTAACATTCTTACATATTTTATGTTTGGAAATAGAATAGTGCACCTCTTCTGGAGCTAACATTCTCCACATACTAGTGGTTAAGAGGGAAAATAAATATCCTTCCATTAGCAGGAAATACATTGGAGTTGGTTTTGAGTGGTTTGCACTAATTGGTTGTGCACTTAGCCATTCACACTCTCTCCCCTAGTCCCTCTCCCTGTTGAGTGGTATGCACTGTTGGGTGGCCAATAATAAATGATCATAATTGAGGTATTTAGGTGCTTACTATGTGCCAGGCACTATATTAGGAGCTGGAGTGGATATACCTGTGTTGAACACAGTTCCTAGCCCACAAGGGATTCACAGTCTTGATCCCCATTTTACAGATAAGTTAGCTGAGGCACACATAAATCACTTGCCCAAGGTTGCAAAGGAAACAAGTACAGAGCTGGGATTAGCACTCAGATCCTTCTTACTCCCAGGATGTGGTCTACCCATTAGACTACACTGCTTCTCTAATATATGGGGGGGAAAGACACAGTTCATGATTACAGATAAGTCTCCTTGAGACCTCAGAAGCAGCAGGCTCCAGTGTGCCCTCACCCACTGAGGTAATGCATGTAAAAGTACAAGTTGTTGGTCAGTGACCTCCGAATTGGAATAAACACCCTTTTCTATCACCCTACTCCATAGGAAGATCCATTCACTTCCTCCATCATGGCAACTTCCAGTTCCTGTCTTTGTCTCACTCCAACACTTTCTGATTGTGATACTTCCTATCATCCTCTCAATTTCTCCCTTTGTTGTCTCTCCAAAAACGATTGCCCTGAAACAGTGTGCTCTGATCAAACTGTACAGGGGAAACTGTCCCATGCAGAAACAGAAGCTGGGAATTTCATATTAAAGGAACCTTCCTTATGCTCAAGACCATTCAAAACAATAATTAACATCTGTGGTATTTGTAAAGTACTTACTCTGCAGCATGACCTAGTGGATAGAGGATGGACCTGGGAGTCAGAAGGTCATGAGTTCTAATACCAGCTCTGCCATTTGGTGGGTGACCTTGGGAAAGTCACTTAACTTCCCTATGCCTCAGTTTCCCCCATCTACAAAATGGGGATTGACTGTGTGCCCTATGTGGGACAGGGACTATGTGCTACCTGATTATCCTGTATTTATCCCAGCACTTAATACAGTGTTTGGCACATAGTAAGCACTTACCAAATACCAGTTTTATTATATGACAAGCCCTGCCTTAAGAGTTGGGGTAAATACAAGATAGGTTGGCCACACACAGTCTCTGTTCCACATGGGGTTCACTGCCTAAGAAGGAGGAAGAGCAGGTATTTAATTCCCATTATATGGATGAGGAAACTGAGGCCCAGAGAAGTTAGGAGACTTGCTCGAGGTCTCACAGCGGGCAAATGGCAGAGTTAGGATCCAAACCTAGTTCCTTAAGGTATTATTTAAAGCTACTTGCCAAGTAAACAGGTGGGACATAGTCCATGCCCCATATGGGGATCACAGTCTTAATCTTCATTTTACAGATGAGGTAACTGAGGCACAGAGAGGTGAAGTGACTTGCCCAGGATTACACAGCAGACAAGTGGCAGAGTCAGGCTTAGAACCCAGAACTCCCAGGTCCATGCTCTTTCCACTAGGCAACACTCCTTTCCAATAGGTCTAGCTGTGAATGCTGGTGTACTCAGACACAAACATCAAAGTGATAGTCTCTTTTTTTGAGGAATTGTGGATGGCCCCAACAGCAACTACTTCTCTCTAAGCAAAGAAACATTTTCTATTTCGCCCCTGACCCTGGAAAGGGAAGGTCTAACTTTAAATTATGCAGCTGGTTTTCCATCTCTGGTCTCCATTCATGCTGTGCATGGTCTTCTACTTAGCTGAAATTCTGCTGGTGGCCCAGAGCAAAGTAAAATATGAAATGTGTTGTAGGAATGTCATTATTCTGAGGGCAATTTGCTCATTAATGGTACACACCTGTGAAACTCAGATACACAAAGTGGGGAAATGCTAGTGCTAAATGTGGATATTTAGATGCTGTTGCATATTTTTTTAAATCAGACTTGTTGTTCCACCTCCTGATCTGTGCTGGGGGTTGTGGGGAAGGGATGTGGCATGGAGTTCTGTGAATACAAATGAACAGATTTAGGAGGATGAGAACAGCAGCCAAGCCATTGGCAATGTCTGGTTCCTGTAGAGCATTTGTCCATATTAATCAGTTCTCAGCACCTCTGTGTGCTTCTGCCTCTGGCAATTAATTAGGATATACTCAAAAATGAATCAAATCTGATCCCAAAATGTATATGTATTTTCTTAATGTTCCCACTGCATGTTTACTAGTTACATCTGCCTGTCTCTCCCATTAGTCTGCAAATAGCTTGAGGATGGGGAGGCCACCTTTCGCTTTAATTGCATGTTTCAAAGCACCTACGACAGTGTTCTGCCCACAGTTGAAGCTCATTACAGAGTTCTGTTTGCAGTAGACACTCATGATGTGCACACAGGCACTCAACAGACCTTGATTAATGAATGAGGGGGAAGGCATAGCAAAATATACTCGAGCTGAGGAACTGTTTGCTTGTCTGAAGACACCGGGAAGTGGCCGTCTTTTGATATGAGGCCAAAGAAATTACAGGTCCCATGCCATGGCAGGTCCTGTCTCCACCATGCCCAATTCCGGCTGTGCATTATGGGGTTTTGTTTTAAAGGACAACAACAACATAGTAATAGAATAACAACTGCCCATCTCTGGTGTCACCTCAAGTCTCCATTTATCACCCAGCAACTGAGAGAGGGTAAGGGAATGGGAGGGGAGATTCAGCCTCTCTACTGATTTCTCTTTGATTATAATAGTAACAGTAACTTTGATATTTGAGCACTTAGAATGTGCTAGGCCTTGTACTAAATGTTGGGTGGGGGGGATACAAGCAAATCGGGTTGGGCACACTATCCCAAATGAGGTTCGCGGTATCTATCTCTGTTTTACAGATGAGGTAACTGAGGTAGAGAGAAGAAAAGTCACTTGTCCAAGGTCATGTAGCAAAGTGCCAGGTTTAGTTAAGAACCCAGGTTCTTCTGACACCCAGATCCATGCTCTATCCACCAGGCTATGGTGCTTCTCTTGATTATTCAAGACTTCCCACACACAACAACAAACTCAGGGCCTCAGCTGCCTCTTCAACTCCTCCTAATTGGAAATGGGGACCTATTTATTGAAGTCCAGGCACTTAATGGATCTCTAGATTATAAACTCCTTTGGACTGTTCTTCGCAGACAGGGAACATGTCTACTAACTTTGATTATACTCTCCCAAGTTCTAAATACAGAGCTTTGCATTGAATAAATGCTCAAATACCACTGACATTAATTACAAGAAGCAAAGGGTTGAAAGGGGAGACTATTCCTAAAAGAGTCATCAAGGCTTAATTTTGCTCTGATCTGTCTCCAAGTGACTTGAGTTGGGACAGTGCAGGCTGATGCTACTGAAGGGCAAAGATCAAGGATCTGAGCTTTTCTCGGAACCCAGATAGACAAGATAATGGAGTTTTTAAAGAGTTTAGAGGGAGAATGATTCATTCATTAATTCCATCATTTAATGAGTGCTTACTCTGTGCAAAGCACAGTACAGAGCACTGGGACACACAAGCTGACAGTGTAGAGGGGAGGGACAGACATTCATATAAATAAATGACAGATAAGTACTTAAGTGCTGTGAGGTTGTGGGGGGAAATGAATAAGTTGAGAGTCAGGGCAACACAGAAGCAAGTGGGAGAAAAGGAAAGGAAGGCATTTTGGAGGAGATGTTCATTTAATAAGGCTTTGAAAGGCGGGGTGAGTAATTGTATGTCAAATATAAGGAGAGAGGGCAATCCAGGCCAGAGGCAGGACATGGGGGAACAGTCAGTGGGGAGATAAACAAGATTGAGGAACAGGAAGAAGGTTAGCATTAGAGGAGCAAAGTGTGTGTCTGGGTTGTAGTAGGAGAGTAGCAAGGTGAGGTAGCGGGGGGGAAAAGGGATTGAGTCATTTTAAAGCCAATGGTGAGGAGTTTTTGTTCAATGCAGAGGTAGATGGACAATCACTGGAGTTTCTTGAGGAGTGGGAAAACATGGTCTGAACATTTTGGGAGGAGGAAAATAATCTGGTCAGCGGAGTGAATTATGGACTGGAGTGGGGAAAGATGGAAGCAGGAAGGTCAGCCTGATAGCTCAGACATTAAATAGTTCCTCATAAACCATTTTCTTTGGAGAGAGCATGCACAGAAGGGCACTGGAGGGTGGATTTCTCTACCAAGAAAATCTACTCCAAATGGTTTATTGGAGGAGAGAGATTCAGGAAGGTTAATCCCTCTTCATTATTCCCTCCTCTCTATCCACTTCCAAGGTAGATACCAATCTGTAAAGATGGCATTTATGGTAACATCTATGGAAAGATAGAATTTTCTAACAGATTTACCCAGAACAAAAATCTCCATCTCATGTTTTCCATCAGACATGCAATGACCTAAATGTTTGTAACAGGGCCCAGAACAGTTATCCTCATATCAGTCGAGCCGACAAAAGCCATTTTGCTGTTTATCCTACTAAATTAAGGAAAAAGGGTGGCTCGGGGAACTTCATTTATCTCTCCAGACTCTTCTTTTCTGTGTTTTCTTCCTAAAGAGCTACCTGCCAGGGCACACAATGATGGTAAACTTGTTTTTGAGGTAATTGCCAATGAAAAATGTCATAGATCATCATGATATGTGTCTATCTGTGCATGTGTACCTGTCTCTGTTTTTCTTCCTCTCATTTTCAACTTAAAAATCACAAACCAGTCTAAGATTTCATCAACCATATGTATCAGCCTCCTTGCTGACATCCCTGCCTCCTAGTTTCTCCCCACTCCAACCACACCTCACTCTGTTGCCCAGGCCACTTTTCCAAAATAAAAAGTTCATTCCATAATAAAAAGTTCATTCCATATCTCCCCAGTCCTCAAGAACCTTCAGTAGCTAACTAGCCTTCTCCACGTTTCCCTATTTTGTCACCTATGCACTTGGATATGTACCTTTTTTAAGCACTTGATGTTTACCCCACCCTCAGCCCTAAAGAACTTATGAACATACCAAGATTTATTTTAATGTCTGTCTCTAGACTGTAAACCCCTTGTGGTCAGGGAACATGTCTATCAACTCTGTGTTGTAAAACCCTCTCCCAAGTGCTTAATACAGTACTCTGAACACAGTTATATATATATATATATTTTATATATATAAAATCAATAAACAGTATCTATTGAGTTATATAATATAATTTAATATAGATAATGCTCCTTCCCCCATATAAGTGTATATATGTGTATTACCAGAAGTTCACTTTGGCAACACAGAGCTTTAAGCAGTCATCAAATATTGTCTAGCCAATTCCCTGACAAGAGGCAAAACAAAATAAAATATTTTTGAGAATAGAGTCAAAAAGGCAAAAAGTCCATGGAAGACCTAAAAAGCTAAGTATGGCAACAATGAGGCGTCATTCCACATGAGTACTGGCATGTCCATAGCCCTCAATCTACTATGGAGGGCACATAGACTCCTAGAGCAGTTTCCTCAGCATCAACTGTGAGCCACACTCAGCATCAGCTTGTAGAACAAAATGACCAATCGGCTCACCAGCACTGAAATGGAGCCTAGGGCTACACAACTCTATGCAGGGGTGGGGGTGTGGGGGATTGACATGGGAGAAGAATGGGTGACTGAAGCATACACAATCAGCAATTTAGACCTGAAATAGGCAGATGCTTCCCAAGGATAGCATAAATGTATTATAGACCTGGTGAAGCTCGGTCTCTAACAATTTGTCATGACAGGTGAAAGACCAATGAAACAGAAAAGGACAGTGGGCAGAAATGGAGGGGAAAAAAGTAACTCTGCCCAGAGGAAAGATGTCATGGTGCTTGAGGTGGAAAGAAGCAAAGTCAAAAATGGGGATAGGGCCAATATGGGATCACTGCTCCAGGATCCACCCTGACCTGTGAATACCACAGGAGAGTGTGTCAAATCTCCGTGAGTATTTCAACCATATTGACCTCAATATCCACAGCCTCATTCACTTTTTTTTTTCCAAGTCTCAAAACTCCAGGATACATCCTGTGTCTCCTTATGAATCCTAGCTACCTAGACAAATCATTTCTCCTCTGTCCACTCACCTGGACTTCTTGATCTAGTCAGTTTTCAAGCTATAAGAGGAATCAGGCCAGAGAAGCAGCCAAGTAGAGCTGTGACCCCACACATCAGAGTCTAATCATCTTTTACTGGATGAGGGGTGAACTGTCTGGAAAACCCACTTCCTCTGTGAAGTGTTCCCTAGCTAACATGTGCCTCCCCATTTGGTGTTAGTCAAATAGCCACCCTCAGCACTTACAGGAATATTGATTTAGAGAAGCAGCATGGTGTAGGGGCTAGATCATGGGCTTGGGAGTCAGAAGGTCATGGGTTTTAATCCCAGCTCTGCTACTTGTCTGCATGACCTTGGACAAGTCACTTAACTTCTCTGTGCCTCAGTTGCCTCATTTGTAAAATGGGGATTTAAATTGTAAACCCTACATGGGACAGGAGACTGTCTAACCTCATTTGCTTGTATCCATCCCAGCGCTAGGTATGGTGCTTGGCACATAGTAAGTGCTTAACAAATGCCATAATTATTATGATTATAATTATTATTGATTCATTTTTTCCATAGTCTCCCTACCACGCATTACATATACATTTTTCCGTTTCATTATTTGCAAACCATTTGTTTCTTCCTGTGTTCCATGTTTATTGTAACCTACTTGAATATGTACCTTCTAATGTTATTGTACTCTCTCAAGTGCTTAGTATAGTGTTCAGCACATGGTCAGCATGGGTTAGGGTGGCTCTGTGGCACAATGGGTAGCACATTGGACTTCTAGTGACGAGAGAGCTATTCAAAGTTTGTGGGTTCGAATCCCACCAGAGTCGGTTTATTTTGAAGCAGCGTAGCTCAGTGGAAAGAGCCCGGGCATGGGAGCCAGAGGTCATGAGTTCGAATTCTGACTCTTCCACTTGTCAGCTGTGACTGTGGACAAGTTACTTAACTTCTCTGTGCCTCAATTCCCTCATCTGTAAAATGGGGATTAAAAGTGTGTGAGCCCCATGTGGGACAACCTGATTACCCTGTGTCTCCTCCAGTGCTTAGAATAGTGCTCTGCACATAGTAAGCGCTTAACAAATACCAACATTATTGAGAAGCAGCGTGGGTCAGTGGAAAGAGCCTGAGCTTCGGAGTCAGAGGTTATGAGTTCAACTCCCGGTTCTGCCACTTGTCAGCTGTGTGACTGTGGGGAAGTTACTTAACTTCTCTGTGCCTCAGTTCCCTCATCTGTAAAATGGGGATTAAAAGTGTGTGAGCCCCACGTGGGACAGCCTGATTACCCTGTATCTCCCCCAGCGCTTAGAACAGTGCTCGGCACCTAGTAAGCACTTAACAAATACCAACATTTATTTATTTTTAAATGCTACTGAACGATCGAGGCTGGGATCCATTGCCAAGGTGTTCAGTAAGTTTCCGCTCAAATGATAGGGTCAGGCAGATTATCTTTGGAATTTGCTCAACAACTTGCTTGCCTAGTGGATAGATTATAAACTGGGAGTCAGAGGACCTGGCTTCTAATTTTGGTTCTGTCACATGTCTACTGCGCGACTATATTCAAGTCACTTAACTTCTCTGTCTGTTACCTCAACTGTAAAATGAGGATTGACTGTGAGCTCTAGGTGGGGCATGGAAAGTACCCAACTGGATTAGCTTGTATCTACCCCAGTGCTTAGCATAGTGCCTGGCTCATAGTAAGTGCTTAACAGATATCATTTTAAAAAGTGACAGTACGTATTGGATGGGGAGTAGAAACAGTACATTTTTCTACGAAATGGTAGCTGTGTTCCCATAGCCCATGTGTTGCTACATATTGCCGTGTTTCCCAGCCCAAAGGCTGTATTTGAGTTTAGATTTCAACACGCCTTTAGTCTCCAGCTTCCCACCTTTTGACACTGACCAACCTATATCTCCAATGACTACACCTTATGAAAAGTAGTTTAAATACATCTCAAGCAGAAATGAAGCATCCAAGAGGTGAAAGAGGGAGAATTGTAGATATAGAGCAATATTAGTCTCTTTCCAATGGAAAATATAATACAGGAGTAAATTAATAACTTTCCTCTTAATTTTTGCTCCAAAGTGTCACAGTGCCCCATTGGAAAGGAAAACAAAAAATAATAATGATGGTTTATTTGAAACAAGGTTGCCATGTTACTGAGAATATAGTCTCTAAGGTGAGAGAGATGAAAGAGTCAGATTTCCTAATACAGTTGGGTTCTTGGCTTCATAATGAAAGGATTCTTTTATATTGGGTAATAAGGTAGGAGAAGAATTAGTGAAGGAATGTTTAATGGAACTTCATGGGGCTTTCTGACAGGGGCTTGGAAGAATTGAAATGCACAGTAGAAACTCTTTAATTCACTAAAATAAAACAGTTCATTACTTGGGTGGTTATTTGCCCAATTTTCTTCTATTCAGTACAGTTCTCCAATGGTCTGATCCCTGTTGGTTCAGATGCAACAGTGGAGCCTTTATGACCAGGATTCTAATTCTAGCTACCCACTTTTCCTCTGTCTAAGGTTCTTATCACTGAACTTAATACAAAAGCAGGCTCATGCTTACAGGAGAAGCAGCGTGGCTCAGTGGAAAGAGCATGGGCTTTGGAGTCAGGGCTCATGAGTTCGAATCCCAGCTCTGCCACTTGTCGGCTGTGTGACTGTGGGCAAGTCACTTCACTTCTCTGTGCCTCAGTTCCCTCATCTGTAAAATGGGGATTAAGACTGTGAGCCCCACGTGGGACAACCTGATTCCCCTATGTCTACCCCAGCGCTTAGAACAGTGCTCAGCACATAGTAAGCGATTAACAAATACCAACATTATTATTATTATTATTAGGGCCCTGAGAAGGGAATGCAATAGCTTTGGAAAAAAGCTGGGGAGACAAGACCAGGCTCCACAACCCAGCAAAACAATTTTATCTATCATTGGTATGTTTTGCGAGCTACTGCATGCAGAGCACTGTACTAAATGCTTGAGAAAGTACAATACAATAGAGTTGCTAGATGTGAATCCAGCTCCCAAGGAGCTTACAGCTCTAGGCTAGGGTGTTTTGTCACTTTACCCTAAAATGTTGTCCCTGCATCACACTGAGTTTGCTGTGTCATGCACAAGCTATCCAGGGCTTTGGGAGACTGGAAACTGACACCACTCACCATCTGTGAAGGGCAGAAAGAAAGATCAAAAGAGGGTCAAGGAGTGAGTTGGAGGAGAGAAAGTTAAGGCAGTAAGTGTAAACAAACCATCCAAGGAGTAGAGATAGGAAATGGAAAAAGGAGATTGAGTGACAGCTCAATGGAATGGTGTGGGGTTTTTTTTCTTTATGATGGGGGAGATGTGTAAACATTTGGTAAAAGAGGGGAAGGAGCCATAAAAGAAATGAGCAGCTGAAGATGGTGCTCAGGAAAAGAAGAATGGGTATGAGATTTTTATCAGTTAATAAGGGATGCAAAGGAACAGGTAGGGGTAGATTTCAAAAGAAAGTGGTCAATCTCCTCTTGAGATATTTCCAAGAAGGATGAGAAAGTGGATGGGGGTGGGTAGGAGGGAGTTTGGAGGTAAGGGCAAGATTTTGGGGTATTCCTATTCAGGGTTTCAATTTTGTTAAAGTCAGTGGCAAGACATTGGCTCACTACCTTCTTGGTTAGTAGTAGGTCTGGTCAGCTATATTCATTCATTCAATAGTATTTACTGAGCGCTTACTATGTGCAAAGCACTGTACTAAATGCTTGGAATGTACAAATCGGTAACAGATAGAGACAGTCCCTGCCCTTTGACAGGCTTACAGTCTAATCGGGGGAGACAGACAGACAAGAACAACGGCAATAAATAGAATCAAGGGAAAGAACATCTCATTAAAACAATAGCAAATAAATAGAATCAAGGTGATGTACATCTCATTAACAAAATAAATAGGGTAATGTTATATGACATTGGTTGTCCAGCAGGGGGAATAGCAATAATTATATATGGAGATAGGACCAAAAATATACATATGTATATATAAATTTAAATTGTGATATTTGAGTGCTTACCCTGTAAGGTATACAAGTTAATCAAGTCAGTCAAAATCCTTGTCTTATATGGGGCTCACAATCTAAAGGAGAGGGAGACAGGTACAGTATCCCCATTTTACAGATGAAGAAACTGAGGCCCAGAGAAGTTAACTGACATCCCCAAGGTCACACAGCAGGCAAATGGCTGGAGAATGGGAGCTAAGCCCGGTCATGTGGGGTTTTGTAATCTCAGACGCCAATAGGTATTACTTTGCCCAGAGGTAAAGTGACTTGCCCAAAGTCAGGCCCATGGCTGAGCTGGAACTCTAACTCAAGTCCTCTGAGTATCAGACCCATGCCTCCTTCCACTACGCCATGTCGTCTATTTTATTTCAATTCTCACTTCAGCCTCAAATCAGTAGTTGCATTTCAAAATTGGATAGACTGATTCTGTTGTGCGAAGTTGTTGAAATTGCACTTGGGCCACATGTAAGGTAATGTTGCCCTGTGCACTGTGGGCTTCTTGTTTGGATGTAGTGCCAGTGATAGCATTCCAGACTTCCCCACAAGATGGACTCATGATTCCTCTGGGCACTTGCTACCCCACATCATGGTTCCCAAGGCCCTCGGCATCTTCTCCATCCGGACTGCCTTGCTGCCTCCTGGGATCCCACCCCGGCTCTCTCATCAGCATCGCTGAGGAGCCACCATCCCAACCTGCTCTCTACCATCCTGGCAGACAGAGAGATGCGATGGCAACCCGGTGCCACCTCTGCAGAATCTTGGCACGAACCGGCAGCTGCTGTGGCTGTGACTGACGCTGAGCTGTTAGGAGCCTGGAATTTCATCCTGGGTGTTTTGAGCCCTAAATCCTGGCCAAAAGAGCAACCAGTATTATGTATCATTTAGGAGAACCTGGACCCTGGCCAGTCTCCTCTGGGCCCTGAACCCCCTCCTTCTGTCTCACTTTTCTACTGCAGGTTTTGGGGCATCCTACTCCATGCACCCCAAGTCCCTGTACTCTTCCTTCTGCTACTGTCCCATGGCTAAACCCCAGGTATCTCCACAAAGGCAGAGAGGTCATCAGAGACTTGACTACCACCCCCTTCCCGTGCTGGCTGCATGAGTCCTATGAACAATGTGGAACAGCATCTCCCCAGGCCATATGTCTCTCCGACACCTGGAGCTTCTTCCCAGCCCCTGCCATAAGGAGAGAGAGAGTTCTATGATCTCTACTATATTTAATATGTTCTTAACAAGGTAACAGCTCCAAGGAAAGGCAGTTTACAGCTCCAAGGTAAACTGCCTTTCCTTGGATCTAATATTGTTGCCTGATCCAGGACCCTCTGTATTTCTCTGGAGGTTTTCCAGGGCTCACATTCTTCTTCCTCTCTTGAGCAGGAGCCTCACGCCTCTGGAGTTCTAGCTGCTGGACTCTGAACACACAGGGATCCTCTCCAGTCCATTCCTGAATGCTGTGTCCCTTCAGGGTCTACAGTTCAAGCTCTCCTCATGTTCTGCTCTTCCAGGACCACAGCTCAGTACTCCCTCAAGATGGCCAAAGGCCATCTTTTTCTCCCCCAACTCAGTCCCTTCACTTCCTCGATCCTTCTCACCTTCTTCTCTCTGACTGGTTCAGCTTAGACTTCAGGCAGGGACACTTCTCACTTCATCTTCCCTTTCCTTAGTGTGGAACCCAAAAGAGCTAGTGATAGGATCCAACTGTACTTTGTTTTGGTCTTCATGTTTAGTGTTTTGTTTCACCTTTCCTTATATATCTGTCACCAGCCCTCTCTCCCCCTTTTAACTCTTAGATTGAGATAGCTACTGAGGGATAGCAACCTTGTATAATTAATAATGATAATGATATTTGTTAAGCGCTTACTATGTGCCAAGCACAGTACTAAGTGCTGGAGTGACTATAGCAAATCATGTTGGACACAGTCCCTGTCCCGTGAAGGGCTCACAGTCTCAATCTCCCTTTTACAGATGAGGTCACTGAGGCACAGAGAAGTAAATTGACTTGCATAAAGGTCACAAAGCAGACAAGTTGCAGAGACAGGGTCTGAACCCTTGATAAGAAGGTCATGACTCCCAGGTCTGTATGTTATCCACTATGTAATTCCCACCTATATATGTTATCCCAGCACTTAGTAGAGTAGTCTGCACAGAGTAAATACTTAATAAAGAAAAATAATAACAATAACGTTATTTAAGTGCTTACTCTGTGTCAACGAGCGTTCTACGTGCTTGGGTAGATACTAAAAAATCAGGTTGAACAAAGTCCCTGTCCCACATGATGCTCACAGTCTTAATCCCCATTTTAGAGACGAGGTAACTAAGACCCAGAGAAGTTAAGCCATTTTCCCAAAATCACACAGCAGGCAAGTGGCTGAGTAGGGATGAGAACCCAAGTCCCGCTGACTCCCAGGGCTGTGCCCGATCTAGTAGGCCATGCTGTTTCTCCACTACTACTATTGCCTTTTTGATGAACCTGACTCCTTTAAGAGTGACAGAAGGAGCCCTGCTGAAATAGTTGCCTATTGCACGAAGCAATTCAGCTGAAATTTGCTGACTCGTAATAAACAAGCAAAATAGGAAATAACAAGTGTACTACCTTAAATTGGTGATAACTTGAAATGCCCAAAACATAAGGTTCATTTTGAAAATGAACAGCAATTTTCCTCTTCCATGAAGTGGGAGGAAATCGAGTTCAGAAGCATCATCCCTGAATAAGAATGGAAAATACCTTTTGAGGACTGTGTATTACAGTGTAGAGAGATGCACGTATCTCGACCCTTCAGCACACTTTGGCAGGGGTCGGCAATCTTGTCTTTTAGCTGAAGAACCAAGAAAAATGTAACCTTTAAGTTTGTGTGTGTGTGTGTGTTTGTACGTGCTCAAAGAGCTTGAAAATTGATGTCTTCCTATGAGATGTGATATCATTTACATAATGCTGTGCCCATTGTAATGTGATGGCATCACTTCTCCATGCCGTTGTTTCATAGCAACAGCTCTGTTTTGATGGCGCTTGTTAAGTGCTGAATAATTGCTAGGCACTGTCCTAAATGCAGGGATCATGCTTAAAACTCTATCGTACTCTCTCAAGTGCTTAGTACAGCCCTCTTCACCCATTAGGTGTTCAATAAATGCTACTGAGTGATTCTCGCTAGAGAGAAGAATGAAGTGGAAGTTTGGGTGGAACAGTAGGATGGAGGAAGAAGCAAATGGGGGGAATGAATTCAATTTTTTAGGCACATAGAACATTTGTGGATCTAGTCCTGCTGCTAAACCGGTGGAAAAGGTAGTGGTGTCCCAAAACCCAGATCATAGCAAACTCTAAGGTTGTGAGCAAAGCAGAAAACATTAAAAATGTAAAACCAGGAGGTACAGCCTACCCCAAAAACAGCAGCAATGCAGTCAAAATTATTCCATAACCATTCTTCATAGTGAGATGAGACCATAGTTTATTTCTTGTATAGTTTCTCAGGAAAAAAGTAACTGAAATTAAGAAAGCATAATGACAAAAACAAAAACTTTATTCAGAAAGTGGAACTGAACTGGAAATACTTGTCTGTAGATGACATTGTATATAAAAACAAGCTAATTCAGGCTAATAAGAAGCAGCTTGGTCTACTGGAAAGATCACAGGCCTGGGAATCTGAAGGCCTCGATTCTAATTTTAGCTCTGCCATGTACTTGCTGTGACCTTGGCCAAGTCACTTAACTTCTCCATGCTTAAGTTGCCTCATCAGCAAAATGGAGACTAACTACTTGTTATACCTCCTACTTAGACTGTGAACTCCACGAGGGACAGAGACTGAGTCCCACCCTGTATTAACCTGTATCTGCCCCAGTACTTAGAACAGTGTTTGACATATAATAAGCACTTAAACAAATACCATAATAACAGTAAAAATAGTAATGATCATAAACAATCACACAGTTCTGTTTAAATAAAACCAAAAACATCCAAAAATCTTCTGGAATACTAGAAGCTTTTTGCTCAAGTGGACATTCAGAGGGAAAAGGCAGACAGAGAAAAATAAAAACATGCTGAGAAACAGTGGGGTGGGAGGAAGGGGGGCTGAAATGTAGAGTAGAACAACATCGTGTCTTCAGCTGTAGTAGCAAAATTCATCATCAATGAAGCAATCAAGATGTCTGTAACTCACTGAGATGCCTGCCACAGTTCATGACACAGGATTCATATTGCAGTCATGCAATGATATCACCAAATTCATGTTTTAAATCCCACTGGTATTTGATGATCAGTTGGGCAAGGTGGAGAATAGCAAAACACCAACTAATCAGAACTCTTACTATGTTCAAACACACACAGAAGCCTAGGGAAAAGAAAAAAAAAGAATCTATGGAGTCTGAGCAGCCTAATAATGCTTAATGTACTTTATCATCTGCTTCTTCCTCCACCCTGGTGTGCGCCTTCTAAATTATGAAGCTCAAGCACCAGAGGAAATCAGTGATATTAGAAATCACAATCTGAGGACAGAGAAGGGAAAGAAAAACTGGAAATATACATCTTTTATCTTTTTAAAAGAGATATAGGACATATTTCACTCAGACATTTGGGTAGAAGGAGCCTACCCTGTGGTATGAATAGGTGTGTATTTATATTCATAGAAAGAAGGATACAGAGACAGAACACTGCTCTTATGTATGTATCTGTAATTTATTTTGATGTTTGTTCCCCTATCCACACTGTAAACTCCTTGTGGGCAGGAAACATGCCTACTAACTGTTGTGTTCTCCCAAGGACTTAGTACAGTGCTCTGACACAGTAAAGATTCAATAAATGTCATTCTGATCCATTAGTGGGGAGGTTGTCTGAAGCAGATGAGGCTTGCCAACAAAGGCTCTTTCCCCTCACAGAGTGAGGGGTACTGAGATTGTCAGGTCAATTAAATAATTATCTCCCTTAACTGGCACTGCTGGGAGTTGGAACATTCTTCACCCGCAGCAGGACTGTTGAGGAAGATAGAGCTTTCTTCCTGTCTTTGAATGTGTCATTATCCTCAGCAAAAACTTGCAGATTCATGTCAGTTCCTAGGACAAATGTTGGCTTGAAATTCAGATTTGAACCATGGAGGGAAAAGAATGATATGAGCAGAGTCAATCAATTAATCAATCAGTGGAATTTACTGATTGATTACTGATTTGGTTTGAACAGAAGATTCTTCTCCTTTATGACTTCTTAAACTTCACCCAAGCCCCTCTCTGCCTTTGTTATCCCAGATTGAAGAGTCCTAATCTGGCAAGTTTTTCCTCTGCAGAAAGAGCTTCATTGTCTTGACCATACGGGCTCCCAACCTCTTGGCAAATCACCTGTCACACCTCCCCTATGCAGAAAGTTCCTCTGCCAGTAATACATTTCTATTTTCCTTTTTAGAGAGAACTGTTCAGTGCCATCCTTTCTAGAGTCAGCCATCAACAGTTAGCCCTATGTAATGACATTTTTGGAGAGTTCAAAAATTTCATGGAAGATATTAAATGTTCAAAACAAAAAAAAGTCAAGATACCCTTCACAATCACTACCTCCATGTTCAGAAAGGTCAGTGCAAATTGCCAATTAAAAGAATACATATTCCTAGAAGAAGAGTCCAATCACTCCCATTCTAAAGCCATACCTGGATGGTAACCATGAGAGTGAGGGAAATGGTTATGGATGGAGTGAGTGAGGGGAAAAATTTAAGAGCTGCTCAGAAAGAATAACTGTGACAAGGCTTGACAAACTCAGGGTGATTTTCAAATACTTGACACGCTCTCTCAAAGATATGGACATAAAACCTAAGTGAGTTTAGTGCCAAGTAATATCACTATATCCCCCCTGGATGAAATGCTTTGAAAAACTTCATGTAGAAATGTTCTGAATATTAATTTTCCCAGGGAGATACATAATGCTTAGTATACCAAATTATCTTAAAAGTGTTTTCTTGATGGAAAGATAGGGTCCCAACCATGAAGGAGAATCTTGTATTGTACTCTCTCAAACATTTAGCACTGTGTTCTTCATAGAGAAAGCACTCAATAAATAAATACCACTAATAGATTTAGTATAGATATATTGTACTTTATTGTTACATTGTACTCTCCCAAGCGCTTAGTACAGTGCTCTGCACAAAATAAGCGTTCAATAAATGTGACTGAATGAATAGCTCCATCTCGTGATGCAATCGATGGCAACAGCATAAACCACTTCCTTGCCCTCCTCACTCTTTTCTCATTTCAATTTGAGGAACAATCATTAATCTTGACCCTACTGAAATTCAGAGAAGGATTTGAGATTAAGGTTACAAACTAGAAAACTGCAGGCTGGATGCCATCTACCATGGATAGAGCCCTGCCCTACCCCATCACATATGTCCAATAATCCTTTGGATCACCATCAAACAGATCACCATCAAACACTTTAGAGCCTCGGTGGTCTTCACTGAGCATGGATGCTGCATAAGGCTGAATGAAACCCAAAGAGAAAGTTTTAATTGCTGGTTTTCCATCCTGTCAACCTGCTTCTCTACCCACAGGCTTGTAATCCCTTCCATCATACTGGTGCACTTGGTCGTTCAAGTAAAGGGGGTGCCTTTCATGGTTCATGGTACACAAAGTCTGTAGCTAGTCTGTAAATAAATATAAAGACTTGCCCTTCTTTTTCCTTGGACTTTCCTATCACTTGATAAATCTGCTTCTGCCATTTTCCTCCCTCTGAAAACCCTTACTGGATGCCTTAACTCTCTCTCTTGACCTCTGATTTTATTTAGCTCTCCCTCCTTAGGCCCTCCTTGTGCCCCTCCTCATTAGTCCTACTCATTCTTCTTTTCCTAAACCTTTCTACACTCCTCTGCATGGCTGTATACTATAAGTAGTTCTGTGCCCTTCTATATTGGCTTTTAACTTATATATCCACCAGGGTTACTTTAAAATTGAATTCCTGTAATTTCTCCTATATACTGATGTATAGGACTACCCATTCAGCTGTGGTTTCAGTCAGTCAATCATTGTTAATGAGCATTTACTGGGTACAGAGCACTGTGCTAAAAGCTTGGAAGAGTACAATATAGCAATATAAGAGATACATTCCTTGCCCAAAATGAATTTACAGTCCAGAGGATATATGTTCTATCTAGAGGTACCCCAGATTCTCAACAAATCCCTTTGGAAGTCCTTCACTTACACATCCCTAGAGGCACTTAGTACAGAACACTATACTAAGCAATTGGGAGAGTATGGTATAAAAGAATTGGTAGACATGTTCCCTGCCCACAGTGAGCTTACAGTCTATATTAACATGCAGTCTTCTTGAAGACAGAGAAGCAGCATGGCCAAGTAGAAAGAGAAAGGGCCCGAGGGCCAGGGAACCTCTTATCCTGGCTTTGCCAATTTCTTGCTGTGTGACCCTGGGAAAGTGATTTAGCTTCTCTCTCCCTCAGTTTCTTCACCTATAAAATAGGGATTAAATCCTACTCTCTCCTGTTTAGACAGTGAGCCTCACATGAGAGAGGGACTGTGTCATATAATACATTAACTAGTATATATTATAATCTCTCAAGTGCTTAATACTGTGCTCTGCCCACAGTAAACACTGAATGAATGCCACTGATGGATTGATCAAATTGTCCAACTCCACCCATATATTGACTTAAATTTGATCCAAAGCAGAGTTCTCTGCTCTTCCCTAACCACTGTTCCTTCAAGTATGGGAACAAACTCCCATCCAATGAAGGAGTTCCCAGACTTCATAATAATGATAATAATAATTTCTTAATCAAAATTTAAATCACAATTTTTCATCTCCCATGCCTTTCTGTGTCACTCTGACTTGCTCCCTTTGCTCTTCCCCCGGCCCCACCCCATAGGACTTATTTATATATCTGTAATTTTATTTATTTATGTTGGCCATTTATTTTTCATTCATTCATTCAATAGTATTTATTGAGCGCTTACTATGTGCAGAGCACTGTACTAAGTGCTTGGAATGTACAAATCGGTAACAGATACAGTCCCTGCCCTTTGACGGGCTTACAGTCTAATTGAGGGAGACAGACAGACAAGAACAATAGCAATAAATAGGATCAAGGGTATGAACAGCTCATTAAAACAATAGCAAATAAATAGAATCAAGGTGATGTACATCTCATTAACAAAATAAATAGGGTAATGAAAATATATAAAGTTGAGAGGACGAGTATGGTGCTGAGGGGATGAGAAAGAAGAGGGGGAGGAGCAGAGGGAAAGGGGGGAAAAGAGGGTTTAGCTGAGGGGAGGGAAAGGGAGGGTAGAGGGGGAGCAGAGGGAGCAGAGGGAAAAGGGGAAGCTCAGTCTGGGTAGGCCTCTTGGAGGAGGTGAGCTTTAAGTAGGGTTTTGAAGAGGGGAAGAGAATTAGTTTGGGGAGGTGAGGAGGGGGAAGGCATTCCAGGACCACAGGAGGAAGTGGCCAAGGGGTCGACAGTGGGATAGGCAAGAACAGGGGATGGTGAGGAGGTGGGTGGCAGAGGAGTGGAGCGTGTGGGGTAGGCAGTGGAAAGAGAAAAGGGAAGAGAGGTAGGAGGGGGCAAGGTGATGGAGAGCCTTGAAGCCTAGAGTGAGAAGTTTTTGCTTTGTGAGGAGGTTGATAGGCAACCACTGGAGGTTTTTAAGAAGGGGAGTGACATGTCCAGAGCGTTTCTGCAGGAAGATGAGCCGGGCAGTGGAATGAAGAATAGACTGGAGCAGGGAGAGACAGGAGGAAGGGAGATCAGAGAGCAGGCTGACACAGTAATCTAGCTGGGATATTACGAGAGCCTGTAACAGTAAGATAGCCGTTTGGTTGGAGAGGAAAGGGTGGATCTTGGTGATATTTGTATGTCTGTCTCCCCGCTTTAGACTGTGAGCTTGTTGTGGGAAGGGACTGTTTTTCTTTATTACTGTATTGTACTTTCTCAAATGCTTAGCATAATGCTCAGCACACAGTAAGCACTCAAAAAATATAATTGAATGAATGAATGTTAAGCACTGAATACATCTCAAGCACCGTACTAAGCCCTGAGGTAGGGATAATACGATCTGATGAGACACAGTCCCCATGCCAAATTAGGATCCCAGTGTAAAAGGGAAGAGAGAACAGGAATTTAATCTACTTTTTACAAATGAGGGGACTGAGACAAAGAGAAGCGAAGTCATTTTGCCCAAGGTTACAAAGCCAACATGTTCTATCCAGTCTTCCCTTCAGTATGGATGCAGTCAGATTTGTGGTCTCCAAGGGTAATTAACCTGAACCACTCTTCAATAATTGCACTCCCTTCTTCTTATCTCTTTCCAATAGGCTACTTTCCGAATCACGGCTAGGTACTGCTTGCCAATCTATCAGAACAACAAGATGGGAGTCTTCGAGATACTATAAAGCATATTATTTTCTTTTGTAATTTGATATTTTTCTATTAAGAGTAATAATGCCTTGGGATTGGACAAACGTGGACGTTAATCTGGTCATACAAGTCTTCGGGTGCCTTAACAGCTGATATTTTTATTTAAAGTACCCAGCCTCTCTCAGTTGCACTTCCTGCTGGCTAGAGGCATGACTTGAAAGGTCACTTCTGTTTACAGGGACCCGGGAGCAGGGCGAAGCAGCTCTGTACCTAGGGAACGGGGTAGGTAGTCTCCTGAAGACATTCTCTTGGTACTGCAGATTTCTACAAAAGAGCTTATTCACATGTCCTTCTGCAACCATTTTGCATGCATCATTTTTGGTGCATATCACTCTTCTTTTGCTTTAGATCAGCAAAGAAATAAATGATAATTGTTGGGGAATGTCAAGGGTTTCTTTATGTTTGATAAACCCAAGCAGGAAAGGAAGTGACTTGTCCAAGGTCACAAAGTAGGCAAGTGATGGAGTTGGGATTACAACCCAGATCTTCTGACTCCCAGGCCTGAGCTCCTTCATGCGAGTGGACAAGTCAGGGTATAGGCAGAATAACAAATGGTGGGAAAAATAATAATTTTTTTTTACTTGAAAAACTTCTCATATTTCTACTTTGTGGAGTATCCATGGGGAAGAATTTTGGACTCTGTGTGTGATATTTAAGTACTCCCCATGTGCCAGACACTGTACTAAATGCTGGGGTAGATACAAGATAATCAGATTGGAGACAGTCCATGGGTCTCACATTCTTGTTTTTTACTGTGGAGTTGTCTCCGATCCATAGCAACTCCATGGACTCATCTCTCCCAGAAAGCCCCACCTCCATCTGCAATCCATCTGCATCTGTAGTGCATCCACAGAGTTCTTTTGGTAAAAAATCTGGAAATTGTTTACCATTGCCTTTTTCTGCCCAGTAAATTTGAGTCTCTGCCCTCGACTCTCTCCCATACCGCCGCTGCCCAGTTGTAACAGATTGCCTTCCACTCACTAGCCACTACCCAAGCTGGGAATGGAATGGATAGGCCTCTGCTTGACTCTCCCTTCCATAGCTGAGACTGGTGGAGTACTGGAAACACTCCAGGAACAATCCTGAGAGGGGAGGTTCTCACAATATTAACCCCTATTTTACCAATGCAGTAATTAAGTCATAGAGAAATGATGTGACTTGCCCAAGGTTATATAACAGATAAGTGGTGGAGCAAAGACTAGAACCCAGGTCCTTTTAACTCCCAGGCCTGTGCTCTATCCATTAGGCACATTGTTTTTGCATTTTTTTATAATCTGTATGTTATCTCTTTAAGGTTGTATAGCTTTTGCCAATATTTTATATTAAACCTTACCATCAAAAGCCTTAGCTAATTAATCCTCCTATCACATTATTTTGCAGACGAATATGAAATAGAATTATATTTTTCAGAGTGAGCTGAGTGAAACAGGCACAAACCAGACTGAGAATTTCTCAGGGACTGAATTTCAGGTCCAAAAGGCCAGCAACCAACTTCCTTTCATCAACACTAAAAGCTGGTGTTCAAACGCCAGAATAACTAATCATTCCCTCCACGCCCCTCCTAGTGCAGCGTTCTTCTGGGCCCTGGACATTTTCAGCAAGGAAACAGACCGCCTGGTATATTCTAGCTTCTAATTCTGCAGAGTGGTTCAGTAAATCTGTTTAATATTTTTATGATGTGTGCAGATTTATTGACTGTCCCACCTTAATCTGAACTTAATATTGCATGAATCTGAAATCAGTTCATAGCGGTTGTCCTCCCATGTCTTTTTGCATTAAGATCTGGAGGTGAATTTTGTGTCAAATGACAGTCTCAAGTGGGGATTTTATTGCTTTCGCCAGTTTCATTTAGCCCACGTAGGTCCATTTTCAACTCTGCACATGGGAATCCAATTCCAGGTCTTCCTTCTCAAACTCTGCAGTCCCCCTTGAGACAACATTCTTTATCCAACTCGTTGATTATCTTCACTTTGCATCAGTTTATGTCTGCATGTCTTACCAATTCAACTGTAAGCATTTTGAAGACCTGAGTTCTAATTCTAGGCCCAACCTGCTGTTGACTGCTGTTTGACTTTGAACAACTCACTTAACTTCTCAGTAGTCTCAGTTTCCTCACTTGTATTTTAAACACCTATTCTCTCTCCTACTCAGACTTTGAGCCTCATATTGGACAAGGACTGGGTCCCATCTGGTTATCTTGTACCTACCCAGTGCATAGTACGGGGCTAGATGTATAATAAAACACTTAACAAATGCAGTAATTATTTGAAGGTAGAGAGCTCATTTTGTGTATTTTGTAGGTATCCCAGCCACCAAGTGCAATTTTGTCTGTACCCAGTGGTGCTCTAACTTACATTTAAGGAGAAGAAAAAATCATCCCTTTTATAAGGGATGTAGCAGACGGTGTGCAAAACCCCGGGATAGATACAAGGTAATCAGTTTAGTACAATCCATGTCTCACTTGGGACTCATAGTATTAATCCCCATTTTACAGATGAGGTAACTGAGGCACATTGAAATTGAGTGACTTTCCCAAGATCACACAACAGACAATTGGTGGAGCCAGGATTAGAACCTGGGTCCTTCTGACTCCCAGGCCCATGTTCTATCCACTCGGCCACACTGCTTCTTGTGACATGACATTTGCGTGAAAGTGCTCAAGCTTGGGAATCTATAGGCCTGGGTGGTAATCTTGTCTCCATGACTTCCCTACCATGTGACTGTGGGCAAGTCACTTCACTGTGCCTCAGTTTCCTTGTTTATAAAATGGGCACTAAATCCTACTCTGTTCTACTTAGACTGTGAGCCCCCATGTGAAATAGGGATTGCATCTAACCTAATTATCTTGTATGTACCATAATTCTTATTACAGTGCTTGGTACATAGTAAGCACTAAACAAGACCCTTAAAAAACATCAGAGGAGGGAAAGGTATGATAAACAATTAAGCCATCTCCACCCCTCTTCCTGGATCCTATGTTTATAATCAATATAGGGCTATCAAGAGTTCCCTGCAGGATTCTCCAGATTGTTCCAATGTTAGCTTGGACTAAGCCAGAAAGGGAGATAGAAATGTCGGTAGGTGTGGAAGGAAGTACTCCATCAGTGAAGCAATCCATCATATTTATTGATTGCTTATGTGTGCAGAGCACTGTACTAAACGCTTAATAGTACCAAGCATTTCATAGCTAGATGGAAATGGAACAGCCTAAGTCATTAGCATAATGCACACATTTCATGAAAATAGTCCAAATGAACCCATTCAGCAATAATGGCTCCAAATGGTGTTTTAACTTCTATTGACACCAAGTGAGCGTCCTCATTTTTTAATGATTTCCTTCCTGAAATTAGAAAGTAGTCACAGAAGAACTATGAGGGACTTTGGGGTTTTGTTTTTCTACTTTTGCATCAGACTATAATATGCTTATCAATCTGATACTGCCTGATAGCAAAACCTGATAAGTGAGTTCCTTATTTCTCAGCCATTTTCAGCAAAGCTTGTAATTCTTTTCCTTGATGGAAAAGACTAGATACAAATCTGAGGGCATTGTTGGAATATTTGTCAACACGAAGTCATGAATGTGATTAGTTTTGCTTGCATGATTTTTGTGCCGAACAGAAAGATCTTAAAAAAATTATTCCCTTGTTCCAGGTAAATGGTGAAATTTCAGTTTTCCTCTATCCGGCAGGAAAAAAACATCTATACATGAACTTTATACCCGTTTGTCTCTCTGACATCCTTTTAAGAGAAAAAACAAGGCATTCAATGATCAAATTTTACTTGACTAAATTGACTTAGGAGATAAATAATGATTCTTCTATCCTTTCCATGTTTTATACCCAGTTCTTATTGCTTCCACACTGAACCACTCACCGTGGGCTCCTGTTCTCTAGTCACATGATAGGCTAGCTTCGATTTCTCTCCTTTGCAGCAGCTCTTGCTTTAAGCATTAGGAAAATGAACAGCACTCCAATTTTCAGGGTAGAGTACAGGATTTGACACATAGAGTCCAAAACCTAGCTAAGCAATGGACCACGTACATTCTAAGGGAGAGAACCCAGCAAATTTTAAGGATTGCATTAACTACGCCTTCTGCAAAAACACCAAAGCAAATTAAGATTTTTCTGAGTGACTCCTTCCAGAGAGGGGAGATTACCGGAAGCCATTTTCCTGGATGAAGCAGGGCATAGAGAACTGTGAAAGGATCACTTTGTAGTAAAGGGGAGCTGAGGGTCACATTCTCCATGCCACAGATAAGCATCTGTGTGATTGGAAGAGAGCTAGTCTTATGCTGACATGCTGATCTCAAAGTGGGGGATCGGTGATTCCTTCTTATCTTTTGCCACAGGATTTCTCTCCAACGACTAGAGACTGGGGAAGGTGGGAAAGGACAATATCACTTGAAAGCTTATGGAAATTATGTTGCCAGACTGGAGTTCCTCGAGATGGCTATTGGAAATGCTTAGAAAAAGCTATGGGGCTAATGGTTGGGAACTCCAATTTGCAGCCTGGATATCCAAGCCATTTCACAAACCCCAGACTCTTTGCTTAAACAGTCTGAGTTTCCGGCTTTACCTGGGATATATGCCCAACTAGTCAGATCTCATGGGTACCTACTCCTGTCTCTTCCACGTGTGGGTGGTTGAAGGAGTCTATTCCTAAGTATAGTGTAGTAATGAGGAACAGATGATTCCCACCTGGGAGCTAGGTCACCTGTTTCCCCAAACACCCAGAATGCCCTTAGAGTTTCTGAAAAAAAAACAGGTAGTTCATGAAACTTTGAAATCTTTTGTAGATTGAGGGTAAATAAGAGAGACAATTTAAAAGCATTTTATAGCCAGACAAGTGTCTGCTTCTGGTAGGAGATTGAAGAGATGGCCCACATAAAGTGACCAGGAATATGGTCAATTTAGAAGGCACGGGAGTGAAGCCAAGAGAGGTAAAGACAAGGTGAGAAGGGAGGAAGGGATGAAGTGAGCCTGAGCCACAGGGGCAAAAAATAGGAATGAGCAAAAAGGGAAAAGCAAAAAGTGGGGAGGGGGAAAAAAAGAAATGAGAGAGACTGAGGGCTAAAGAGAAGAGGAAGAAAGGTGAAAGAAAGTGAGGAGGATAAAGAGTTGGGGGAAATATTAAGAATGTCCTTTCCAAACAGGGACATCTGGTTTCCTCAGATCAGGATCACATCTGGTTTCCTCAGATCAGGATCACAGACTGCTATAGTTCCAAGTCCACACAATAGGAAATATTCCCATTTACTGGGTCAAATCAATCAATCAAAAGTAGTTATTGAGTGCTGACTTAGGACATTATAGTAAACATTTGTGAGAGCGTAATAGAGTTAGTAGATATGATCCCTGCCCTCAAGGAACTCACAATCTAGGGTGAGAGGCAGACAGTAAAATATATTTTAGGTGGGAGGAAACAGTAGAATATAAAGGTATGTACAAAAGTGTAATGGGGTGTGTGTGTGAAAACTCAGGGGCTTAGTGATGCAAAGTGTTGAAGCAATATTGGAGGGATTGTAGGGTGGAGAGATGAGGGATTTATCAGGAAAGGTCTTCTGGGCAGATATGACTTCAGAAAGATCTTGAAGAAGAAAAGGTATTGGTTTGCCATTAGTAAAGAAAGAAGCTGTTCCTTGAAGAGTATGAGATTGAGAGCAATAGGCAAAGGGAAGAGCTTCGGGACATAGGTTGGCATAATAATAATAATAGCAGTATTTGTTCAGTGTTGACTATATGCTAAGCTCTGCAACAAGCACTGGGGCAGACACGTTAGGTCCCACCTGGGGGTCCAAGTCTAAATAGGAAGGAGAACAGGAATTGAATCCCCATTTTACAGATGAGGGAACTGAGGCACAGATAAGTTGTCACTTGCCCAAAATCACAAATCAGGTAAGTGGTGGAGGCAGAATTAGAAACCATGTCCTTTGACTCTGAAGCTCTTTCCACTAGGCCCTGCTGTTTCCCCGCTTTAGATGATTGAAGTGTGAGAAATGGGATGTAGTGGGAGAAGAGCATGGATAAGTAGTGGGGAGAGAGGCAACTGATTGCCTGGAAGCCAAGGGTAAAGAGCTTCTTCTTGATCCAGAGAGAAATGGACAACTATTCGGGGTTTCTGAAGTGTGGGAAGATTTGGGCAGAGGCATGGTTTAAAAAAAAAATGATCAAGACAGCAAAGGGGAGCCTGAAAAGAGGAGAGACTGGAGGCAGGATGTCCAATGAAGAGGCTGATGCAGTTATCCAAATCGGGCTAGGTCAAATGCCTGGACAGCTTGGTGACTCTTTGGATGGAGAGAAACAGATTGATTCTGGAGACTGTGGCTTTGGGTCTATCACCAAATGTGGAGATTGAAAGATAGGGAGAGGTGGAGGATAATTACAGGTTTATGGGCTTGAGATATGAATGGATTGGGGTGATATCAACTACAATGAGAAAGTTGGGAAGAGGAGAACGTTTAGGAAGGAAGATGAGGAGTTCAGTTTTGGACAGGTTGATCTTGAGGTGCCAGTGAGACATTTGTGTAGAGTTGTCCTGGAGGCAGGAAGAGATGCAAGAATGCCAAAAAGGAGAAAAGTTGGGGCTACTGAGATGGATTTGGGAATCATCAGTATAGAGCTGATAGTGGAAACAGTGGGAGTGGATAACCTTCACAAGGGAGTAAGTGAGGTGGAGGCAGTAGAAGAGCTGGCCAAAGAGACCAAGAAGTAACAGGAAAACCAGGAGAGGACTGTGACAGATAAAACAAGGTTAGATAGTGTTTCCAGGACAAGAGGGCACTGCAGAGTTTCAAAGGCTGCCAAGAGGTCGAGGATTAGGGTAGAGTAAGATTCCTCTAGACTTAGTTCCTTGTGGCTGGGAAATGTGCCTAGTAACTTTCTTGTATTGTACTCTCCTCCACCACCTCCAGTCCCATCCCTTTTGGATGTTCCACTGACATCTCACACCTAACATGTCCAAAACGGAAATTATCTTCCCACCCAAACCCTGCCTTCCCGACTTCCACATCTCTGTAGACAGCACCAATATCCTACCTATTTCAGAAGCCTAAATTCTTGGAGTTATCCTTCACCCACTTATTTCTCTCATTCAACCTATATAGTAAGTCTGTCACCGTATTCTGTCCATTCTACCTTTTCATTATCTCTAAAATGCATGCTTTCCTCTCCAAACTACTGCTATGCTTATCCAAGAGCTTATCATATCCCACCTGAACTACTGTATCAGCCTCCTGATTGATCTCTTTGCCTCCTTCCTGTCTCTCGCTACTCCAGTACTTACTTCACTCTGCTGCCCAGATCATTTTTCTGAAAAGCATTCAGTTCATATCCTTCCACTCCTTAAAAAACCCCAGTGGTTACGCATCTACTTCTGCGTCAAACAGAAAATATTTTCCATAAACTTTAAAGCACTCCAGCAGCTCACCCATTCCTACCTTACCTTGCTGATCTCCTGCTAGAACTCTGTGCACACACTTGGCTTCTCCAGTGCTAAACTACTCATTATGTCTTTACCTTGTCTAGCTTAACACCAACCACTTGACCTCCTCCTCCTGACCTGGACTTCCTTCCCTCTTTATATATTGGTATCTGTTATGCGCTTACTATGTGCCGAGCACTGTTCTAAGCGCTGGGGTAGACACAAGGGAATCAGGTTGTCCCACGTGGGGCTCACAGTCTTAATCCCCATTTTACAGATGAGGTAACTGAGGCACAGAGAAGTTAAGTGACTTGCCCAGAGTCACACAGCTGATAAGTGGCAGAGCCGGGATTTGAACTCATGACCTCTGACTCCAAAGCCCGTGCTCTTTCCACTGAGCCACGACAGACCGTTTAATATTCACCCCACATTCAACCCCACAGCACTCACATACATAGCCATAACTTAATATCTGTCTCCCCAAAAAGTCTCTAAGCTCACTCCGGACAGGGAATGTATCTACCAACTCTGTTGTACTCTCCCAAGTGCTTTATATGGTGCTCTGCACACAGGGTAAGCACTCAATAAATACCATTGATTGATTGACTGATTGATTCTTTAGATCCATTAGGTCATGAGAAGCAACGTAGCCTAGTGGAAAGAGCATGGACTTGAATGTCGAAGGACCTGATTTCTGTTTCCAGCTCTTCCCTTTGCATGTGGAGTGATCTTGGGTAACTCATTTAACTTCTCTAGGTTTCAGTTTCCTCATCTTTATGATGGGGATTCAATCCTGTTCTCTCCCCTGCTTAGAATGTAAGTCCTGCGTGGGTACTGCCTCTGACTTGATTAGTTTGTAACTTCCCCAGCTCTCAGTTAAGAGCTTGGCACTTAGTTAAGTGCTTAACAAATGCCACTAGTATTATCAATGTTATTATTATTATTATTATTCCTATTATAATTATAAGATTTGAAGAGGTAGGGATCACCTTGGAGAGAGTGGTCTCAGAGGAGTGAAGGAAACCAGAGCTAGATTTGAAAGGGTCAAGGAGGGAATTAGAGAAAAAGTCGAGGCAGTGGGTGTAACAAGTTATTTGAGGAGTTTAAACAAAATTGGAGTAGGGAGATGGGGCAAAGGATGGAGGATTCAGTGAGATTAAGAGGTTTTTTTTTTTTTTAACATAGGGCAGACTCAGGCATGTTAGGAATGAGGCATCAGGGAATGAATGGTTGAAGATAGAAGTCAGGGAGGGAAGGGGAATTGGAGTTACAGTTTTTAGAAATTATGAAGGGATTTTTCAAAGTTTTAGGTGTACGAAGTAGATTCCCAAATCAGGCAAGAGATCTATTCTTTTGGGGTGACCAATGAGGATGAGAGAGCAGGTGGGAGAGTAGGAGGAAGTGATAGAGGTGAGGTGGGAAAAGATGGGGTAAGTCATGTCTAAAAGTTTCACTTTTATCTACAAAAGAATTGGCAAGGTCATCAAGGTTAATGTGAGAGTCACTGGAGGCTTCAGGAGGGAGATAAAAGTTGACTTGAGAGTAAGCAAGGGAAGAGAAGTAGTGTTGCTAAGGGAAGGAGAGGGCAAGGTTATTGCAGGTGAGGAATCCACTGATAAAATGGGATCAGAAGGAGGCCTATAAAGCTCCAGAATGGAATAACTAGAAATGTTTCTAGAACCTTCAAGTAATTATTAGGCAAGCAAGTTTAACTGTCTTAATTAAGTGTACAAGTATTAATTACAGTTGAGCAAACAAAGCTCATTATGAGGTTTTCCTGTTATTTTTTGGAAAGAAGAGGGATCTTAGGATCTGAGACCGGCTTTCCTTTCCCATGTTAAGCAGGTAGTGGTGACGAAGAAGTTCTATTGGAAACAGTTGGGCTGCTCAGATAATTAAACATTTTCATGCCATTCTGTACTCTAAACTGGACAGTGGCAATGGTTAGTAATTCCATTTGAGAACAGCGGTGTTACCTGTTTTACCCTCGAGACTTGCGTGGGGTTATCCCAGGCCATCACAGAATCCTGAAGGCAAAACCAGGGTGTCCGGGTTGTAAGACTTTACTTGCCAGGAGAGTATGAATGGGAAAGCAGTTGAAATGAGTCATGAAGAATGCCAGCCGGGCTGATATAATCAGGGGGTGGACTAATCCCCAGTATCACCTAACAATTAAAGCTCCCATCACTCACAGGGCACTAGCAATTCCATCCATCTCCCCTGTTCATTTTGACAATCAAAATTATTTCCTCTTTCCATCTTGAGCAACAGTCTTTTCTTTTTCCTTTTCTAAAGCATCTCTTTTATCAATTTAGGAGGCATTACCTATTTCTCTCCTTAGTTCTGTGGATGGGAGGGAGGAAAATCCACTCTCGCCCTGCTTCTACTTATTATTTCAATCCAGCAATTTCAGATTGCTATTAGAGGATGTAAAATAGCTATTCTTCCACTGGTTCCACTTGGCATAAGAAGTGACTCCAGGTTTGGCTGGAGGTTATTGCAACTGAGCAGGAGACTGCTGGCTCAAAAGCACTCAGAGGAATTAAAAAAAAACACCTCATTTGGGAAGTCTGAAATGCCCAATTGAGAACCTTCCCAACCTAAGACAACTTAAAGAGTGGCATTTCCCTCTCTCCAAATTCATGTGCTCTGACTAATTAAGTGGATGTCTATTCCCATAGCAGCAATTAGGAGCAGGTTGGCCTAGTGGAAAGGGCATGGAAAGACCTAAATTCTAATACTGGCTTTTCCACTTTTTTGCTGTAATGACATTGGGCAAGTCACGTCACTTCTCTGTGCCTCAGTTACCTCATCTGTAAAATGGAGATTAAGACTCTGAGCCCCAAGTCAAACATGGGCTATGTCCATCCCGATTGCTTGTATCCACCCCCAACACTCAGTACTGTGCCTCACACAGAGTAAGCACTTAACATGCCACAATTATCATCATTATTATTATTATTATTAATACACCTTGGGAAGGCTTTGGAAGTGGAATTGAGAAACACCAGTGCTGGCTCAGCTAGGGATTCTCATGGAAACAGCAAAGGGCCAAAGGGAGTGGATCTAACCAAGGAAAAGTGAAAGTGGAGAGCAGGTCTAGCCAATTAGAGTTCAGCAGGAAAGATTGATTTCCAAGAAAAGGAGAACAAGGGGAGAATCATTCAAATTTTCCTGCTGATGCTTAGGGACCTAGAGGAATTATATTATGAACATAGTACTCCTTAGAGAGAGATTTCTCTATCAGAATCTCTCCTGACCTCAAATCTCTCTTCTTAGCTGAGATCCATGCAAGTTACACACTTTTGAGCGCAATGAAGATTTAAAAAATCCAAACTCTCATCCCTGCTCCCTTTGTGATTCTTCAGGCTGACCATGATTCTTCTGGAGCCCAGCCTCCATTGGAAGAATTTTTGGCTGAGGTCAGTCACACTATGTCTTCTAATCCTGCTGAACTCATTAAATTATGAATTAGAACATAAGTAATGCCATTACTGGGTCAGGTTAATGACCCATTAATTAACCATTAATTTATCCAAATGTTTCTTAAAATTCTTCTTGACATTTTCAGTTTGTACAAATAATTGCTTCTCCAGAATTCAAGGCGAAGGAGGACTAACTCCAAAAGCAAGGAACCTAGGAAATGAACGAGTTTTCTGGCACTTTGTATTGTTGCATAAGTGAACTTCAGATCTAAAGGTGACAGCAGAGACAGTAGTACCTGTTTGGGATCGCCAATCGTTATGCACAGGTGAGGTTGATCTTGGCACTGCTGAATGGTTCCCTACTGAGAATCAGTGTGGCTTAGTGGAAAGAGCACGGGCCTGGGAGTCAGAGGTCATGGGTTCTAATCCCAGCTCTGCCATTTGTCAGCTGTGTGACTTTGGGCAAGTCGCTAAACTTCTCTGTGCCTTAGTTACCTCATCTGTAAAATGGGGATTAAGACTGTGAGCCCCACATGGCACAACCTGATTACCTTGTATCTACCCCAGCACTTAGAACAGCACTTGGCACATAGTAAGCGCTTAACAAATACCGTCATTATTATGATTATTATTTGCAGAACCTCGTGAACTGCACTCTGTTAGCCCAACACTGTGCATGAGCAGGGCAATCAGATTTTAGAGGTCTGCTCATCATGTGGCTCTTTTAGTTGCTGATCGCGAAGAAAACCAGATTGTAGTCGATCGAGAAGAGGAAGTGAATACCATGGGATATTACAACCTGTTTGGGGAGTTTGGACAGGAATGAAGCAGAGAGAAATGGCATGGCCCAGTGGAAAGAGCATAGTCCTGGGAGTCATCAGACCTGCATTTAATCCCTGCTCTGCCATTTGTCTGCTGTGTAACCTTGGGCAAGTCATTTAACTTCTCTGTGCCTCAGTTCCCACATCTGCAAAACGGGGAGTCAATGCCTATTCCCCACCTACTAAGTCTGTGAGTCTTGTGTGGGACTTGATTATCTTGTATTTTGTATCTATTGTAGTGTAGTGTTTAACAGCTAGTAAGTGCCTAACAAATACTACGATAATTATCATTATTATAGGGAGGTGGGGAGTGGGAAAGACCTGTGGGAAAACTAGAAGAGAATTGATTGTATTTGGTGGCAGAAGGGAAGGAGACATCAGGGAAGGAAGAAGAATGATGACAGTGGGGATTTCAAGAGGAAGATAAAAGTTTGGAATAGTTGGTGTGGTCTTCATCCATGGGAGAGGATGAAGGATAAAAATGAAAGTGGGCTGAATTATAACAGGTTGAAGTGAATTTGACATAATGAAAGTTGACTTAAAGCCTGGATCTTCACCAACATTTTTCTTTGCATTATGCAGAGAAAGGGGACTGTTTCAGGTTTGAGTTTGGTGGAGTGAGAATGATGACAAGAATAGGGGAAGGGAATTGGGTTAGGCAGAGCATGTAGTCTAAAGGTTGCAGATTTTAGCATAAAGGGAGGGAAGTTGTGGTAACAGTCCAGGAGGGGTGTGATAGTGTGAGATAGGTTTCAATTTAGAAAGCTGTGGTCAGAAAGTGGTAAAAATTGGATTTGGTGAGGTTAAAAATGGAACAGTGCCTGGAGATAATGAGATCTAAAATACATTCATACTAATGGGTGCCTAAATTGGGGTGAAGCAAGAAGTCCACAGTGTTGTATAAGCAACACTTAGTGAACCATCACTGTGAGTAGAGCACTCTACTAAGTGCTAGGGAGAGTATAGTATAATAGAGCTGGCAGGCACTCTTTCTAACCTCAAGGAGTTTACAGACTAGTCGGGGTTAGTACCTGATAACTGCACCTAGATCTCATCTACCTTTCTTACATCATGTTGCTTAAGTCCTCCTTTCAGATTGGAGCTCCTTCTCCCTTTACATCCCTGCCTCTTCCAAGCCTTACTTCATTTCCCCATCTAATTGTCCCCTCTTCTTCTTCAACTATGCATTTGTGCTCGTTTGCCTTAAGCACTTTGATTCTCTCCCCACCCCAGCCCCACAGTATATATCTTTATACTCTGTCATTTTCCTTATCTATAATTTATTTTAATATCTGTCCCCTCCCCTAGACTGTAAGCTGCTTGTAGGCAGGAATGGTGTCTGGGTGTTGTACTCTTCCATGCACTTAGCTCAGTGCATACAGAAAGTGATCAATAAATACTCCTGATTGATTCATTTTACAGATGAAGTAATGAGGCACAGAGGAAGTGAAATGACTTGCCCAGTGTCACAGAGCAGACAAGTGGTGGAGATGGATTTAGAACCCTTGACCATTTGATTCCCAGGCCTGTGCTCTATCCACTACACCACATTGCTTCTAGGATTTGTAAAAGGGGGCTGAGGGGCTGAGGTTGCGGTGATTACCCAACGTTTAGAGGGTACAGATCTAAGTACATAAACAGTGCAGGAGGGAGAAGGAGGGAAAGCAAGGGCTTAATCGGGAAAGACCTCTTGGAGGAGATGTGATTTTAATAAGACTTGGAAGGTAGGGATTGTGGTGGTCTGTGAATGTGAAGTGGGAGAGAATTCCGAGCCAGAGGGAAGGTGTAAACAAGGGGTCACTGGTGAGATAAAAAAAATCAAGTTGCAGTGAGTAGGTAGGCAGAGGGCAGTGAAGTAGGTTTGGCTGGATTGTAGTAGGAAGTAAGCAAAGTAAGGTCAGAAGGAAGAAATGAAGCAGTGTGGCCTAGTGGAAAGACCATGAGCCTGAGAATCAGAGGACGAGTTCAATTCCCAGTTCTTCCATTTGTCTGCTGCAAGTCACTTCACTTCTCTTTTCTTCAGGAACCTCAACTGTAAAAGGGGGGATTATGACTGTGATTGGGACTGCGTCAAACCTTATCTTGTAACTACCCCAGCATTTAGTACAATGTCTGGCACATAGTAAGTGCTTAAATGCCATTTGAAGAAAAAAAAAGTAGAGGTGAGCTGATTGCGTGGTTTAAGGAGGAAGGTAAGGAGTTTCTATTATGTGCCAAGATAGATAGGCAACCCCTGGAGGTTTTTGAGGAATGGGGAGAAATGAACTGAACTTTTTCAGAAAATGATCTGAGTCTCAGAGTGAAGTAAAAACCAGAGGCAAGAGGCAGAGATCAGTGAGGAGGCTGTTGTAATAGTGAAGGCAGGATATGATAAGTGCTTGGATCAGCATAGTAGTGTGGACTGAGCAAAGGTTTGCCTTTCCCCTCCTCAGGCTAGTGCTCTGGGGCAGAGAGGTGAGCCCCATCTGGTCTCTAACACAGGGCTAGACTACTGTGTCAGCCTTCTCTCTGACCTCCCTTCCTCCTCTCTCGCCCCACTCCAGTCTATTCTTCACTCCGCTGCCCGGCTCATCTTCCTGCAGAAACGATCTGGGCAGGTCACTCCCCTTCTTAAACAACTCCAGTGGTTGCCACTCAACCTCCGTTCCAAACAAAAACTCCTCACTCTAGGCTTCAAGGCTCTACATCACCTTGCCCCTTCCTACCTCTCCTCCCTTCTCTCTTTCTACCACCCACCCCGCACGCTCCGCTCCTCTGCCGCCCACCTCCTCACTGTCCCTCGGTCTCGCCTATCCCGCCGTCGACCCCTGGGCCACGTCCTCCCGCGGTCCTGGAACGCCCTCCCTCCTGACCTCCGCCAAACTGATTCTCTTCCCCTCTTCAAAACCCTACTTAAAACTCACCTTCTCCAAGAGGCCTTCCCAGACTGAGCTCCCTTCTCCCTCTACTCCCTCTACCACCCCCCCCTTCACCTCTCCGCAGCTAAACCCTCTTTTCCCCCTTTCCCTCTGCTCCTCCACCTCTCCCTTCCCCTCCCCACAGCACTGTACTCGTCCGCTCAACTGTATATATTTCCATTACCCTATTTATTTTGTTAATGAATTGTACATCGCCTTGATTCTATTTAGTTGTCATTGTTTTTACGAGATGTTCTTCCCCTCCACTCTATTTATTGCCATTGTTCTTGTCTGTCCATCTCCCCCAATTAGACTGTAAGCCCGTCAAACGGCAGGGACTGTCTCTATCTGTTGCCGACCTGTTCATTCCAAGCGTTTAGTACAGTGCTCTGCACATAGTAAGCGCTCAATAAATACTATTGAATGAATGAATGAAAGAGCTCCATGCATGGTGCCTTTTCTGGCTCATGGCATCCCCAGGCGGCTTCTAACATGGAACCTCTTCCAGAGGCAAAAAGTTCTTCCTCATTGTTTCTTTCCCTCCCTGGCTCCAGACAGTAGTCTGGGTTGAACTCCACTGGGGAGGGAGGTAGATTTAAGCTGTCTTGTTGCCCCCCACTATCCAAGGAGTTCTCACAGACAAGAGGAGGCTCCCCAGCACCTTGATGTTTCCAAGGTGTCCCACCCCTCCAGCCACATGGTTCCAAGATAGCAGATTGGGCCATGAGGTGGAGATGAATGGACCGTTGGAGGAGGGACTAAGAGTGATGAATGGAGACCACTGGAGAACAAGGGATGCCAACTCGTGCTCGACCGCCAATGAGAAGCCCCGGAACCTGACGGACAGTACAGGGACTAATGAGGGTTTGATCTTGTAGAAGCATCTTCTGGAGGGCCAAGGGGGCATACACGTGTCAGCCAGGGTGGCCTGATGCAAAGGAGAGGATGTGTTAAAACCCTGCCCGGGTAAGCCACCCACTCTCAGTGTGTAGACCATTCTGTGTCTGGACTGGTGGTCGAGTGCTGAGCCCTCCTGGGAAGGAGTGGATTAAAAGGTGCCTGACTTGGAGCAAGCTGTGGTGCTTGTCTTCTCTAAGCTACACCTCACCAGGAGTGGTAACATCATGGTCAGATTTTAGTAATGATTTGAACATAGAAATGACAGAATGTGTTTTCCAATTCAATATGTATGTGGAATGAAAGAGATGAGTCAAGGATAATGCCAGTGCTATGGGACTGTGAGACAGGGAGGGTAGTGGTATTGTCTATAGTGATAGGAAAGACAGCAAGAGGACAGCGTTGGGGTGAGGAAATGAGGAATTCTGTTTAGACGTGTGAGATGTGAGTTATTGGTGGGATATCCAAGTCCAGATGTCCTGAAGGTAGGAGGAAATACGAAACTGCAGACAAAGGGAGATATCAGGATTGGAGAGGTAGATTTGGGAATCATCGTGTAGTTCGATCGATGGGAGCAAATGAGTTCTCCAAGGGATTGGGTGTAGATGGAGAATAGAAGGGGCCCCCGAACTGGCCTTACTAGTAATAATAGTAATTATGGTATTTGTTAAGGGCTTACTGTATGCCAAGCACTGTACTAAACAATGGGGTAGATTATAAGATAATCATGTCCCACATTGGGCTCACAGTCTAGTAGGGAGAACACTTATTGAATCACCAAGTCACAAGTTTAGTGACTTATCCAAGGTCACAGAGCAGGTAATGGTGGAGGAGGGGATTAGAAGCCAGGTCCTCTGACTCCCATCTCTGTGCTCTTTCCACTAGACCATGCTTCTTCTCTGAGGGACTCCTACAGTTAGAGGGTGAGAGCCAAATGGAGAGCCTCTGAAAGAAACTGAGAATGAGCAGTTGGGGAGATGGGAGGACAAGCAGGAAAGGAGATTGTCACTGAAGCCAAGTTTAGGTAGCATATAAATCAATCTATTGATCAATTATATTGATTAAGTGCTTACTGTGTGCAGAGTACTGTACTAAGCACTTGGATGAGTATAATATAACAGAATTGGTAGACATGTTCCCTGACCACAGTGGGTTTACAGTCTAGATGGGGAGACAGACATTGATATAAATAAATAAATTACAGATATATATGTAAGTTCTGAGGGGCTGGAGGTGCAATTGGTTGCAATTTTCTCAAACCTCAGACAGAAAATATTAGTTTGAATTATTTGTATCAATGTCCAGTAACATCTTGCATATGTCCTGGGAGAAGTCCATTTCTAAGCTGCAGAGCTCTCTGTTTCAGAGCCCCATAGAAAAATTAAGAAGAGTGGAAACATTACAAGATACTCAATTCTCATTTCAAAGGAAAATACCTATTCGTACCCTGTTTGTTTATTTGGGGAAGAGAACTGAAGCTAGAGAGCTCACCCGATCTGTGTATAGCTGTAATTGAAAAGAGGAATGGATGGGTTCGAATAAAATAAGACAGTCTTCTCCTTTGCCCGACATTTGAACCAAATCTTCTTTTGTGCTGTCATTTTTATTTGATGATGGATAAAGTTTCCTTACTCTATTATTTTTTATTTTCACCTGCTCCTACACTTCCTGGTTCCTGCTGAGCACATACTGAGAAAAGCTGTTCTTGTGAAATGTCCCTATCCAGCTTCACAGGACCCAAAGTTCAAGAGAGGTTCACCAGAATGTCTGAACTTCAAATCTCTAATGTAGTACTTCTGGGCTCCTGTAGTTTTCAAAGATTTCCCAATGGGAAAAGGAAAGTCCCTTGGACAACATTTGACAGCTGTTATGTAATGTTTGGCTGTCGGGCAGATACAAAAGTAGGCCCAGAGACTGAGAGAAATCAGGCAACAGCTCTACTGAGAAATGTAGTATGCTGTGTTTCTCATTGCCAGTTAGCAGATGAATGGCCAGGAAGGATGCATCACATGATTCCTTCATGCATCCTGGGGCCAGTTTAGGTGAGAGAATCTTAGAATGGATGGAAAATACGTATGACCCAGTAATGGCATTGCTGACATTTTAATGTTTTTGTATCTTGGGGGACTTTTGAGCATATTTGCAGTAGCTTAATGTGTATATAATACTATTACTAATAATAATTATGGTATTTTTAAGTGCTTACTACGTACCAAGTGCTGGGATAGATACAAGGTAATCAGGCTGTCCCACGTGGGGCTCCCAGTCTTAATCCCCATTTTACAGATGAGATAATTGAGGCACAGAGAAGTTAAGTGGCTTGCTCAGAGATAGGCACATATAGAAGGTGAGAAAAGCCAAAAGAGGAGAGGTTAGTACTGGAAGATATGGGTAAATGCTTGTTTCTGAAAACTTTTGGCCTCAGTTTTGGAAGTTGAACCCCAAACCTGTTGTCATCTCTGTTCAAATTAAACAGAACTGGGGAACCACTTCTCTTGGGCATCTCCGTTCTTTGCTAGAAGGCCGGGGACAATAAAGGGTAGATACTCATTTCTTCACACAGGGTGAATTCCAAGTCCCCACTATGATCATTGCTTGAAATCCAAATAAAATACCCCAGACCTAACAACCTTTCAATAGTTTTGCTGTCCTTCTTGTAGTTTCGAGGATCCCAGCTCATCCTATGCCATGGAGTCAGAGGTCATGGATTCTAATTCAGACTCTGCCACTTGTTGGCTGTGTGACCTTGGGCAAATCACTTAACTTCTCTGTGCCTCAGTTACCTCATCTGCAAAATGGAGATGAAGACTGTGAGCCCCACGTGGGACAACCTGATTACCTTGTATCTACCCCAGTGCTCAGAACAGTGCTTCACACATAGTAAGCACTTAAGAAATACCAACATTATTATTATTATTATTTCAAAAACTGAGTTAACATCCCTGCAAAGGGAATCAAAAGTAGTTTCCTCACAGGATCAATCAAGTAATCAATCAGTGGTATTTATTTGGCACTTAACCATATACAGAACACTGCACTAAGCATTTGGGAGATTACAGTGGAATTGGTAAATATGATCCAGGCCATAAGAGATTACAGTCTAGAGGAGAAGACAGACATTAAAATTAATTGTCCATCAAGATAAGGATATCTTAATGAATGTTATGGCACTAGGGTGGGATGAATATCAAAGTGCTTAAGTGCTTAAGGGGTGCACACACAACTGCAGAAGGGAGGGTGAAGAAGGTGGGAGATGAGGGCTTAGGGAGACCTCTTGGTAGATTAAAAAGTGCTTTGAAGAAGGAAAGAGAGGTAGTCTGTCAGAAATGAAAGGGGAGAGAGTTCCAGGCCAGAGGGAGGATGTGGGCCAGAGGTCAGCTGCAAGATAGAAAAGATCAAGGTACAGGACCCTAATTTCAATTCCAAAGTCATCCAGACTAATTCTTGACCTAAAGTCAGTGGAATGCCTTGAACCTGGTCTCATGGTTCAGGGATCACAATCTGCCATGAAAATACTTAGTAAAAATGAACAGTGGCAAGTGAACTACATGAAGCACGGGAAATCCCAAGTTATGTTTTATTCAAACCTAATCAGCCCTGGAAACATTGGAATTTTAGAGTCTCTTGGTGACATTTGAACTCAGAAAACCATCCAGACCATCCTTCCACCTTTGGGTGAGGTTGCACCCAAACTATCCCAGAAAGATATAGTGCACTGTTTCCTCAATCAGGAGACTGTTTGGTTTCCCTTAGGAACACATTCCAGTCTTTCCAAACATCTGTCATCAAGAAGTCTGTGTCTTCAATAGTGGATGTGCTGATCCTCTCAAAATCATCAGGCAGCAAACATTTCAGTTGTATCTCACAATTTTAATTGGTTTGACCTACACTTCCCCTGCCACAACTCTTCCCTACAGTCATACCCAACTAAAGCATGTTAGTCCAGTGATATTTCAATGTTCAACCAAGAGGAAGTAATAATAATGTTGGTATTTGTTAAGCGCTTGCTATGTGCCGAGCACTGTTCTAAGCGCTGGGGTAGAAACAGGGGAATCAGGTTGTCCCACGTGGGGCTCACAGTCTTCATCCCCATTTTACAGATGAGGTAACTGAGGCACCGAGAAGTTAAGTGACCTACCCAAAGTCACACAGCTGACAAGTGGCCGAGCCAGGATTCGAACCCATGACCTCTGACTCCAAAGCCCGTGCTCTTTCCATTGAGCCACACTGCTCAGTGTGAAGAGTGACCCTGGCAACACACTAAGAATAGAAAAGACACTGAAAAAAGAGAAGGTTCGGGTTGGATGTACAGGAAGAAGGTTGCTGGTTTTATTGAGGCTGGTCATTTATTTAATTCTAAATGTACCCCAAGCAGTAAGAGGTGAGTTTCTAGGTGTGATACTTTGTGGGTTAGGTGTTCTATTCTCATAAGACTGGGAACTCAATAGATATCATCTGAGACACCCCACCAATATTCCACACACAGATCCCACCCACAAAAGCAAGCTAAAATGATATAGAACTAATGTGATAACATTTCTCATAAAGCCCCTGCCTAATATTTTCAATGGTATTGTTAAGCTTTTACTATATGCCAGGCACTGGCCTATTTGTCAGGGTAGGTATAAGATATTCAAATTGGGCAAAATCTTTGTCCCACATGAGGCTCAGAGCTTTAATCACCATTTTCAGATAAGACAACTGAGACACACATATGTTAAATGATTTACCGAAGGTCACACAGCAGACATGTGGCAGAACCAGGATTTGCACCCAATCCTTCAAATTCCCAGGCCTGTGCCCTATCCATTAGCCCATACTGCTTCTCACCCTGATTCTACCTGACTTCTCTTAGCTGTTACCTTTTTAATTTAATTGATTTTATTTTATTTTAATGGACCTTGTTAAGCACTCACTATATACCAGGTACTGTGCCAAGCACTGGGGTAGATAGAAGATAACCAGGTTGAATACAGTCTCCATCCTAAATAAGGCTCACAGTCTAAATCAGAAGAAGGACAGGTATGGAATCCCTGTCATTGCATTCATGTTAATCTCTTTGAAACCAATGTTCTTTAAAAATACAGCTCAAGCCATGCAACATTAAGCACCTGATAAATGTGAATGATTGAATAATTGATTGCAGACACCTTGTCTCCAGTCTGAAGCAGCATGTCAACAACTCTGACCCTTTGACACCCTTACCCCCAACCATGAGCACTCCACCCTACAAACCCAACTCAGGAGTTGAAAGCCCAGGAAGTAAAATGAAGCTGTGGTCAAGACACCGTTTCCTGCCCAGGTGTTCCAGATTGAAAGGAAGTCATGGCAGGGTGACTTTGTCTTTCTGGACATGTTTTTATATATAACTGCTCAGGACCTGCAGGGAGGAGCAGAGGAGAAGAGATTGGAAAATGCAGTTCAGGCATGAGCCTGGGATGGATTTTTGCAATACTAAAGTGGTAGTCTTCAGGAAGATTGCCAGTTGGTCTTGATGGAGAACTCCTGCCTCCTGCCAGCACGACCGAGAGGCAAGCACATGGGCTTGGGAGTCAGAGGTCATAGGTTCTAATCCCGGCTCTGCCACTTGTCTGCTGTGTGACCTGGGGCAAGTCACTTAACTTCTCTGTGCCTCAGTTACCTCATCTATAAAATGGGAATTGAGACTGTGAGCCCCACGTGGGACAACCTGATCACCTAATATTTACCCCAGCACTTAGAACAGTGCTTGACACAGAGTAAGCACTTAACAAATACCATTATTATTATTATTGTTATTATTATTAATATTATTTTTCTTTCAAAATCTACCCCCTCCACCTGTGCATCCAACCCCATGCCTTTGCCATCTTACCAAAATACTTGCCCCATCCTTTTTTCCCTCTTTGACCCCAGTCTTCAACAGTTCATCTCCAATAGCTGCTTCTTCATTGCTTTCAAAAATGCTTGTGTCTCCCTATCCTAAAAAAACCCTCCCTTGACCCCACGGCTCCCTCCAATTATTGCCTCATCTCCCTCCTACCATTCCTCTCCAAACTCTTCAAGAGCATTGTCTACACCCACAGTTTCAGTTTCCTCTCCTCCAATTCTCTCTTTGACACCTTACAATCTGGTTTCCATCCCCTTCAATATACAGAAACCGCCCCCTCAAAGGTCACAAATCATCTCTTTCTTGCCAAATTCAGTGGCCTTAACTCCATCCTAATCCTCCTTGACCTCTCAGCTGCCTTCAATAAATACAAATGTTTGATTGATTGGTGGCCAAGCCTCTTCATGAATGGAGTGATCTCCAGTTCTCACCCCTGAACTCATTCCCTTGTGGCCTCTAAGCTGTTCTTACTTACAGGACCCACAGCTTGAAGGTCATCTTTTCAGAGGTGAGGAGGAGGAACAGGAAGAAGAGGGATGATATGGTGTGTAGAGAAACCAAAGCAGTTGGGGGAGGGGAGTGGTCACATGATGGAAAAGCTGATAAAGCAAGGTCTTGACATCCTTAAACTGAGACAAAAAAAATCTCTCCTGTTCAACTCCATGCAAAAACAGGAGGGTCAGAGCGAGTGGACTTTCTGAATAACCAAAAACCTGAAATGGTGGCAAATAGAAAGCTTTAAAAAGCAGTCACTTACACATTTGCTGAGTGCCAAAAGAACTAGGGAGATGAATTAAAGCATGAAAGTCCTTACTGTTATTTTTTTTCTTATTTCATTTAGTTCAGGTTCAGTTGAACGGAATGTCACTAAACTATGGCAAAGTCATCTCGGAAGCGCGACAAGGGAAATTTCAGGCCAAAGGCTAATTTTGCTTTTGATTTTTTGGAGAGTCATAAGCAGGAATAGAAGGTAATGAAAGTGCCTACAGCCAGGGTTATAGCTATAGCTTCATCACCATATTTGAGCTGCGTTTCATTATTATATCCTTGGAAACACCGTTCAGAGAAATCATCCTGTACCTTGGCACTATCTGTTTCCAAGCAAGGCACTAACTCTCCCTCCAGCAGAAACGGGAAAGGCTGTGGAGCAGGAGGTGGCAGAGACAAAATGTGCTGCTTATCATCTCTGTAAAGTACAATTTGGAAGTGTCGAGTGAATTATTTAGCAGCTGAAGGATTGAAGCGAGGTTGTTCACCCGAAGGTGCCTTGCAGGAACACCACACTTCGCGATGGGGACTATCCAGATTGTGGAATACAAAGTTGCAGCCAAAGACATGAAGTGCTTCCATGATCAAATCTCCCTCCTCTCGTTTGAAAGTTTTTTGGCACCCTCAGGTGAAAGAGCAATCATCATGCCTTGGGTTGAAGAATAGGACTGGCTCTTGTATCGGGCGAGATGAAAAAGATCAAGACTCTGTAATCTGTAAATTCCTTTTGGGCAGAGATCTTGTCTACCAGATCTGTTGTACTGTACTTTCCCAACATTCAATAGAGTGCCTTGCACACAGTAAACACTCAATAAATACCCCTGAATTATTGATTGGTTGAATGACCCTTGGGCTGGCAAGAAGAAGGCTGAGAAGGAACATGATTGAAGTCTTTTAAATTGTCATTCAAGCAATCAATGGTATTTATTGAGCACTTACTATGTGCAGAGAACTATATTGAAAGTTTGGGAAAGTACAGTCCAACAGAATCAGCACATACATTCCCTGCCCATAAGGAGCTTTCATTCTAGAGTGGAAGACAGACATTATTATAATTACTGATTTAAAGTGTTTGATAATATATAATTCAAAGATATGTATATAAGTGCTGTGAGGTTGGGGATGGGGTGCTTATCAAGTGTCCAATCCAAGTGCATAGACAATGCAGATGAGAAGGCGAGAGGGGTAGAGAGGGCTTAATCAGGGAAGGCCTCTTGGAAGAGGTGTGATCTCAATAATGCTTTGAAAGTAGAGTGGTGGTCTGGTGACTGTGGAAGGAGAGGGATTTCCAGGCTAAGGGGAGGCCATGGGAAAGGGGTTAGTGGGAAGATACATGAGATCGAGGCACAGAAAATAAGCTGGCACTCATGGAGTAGAGTGTGTGGGTTGGGCTGTAGTTGGAGATTAGGGATTTAAGGTAGGATGAGGTGATACGATGTAGTCTTTGAAAGCCAACGGTAAGAAGTTTCTGTTTGATGCGGAGGTGAACGGGCAGCCATTGGAGGTTCTTGAGTGGGAAGACAGAGACTGAAAGTCCCTGAGGAGCAGCATGGTCTAGTGGAAAAAGCACAGGCCTGGCAGTCAGAGGACCTGGGTTCTAATCCCACCCCTAATCTAATCTAATCTAATCCCTCTGCCATGTGCCTGCTGTATGACCTTGGACAAGTCACTTAACCTCTCAGCGTGGCTTAGTAGCAAAAGCATGGACCTGGGAGTCAGAGGACATGAGTTCTAATCCCGGCTCCGTGACTTGACTGCTGTGTGACCTTGGGCAAGTCGCTTAACTTCTCTGTGCCTCAGTTACCTCATCTGTAAAATGGGGATAAAGACTGTGACTGTCATGTGGGACAACCTGATTACCTTGCATCTACTCCAGTGTTTAGAACAGTGCTTGGCACATAGTAAGCACCTAAATAACAATAATAATAACAATAATAATAATAATGATGGTATTTGTTAAAAACTTACTATATGCCAAGCACTGTTCTAAGCACTGGGGTAGATACAAGGTTATCAGGATGTCCCACATGACAGTCACAGTCTTTATCCCTATTTTACAGATGAGGTAACTGAGGCACAGAGAAGTTAAGTGACTTGCCCAAAGTCACACAGCTGACAAGAGGTGGAAGTCAGGATTAGAATGATTATCTGTGCCCCAGTTACCTCATCTGTAAAATGGGAATTCAGTACTGTGAGCCTTTTAGACTGTGAGCCCATTGTTAGACTGTGAGCCCGTTGTTAGACTGTGAGCCCGTTGTTGGGTAGGGATTATTTCTGTTGCCTATTTGTACTTTCCAAGCACTTAGTACAGTGCTCTGCACACAGTAAGTGCTCAGTAAATATGACTGAATGAATACCTGTTCTCCCTCTACTTTCCATCTCCACCCACTGCCTTGGAGAACTCATTGCCTCCTATGGCTTCAACTCCCAGCCTCCTTGCTGACCTCCCAGCCTCCTGTCTCTCCCCGCTCTGGTCACTCTCCTCACTCTGTTGCCCGGATCATTTCTCTACAAAACCTTCAGGCCATGTTTCTCTATTCCTTGAGAAACTCCAGTAGTTGCCCTTTCACCTCAGCATCAAACAAAAACTCACCAAAGGCTTCAAAGCACTTAATCTCCTTTACCCGTCCTACTTCACCTCACTACTCTCCTGCTAGAACCCAGCCCCACACACTTTGCTGACCTTCTCACTGTTCTTTGATCTCGTCCATCTTGCCGCCAGCCCCTCACCCATGCCCTTCTCTTAGCCTGAAATGCCCTTCATCCTCAAATCTAACAGACAATTACTCTCCCCTCCTTCAAAGCCTTTATTGAAGGCACATCTCCTGCTAGAGGTCTTCCCTGACTAAGCCCTCCTTTCCTCTTCTCCTATTCCCTTCCACATCAGCCTGACTTACTCCCTTTATTCATTCCTCCCTCCCACCCCCTCAGCACTTATGTACATATGTGTAATTTATTGATTTATAAGAATGTTAGTCTTCCTGCCTGGACTGTAAGCCCAGTGTGGGCAGGGAGTGTGTCTGTTAATTGTTGTACTCTTCCATGAGCTTTGTAGAGTGCTCTGTACACAGTAAGCTCTTAATAAATACAGTTGAATGAAAGAATGAATCCAACTTACAATGTGAGCCCTGTGTGGAACAGAGAGTGTGTCTGACCTGATTATCCTGTATCTTACCCAGCACTTAGAACAGTGCTTGACATTCAGTAAGCACTTAAATGTTACATTTACTTTCATTTCTTCTTTTGATAATGATCCATGCAGCAGAGTATGGCCTAGAGTGAGGAGAGGGCAGGAGGTGAGCAATGAGGCAAAAGCAGTAGTCAAGTTGGGATAGATTAAGTCCTTGGATCAACATGGTAGCAGTTTGGATGGAGAGGAAAGAGTGCATTTTAGCAAAGTTGTGAAGGTAGAATGGACAGGATTTGGTGACAGATTGAATATATGGGTGGAATGAAACCGATGAGTTGAGGACAACTCCAATTTTACAGCCTTGTGAGATCAGGGGATAGTGGTGTTGTCTACCAGTGCTGTCTATGGGGGAAAACACAGAGAGAGCAAGGTCTGGGTGAAAGGATTTCAGCTTTGAACATGTTTCATTTGAGGTGTCGGTTTGGACATCCAGGAAGAGATTTCTGGAAGGCAGGAGGAAAGATGAGTCTACAGGGTCACACAGCCACAAAACAATTGATGTTCGTTGGATCTGAATAAAAAATAACTAAACCAGACAAAATAACTGGTATAAGGGAAGCATATGGAATTCATTTGGGAATTCATTCCTGAAAGATGTTGGCCAGGTTGAAAATGTCCAAAATGTTATGAGGAGTTCAAGGTAAATTAAAGGATAAGAATTCCCTAATGTATGTAAAGTCCACCAGAGGGAAAGTAAGGGGTGTAGTTAGATTTAGTTGGTTCATTCATTCATTCAATTGTATTTATTGAGCACTTACTGTGTGCAGAACACTGTACTAAGCACCTGGAAAGTTCACTTCAGCAATAAAGAGAGATAATCCCTGCCCACACCCGGTTTACAGTCTGGGGGTAGAGGGGAGACAGACATCAAAACAAGTAAACAGTCACCAATATAAATGAATTTTATATATATATATATATATAAATATCTATATACACACACATCAAAACAAGTGAACAGGGATCAAAATAAATAGAATTATAGATATATACATATATACATAAGTGCTGTGGGGCCGGGGGGCGGGGTGTGAAAGAGCAAAGAGAGCAAGTCAAGGTGACATGGAAGGTGGAGGGAGCTGAGGAAAAGGTTGGGGGGGCTTAGTCTGGAAAGTGGCATGGCTTAAAGGAAAGAGCAAGGGCTTGGAAGTCAGAGGACCTGGTTTCTAATCCCACCTCTCCCACTTGTCTGCTGTGTGACTTTGGGCAAGCCACTCAACTTCTCTTTGGCTCTCACCTCATCTGTAAAATGAGGATTAAGATTGTGAGTCCCCTGTGGGACAATGATTACCTTGTATCTATCCCAGGTCTTAGAACAGTGCTTGGTGCATAATAAGTGCTTAACAAATACCATCATTATTATTATTTAGTTGATCAGGTGTGGTTAGTACATCCCAGAACAGTAGTGATGGATGTCAAGGAGGGTAACCATTGCATGGCTCCTCCAAGTATTCTATTTCCAGTTTCGGAGACAGCACAGGGCTGGATGGTACACTGCATTGTCGATGACCTTCTGTCCTTGCGTGACGAGACAGTGGAAGTAGTTGAAAACCAATTACTAGCCACTCCTAGAGCCAGTAGAAGGTATCAGGTTAAATGGAAAGCCATCGTGACACTCTGAAACTGTTCTGTCTCCTGCAGTGGCAACAAGATGCTTGGAGGAACTGTGTGATGGTTGCCTTCCTTGAATTTTATTCATTCATTCATAATTTCGTGTTACCTATTGTGCCCAGATCACTGTAGAAAGCAATGATGAAAGGTACAAAGACAATTTATACAAGCTTGGTCCCCACCCCAGAGCGTTCTCTCGGGGTACAAACAATGCTGGCTGAAGGATCGTGGTGAAGGCACACAAGGAAATGGTAAACTGAAATGATGAACATAACGTTAAGATGAGGATCCCAGTAAAAAACTAAAAAGCTGCAGCCCAGTATAGGTAAAGGAGCAAGTTTCAGAATTCTCATCATTCTGGGTGGGGCAGTCCACAGTCAAGCAGCCACGTCCTTCCAAACAATCCACATATTTGTACGGCCTGCTCCCACTCCTGTTTTTTCTGATGCCACTCTGGGAGAACCCATGGTTACATTGCCTTCAGTTATCATGGACTGTGGACAGGGTGTCTCCCGGAACAGGCCTTGACACTAAAGTGATTCAGCACTTGACAACAACATGGGCTTCCCTTCTAGCATCTTCCGGCTCAGCACCAATGAACCTTAACCATTTGGCATATAAACCTTACTAGTATACACCTAGTAAGCCGCTATCTGCATTATATAACCCATCGTGCCCTCAAGGAGAGAAACAGTGCATTTAGAAACACTGTATAAACACTATGTACAAAAGTATGGAAACAAAAGATAGAGGGGTCAGAACATGAGTAATAGAATTATATCAAGAAAATGTTCAGGGACACTGAATAGATCCTAACCAGAAGGTTCCAGGAATGATTGGAAAAATCCAGAGTCAAGCAGGAGGAACCGAGATGGCTTCTTGGAGGAAGGGATTGATAAGGTAAAATTTTAAGGCTCCACAGGAGTTGTCATCCCTTCATTCCCTTTGAGTGGTTTAGTTAATAATAATAATAATAATGTTGGTATTTGTTAAGCGCTTACTATGTGCAGAGCACTGTTCTAAGCGCTGGGGTAAAACACAGGGGAATCAGGTTGCCCACCGTGGGGCTCCACAGTCTTAATCCCCATTTTACAGATGAGGGAACTGAGGCACAGAGAAGTTAAGTGACTTGCCCACAGTCACACAGCTGACAAGTAGTTGCTGACCTAGTGATAAGGGGATGGAGCCAGGGAAGAGGGAGGTGGGACATTCCATCAAACCCAGCTCCTACCCCTCTCACAGAGGTCTCTCAGTCCCACTCCACTGACCTGACACCCCCAGGACCCTGCTGCACCTCTTCTCTATCTCCTGGAAGGGCAGCAATAGCACCAGTAACAGAGGAATAACCCCTCCCAGACCTAGCAGAAGTAGAACTGGGGATAGATACTGATTTTCAGAATTATTTTCTCTCGGTCTCTGTGTCCCACTCTGGTTTTTTGTGTCTGAAGACTGATTCCAATCAGTCAGAGAACATGCCTCAATGACATACCGTAAATCAGTCTCTTCAGTTGGATGGCATGTGAACAGATGTGATCACCCAGAGACATCCATAGTCCATTCAGACACAGCAAAGCCTATGCATACATATCTTGGGTACACTTCCTAATGAGGTGGGTTTTAAATCGAATTTAAAAAGAGAAAAAAATTGGTCAGTCTGAAACCATCAAACAAAATCAGCCTCTAGAACTTGGTAGAACCCACAAAATAGAGGCATCATTCAGCAAATGATGAGCTCCTCTAGACAAGAAAAAGTTACAGTGAGCCTCGAGCTACAGGTAATAGGCTAGATGCTTAAAATAAAGAGACAAAAGTGGATATTCTGATAAGGAGTTTGCAGTGAGATACTGAAAAGGAATAGCCCATTGGCCATTTTAATATGATTTAAACAAAGGGAAATTCTCTCTACTTAGTATTTTTGCTTCTCCGTGAATCGTGGGTATAATAAATCCTTGCGAAGTGTCTTAGCTGGGGCCCAGAAGTGAGAATCTATTTTAATCTATTTCCCCTTAGAGAACCACATTATCACTATGAATAAAGAAAAACCTATGTACCTTGACCTCTAATCCATTCCCGATTGTAGTAATGATCCAGTTCATCTGGTTAATAATTAATGCACTGCTAATGGACTGACTGTTATGAAAAAAAAGAATTCCAGGTGATTAGCACTGTCCATAATTTGGAGATTTGTTTAGTATGCCTTCGTCAGTATAATGCCTTGGGCCAATTTCCTATTGAATCAGCCTGTGCATTTGCACAGAGCTACAGGTGCCAGTTAGCACTGTTTTTTCTTATATATAGTCTTCAGCTCCTCCCAGTTGGCAAAAGCAGCCTTGTCGATAGCTTTCAAAAACAGCCGTATGTCAGATATTTTATTGGTTGCCCAGCAGGGTCAGTGGAGTGTCATCAGCCAATAGATCAATCCGGCAGCACTTATGGAATGTTTGCATGTGCAGGGTACAGTTATAAGTGCTTGGGAGACTACAACAGAAGTAGAAGACAGTTTTTGCTGGCAGATAATTTGCAATCTAGTGGGAAACATAGACTCGGAATAAGTCACCTATCAGAGGTAAAAGATAATAAATAAGTCCCTGAATAGTAGAATGACAAAGTGGACATGTAATAAAGGACTAGAGTTGTTTGTCCATGCATAAGAGCTGAGGCAGTGGCTGAGGAACTTGGGAAGGAAAGATTCTTCAAGGAAAGCCTCCTGGAAAAAGTGTAATTCAAGAGGAGTTTAATCAATCAATCATATTTATTGAGCTCTTACTTTGTGAACAGCACCGTATTCAGCTCTTGGGAGAGTATATTATAGTTGATAGACACATTCCCTGCCTACAACGAGTTTACAGTATAGAGGGCAAGGCAGATGTTAATATAAATAAATAAATTATAGATATGTAAATAAGTACTGTGGGGCTGAGGAAGAGCTGAATACAGGCTGAAAATCTAAGTGCATTGCAGAAGGAAGTAGGGGAACAGGAAAAGAGGGCTAGTCAGCAAAGGCTTCCTGGAGGAAATGTGCCTTCATTCGGTGAGACTTAGAAGACAGGGATAAGAAGAGGGAGGATGTTCCAGGACAGAGGCAGGATGTGGGCAAGAGGTCAGCAGTGAGATAGATGAGAATGAGGTGTGTGGGCTGGGTTTTAGTAGGTGAGCCACAAGGTAAGGTAGAAGACAAGGTGATGGAGTGCTTGGAAGCTGATGGTAAGGAGTTTCTGCTGGATGTGGAAATTATTAGGAAAGTGAGGTCTAGTGGAATAGAAGTGAGAAGCAGTTTCAGGCAGGAAGAAGGGCATGAGCAAGGGGATGGAGATGGGGAGTTGAGATCAGTGTATTGGTGAGAGGGATAGCTCAGAAGGAACTAAGAAGGAAAGCTAGGGTATAATCAGAGAAAAGCTAAGAGGAAGGAGAGACATTATGGAGTGTTTAAAGCCAATGGTCAGGAGTTTCTGCTTGAAGCAGAGAGAAATGGGTCACCAATGGAGACTTCCGAGAAAAGGAGTAAACATTTCAGAAAAGTGACCTTCATAGCAAAGAAAAGTGTGAGCTGAAGATGTGAAAACTAACGTGAAAGCATCTGAACCAAGAGAGTGTCATTTGCATAGAGAAGAGAGAGAGCATTCTGGAAAATGATGTAGAAGAAAAGCAGCAGCATAGAGAGATCAAGTGAATGGGACAGATGAGAGATTAAGAAGTCAAGGATGATACCAAGCTTGTGGGCTTTGAAGATATGCAGGATGGTATTGTTGTTGACTGTGATGTGAAAGTTATATGGTGAAGGAGCTTGGGGAGGGAAGAAGAGAAGAAGAATTGCTAAAATTGTCAAGGAGACATCAGTGAGGGTACGTTCTCTGGGTTAGAGGAAATTTGAGATTGCAGTGGCATAAGTAAGGTAGATCTGTGAGAAGCTGAGTAAGCAGATGAAGTCCCAGAATGAGTGAGTGTAATGTGAGAAGGGTTCGGGGTCCATAATAGAGTCTTGAAAGGAATCCAGTGTTAGGGGCAGTGGCCAGGGGAGGTGGGGGGGAAGGTGGAAGAAGAGCCAGGGAAAGGGGCTGAATAAGAGTTGAAAGTCAGAAAGATAGGAGGCAGAAAGTCAACTCACAGTCTGGGAAAATAAGTTCAAATTGGTGGGGCCCAGAGAGCGGATAAAAATAGTTGAGTGGCTGTAAATCTGGGTGGCCACCACACTAAATTAAACTAAATAGGAAGAATGTCATTTGCTCTGTTTCACGCTCCACTGCGGGATCCACAGGGTGCATGCCAGCTTCACGGCTCTGTGATCTGGGCGCTGGCATGGGGGTGGCAACTGGGGCAATAGCCAAAGACTGAAAGCTCCATTTTCTGGAAGGGTGAGGGAGAGAGCTCTCATGTCATCCAGCCTTGCCCTCCCAAGCCAATCAATAGCCGGGACAGCTCATGTCCCAGAGTACAAGCCCATATCAAGCAAAAACACCTCACCTTTCAATGCAGGGCACTCAGGCAGCTCTTACCCCTTAATTTATCCTCACTCCTCTCCCACTATCATGCAGTCCATGCACTCACTCCTCTAACCCACTCACTCGCTTGCAACAAATCTGTTGCAATTGTCCCTCCTCCTTCCTGGAGTCCCTCCCACAGTATCCTCTAGACTGTAAGCTCATTGTGGGAAGGGAACAGGTCTACCAGCTCTGTTTTATTCTACCCTCCCAAGTGCTTAGTGTAACCTTAAACTTGGTTGCTTCCCTTACTCATAATTTATTCTAACGCCTGTTTCCTCTATTAGATGGTAAGTTCGTTGAAAGCAGTGGTCATGTTGACAAGCATTCTCAAGTGCTTAATTCCCTGTTCTGTGCAAAATTAGAACTCATAAATATTACGGGTGAATTGACTAATTGATCCATGGTGCACCCTCTCACCTTAGCCACAGATGGAGTTCCTTATCTGTGAATGCAGCTACATCTGGGACAGTTGAACTACTCAGTGCCTCACCTTATCCTCCTACTCCTTCTCCTCATCCTCCTCCCCATCCTTCTCATTCTTCTCTTCCTCTTTCCCTCTCCACCCTGGACCCCAGCTCTCAGTTCCCACTGACTACTAGGTTTCCTACTTGGGTCAAGTCCTGCCTCCTACCTACCTGACTCATCCCCACCCTATTTGTTAAATGATGTTCCTGAAGTTCTCACCTTTTTGGTTTCAGGGCAGAAGAAAGATGGAAAGAATTGACACATTCTCTGCCCATTGGAAACATACACTTTAACAAGGGAGCCAGACATAAAAAATATTTGCAAATAGAGAAATTAAAATAAATATGCAATATACAATTCAATAAACACATATACTCAAGTACTAAGGATGGGCATAAATATGGTCTAAGTGCTAGACATGGCTGATGTGTCCATCTGATTTGGAGAGCTGCAAATGCCTATTCATTCAATCGCATTTAATGAGCACTTACTATGTGCAGAGCACTGTACTAAGCCCTTGGAATGTACAACTCAGCAACAGATAAAGACAATCCCTGGCCAACAGTGGGCTCACAGACTAAACGGGGGAGACAGACAACAAAGCAAAACGTAGTCAGGCGTCAATACCATCAAGATAAATAGAATCATGGATATATACACATCGTTAACAAAATAGAGTAATAACTAATGTATACAAATATACACAAGTGCTGTGGGGAGGGGAATGGGGAAGAGCAGAGGGAGGGAGTAGGGGGAATGGGAAGGGGAAGAGGAGCAGAGGGAAAGAGAGGGCTCAGTCTGGGAAGGCCTCCTGGAGGAGGTGAGCTCTTAGTAGGGCTTTGAAGAGGGGAAGAGAGTTAGTTTGACAGATTTGAGGAGGGAGGGCATTCCAGGTCAGTGGTAGGACGTGGGCCAGGATTCGACGGCAGGACAGCTGAGAACGAGGAACCGTGAGGAGGTTAGTGGTAGAGGAGCAGAGTGTACAGGGTGGGCTGTAGAAGGAGAGAAGAGAGGTGAGGTAGGAGGGGGCCGGGTGATGGAGAGCTTTGAAGCCAAGAGTGAAGAGTTTTTGTTTCATGTGAAGGTTTAGGGAAGCTTAAGGAAAAGCTTGTTGCCAGAGGTAGGATTTCAGGAGCTATTTGAAAATGGGGAGGTCTATGGTACATAGGATTTGGGGAGGAAGAGCTCTCCACGGTAGAGAAAAAGTGCATGTGAGGGAAGAAGCAGGGGAGTTGAGAGTGAGCTATATTTAGAAGGTTGTTTTGTGTGGAAACAAGAGAGAAGATTGTGGAGTAGTGGCTGATTAGAGCAGATAAAGTGGGGAGAACCTTAAAGCTATGTGGCTACAGGTGTGCCTTGTAATCTGAGCCACGTGCAGTCTGAAATTGTTCTCCTGTAGCCACAGCAACCTACTGATTTCTGTTTTTACTGTGCTATTTATCCTTGAATTTTGTGCTATTTTAGTGATTTGTTTCCTCACTCCTGATGTGACTGTCCATTCTCACCCCTCTTATATTCTTAGATTGTGGACCCCTCAAGGGTCAGGGACCCTGTCTAATTCCCACCTGTGTATTCTTTCCCAGGCCTAGTATAATGCCCTGCATACAGTAATCACTTAATAAATCCTGTTACTACTACTAGTACAGGTGACAGCAAGGTGCAGTTTGAAGGTTAGCTTGCGCGGAGAGACGAGAGTGAACTGTGGAATAGTGGGAGAGAGAGCAGATACATAGGAGAGGGCAAGACCTCTGAAGAGGAATGTGAGAAGTTTGGAAAAATTTGTGGTGGGTATTAAGGAGCAAAGAGATGTGTTTTACGTGATTCTCCAAGAAGATGATCGCTACAGCAGTATAGATTAGAGGGAGAGAGAATGGAGGCAGGGAGACCAGCAAGGAGACTGCTGCAATAGCTTAGTCTCTGTAGGATTAGAATTTTAGTCCAGGGAACTGTAATGATGGAGATAAATGGGGGTATCCAGGAGGTACTCTGTAGGAAGAACAGGTAACACTGAAAGACAGCAAGAAATCTGGCACAGCAATGAGGTTATGGGCTTCCCAGAAAGGGAGAATGGGGATATCATTGACTGAAAATGGGAAAATTAGTAGGAGGAGGGCACTTAGGGACAAAGACAAGTATTTCTGTTTAAATATATTCATTTTAAACTGTCATAGGATATTAGTCAATCCATCAATAGTATTTATTGAGTGCTTACTTTATGCAGCACGCTGTACTAAGCACTTGGAAGATTAAAATAGAATTAGTGGTCATAATTCCTGAATTCAAGAAGATTACAGTCCAGCAGGGTAGACAGATAGGTAGGAGAAAGAAATAGAGTATATAGACATGTACTTAAGCACTCGAGGTGAGGGGTAATTGGGAGGCTGTGGGGGGTTCTCAGGTAACATGGAATTGCTGCAGTGGCATTTGGGATGGGAGGAAACATGGATACAGAGATGAGAGATAAAATAATGGAAAGCTTCATATATTCAGGACTATGAAAATGGGGAAATCAGTGATCTGCCAGCTACGAAGGGGTAAGTGTTGAGAATGTTGAGAATGAGGCACAATTACTAGGTTAGCTTGAGAAGAAAGGAATTTGGTGGGTTGTAATAGAAGGCCAAGGATAAGTAGTGGAGAGAGAGGTGACTGTGTGCCTTAAAGCCAAGGATCAGCAGTTGATACTTAATGCAGAGAAATATGGACAATGAATGGAGGTTTTGGGGGAGCGGGGAAGATGGGGACAGTGTTATATTTTAGAAAACATGATCTGGGAAACAAAGTCAAGTTCCTCTGAAGTGGTGCTAAAGGGAGAGACAGAAGGCAGGAAGATCAGCGAGGAGACAGATACAGTCGTTGGTCTGTCAGTCATTCGTATTCACTGATCATTTACTGTGTGCAGATAACACCCAGGTAGACATACCTTGAAGGTAAGAGATGATGCAAGATTGTATGTTAGGAGGGAACCTAGAGGGGTCAATTTGATGGTCATCTGCAGAGACATGGTAGCCATGTGAGTGGATGAGCTCCTCATAATTGTAGAGGGAGAAGAGTAGGAACTCAAAGCAGAGCTTTGTGACCTACTCACAGTAAGAGAATGAGAAGCAGAAGTGGAGCTAGTGAACATGTGTTTACAGCTGATCACTATTTTGAGTTAAGGAAGCCCTGTCTTCTCTTTTCCCCATGTCCTTGCACTGAATATAATTTACCATCATATGAAGTCCTCCTTGACAGGTAGCCAATTTATGTTAAAATGTTTAAAAACAGCTGGTTATTAATACTAAACCAAGTCTCACCACCGCTACTGCAAATCAACACAAGTCAGGTGCTGAAAGGAAGACAGATTTCTAGAGGACCCAAAGTATGTGACACTGGATCATAATATGTTTTGAGCATCTGGGTAAACCTGCTATCCTGATCTCTCTTTAAACTAATTAATTACACCACTTCCTGACTTATGTTAATATTGAAGACCACATGTTCCTGGCTAATAAATCTAGGGAAACCTATCACCCAAATATATTTCCCAACTTTCTGAAATCAGTCAGCCAAAAGAGAAATTATAAATGTGTTAGCCTCTAAGTGTGTTGGAAACTAGTAGAAAATTGACTGCTCAGATTTAAAGGTTTATCAGTGTAGTGGTGTAAGCAGCCACGCATGATGGATTACTTTAAAGAGGGTGCCGAAGTAAAAGTTCAGTGAAGGTAATAGAAAGAGCCAGGGATTCGGTATGGGGAGATCTGGATTCAAATCCCATCTCCAGCTACGTAATTGGGAGCAACCACTTAACTCCTAGAACCTCTGTAAAATGGGGAGAAGTGGGATTATGAGGCTCCTGTGGGACAGGGACTTTGATCTTGTAATTTTTTTTAAAAATGCTCTTTGTTAAGCACTTACTATGTTCACTTTACTAAGTGCTGGGGTAATCTATTAATCAATTGATCAATCAATTGTCTTTAATGAGTGCTCACTGTATGACGAGCACAGTACTAAGTGCTTGAGAGAGTTCACTATAACAATATAGTGGAGTTGGTAGACACATTACCTGCCCAGAACGAGCTTACAGTCTAGTTGGAGAGACAGACATTAGTATATATCACAAAATTACAGATACGTCCATCAGTTATTTGGGCTGAGGGAGGGGTGAATTAAGAGAGCAATTCAGGGTAACTCAGAAGGGAGTGGGAGAAGAGGAAATGAAGGCTTAGTCAGGGAAGGCCTCTTGGAAGAGATGTGCTTTCAATAAGGCTTTGAATGTGGGGTGAGTGATTGACCGTCAGACATGAAGAAGAGGAAGGGCAATCCAAGCCAGAGGCAGGATGTGGGCGAGAGGTGAGCAGAGAGATGGACAAGATCAAAATACAATGTGTTCGTTGGCATTAAAGGACTGAAGTGTGCAGACAGGGTTGTAGTAGGAAATCAGGGAGGTAAGGTAGAAGAACTTGAGACAGTGGTATAGCCAACTTGCTCAAGGATTTTGGAGAGGTAAAGTGGGAGGGAGTCGGGAAGATAAATGCGGGAAGCTGTGGGATCAAGGGAAAGTTTTATTAGGATAGAGAAGACATGAGCATGTTTAAAAGCATTCAGGAGGAAGCCAATGGAGAGTGAACAGTTAAAGATTGATGTCAACGAGGGAAGAAAGGAGGGGACAAGGTGTGAAGGGAAGGTGCTGGATGCACAAGTGGAGGGGGTGGATTTTGTGAGGTGACATGAGATTTTTTGAGATATTGTTTTGAAAGATGGGAGAGTTGAAGAAGTGGCAGGAGGAAGGAGGGACTGGGGAGAAGCAGGAGAAATTTTATGGAGATTACACCTGATAGTTCTATTTTCTCAAAAAAATTAGATAGCCAAGATTTTAGGGCCAAGGGATGGGGGAGACAGGAGGCAGGGGATTTGAGGATGGAGTTAAACATCTGGAATAACTGGAGAGGAAAATGAGCATAGGTGTCTAAGGATGGAGAAATAATTTTGTCAAACAGAGAAGAAGCCAGAGTTAAAGTATTCAAAGAAGAGCTTGAGGTGGACAAGGTCAGCCTGATATCTAGATTTCTGTTCATAGTATTCTGATGCTCATGCACAAGAATGAAGGAAGTGGGCTGTGGAGATGATCCAGGGTTGTGGGTTAAGGTATGAGATGGATGAAGGCCACTCTGATCCTTGGAGACTTCAACATCCATACGGATGTACCCGACGACTCCTCTGCCGCCCGCCTGCTATCCCTCCTCAACTCTGCCGACCTCCTCCTCCACCATATCGCGCCCACTCACTGACTCGGTCACACCCTCGATCTCGTCATCTCCTACCGCTGCACTATCTCCTCACTCACCGACTCTGAAATCCCTCTCTCTGACCATAACCTTCTCACCTGCCTCATCTCTCACACTCCCTCCCCCTGCAAATCTTCGCTACTGCCCCACAGAGACCTCTGCTCTCTCGATCCCATCCGTCTTTCCAATAGCATCTCGCCTCACCTTGCCGCCCTGTCCTCTCTTCCCACTCTCGACGAGCGGGTCTCCGCTCTCAACTCCACCCTCTCTACTCATCTCGACTCTCTCGCCCCCCTTTCCCTCCGCCGCTCTCGCTCCACTAACCCACAGCCCTGGATCACCTCCTCCGTCTGCCTCCTACACTCCTATGCTCGAGCTGCTGAGCGCTGCTGGCGAAAGTCCAAGCACCAAGCCGACCTCACACACTTCAAATTTATCCTTTCCTGCCTTAACTCTGCCCTCTCCTCCGCCAGGCAAAGCTTCTTCTCCTCCCTCATCGACAACCATGCCCGTCACCCCCGCCGATTGTTCCGGACCTTTAACTCTCTCCTTAGGCCCCCTGTTCCTCCCCCTCCCCCATCTCTCACCCCTAATGATCTGGCCACCTATTTCCTCACGAAAATCAACACGATCAGGTCTGAGCTCCCCAAAGTCACCCCTCCGCCTCTCCCCTCCCCCTCAACAACCCCCTCCCCTACTTTCCCATCCTTCCCTGCAGTATCCTCAGAGGAGATCTCCTCCCTCCTCGCAAGTGCCACCCCCTCCACCTGCGCCTCAGACCCCATTCCCTCTCACCTTCTTAAAACCATCGCCCCTGCCCTCCTCCCTTCCTTAACTTCTATTTTTAACCACTCGATCTCCAAGGGCTCCTTCCCCTCTGCCTTCAAATATGCCCACGTCTCCCCCATCCTAAAAAAACCCGCTCTTGACCCCACTTCCCCCTCCAGTTATCGTCCTATCTCCCTACTACCCTTCCTTTCCAAAATCTTAGAACGAGTCGTCTACAATCGATGCCTAGAATTCCTTAACTCCCATTCTCTCCTAGACTCCCTCCAATCTGGCTTCCGTCCCCTCCACTCTACCGAGACTGCTCTCTCTAAGGTCACCCATGACCTCCTTCTTGCCAAATCCAATGGCTCCTACTCCATTCTGATCCTCCTTGACCTCTCTGCTGCCTTTGACACTGTCGACCATCCCCTCCTCCTCCATACCTTATCTCACCTTGGCTTCACGGACTCTGTCCTCTCCTGGTTCTCCTCTTACCTCTCTGGCCGATCATTCTCGGTCTCCTACGCTGGAGCTCCTCCCCCTCCCATCCTTTAACTGTTGGAGTTCCTCAAGGGTCAGTTCTTGGCCCTCTTCTGTTCTCCATTTACACTCACTCCCTCGGTGAACTCATCCGCTCTCACGGCTTTGACTACCATCTCTACGCAGATGACACGCAGATCTACATCTCGGCCCCTGTCCTCTCCCCCTCCCTTCAGGCTCGCATCTCCTCCTGCCTCCGGGACGTCTCCACCTGGATATCGGCCCGCCACCTAAAACTCAACATGAGCAAGACTGAGCTCCTCATCTTCCCTCCCAAGCCCGGTCCACTCCCAGACTTCTCCATCACCGTGGATGGCACGACCATCCTTCCCGTCCCGCAGGCCCGCAATCTCGGTGTCATCCTTGACTCGTCCCTCTCGTTCACCCCACACATCCTATCCGTTACCAAGACCTGCCGGTTTCACCTCTACAATATCGCCAAGATCCGCCCTTTCCTCTCCACCCAAACGGCTACCTTACTATTACGGGCTCTCGTTATATCCCGGCTAGACTACTGTGTCAGCCTTCTCTCTGACCTCCCTTCCTCCTCTCTCGCCCCGCTCCGGTCTATTCTTCACTCCGCTGCCCGGCTCATCTTCCTGCAGAAACGATCTGGGCATGTCACTCCCCTTCTTAAACAACTCCAGTGGTTGCCTATCGACCTCCGCTCCAAACAAAAACTCCTCACTCTAGGCTTCAAGGCTCTCCATCACCTTGCCCCTTCCTACCTCTCCTCCCTTCTCTCTTTCTACCGCCCACCCCGCACGCTCCACTCCTCTGCCGCCCACCTCCTCGCCGTCCCTCGGTCTCGCCTATCCCGCCGTCGACCCCTGGGTCACGTCCTCCCGCGGTCCTGGAACGCCCTCCCTCCTCACCTCCGCCAAACTGATTCTCTTTCCCTCTTCAAAACCGTACTTAAAAATCACCTCCTCCAAGAGGCGTTCCCAGACTGAGCTCCTCTTCCCCCTCTACTCCCTCTGCCATCCCCCCTTTACCTCTCCGCAGCTAAAGCCTCATTTTCCCCTTTTCCCTCTGCTCCTCCACCTCTCCCTTCCCATCCCCACAGCACTGTACTCGTCCGCTCAACTGTATATATTTTCGTTACCCTATTTATTTTGTTAATGAATTGTACATCGCCTTGATTCTATTTAGTTGCCATTGTTTTTACGAGATGTTCTTCCCCTTGACGCTGTTTAGTGCCATCGTTCTTGTCTGTCCGTCTCCCCCGATTAGACTGTAAGCCCGTCAAACGGCAGGGACTGTCTCTATCTGTTGCCGACTTGTTCATCCCAAGCGCTTAGTACAGTGCTCTGCACATAGTAAGCGCTCAATAAATACTATTGAATGAATGAATAGAAGAGTGAGTTGAGTCCAGTAGGGAGGGTGGTATTGAGGGTGTCAATTTGGTGATCTGAAGAAAGCAGTTGGGTTATGGAAGTTAAATGGAGTATGATGACTTGAGAAAATTGGATAGGTTCAAAAGATTGGAGATCTTTGCTGGTGAATAGGACAGATTTGCAGGGTGAAGGTGTGTGGGAAAGAAGGCATGTGAGGAATTTGTGGTTGGAGAGAAGGATTTCAGAGTTGGTGAGGATAGAGAATGTACAGTCACTAGAGATGATAAGATCAAGTGTCTGTCTAAGTTGGTGAGTGGGAAAGATGGGGTGGATCAGGTGAGTAGAGCTGAGGAATGACAGAAAGCAGACAGCAAAAAGTAATCAAGAACATCTATGTGAATATTGAAGACCCTAAGTATCAATTTAGGGATGGATAAAGACAGAAGGAATCTGAGAAAGGGATCAAGATGGTTCAAAAAGTTGGTGGTGGGGTCTGGGGGCAAGTAGAAGAGAAATGAATAGATGAGATAATGTAGTTGTGCAGAGTCCCTGTCCTACCTGGGACTCACATTCTGAGTGAGAGGGAGAACAGGTAGTGAATCCCCATTTTGCAGATGAGGAAACATAAATAGAGAAGTTAAGTTACTTGCCTAAGGCCACAAAGCAAACAAGTGGCAGAACCAGTATTAGAAACCAGGTGCTCTGATTCCCAGTCCCATACCCTTTCCACTAGGCCATGGTGATCTACCATAGCATTTTCATGGTATTTGAGAAATTGTCATGATTTTAAAACAGGCGTGTTTTTACACCCCATTTAAAAGCCTAAAGCTCAGTTGAATTTGGAGCAGGAAGTGAAAGATCCTGGTGATTCCTAACCCATAATCACACCTCAGAAATTCCAGTACAATACCTGGGATTAAAGCAAAATCATCAAATGCTAAGTGTTTGAAAATTAACCATCAGTGAGCTAGTCATCTAGTTTTTTAATCCAACAAAATTCATCATCAACCTTTTACTTAACCTATCATAAAACGCCAACTAAATCCCTTCTCTATCCCTTACCCAAGCTCTAACAAGTTTTATAGCAATAAAATGCACTGATATAACCTGCTGAAGCTGTGATCACAATGGCAGGGAAGAGGATAAACTGATTGAACAGAATTGATTCATCAAAAGAAATCTGAGAATTATTCCGTAAATATTGTTTCCCATTCCAAACACTTGAACAAATGTTCTGGATTAGAAGTTATTTCTCTCATTTCCCCATCATTTTATCTTTGTCCAAATGTGTTATGACCCACTTCCTTCCTCAGTTCCTAAACCTTTTTACACCTTCACTTATCTTTCCACCCATGCTCTGTCCTTTCCTAGTACACGACAACCACTATCATCCATCCCTATCTCACAAGTTCGTAACCTGGATATCATCCTTGCTTCAACTCTCTCGTACAACCCACATTTCCAATTTGTTACCAAATCCTCTTGGTTCTACCTTCACAAAATTTCTAAATTCTGCTTTCCTTTCCAATTTAAACTGCTACTATGCTAATCCAAGTACTTGTATTCCAACTTCATTACTGCACCTGCCTCCTTTTTGACATCCCTGCCTCCTGTCTTTTCCCATCCAGTGCATGCCTTATTTTGCTACTCAGATAATTTTTCTAAAAAAAACTTTCAGTCCACATCTCCTAACTCCTTCAGAACCTCAAGTGGTTGTATATCCAATTCCACATCAAACAGAAATTCCTCACCATCAGCTTTAAAGCATTCATTCAGCTCGTCCCCTCTTAATCTTACCTCACGGATCTACTACAGTTTAGCCCGAGCACTTTTCTCCTCTAGCACCAGTTTGCTCACTGTGCCTCAATCTTGTCTATCAGACCACTGATCCCCTTCCTACGTCCTCCCTCTGGCCTGGATTTCCCTCCATCTCTGCCAGATGCCCTCTTTCCCCATCTTCAAATGTGGTAGGGTCACTTTCCTCCAAGAGGCCTTCCCCAATTAAGCCCTGTTTTCCTCTACTTCCTCTCCCTTCTGCATCATCTTTGCAGTTAGATCTGAACCCTTTGAGCACTTGATATTCACCCCACAACACATATGTACATACTTGTAATTTCTTTATTTACATTAATGCCTGTTATTCCTTCTAGACCATAAACTCCCTGTGGGCAGGGATCATGCCTACCAACTTTGTTCTATTTTTCCAAGCACTTTTTGTAGTGTTTTGCTCATAGTAAGCACTCAGTAAATACTACTGAATTGACTGATTAATGAACTGATTCACTTGCTCTGAGAAATTTACCAATAAATCAATCATTTGGAAAACTTGACTGAAAAGGCCAATTTATAAAGAACCATTTTTCCAATCCTCTGAATCCATGGAATGGTTGAATGGTTCCTTAGAAAAGTGACACAAATTTTTCCTTACCATTGGAAAAAAAATGCAGTTGAAAAAATGACTTGCAGTAAATGTCAGTTTCTGCATGATTACCTTACTTATAAAATATTTCTAGAGTAATTTGGCAGTCAATTAGGCAAAATATATAATTCTGTTCCTTGTGTTCCTTAAATGCTCTTCCAAAAGGGGTAATTCTAGGAGACAGTGGATTACATCTCATGCAAATTAGGTGCCCCATTATAGTAAAGAATAAACCTCTCCATTTGAGATTCAAAAGACAGCTAGTTGTACTACTGGGATAGAATAATTACCTCACACTCAGTTAAAAGCAATGGGCCAATAACTGTCCTCAATTATATGTATTTTTCTCCAGAGTCCAAAGCGAGAAGCATGTGTTGTTTTCTGAGGGGAGACTTTGGTTTGTAGATGTCCATTTAATCACCAGTTCAATGACCCATTAGGAGTGTTTTCTGACCCCAAAATTGGATTTCGGCCAGGAATCCCAAACACCAGTCTGAAGACAAACATTTGCCAAGCACTTTCAGGGTGCACAGTTCTGTATTAGGTGCTTCATATGCATGTGGAGAAATAAATCACATCCCTGCCTTCAAAGAGCCTACAGTCTTTTAGAGACAAATATCCAATTAACATGAATATGCACATCTACTCTAGTTGCAAGCATAGATTTAATAATAATAATATTTGTGGTATTTGTTATGTGCTTACTATGTGTCAAGCACTGCATTAAGCTCTGATAAGGATACAAGCAAATTGGGTAGAAAAGAGTCCCTGTCCTGCATGGGACCCATAGACTTAATCCCCATTTTTCAGATGAAGGAACTGAGGTACAGAGAAGCTAAGTGACTTGCCCAAGGCCACACGGCAGACAAGTGGGGGAACCAGAATTGGAACCCATGATCTTCTGACTCCCAGGCCCAGGCTCTATCAACTACCCATGCTGCTTCCCCAAGAAGTGATAATAAATCCTGGTAGAATCCCGCAGAGTTTAGGCTTGGTTTGAGCGACAATGGACAAGGTGAACACCAAATTCCTCCAGGACAAGGGGGTGACCACAGGAACTGAGCGTTCTTCTTGGAAAAATAATCTGAGCAACAAATGGAAGTATGGACTGGAGACAGGTGGGGCATGAGGTAGGGAGGGCAGAGAAGAGAAGCAACTGTTGTTGTTGTTAAGGTGGGTTATGATAAGTAGTTGAATAAGCTTGGCAGCAGTGTGTATAGAGAAAAAAGGGTGGATTTTAGAGGTGCTGTGAAGGTAGAACCAACAGGATTTGGTGATAGACTTAATATGAGGGTTGAATGAGACAGATGAATTGAGGATAATGCCAAGGTTACAGACTTGTGAGACAGGGAAATAGTTGCATTGCCTTCGGTCACGGGAAAGACAAAGAGAAAACAGGATTTGGGTGGGAAGTTGAAAAGTTCTATTTTGGACATACTAAGTTTGAGATATTGGCAGTACATCTAAGAAGAGATGTCATGAAGGCAGGAGAAAACCTGAGACAGCAGAAAAGGTGAGAGGTTGTAAATGGAGGTGTAGATTTGGAAATCATCCACATAGAGATGGTAGTTGAGGCCATGGAAGCAAGTGAGTCCAAGTGAGTGGGTGTAAATGGATTGAACTGAGTATCAGACTTAAATGGCCCAGGTCATGGACTATCCTGGTGGGCTGGAGAATGAGTGGGGTATTAACCAGGAAAAGTGCCTTATATTTGCTTTGTTTTATTCATGTTTGTTCAAATGACAGGATCCCTTCCTGTTTGTCACTAATGCTATCTACAAGTTCAATTACCTAAACCTTCCATTTAATAGGACAGAAATATTTCTCATTTAAGGCTTAAATGCTACATGACAGATGAGAAAATGTTCTTGCCTAATGTTCCTGGACCACATAAAACTAGTTTTAAAAAAATTAAGGATTGGGGTCTACTTCCAAAACTGAATTATTTCAACAGTTATAGCATTACAGGGCCTTTCCAGGGCTTCTCACTGGTTTTAATTACAAATCCTTCAAGTTACCATGTTGTTAAAAAAAAAAAAATAATGACTCACAAAGGGAGTAAGGCTAAAGCTGACAACAAACTTTTCCTGCCTTGAGTCAGGCATTTTACTTCTTCTTGGTATTTTCAGAGGTCTTCTCCTTTCTGACATTAGTACCCTGACATCTTTCTTAAAACTTCCTCCCCTCTCCTTCTCTTACACTATTTAACTTCCTGACTCTGCATCTTCCCTTTCCCCATATCACTACCTACTCCTGATCTCTGGGATCCAGTCCAGTAGCATGGATCAGATTCTACCCCTCTCCTGGAACACCAAGCTACCCATGATAATAATAATAATGTTGATATTTAAGTGTTTTCTATGTGCTGAGCACTGTTCTAGGAGCTGGGGTAGATACATGGTAATCAGGTTGTCCCACGTGAGGCTCACTGTCTTAATCCCTATTTTACAGATGAGGTAACTGAGGCACCGAGAAGTTAAATGACTTGCCCAAAGTCACATAGCTGACAGGCAGGGGAGCAGGGATTAGAACCCATGACCTCTGACTTCTAAACCCACGCTCTTTCCACTGAGCCACGCTGCTTGCTCCACGCTAGGGAAAGACTCGACCATCTGCAACCAAACTTCTGAACTTTTAGAATGTCAAGAAGGTCACGGGTGTAGCCTCAGCTGGGGCTTCTCTTATCCTAAAGGTTTATCCTTTCGTGTTTTATGTGACTCTTGGTTTTGTGCTTTATGGGAGAATATCTTTTAAGTAAATCCATCGGTCATATTTATTGAGTGCTTCCTGTGTGTAGAGCGCCAAACTAAGCACTTAGGAGAGGACAACACTACGATATAACAGGCACATTTATTCCCTCCAACAAGCTTACAGCCTAGAGCAGAAGATAGACTTAAATATAAATAAATACCAACAGATATGTACATTAGTGCTGAGGGGTTGGGGGGTGGGAGGAAATAAAGGCAGCAAGTCAGGGTGATACAAAAGGGAGTGGGGGAAGAGGAAATGAGGGCTGTGTCAGGAAAAGTCTCTTGGAGGAGATGTACCTTAAATAGGCTTTGAAGGTGAGGAGAATGTCTCAGGAAATGCACCCAAATATGGACTTTTTAATGATTGTAGTATTTGTTGCCAACAACCATCCTCCTCCCCTCCTCAATTCTTAGACTGTGAGCCACTTGGGTCCAAGGACATGCTTAATCTCATATATGTATTTTGTTAACGGAGCTTAGTACAGTGTTTTGCACATAATGAGCACTAAATAAATACTATTACCACTGCTGCCCTTACTACTGATTATTACGATTACTGAAAGGTCTGGTGGAAAGAGAACATGGTGGGACTCAGAAGATCTGGGTTCTACTCCCTGCTCTGCCACTTGCCTGCTGGGAGGCCTCGGCGAAATCATTTACCTTCTCTGGACCTCAGTTTTCCCATCTGTAAAATTGGGATAATGTAATATGAGCTTTGTGCAAGGCGCAGACCATTTCTGACCTCTTTGTCTTGTCTCTACCCCAAAGTTTGGCACGTAGTAAGCAATTAAAAAATGCCATCATCATCCTTGTTATTACTACTGCTACCGCTATGAGAAGCAGCATGGACTAGTGGGAAGAGTGTGGGCCTGGGTACCAAAGTATCTAGCTTTTAATTCCAATTTGTCCACTTGCACTTAGTGCAGTGCCTAGCACTTAGTGAGTACTTAACAAATACCATCATTATTATTAATATTATCATCTGTTCTCCCTTCTATTTAGACTGTGAGCGTGAGCCCATGTGGGGCAGGGAATGCGTCAGACTGATTATATTGTATCTATGCCAGTGCTTGGTCCATAGTGAGCACTCAGTAGAGAGAACACAGGCTTGGGAGTCAGAGGTCATGGGTTCTAATCCCGGGTCCACCACTTGTCAGCTGTGTGACTTTGGGCAAGTTACTTCACTTCTCTGGGACTCAGTTACCTCATCTGGAAAATGGGGATTAAGACTGTGAGCCCCACATGGGACAACTTGATTACCTTGTATCTCCCCCAGTGCTTAGAACAGTGCTTGGCACATAGTCAGCATTTAACAAATACCATTATTATTGTTATTATTACTATGACAAATATTTTTTATAATAATGTTGGTATTTGTTAAGCGCTTACTATGTGCAGAGCACTGTTCTAAGCGCTGGGGTAGATACAGGGTAATAAGGTTGTCTCACGTGAGGGTCACAGTTAATCCCCATTTTACAGATGAGTTAACTGAGGCACAGAGAAGTTAAGTGACTTGCCCACAGTCACACAGCTGACAAGTGGTGGATCCGGGATTCGAACCCATGATCTCTGACTCCCAAGCCCGGGCTCTTTCCAATGAGCCACACTGCTCCTACTATTTCTGCTATTTCTGCTTCCTCTGTCCCTGAAGATTTTTTGCCCAACTTCTACCATATGTTCCGGTGTGTCCCGGTATACAGACAAATAAACTCTGATTTCAAGCTCATCAAAATAATCCCACACATTACTACACGCATTAGGGGTGGTTAACCCGGAGGTGCGAGTGAGGGGTATTTATACCTGAAGCTTTTCTAGAGTCCCCTCGGTGACAATAGACTGCCCCCAAATCTCCACCTGCCTCCGATTTGCAGACTATCAGTCCACAGGATGACAGTAAAGAGTGTGGGGATGGTTACATTGTCATTTTCAGTATGTAAAACTTGAAGCTTAGAGTACTGCTTTTTGTACTTGGACAAGTCAAGAAGAGAAGTAAATTATCTGAGCAACTTCACTTTCCCTCCCTCTTCTAAAGACAGATGTAGGCATACAACACACTTTTCTATGGATCTCAGTTTTTGTGTTTTCTGGGAGGAGTTTTTTAAAGTCCAGGAATGCATCCAAATATAAATTTTTTAATACATGTGGGATTTGTTTCGTGCTTACTATGTGCCAAGCACTGTGTTAAGTGCTGGAGTAGATACAGATAATCAGGTTGGACCCAGTGCCTTGTTCCACATGGGTATCATAGTCTAAGTTGGAGGGAGTAGAATTGAATCCCAATTTTACAGAGGAAACTGAGGTACAGAAAAGTTGAGTTGATTGCCCAGTGTCATGGAGCAAGCAAGTGGCAGAGCCAGGATTAGAACCATGACCAGTATTAATAGTAATAATTAATAATAATAATGTTGGTATTTGTTAAGCGTTTACTATGTGCCAAGCACTCTTCTAAGCACTGGGGTAAATAAGGCGTAATAGGGTTGTCCCACGTGGGGCTCACAATCTTCATCCCCATTTCATAGATAAGGTCACTGAAGCACAGAGAAATTAAGTGACTTGCCCAAGGACACATAGCTAAGTGGCAGAGTCAGGGTTCAAACCCATGACCATGCCCATGCTCTTTTCACTAAGCCACACTGCTTCTGAACTCCTTCCACTGTGCCTCACAATTTCTCACTTTTGTCATGTCTTCCCTTCTTCCCTCAGAAAACACAGTCTCATTCTATCAATGGGGAAAAGGAAGAGAACTTTAGTGAAGAAAGGGAGCTAGAAAACAAACTGTCCTTTATCCATACGAGTCTTCCACACGTGTGTTCTTTGAAATCTGTGCACTTGAGGCTCAGATGGAAAATTCCCCTGAGTCACAACATAAAATACAACGAATGCTATGAGGACAGCAGATCCCCAGAAGCCCTGAATCAAAATTCTAACCAACTCAATATACCCAAAATGATCCACAACCAGGATCACCAGACTGAAACAGGTGGCTATTTTTAAGTACAGATGCTAAATGTCATACCTGCAGATGGCTCATCAGCACACCATGTAAAAAACATCTTAATTATATATTATGAATCTTTTTCATAAAAAATTAAAAGATAGGCATTCATTATGCTTGTTTGAGTTATATCACTGAGTGCAGATGCTATTACAAGTTACGCTGCAGCTTTAATCACAACAAGCATCGGTGGATCAATTTAATGATATCGAAGTTCTCACTCTAAGTTGGAAAGTTTCTGGCAATGCAAATTTCCCTACAGTTCTTGTTTAATCCATCACATTAAAGCACTTCGCTACCCTAGAATCCAAAGGTCCACATCTATGCCTGCAGAAAAGTGAAGAAAAAAGGCAGAACCCAGTCATCAGACCTAAATTAAAGAGACACTAAGAGGTGATCTATGATCTATGGACTTTGCATCTCCATAGACACATGTAACAAAAATACCAGAACATTCCTTCTGAGGCAATCAGCTCTCTTCATCCTACATTATCCTCTTTCTTTTCCCAAGAAGCCCCGCCCACACTTCATTGCTCTCAAACTAACCTATTCGTGTGCCTTCCTTATGTCTTTCTTTCTGGCCCATCTCTTTCTTAAATTCTCCACCTCTGCCTGAAACTCCCTCTCCATTTCATATCCTTCAGACCACAACTCTCCCCATCTTCAAAGTCCATCTGATATCTCCTTTCTTCCAGAAGGCCTTGCCAATTAATCCCTAAGTCTTCCCTCTTTAGATACCCTAACAGATTCTACAATCCTTTGAGCACTTAGTACAGTGCTTTGCATACAGTAAGTGCTCAAATATTCATTCGATTGTTTTTATAGAGTGTTAATTGTGTGCAGAGCACTGTACTAAGTCCTAGGAAAGTACAATACAGCAAATAAAGGGAGACAATCCCTACCCACAGTGGGCTGCAGTCTGGCTTGATTACCACCTTGTGTTGACATACTTATCACTCCAATGTATTTATGTAGAAATTTTATATACTCTATAACTCCCCCATCTGTAATTTTTAAGTGTCTGTCTCCCCAGCAAGGTTGTAAATTGTTTGAGGGCAAGGATCCTGTATGCTAATTTTATTGTACTCTCCACACACTTAGAGTGGTGAAAAGCTTCTGTTGATTAACTGATTGATTGATATCCCTCCACTATCAATAGTCTTAGATATCTGAGTGAGTTGCGTGAGTAAGGAGTGGATTCAGGGATGGCTCAGCATTGGTCTGTATTGGAGGTTAAACTACCTTCCCTCTTCAGAGTGGGCAAACCCCACTCTGTGGCAATACCAGAGGTGACGTTTTGGGGATTCATTCATTCATTCAATCATATTTATTGAAAGCTTGCTCTGTGCAGACCACTGTACTAAGCACTTGGAATGTATAATTCAGAAATAAATTCTGGAGCATCCTGCATGACATCACTAGGGAATGAGATTAAGGGGGCCAGAGATACTGCTATCCACCCCCTACTTCAGAACAATTAGAGCAGCAATACCAAGAGATATCTTTATGTTGCCACAGTGTGGAAAAGACAGATGGTTCCTTGAGGTCTACTTGGCTGCACCTGATCATGTGGTTAGCAATTTACCAATGGGGATGCCAGCCTGGGTAAGAGGCAAGGCCCAGCACAGCTTCCATGGGAACTCATCAATTAATCATTGACATTTATCGAGTGCTTACTGTGTTTGTGAAGAGCCCTGAACTAATAGCTAAGGAAAGCACAATACAAAAAGTGCACAAAGGAAGGAGCCAGATGACTTTAGTGGCAGCTACCTAATTCTCCACCTGCAGGCAGGCCGTTGTACCAAACCATCACAGGGGAACTGTGGGGAAGAGATGATGATAGAAATAATTTTGTTTCTTTTCACAGTCACTGCTATCATCTCCTCCTTTAATTATACCTCAGCTGCCTCCCATGTGAAGGTTTTCCTGATTAGCCCCACCCACTCTCCAACCTGCCAATTCAGTCTATGATTTCTCACTCCTCTTTCATCTCATTTTTATACTTGTCCATATTAACATAGGCCCAGGGGGTGAGGGACCTACCCTTCATGGACCCAGCTGATGGAACAGTGATTAGATAAGCAGATGCTTGTTTCTGCTTTCTCTGTCTGCAGCACTCACCAATTGGACTAGGAGTTCCTTGAAGGCAGAGTTTTTCCTACTGATGTATGTAATCTCTAACTGACTAGTAGACTGATCTGCATACAGTAGGCACCTAATAAATACTGTTTAATCGAACAGTGATATAATTTATTGATCACCTACTGTATAGTTGTCTCAGTACTTAGAACAGGGTTAGGAACATAGGGATCAACCAGCAAATATAATTAATTAACAATTGTTGTTCTTGCCAGTACTCACCAGAACCAAAATAGGAGATCCCTGTCCTCAAGGAACTCATAAACCACTGACACCAGCAGTAATGCAGTTCTTGGTGTTCTTTTGGTACAGCAGTGTCCCAGCTGAAAATCAATCAATCAGTCAGTGGAATTTATTGAGTGCTTACTATGTGCATGGCACTATGATGTGCTTGGGAGAGTACAATACAACAAATGAGACTGACATGTACTCTGCCCACCAAATGCTTAGAATAATGCTCTAGACATAGTAAGTGCTCCATAAATACAATTGATTGATAGAGGGGGACGTGGACATTAATATGAAGAAATAAATTACCGATGTGTACATAAATGCTGAGGGGTTGAAGGAGGTAGGGGGGGAATACCAGGTGCTTCAAGAATACCAATCCAAGTGCCAGAGTGACACAGAAGGTAGAGGGAGTAGAGGAAATGAGGGCTTAGTTGTGGAAGGCCTCTTGGAGGAAATGTGATTTTAACAAGTATTTGAAAGTAGGGAGAGTGGTGGTCTTTGGGATATGATGGGGGAGAATGTTCCAGGCCAGAAGGAGACTGTGGGAATAGGGTCAAGAGCAAGATAGATAAGATGGAGGTACAGTGAATAGGTTGGGATTGGAGTAGCAAAATGTGCAGGCTGGGTTGCATTAGGAAATCAGTGAGGATAAGATAGGTGACAGTAGAGTTGGCAGTAAGGAACTCTCTTCCCGATGGACCCCACGGTGGCGGTGGGGGAGAATCCTGTCCCAGCCTCCCCCCATCCAGCTGCCCCAATAAGAATTCCAGCCCAGTGATGTTTATCTTCCTGACTTCTCTATTTCTGGTGGTCCTGTCTCAGGTCACCGCACAGCAGCTTTCGGGATAAATGTTAAACATCAAATTGCAGGATTTGAGGCAGAACATAAGAAGACAGCTACAAATGTTGGCCTTCAGGGCTGTATCTTCCTTAATGTCACAATGCTCCACATCCAGCTTCACTTCATCAGAGCATATGACCTGGCAGAAGCATTGCATGGCAATGAATGTGACATTAGCCATCAGAAATCAGGTTACATGGGAGTTTCCTAGTGTGGAAAGATTTAAGTAGGAAAGAGCATTTTATTTTTGAAGCACCAGTAGGTTTTCTCTTAATAATAATAATAATAATGTTGGTATTTGTTAAGCGCTTACTATGTGCAGAGCACTGTTCTAAGCACTGGGGTAGACACAGGGGAATCAGGTTGTCCCACGTGGGGCTCACAGTCTTAATCCCCATTTTACAGATGAGGTAACGGAGGCACAGAGAAGTTAAGTGACTTGCCCACGGTCACACAGCTAAGAGGCAGCGTTTCACACTCACAACCTTACCAGTGAGCATCACCGAGGTGGCCATGGAAGTGAAAACAGCCTCTGGTACAGCTCCAACCCCCCAGGTGATGTGGAGGGAGATGAAGGTAGCCCAACCCTACCAGGCACCCACTGCACCAAAATCACCATCTTGGCATCACCCATCAAACCAACCAGACCCAAGAAACCAGATTGCAGTGAGGACACTAATAATCCCCCTAGATTGTCTAACTGTTGAAAGAGAGAGAGAACAATGGCTTCAGCAGTGAGGACATTTGTGTACTGGAGTGTAACTATGATGAGGGTGTGAGTTGCATAAGAGGAGCTTGGTTGGCTTTCAGAGTTGTCTGGGGGTACTATCAATTCTACCAATCCTGAGGCTAAGGGATGGAACTGCAACATGGTCCAAGAAGGTGCCGCCTCCCATCTGACAGGTATATGATACAATCTGATGCCGGTCTGGGGCCTGACCCTGTCTCTGGGGCGGCAGAAGAGGAGGAAAAACCAAAGGGGCATTTTCCCAGCTCAAGGGGGGCAGACCGCTGTTGCCGTCACTATCACTGCAGGGGTCTGCTTTTGGAGAAAGCCTCACAGCAGGGCTCATGCTTTCTAGTCTGCTGTCCGTGCCCATGCTCCACATGTATCTCTGGGCCTACTCTCTTCCCGTGCTCCTGCCATGGATGTCAGTTCCCGAGGAAAGTGCTTCCTCCCTCTTCCCCGACACTACCTCTGCTTGGAAGGTCAGGCAACATAGTAATTCGAACTACGCAGCCAGGAGGCACCCTAAAATGCTCCTCCTGTGGGCTCATCTTGAAAGATTTCACCTAATTATGTTTGGCGGTGCAAAATGCTCCAGTCCGTCATGGAACTGTGACATTATTTTTCAGTGTAAGTCAAACTGGAGAAATAAAGATGTTGAGAGAATAGCCAGACTTACAGAGCAGGAAAGGGAACCAGGATTTGACAGCTCAGAAGGGAAAGATCAACCTGAAAAATAAACATAAAATTGATCAAGGCCATGCTCCTTCTCTCAGACAGAAAAAGACATGAGCCAGCACAGGCATTAGGGTATCTCATTTCAGTAAAAAACAGTCTTCACTCTAATCGAAATCTCTCATGCTACAACTGGGTACAGAACACTCTAATGAGTTCCTACTGGGTGTAGAACACTAAATGCCATCTGTTTGAAAAGAGCTGAACTATGGGCTTGGAAATACCCAGTGAAAGATACATGAAACAGCCATGCTTAGTGGAAAGAGCATGGACTTGGGAGTCCAAGGACATGGTTTCTAATCCCAGCTCTGTTGCTTGTCTGCTGTGTGACCTTGGGCAAACCACTTAACTTCTCTGTGCCTCACTTCCCTCATCTGTAAAATGTTGACTAAGACTGTGAGCCCCAGGTGGGACAAACTGATTACCCTGTAGCTACCCCAGTGCTTAGAACAGTGCATGGCACATAGTAAGTGCTTAATAAATACTGTCATAATAATTATCATTATGCAAGTGAAACTGGAGAGAGAATCAGCATGGCCTAATGGAAAGAGTACAGAGCCAGGAGCCAAGAGAACTGGGTTCTAATCCCAGCTCCATAATTCGTACACTGTGTGTTATTGGAAAAGAGAGTTAACTTTTCTGTCCCTCATTTTTCTCATTGGTCTCCCTCTTTCTTAGTCCCACGTGGGACAGAAAGTGTGTCTGATTTGACTTTATTGTATCTACCCCAGCTCTGGGCACACAGAGTATAACATAAACCACAGTTTTTATTACCAACCTTGGGGTAGAATTCAGTGCATCTAGAGTTGTCCTTCAGCTGTCATTTTAACTAGAACCAGGAAAGGACTAAAAAGAAATCAGAAAAAAAAGGGAAAATCTAAATGAAAATCACAGAGGTGACAACAGTTTGAGCAGCAACTTTGAACTCCTGATAGTCAAACGTTTTTTAGATGCAATATCCTTAGGGGGCCAGAAAGTTTGTTGTATTGTACTCTCCCAAGAACTTATTCATATTAAGCACTCAGTAAATGCAACTGATTGACTGATGAGTTGGTGATAATGTAAAGGGACAGTAAAGTGCTAACAGATCTATAGAATTCTTGACAATCTGCAAGGTGTAACATTTTCCCCTAACACTGCTGTAGGGAGTTCTTGCTCTCAGCTCACTGAAGTCATGGCCAAGATATTACATACCTAGGAAGGGCCTAACATGACTAGGAAAAGAGAGTTATGTAATGGAGAGAGTTAAGCATGAGGATTTGAAAGTTGGAAACCGCACTCCATCTTGGGCTTGTACCCTGAACCACTAAATTCACAAGTGGAAGTATGGACTGGGTTGTAAAATAGGAATAATAGTAGTTTAGGAGTAATAGTAGATATTAAGCACCCACTTGGTGTACTGTACTAAACACTTGGTAAGTGCAAGATAAAGAAGTGACGTATTCCCTGTCAGAAGGAGCTTCCGCTCTAACAGGGGAGGCCTCTAACCTCCCTAAGGAGTAGGAGGTTTCACTCTAGGGAAAACATGAGGAGTAGATCTGAGCCATCCTTATTTTCTTGCAGAGAATATTAGTTTGCATCCCGGTGTAAACCCCCTGGTGACACACAGAAACAGTAGTGATTTCTCCTCTGAAGGTCAGCATCAGCATAAGAAGGTTGTAAGGTAATGACAACTACCTCTCTGAGTGGCTCCATTTGGATGGTTTTTACCTGCGATGCATGAGATGCTAAAGTTGACTTTCTCACAGTCCCTCCAGATCTGGTTTGGCAGATCACTTAATTTTTAATCAGCATTCATTCCTCTGACCCAACCCCATTCAGAAGGGAACATCTTTTAATCTGCTGCCAAGTGCCTCTGTGAAAATCTATCTATGAAAGCATCAAATGCATCCCTCTGATCCACCCTGGTCTAATGCAGGGTCCTTCTCCCCACCATCCCACTGATCTCCTAGTGGAGAAAGGGATACAGTGATCTCAGAGGTACTTCAGAATGAGGGAGAATCAAACTGAGCTTCTAGAACCTCCTCTTAGAGGAAAGGGGTAAGTGGTCCCCATTTGGGGAATTTGGGACATCTGTGTTAACCCATCAGTCGGTGGTATTCATTAAGCTCTTGCTATGTGTGGAGCACTGTGTAAACTCTTGGGAGAGTACAAAGCAACAAAGTTGGTAGAGTGGGAATCAATCAATAAATTTTATTTATTGAATGCTGTGTGCAGAACTTTGTAATAAGTGCTTGGGAGAGTACAGTATAACAAAGTTAGTAGACAAGTTCCCTTCCCACAAGGAGCTTACAGTCTAGAGAGGGAGACACACATTAAATAAATTATAGATCTGTACTTAAGTGCTGCAGGGCTGAGGGAAAGGTAAGTAAAAGGCACAGATCAGGGTGACGCAGAAGGAAGTGAGAGAAAAGGAAATGAAGGATTAGTCAGGGAAAGCCTCTTGATGATGATGATGATGATGACAGCATTTGTTAAGCGCATACTATGTACCAAGCACTGTTCTGAGTGCTGGGATAAATACAAGGTAATCAGATTGTCCCACGTGGGGCTCACAGTCTCCATCCCCATTTTACAAATGAAGTAACTGAGGCACAGAGAGGTTATGTGGCTTGCCCAAGGTCACACAACTGACAAGTGATGGAGTTGAGATTAGAACCCACGACCTCTGACTTCCAAGCCCATGCTCTTGCCACTAGGCCATGCTGAGATATGTCTTCAATAAGACCTTGAAGGTAGGGAGAGTAATTGTTTGTCAGATGTGAAGAGAAAGGGCGTTTCAGGACAGAGGCAGGATTAGAATGTAAGCCCAACACTGGACAGGGATTGTCTCTATCTTTTGCCTAATTGTATATTCCAAGCACTTAGTACAGTGCTCTGCACATAGTAAGCGCTCAATAAATACTATTGAATGTTGAAGGACGTGAGTGAAAGGTCGGCAGCGAAATAGATGCCTCTGCTGCCTTTGACACTGTCGACCATCCCCTCCTCCTCCATACCTTATCTCACCTTGGCTTCACAGACTCTGTCCTCTCCTGGTTCTCCTCTTACCTCTCTGGCCGATCATTCTCGGTCTCCTACGCTGGAGCTCCTCCCCCTCCCATCCTTTAACTGTTGGAGTTCCTCAAGGGTCAGTTCTTGGCCCTCTTCTGTTCTCCATTTACACTCACTCCCTCGGTGAACTCATCCGCTCTCACGGCTTTGACTACCATCTCTACGCAGATGACACGCAGATCTACATCTCGGCCCCTGTCCTCTCCCCCTCCCTTCAGGCTCGCATCTCCTCCTGCCTCCGGGACGTCTCCACCTGGATATCGGCCCGCCACCTAAAACTCAACATGAGCAAGACTGAGCTCCTCATCTTCCCTCCCAAGCCCGGTCCACTCCCAGACTTCTCCATCACCGTGGATGGCACGACCATCCTTCCCGTCCCGCAGGCCCGCAATCTCGGTGTCATCCTTGACTCGTCCCTCTCGTTCACCCCACACATCCTATCCGTTACCAAGACCTGCCGGTTTCACCTCTACAATATCGCCAAGATCCGCCCTTTCCTCTCCACCCAAACGGCTACCTTACTATTACGGGCTCTCGTTATATCCCGGCTAGACTACTGTGTCAGCCTTCTCTCTGACCTCCCTTCCTCCTCTCTCGCCCCGCTCCGGTCTATTCTTCACTCCGCTGCCCGGCTCATTTTCCTGCAGAAACGATCTGGGCATGTCACTCCCCTTCTTAAACAACTCCAGTGGTTGCCTATCGACCTCCGCTCCAAACAAAAACTCCTCACTCTAGGCTTCAAGGCTCTCCATCACCTTGCCCCTTCCTACCTCTCCTCCCTTCTCTCTTTCTACCGCCCACCCCGCACGCTCCGCTCCTCTGCCGCCCACCTCCTCGCCGTCCCTCGGTCTCGACTATCCCGCCGTCGACCCCTGGGTCACGTCCTCCCGCGGTCCTGGAACGCCCTCCCTCCTCACCTCCGCCAAACTGATTCTCTTTCCCTCTTCAAAACCTTACTTAAAAATCACCTCCTCCAAGAGGCGTTCCCAGACTGAGCTCCTCTTCCCCCTCTACTCCCTCTGCCATCCCCCCTTTACCTCTCCGCAGCTAAAGCCTCATTTTCCCCTTTTCCCTCTGCTCCTCCACCTCTCCCTTCCCATCCCCACAGCACTGTACTCGTCCGCTCAACTGTATATATTTTCGTTACCCTATTTATTTTGTTAATGAATTGTACATCGCCTTGATTCTATTTAGTTGTCATTGTTTTTATGAGATGTTCTTCCCCTTGACGCTGTTTAGTGCCATTGTTCTTGTCTGTCCGTCTCCCCCGATTAGACTGTAAGCCCGTCAAACGGCAGGGACTGTCTCTATCTGTTGCCGACTTGTTCATCCCAAGCGCTTAGTACAGTGCTCTGCACATAGTAAGCGCTCAATAAATACTATTGAATGAATGAATGAAATAGATGAGGTGGAAGCACAAGAAGAAGGTGCGTGGAAGCACAAGAAGAAGGTGCGCAGTAGAGAAGCTAGGTCTGTGGGCTGGGTTGTAGTAAGAGATTAGGTGAGGTAGAAGGGGGCAAGATGATTAAGTGCTCCAAAGCCAATGGTGAGGAGTTTCTGTTTGACGTGGAGGGTGATGGGCAACCACTGGAGTTCCTTGAGGAGTGGGGAAACACGGGCTGAACATTTTTGTCGAAAAATGATCTGGGCAGGAGAGTGAAGTATGGACTGGAGTGGGGAGAGACAGGAGGCAGTGAGGACAACAAGAAGGCCGATACAGTAAACGCTCAATGAGCACGATTGAATTGAATGCAATAAGCAAGGCCGGATAGGATGAGAACTTGGATTAATATGGAAAGAATCAGATGTAGTCCCTGGTCCTCAAGGGGATTCCAATCTAAAAAGTAGAATGGGGAAGCGAGAACTTGAGAGGGACATTTTATGGAGAGGTTAAACTAAGACAGCATAAAGGTCTGGACAGATAGACAAAATGGAAGCAAATCTCATTCATTCATTCATTCAATCGTATTTCTTAAGCACTTACTGTGTGCAGAGCACTGAACTAAGCAGTTGGGAAAATACAATACAGCAATAGAAAGTGACAATCCCTGACCATATCGAGCTTCACCATCTAGAGAGGGGGAGATAGAAAGTCCTCATTTTTGATTGCCCCCTGGTCTATCGGATGGTCTTCATTTCCTAGCCGTCTTCAACTGTCTTAAGATAGTGCTTAGAGCTTAGTTACAGCATGTAGCACATAGAAAGCATTTAACAAACACCACAATTATCATTACTATTCTTAAGCACTAGGGTGCATTTAAGCAAAGTGGGTTGAAACATTTCCTGTCCCATGTGGGGCTCACAGTCTCCACCCCCATTTTATAGATGAGGGAACTGAGACCCAGAGAAGTGAAGTGACCTACCCAAGGTCACACAACAGGCAAGTGGGGGAGCTGGGATTCTAACTCCCAGGCCCATGCTCTATCCACTACACAATTATTATTGTTACTATTATCATTATTATCAATTGTTAAAGCCTTTGAAGGGTTCCCTTCATATTAAAGTCTTTTTCATGTTTTAGAGTTTAAATTACTTTAGTTTCTGGTTGTAACAACAATTAAGAGACTGAGAAATTAATGATTCTGGAGCCAAATGTCCTCCCCCTTCTAGACTGTGAGCTCACTGTGGGCAGGGATTATCTCTATTTCTGTATTGCATTTTCTCAAGTACTTAATACAGTACTCTGCACACAGTAAGTGCTCAAGAAGTATGAATGAATGAATGAATGAATGAACGAACAAAGAGGGCACACATCTAGATGCTCCTAGATTTCATGCCTTGACCGCTCTGTGTCTATTGCAGTAATAGAGGAAGTATTAAGTTCTACTGATTTCAAGATGGCACCACTTCTGTGCTCATCTTGATACCATGTCAATGAAGAGTTTCCTAATGGATTTCCATAGAACAGGTCTTGAGGAGGAGAAGGAAGAAATTCAGAATTTAATAGTGCATTTATATATATATATACATAACAGGATTCCTCAGGAAGTGTAGCTCAATGCATTGGTAGACTCCATTTTGTCTTTCTCTTGTTCAGTGGAGATATTTTAATTCAGGAGTGGAGCAAGAGATTCTGTACCTGTACCATTCAGCGAGACCTCTCATCGTCTTGGTGCCGATTTCCCTAAATCAACCAATCAATCAATGGTATTTATTGAGTGCTTACTGTGTGCAGAGTACTGTATTAAGCATTTGAGCTTGAGCTAGACAGACAGGATAACGGCTCAGCCATTTACCAGATCCCAACTATAAAAAATGGGGAAATAGTCCTGTAGGTTAATGTTGCCCTTTAAAATTCTGTCCAGTTATACCACATAAACACAAACACACACAGACACAAACATTCACAGAGCCTTAACATCAAATGTTAAATAAATGAAAGTAATTTAAAACTCTGGAATGAAAATCTTTCCTTCTAATTTCCTGTGGGATCAGATGTTCCCTTTATTAGGGATGCATTCCCAGTGTGTTGTATGGAAAGTATACAAAGGAATTCTCCCCGTTCCAAGCAACGTGCCCTATGAATGCCATTGCCTAAATCTCCCTTGAGGAGAAAGATGCACTCAAAAAGTTATTCCTATTACTTAAAAAAAATTCCTAGGAGACTAAAGAACCCTTTTCCAGTTTATCAGCTCCGATAAGTGTGACTAACTGTGCATTGATTTGCTGACAGGCTATAATAAAATAAATTTTTTTAAAAAAGCTATTGCATGCCTTGAAAGGGAAAAATGCTCTTTGGAACATTTCATCATTGAAGGATATAATTTTTATCATTTTACATTAAGATGAACACAGTAGTATGAGGATAATGGAAATCAGAAAGAGATATGGCTTCCTTGTTCCTAAAGTCAAAAAAGAAAAAAAGCATTCCCTTTAGCAATTAGTTAGCCAGTAGTCAAGTAGAGAGACCACTGGTCTGGTGTCAAAAAAAACTGGATTCCAATCTGACCTCAGTTTCTGGGTGACCTCAAGCAAGTAACATAACCTCTCTGGGTTTCAGCCTCCACACCTCTACAGATGGAGTGATAACGTCGGCCTCTCTAGATCAGGAATACTGTGAAGATACAATGAGGACTACATAGAGTGTGCCTTTTAGTACACAGACAGGGAAGGGTATCCTTTATCTCAATTTACAAGCAGGGAAAAGGAGCACTAGTAATATTTATAAAGTATTTTCATTATGCACACACTTGGCTTAGTGGCAAGAGCATGGGCTTGGAAGTCAGAGGATGTGGGTTCTAATCCCAGCTCCACCACTTTAGTGAACTTGGTCAGGCCACTTAACTTCTCTGTGCCTCAGTTACCTCATCTGTAAAATGGGGATAAAGACTGGGAACTCCACGTGGCACATCTCCATTGCCTTATATCTGCCCCAGCATTTAGAACAGTGTTTGGCACTTGGTAAGCACTTAACAAATACCGTAATTATCATTATTATTATTACATCCCTAATCACATCATATGAGGAAGTAGTTCCTTATATCTAGAGTAGATTTGTCTCCTGGAAATGAAAGTTGTTTTCCCTTACTAGTCCAGTTTCTTCTGGTCGTTCTAATCTTCACTGTTATACAGATGCAACTGTAAAGGTCATTAAACACGACAACAGATTATCAAAGGAGACTACAGAATGTCTATCCAGGTATGTAGATGTGGCTGAAGTCAATTACATGGCCCTCTACTGCCCTGGAAGCTGAATGCACCTTCAGAAAAGTCTTAAATGTCCTATATTTCTGTGGAAGCTGGCCCTGGCCAGGGGTTGTGTTGGTCTTGGATCTAGTTGACTGAGGTAACTCCTTGGCTCCCCAGCTTCCTGGAGCCTCCCACCTTTGTTAAGTCGACAATTCAGAGGTTTCGGTCTAGGAATGGCTGGTATGAAGCTGCCCAGTGAAAACCTGTCCCACAGGCCTCTCTGCCCCTGAGCTCCTGGAACTGCAATTCTCGGGAGACCCAGGATTAACATACAGGAGCAGTAATGCTACCAAAAAGTCAGTTCAGGATAAGGTAACCAGGTGTCCCAATTTAGGCAGTACCATCACAAACTTTCAGGTTTTGGTCCATATCCTAGTTCATGTTTGTTTGGAGGGGACAGTAGCATGGCCCAACAAAGCTAAAAGGAAAAATGAATAGTCATTTGAGTGACTGTGCATAAACACTGACAGAGGAATTCATTCATTCATTCATTCAATAGTATTTATTGAGCGCTTACTATGTGCAGAGCACTGTACTAAGCACTTGGGATGAACAAGTCGGCAACAGATAGAGACAGTCCCTGCCGTTTGACGGGCTTACAGTCTAATCGGGGGAGACGGACAGACAAGAACGATGGCAATAAACAGCGTCAAGGGGAAGAACATCTCGTAAAAACAGTGGCAACTAAATAGAATCGAGGCGATGTACAATTCATTAACAAAATAAATAGGGTAACGAAAATATATACAGTTGAGCGGACGAGTACAGTGCTGTGGGGATGGGAAGGGAGAGGTGGAGGAGCAGAGGGAAAAGGGGAAAATGAGGCTTTAGCTGCGGAGAGGTAAAGGGGGGATGGCAGAGGGAGTAGAGGGGGAAGAGGAGCTCAGTCTGGGAACGCCTCTTGGAGGAGGTGATTTTTAAGTCAGGTTTTGAAGAGGGAAAGAGAATCAGTTTGGCGGAGGTGAGGAGGGAGGGCGTTCCAGGACCGCGGGAGGACGTGACCCAGGGGTCGACGGCGGGATAGGTGAGACCGAGGGACGGCGAGGAGGTGGGCGGCAGAGGAGTGGAGCGTGCGGGGTGGGCAGTAGAAAGAGAGAAGGGAGGAGAGGTAGGAAGGGGCAAGGTGATGGAGAGCCTTGAAGCCTAGAGTGAGGAGTTTTTGTTTGGAGCGGAGGTCGATAGGCAACCACTGGAGTTGTTTAAGAAGGGGAGTGACATGCCCAGATCGTTTCTGCAGGAAGATGAGCCGGGCAGCGGAGTGAAGAATAGACCGGAGCGGGGCGAGAGAGGAGGAAGGGAGGTCAGAGAGAAGGCTGACACAGTAGTCTAGCCGGGATATAACGAGAGCCCGTAATAGTAAGGTAGCCGTTTGGGTGGAGAGGAAAGGGCGGATCTTGGCGATATTGTAGAGGTGAAACCGGCAGGTCTTGGTAACGGATAGGATGTGTGGGGTGAATGAGAGGGACGAGTCAAGGATGACACCGAGATTGCGGGCCTGCGGGACGGGAAGGATGGTCGTGCCATCCACGGTGATAGAGAAGTCTGGGAGCGGACCGCGTTTGGGAGGGAAGATGAGGAGCTCAGTCTTGCTCATGTTGAGTTTTAGGTGGCGGGAGACGTCCCGGAGGCAGGAGGAGATGCGAGCCTGAAGGGAGGGGGAGAGGACAGGGGCCGAGATGTAGATCTGCGTGTCATCTGCGTAGAGATGGTAGTCAAAGCCGTGAGAGCGGATGAGTTCACCGAGGGAGTGAGTGTAAATGGAGAACAGAAGAGGGCCAAGAACTGACCCTTGAGGAACTCCAACAGTTAAAGGATGGGAGGGGGAGGAGGCTCCAGCGAAGGAGACCGAGAATGATCGGCCAGAGAGGTAAGAGGAGAACCAGGAGAGGACAGAGTCCATGAAGCCAAGGTGAGATAAGGTATGGAGGAGGAGGGGATGGTCGACAGTGTCAAAGGCAGCAGAGAGGTCAAGGAGGATCAGAATGGAGTAGGAGCCATTGGATTTGGCAAGAAGGAGGTCATGGGTGACCTTAGAGAGAGCAGTCTCGGTAGAGTGGAGGGGACGGAAGCCAGATTGGAGGGGGTCTAGGAGAGAATGGGAGTTAAGGAATTCTAGGCATCGATTGTAGACGACTCGTTCTAGGATTTTGGAAAGGAAGGGTAGTAGGGAGATAGGATGATAACTGGAGGGGGAAGTGGGGTCAAGAGCGGGTTTTTTTAGGATGGGGGAGACGTGGGCATGTTTGAAGGCAGTGGGGAAGGAGCCCTTGGAGATTGAGTGGTTAAAAATAGAAGTTAAGGAAGGTAGGAGGGCAGGGGCGATGGTTTTAAGAAGGTGAGAGGGAATGGGGTCCGAGGCGCAGGTGGAGGGGGTGGCACTTGCGAGGAGGGAGGAGATCTCCTCTGAGGATACTGCAGGGAAGGATGGGAAAGTAGGGGAGGGGGTTGGTGGGGGGGAGGGGAGAGGCGGAGGGGTGACTTTGGGGAGCTCAGACCTGATCGTGTTGATTTTCGTGAGGAAATAGGTGGCCAGATCATTGGGGGTGAGAGATGGGGGAGGGGGAGGAACAGGGGGCCTAAGGAGAGAGTTAAAGGTCCGGAACAATCGGCGGGGGTGACGGGCATGGGTGTCGATGAGGGAGGAGAAGAAGCTTTGCCTGGCGGAGGAGAGGGCAGAGTTAAGGCAGGAAAGGATAAATTTGAAGTGTGTGAGGTCGGCTTGGTGCTTGGACTTTCACCAGCAGCGCTCAGCAGCTCGAGCATAGGAGCGTAGGAGGCGGATGGAGGAGGTGATCCAGGGCTGTGGGTTAGTGGAGCGAGAGCAGCGGGGGGAAAGTGGGGCGAGAGAGTCGAGATGAGTAGAGAGGGTGGAGTTGAGAGAGGAGACCCGATCGTCGAGAGTGGGAAGAGAGGACAGGGCGGCAAGGTGAGGTGAGATGCTATTGGAAAGACGGATGGGATCAAGAGAGCGGAGGTCTCTGTGGGGCAGTAGCGAAGATTTGCAGGGGGAGGGAGTGTGAGAGATGAGGCAGGTGAGAAGGTTATGGTCAGAGAGAGGGATTTCAGAGTTGGTGAGGGAGGAGATAGTGCAGCGGTAGGAGATGACGAGATCGAGGGTGTGACCGAGTCGGTGAGTGGGCGCGGTATGGTGGAGGAGGAGGTCGGCAGAGTCGAGGAGGGACAAGAGGAAGAAGAAGTGGGATAGGAGGCAAGAGAAGGAGAGAAGAGGATGAAGGGGAAAAGAGCAGAGGGAGGCTTCTGCTACCTGAGTACAGGGTATGAATCTCTGAGCAGCAGGGGATGATGAGATAATTGTGGAATTTGTTAAGCTGATCCAATCCCCATACCAGTCACTGGAGTAGATATAAGACAATCAGGTCAGACTAAGTCCCAGTCCCATATGGGGCTACCAGTCTGAGTAGGTGGGAGAACAGATATTGAATCCCCATTTTAGAGACAGGGGAACTGAGGCACAGAGTTTAAGTGACTAACCCAAGGTCACACAACAGATGAGTGGTCAGACAAGGATTAGAACTCAGGTCCTATGACTCCCAGCCCATGCTCTTTCCTCTAGGCCACACTTCTCCTCCCCCTTTTCCCTTTCTCCTTTCTCTTTTTTTGTCCCCAATCCAATTCCACTTCAGAGGACCTGATTCTCATCTCTTTGGATCAAGCGTCATTTCCAGTTGGACTCGAGCTCCCTTCTGCCCGTTGCAGACCCAGTCATGAGCCAATCAGACTCAATCTAAGGAGGACTGATTATATTTCAGGCTCCCGAGAAAGAAACCTCACACCACCAAAGACCTCAGTTCTGGAGAGCAGAGAGAAATGAATGCAGAGCAGCGGTGATAATATCAGGGGAACTAATGACATTATTTCCAGGGTGATGTTGATGTTCATGTGAAATCCCAGTACTGTCAAGCCAGAATCTAAAACCAAAACTCAATCAGAAGTCAATCAATCATGTTTATTGACTGCTCAGTGTGTGCAGAGCACCATACTAAGCACTTTGGAGAATACAACACAACAACAGCCATATTCCCTGTCCACAGCAAGCTTACAGTCCAATCAAATGTCTCCAGATGGCACCACCCACTCATATGCAAGAGTCCAAAGCCCAAATTCATTCATTCAATTGTATGTATTGAGTGCTTACTGTGTGCAAATGCCCAAAGTCCATAGGCAAATGGACAATCTCATTCAGCAAGTTGGCTACAGGGTCGGATTTCATCCCAATTCTATCCTTGAGGAATTGGAGGAAGATCGCTGTTCTGTTCGGTACATTAATTTCTGATCTACTCACTGACTAGCCAGATAGTTCTAGAACTAGTCCACCTTTCCCAGTTTTTCCCTATGCTCTCCCTCCCATGATCAAACTCTCACGTCTTGATTATTCACATTCAGCACTTAACTTCTCTCTGCCTCAGTTACTTCATCTGTGAAATGGGGATTAAGACTGTGAGCACCATGTGGGACACGGATTGTGTCCAGCCTATCTTCTATCTACCCCAGCATTTAGTTCAGTGCCTGGCATGTGCAAAATGCTTAACAAATACCGTAAAAAAAAATCAGAATTTCATGCCCTCCTCCTTATCGTTTCCAGCTCCATTCTCTCTCGGCTCATTGCCCTCACTTCAGAACTCTAGCTCCTGTTATTTTCGTTAATATGAACAATGATTAAAGTAACAGGAGACTTTTTATGCCTGATGACCTACGTGTGTAGGATGTTAATTAAAGATAGTCTTTTAAAAAATAATCCTATCCGTAGGGAATCTGCTCCCATACGCCCGTATCACAGACTTGAAAGTAAATTCTACCTGTGTATTTGTTCCTAGGGTGCTTTGTACACAAAAAGCTCATTTTAAATAATTTTACTATTACTACTACCTCTAAAAGAAAGTCTTAAAGGTCTACTTGATGAGATACCTGGAAATCTTGACTGAAAAAATACCTTTACCCAGCCCCTCCCTTTAAACCACATATTTCATATAGCTAATGAGGCCCAAATGTTTTTACCATTTTTCCTTTAATCTTTATAACCACTGAGGTCAAGGAGACATATCCAGGTCCCAAATTTGCAAAGGTTTCTGAATCTTATAGCTCCTTTTAAAAATTACAGTTATGTAGGAGCGAGAAGCATTCCATGTTCTCATTACTGCTAGTACATGGGTCAACAGTCACACACCCACAATAAGAATAAAAGTCTTCCTATCACCTAATTCAACTCTCTACTTGCAGCAGAATTCATTTGATTCTCTTACACCAAACATTTCTCTATAGCCCGCTCTTAAAGGCCCCTGCTAATGGAGTCTCAATTACCTTCTAGGACAAGCCATTCACTTATCTATTTGACCTTCTTCTTCAAGCCCTTTCCCCTTTATGTTTAACCTATATTTTGCTTAAAGGAGTGTCAAACCGTAGCATTTTGACTATGTGTTTCCTCTTCATTTTTGCTTCTGTGCTCGGCCTCAGGCTCAAACGCCACCATCATTTGGATTAACAGGGATGTTTGCCTTCTTCCCCACAATTTAAAATTAACCCGCTGGTGGCCGGAGTCATCAGTCACTGTCATTGATGATGAAGCGGATGAAGTCGACGATGAAGATAAAAATAATAATTGCATGCAGAAAGCACTACTCTCCTTTGGAGAAATCATTATCTCATACAGCTTCAACTACCATCTATTACTAATTAATAATAACTGTGGCATTTGTAAGAGTTTATTATGTACCAGGCACTGAACTAAGCACTCTGCAGATAATTCCTAAATTTACATCTCCAGCCCTGATCTCTCACCTTCTCTGCAGTCTAGCATTTCCTCCTGTCTTTGAGACATCTCTACTTAGATGTCCCATCAACACATCAAGTGTAACATGTACAAAACACAACTCATATTCCCACCCAAACCCTGTCCTCCCCCTGACTTTCCCATCACTGTAGTCATTACTACCACCCTCCCTGTCTCACAAGCCCATGACCTTAAATGGCATCCTCGACTGATCTCTGTCATTCAACCTCCATATTCAGTCTGTCAGCAAATCCTATCAGTTTTACCTTCACAGTCTTGCTAAAATCCTCCCTTTCCTCTCCATCCCAACTGCTACTACGCTAATCCAAGTACTTATCCTATTCCTCCTAAACTATTGCATCAGGCTTTCTGCTGACATTCCTGCCTTCTATATAGCCCCACTCCAGGCTTATTGAAAACACATTCCCTACAAAAAGCTTTCCCTAACTAAGCCCTCATTTCCATTTCTCTCCCTCCCTCCTGCATCACCCTTACCCTTGTGTTTTCACCTTTTATTCAACCCTCCCTTTGCCCCACAGCACATTGGAACATATTCATTTATTTATATCAATATTTGTCATTGCCCCCCTAGATTGCAAGTTCATTGTGGGTGGGGATTATGTCTATCAACTCTGTTGTATTGTACTATCCCAAGAGCTTAGTACGGTACTCTGCACACAGCACTCAATAAGTACAATTGATTAGATGACTGATTTATTGATTAGTTGACTAATTGATTTATTACTACATGCCAAAGCACTATAGTAAGAGTGGGGTAGTACAGGATAGTCTGTCAGTCACTCAGTCAGTCATATTTATTGAGCACTCACTGTGTGCAGAGTACTGTTCTAAGCTCTTGGGAGAGTACATTATTACAAAAAAAGATGCATTCCCTGCTCACAATGAATTTACAGTCTAAAGGGGGAGTCAGAGCAAATTAACCTTCCCAGACTAAGCCCCACCCTTTCCTTAGCTCCCCCTCCCTCCCACCTTACCCCGGCTCGCTCCCTTTGCTGTACCCCCGCTTCCGGCTCCAAAACACTTGTGTATGTATATGTACATATCTATAATTCTATTTATAGTCATACCTGTTTTACTTGTTCTGATGTGTATATATATATCTAATTATATTTATTGATATTGATGATATTATTGATGATATTGTTTTGATGTCTGTCTCCCTCCTCCTAGACTGTGAGTGTGTTGCGGGCAGGAATTGTCTCTCTTTGTAGCTGAATTGTAGTTTCCAAGTGCTTAGTACAGTGCCCTGCACACAGTAAGCGCTCAATAAATCTGAATGAATGAATGAGATGATGATGAATTAATTCCACATGCCATACTGTCCCCTGCAAGCCTTTCCTTGGCAAACCTGTGTCAAGGGGAATCAGGACAATAGTGCAGTTGGAAGATTCTGTTGGAACACAAATTTTCTGAAGGCAGGCACTGGACACACTTTCACTGTAAACTGCCAAGGCAATGTTTTACTCTACCTCCTACGATCAATTTACTCGCTTAAAGAGTGATCGAAGTAATCCAGAGATCATCTTCATTAACATTGTCATCATCGTCAGGATTTACTGAGGATCAGTTGAGTCCAGAGCCCTGTTCTAGGCACTTGGGAACAAGCAATGGAAGTAAAAGTCCCAGCCCCTGTCCTCAAAGCTTATAAACTAATAGGGGTAACAAACAGATAAAGATTGCAAATGTACCATAGGAAAATTTAAAAATTCATTGATTCAATAGTATTGAGCGCTTACTGTGTGCAGAGTACTGTACTAAGCGCTTGGAATGTACAAATCGGCAACAGAGAAAGTCCCTGCCCTTTGACAGGCTTACAGTCTAATCGGGGAGACAGGCAGACAAGAACAATGGCAATAAATAGAGTCAAGGGGAAGACATCTCATAAAAACAATGGCAAATAAATGGAATCAGGGTGATATACATCTCATTAAGCAAAATAAATAGGGTGATGAAGATATATACAGTTGAGCGGAGGAGTACAGTGCTGAGGGGGTGGGACGGGAGAGGGGAAGGAGGGGAGGGAAAGGGGGGAGAAGAAGGATTAATAATAATAATAATAATGTTGGTATTTGTTAAGCGCTTTCTATGTGCCGAGCACTGTTCTAAGCGCTGGGGTAGACATAGGGGAATCAGGTTGTCCCACGTGGGGCTCACAGTCTTAATCCCCATTTTACAGATGAGGGAACTGAGGCCCAGAGAAGTTAAGTGACTTGCCCACAGTCACACAGCCGACAAGTGGCAGAGCTGGGATTCGAACTCATGAGCCCTGACTCCAAAGCCCGTGCTCTTTCCACTGAGCCACGCTGCTTCTCCGATTAGCTGCAGAGAGGTGAAGGGGGTGGGTAGAGGGAGCAGAGGGAAAAGGGGGAAGCTCAGTCTGGGAAGGCCTGTTGGAGGAGGTGAGCTTTAAGTAGGGATTTGAAGAGGGGAAGAGAATTAGATTGTCAGAAGTGAGGAGGGAGGGTATTCCAGGACCGCGGGAGGACGTGGCCCAGGGGTCGACGGTGGGAGAGGCGAGACCGAGGGACGGTGAGGAGGTGGGCAGTAGAGGAGCGGAGCGTGCGGGGTGGGCAGTAGAAAGAGATAAGGGAGGAGAGGTAGGAGGGGGCAAGGTGATGGAGAGCCTTGAATCCTGGAGTGAGGAGTTTTTGTTTTGAGCGGAGGTTGATAGACAACCACTGGAGGTGTTTAAGAAGGGGAGTGACATGCCCGGAGAGTTTCTGCAGGAAGATGAGCCAGGGAGCAGAGAGAAGATTAGGCTGGAGCGGGGCGAGAGGGGAGGAAGGGAGATCAGAGAGAAGGCTGACACAGTAGTCTAGCCGGGATATTACGAGAGCCTGTAAGGTAGCCGTTTGGGTGGAGAGGAAATGGCGGATCTTGGCGATATTATAAAGGTGAGACCGGCAGGTCTCGGTAACGGATCGGATGTGTGGGGTGAACGAGAGAGACGAGTCAAAGATGACACCGAGGTTGTGGGCCTGAGAGACGGGAAGGATGGTCGTACCCTCCACGGTAATAGGGAAGTCTGAGAGAGGACCGGGCTTGGGAGGGAAGATGAGGAGCTCAGTTTTGGTCATGTTGAATTTTAGGTGGCGGGCAGACATCCAGGTGGAGACGTCCTGGAGGCAGGAGGAGATGCGAGCCTGAAGGGAGGGGGAGAGGACAGGGGCGGAGATGTCGATCTGCATGTCATCTGCGTAGAGATGGTAGTCAAAGCCGTGAGAGCGAATGAGTTCACCGAGGGAGTAAGTGTAAATGGAGAACAGAAGAGGGCCAAGAACTGACCCTTGAGGAACTCCAACAGTTAAAGGATGGGAGGAGGAGGAGGTGCCTGCGAAGGAGACCAAGAATGACTGGCCAGAGAGATAAGAGGAGAACCAGGAGAGGACGGAATCCATGAAGTCAAGGTGAGATAAGGTGTGGAGGAGGAGGGGATGGTCGACAGTGTCAAAGGCAGCTGAGAGGTCAAGGAGGATTAGAATGGAGTAGGAGCCATTGGATTTGGCAAGAAGGAGGTCATGGGTGACCTTAGAGAGAGCAGTCTCGGTAGAGTGGAGGGGACGGAAGTCAGATTGGAGGGGGTCCAGGAGAGAATGTGAGTTAAGGAATTCTAAACAGTGAGTGTAGACGACTCGTTCTAGGATTTTGGAAAGGAAGGGTAGTAGGGAGATAGGGCAATAACTGGAAGGGAAAGTGGGGTTGAGAGAGGGTTTTTTTTAGGATGGGGGAGACATGGGTATGTTTGAAGGCAGAGGGGAGGGAGCCATTGGAGATTGAGTGGTTAAAGATAGAAGTTAAGGAAGGGAGGAGGGCAGGGGTAATGGTTTTTATAAGGTAAGCGGGAATGAGATCCAAGGCTCAGGTGGAGGGGGTGGCACTTGGGAGAAGGGAGGAGATCTCCTCTGAGGATACTGCAGGGAAGGTTGGGAAAGTAGCAGAGAGGGTTGGTGGGGGGGAGGGGAGAGGTGGAGGGGTGACTTTGGGGAGCTCAGACCTGATTGTGTTGATTTTTGTGATGAAGTAGGTGGCCAGATCATTGGGGGTTTGGCCAAAAATGAAGGGCATAGGTGCAAAGGACTCCAGAATCTCCCTTGACTGTGGGTCTTGTTACCTTTACAGACAGGAAGTTCTTTCTGATATCCGAATTAAGTCCCTCTTGCTGCAGTGAAACTTGTTCCATTAAGGAAAATGGGATTATTTTGCACCTCAGATTTCCTACATGTTCTAAAAATGACATCACCCTCTGTGCCTAGGAACACTCTGGTGGGTTTATCCTTTTGCTTCCCATAGATGCATAGATTATTGCTGTCCCTTTAATCCATTCACTATGCGATTTTTGAAATCACATAACTGTAATAGATTACAGAACCATTTCTCATATTCATGTACTACATGTTTATTACATTATGAATTTACTCTGAAATTTATGCAGCCCAATATCTTGCCTTCCTTTCAGGGAGGCATTGACAATGTCCTTGAAGATTGATCGCTATAATTCTGTCGTCACACATCTTCTTTCTCTAGCGCACGTTTCTTTACTGTGTCTCTTAAATGGAGCTGCACTCAACCTTCTCTTTCAGTGCTCATTAAAAAAACACAAATGAAACAAAACACTAAAATCAATGTGGCTTAGTGGATAGAGCCCAGGCCCGGAAATCAGAAAGACTTGGGTTCAAATCCCAGCTCCACCACTTGTCTGCTGTGTGATCTTGTTCAAGTCACTTAACTCCTCTGTGCCTTAGTTACCTGAACTGTAAAATGGGGATGATGACTGTGAGCCCCATGTGGGACAGGGACTTTGTCCAACCTGATTAACTTATATCTACTCCAGTGCTTAGAACAGTCCTTAGGACATAGAAAGCGCTTAACAAGTACCATAATTATTATTATTATCTTTATTATTCTGGCCATTAGGGTGACCGTAAGTATTAGTGCCATAATGGTTACTGTGTTTCAATGCATTCAGTTTACAGGAATGGGACTGGAGGAACAATAATTATAGATAGTTTGTATTATCAATATAAATTAATTTTATATTTTCATCTACATTGGTTTGCCTATTTGCTATACAACCCAAGCCAGTGCAACATCAACATTAAGTTCACTAAGAATGTCCCTTCTATCCTGCAAGGTGTTGGTTACAACTACAATTTATGTTAACAGTAACAATAATAATAAGAAGAATGACAACAATAATACTCATTAAGTGCATACTATATTACAAGCACAGTTCCAAGCACAGAGGACTTGTCTTGCCTTTTGCTGTCGAGCCGTCTCTGACCCATAGAGATGCTGTGGACACATTTCTCCCAAAATGCCTCACCTCCATCTGCGATCATTCTGGACGTGTATCCATAGAGCTTTCTTAGTAAAAGGGGTAGATAAAAGTCAGTCCAATTGGACACAGTCCCAGACCCACATGGGGATCACAGTTCAAGTAGGAGGGAGTAGGATTTAATTTCCACTTTACAGGTGAGGTAAATGAGGCACAGAGAAAATAAGTGACTTGCCCAAGGTCACACAGCAGACACATGGCACATAGTCACTGAATGGACAACCTCATTTTAATAGATTTATTTTTTGCAAGCGCTACTAGAGAATCTGTCTGGACTGTTCAAGGAAACAATGGACAGGACCAAAAACAGCAGACAGGACCTTTCCACTAGCACCCTCCTAGTTCTTCTGTGGCTTTCGAGGCTCTGCTCCCGACATGCCCTGGCGCTGCAAGCTGCCCATGTGGACTAAAGTCACTACTGATCCCACCATGGGCCTCCCCACCAAGTGACTCCATGGCTTCTCCAGATACCTGCCACCTCCCATCATGACTCCCAGGACCCCAGCAACCTTTTCCATTGGATTGCCATGCTGGTTCTCCGGGATTCCCACACCAGCTCTCTTCTCTGTCACTGAGCCACCTTCCACCACCCCCATAGGAGAGAGAGAAGCAGCTACAGCTTAGCACTTCCTCCACAGAACCTCAGGAATCCTGGGAGGCTTCATTTGTAGAGACCACTGTGGTTGTGGGTGTGACTGTGAACTCTCAGTTGTGAGGATCCTGAAATTCTTCTCCTGTAGCCACAATGCCTGATTGAGCTTTGTTTCATCTTTGTGCTGTTTTAGTATTTTGTTTCACCTCTCCTTATGAATCTACCACTGGCCCCATCTCTCTTTTTTCCTTATTTTTAGATGGTGAATGCCCGCACAAAGGACAGAGTCTGGTCTAATTCCCAACAGTTCATTTTCTTTCAGCTCTCAGTCCGATGTTCTGCACACCGTAAGCACTTAATCAATGCTATTTCTAGTACTCATGCTACTAAATTGGCTAATGTCTTTGCTAATGCTCAGTTTTATAAAGGGCAAGCATTCTGCATGTACATGCACAATTCTAATAGCTGCACTTTCTTACTTTAAATGACTGAAAAATGAAATATGATTTCATTTGAAGAGCAACACAGTCTGCCAGGTGATGAATTTCTCAGGAAAGGAACATTTTATGAAACATATTAAGGAATTTTAACAGCTGGAATTTTGGGGTGTGGATAATTTTCTGCAAGATGAATTATTTTCATCATACAATTTGAGTCCCCAAATTTGTTTTAATTGTATTTTCCCAACATTCGAAGCTTGGCTGGTCCTCCAAATTTCGTGATTTGTATTTGGTCTCCTAATCATTAGCAAAATTATCAAGACTCTACTGTATGTAATTAGACATCACTGTGGGCAACGCTTATGCATTTTGTTTTGTTCTTTTGGAAGGTAAATATGTCAAGCTTAAATGAACAAAAAAGAAAACAGAATTATAAAAGAAGTCAAATAACGTAAATCCAACAGCTGTTTATTTGTTTTTTAAAAATTAGAATAAGGAAATAAAATTCCTATCACACTTCTTTGAATTTATTTTCCTGATTTTATTTCGGTGCAGCTGTTTTGCCCATACACTTAAATATCATTGTTTTTTATCTGTTGCGCAAGGTTTAGAAACATTAATTTTTTTCACCTGGCTTTTAAATAAACTGACTAGGGTTTAAACAGTCTCTGCATGACTAGAAATTTTATTTTGTCCATTGTTGGCCATTAAATACATTTACTATTTGAACCACTCCCATAGCATTCATGTTCATATCGTTAAATTATATATTATAAATTACTTATACATATCAATGTCTGTCTCTGTGTCCAGATTATAAACTCATTATGTGCATAGTGACAATAACAATAATGATGGTATTTCTTAAGTGCTTAATATGTGCGAAGCACTGTTCTGGGCACTGGGGTAGATACAAGATAACCAGGTTGTTCCACCTGGGGTTCACAGTGTTACTCCCCATTTTATAGATGAGATAGCTGAGGCACAGAGAAGTAAAGTGACTTGCCCCAAGTCACACAGCTGACAAGTGGCGAGCCGGGATTAGAATCCACCACCTCTGATTCCCAAGCCCATGCTTTTTCCACTAAGCCATGCGTGGAAAGTCTCTGCTAGTTCTAGTGTATTGTACTCTCCCAAACACTTAGTACAGTGCTCTGCACATAGTAAGCACTCAATAAATATGATCAATTGATTGATTCACGTATTAAAAACAAAATTACCCTGAGAACAAGGCAAGATCTGAAATGTGAAATCACAGAATCAAGTCTTGGAGGCTGTGGTGAGAACTGTTTTTGCCCACATCACCAGTCCTGCTGCCAAAGAACAGGTCAGCTCCTCATCTCTGCCTATGATGTAGCACTTACAAGCAGGCTGAGAGTCATGTGGTCAAGCAGATAAAGCCTGAGACTAGGAATCCGTGGACCTGAGTTCCCCCAAAATTCTGACACTGTCCTTTCAGTGTGACCCCAGGAAGTCACTCAACTGCTCTGGGCCTCAGTTTATTTTCTGCCAGTTGGGAATAATAATATTTCTCCCTACTTCATGGGAATGCTATGAAATATAAACATACTGAACAAATTAATCATTTTTCAATTTTCTTGTAATTTCTAAAGAGATTCTAAACTCAAGTGTTGGGAAAGGTTTAAGAGAAGCATTTCTGGAGGCAGGGGATTGAATGAAATGATCTGAGGAGAAGGGACACAGTAGAGAATGGGGAGGGGGAGGAAAGAGGGAAGAGAAGCGGAAGGATCCCTGCTCATCTTACATTTGGCGAATGAAACAACTTTCATAGGGATGAGAAGTTGAAGGGCAGAAATACACTGAGTCCTGGATGTTCCTCTTTGTAGTCATGAGGAATGAAATTTTGCAAGTTACATTCATTCTTCCAGAAACAGGTATTTCCCAAATGGGAACCTATCCTGAGACCTGCGAGAGAATTCAAATGTGGAAGACATTTACCTAATCAGTTCAAAAAAATGATTCTCATCGAATCCCTAGCCCCATTCAGAAATAGGAAGGATAGTAAGTATTATTGTACTATTTGTTAAGTGCTTACAATGTGCCAAGCACATAGAGGTAAGGTAAGCACTGGAGTTAATCAGGTGAATCGGATCAGTCACAGTTGTTGTTCACACTGGCTCACAGTCTAAAGGGAAGAGAGAAAGGGTATTGAATCCCCATTTGGAGGTTGAGAACACTGAGGCACTTGTATTCTCTGTTGTCTCCTTTGAAGCTTGGTCAGATCACACCACGAACAGATGAAGTATCCCAAGGTTACACATTGCCTGAGCAGAACCAGAGAAAGCTGTGATTGCCATGGAGAGATCTTCCATCAGGACCAGTTGGTAATAATTAAAAATCATGGTACTTGTCAAGGGCTTACTATGTGCCCAGCACCATTCTAAGCACTGCGGTAGATGCAAGTTAGTCAGATGGTACACAGTTCCTGTCCCACATGGAGCTCACACTCTTAATTCCCATTTTACAAATGAAATCCCCATTTTACAGATGGTACCTTGTTCCCACCTAGAAGCACAGCACCTCGTGCTCCATCTGATTAGCTCTGAAACCTTTTAAATGCTGCAGGTACAGGCTGTTGTTTCAACAAGAAAGATTGGTTTAATCCATTGACTCATCTATACAAATGATGGGTGATGTGTGCCTGTCCGTGACATCTTTTCTTAATTTGATGTATTAAGCGATGTTGCACTGGGCCTCGTTAAATGATCGCCTTAATTATGACAATGGATAACTGCAGTCATTAAACCAGTGACATTTGTCACCATCAGCAGCCAGCGTAATGAATGCGGAACAAGGCAGAATTTACGTCAACTTTTTAAATCCCTGGCAAGGAAGCAGAAGTCAGGGGTGACTCCCAAGGGAACTGATCAAACACACTGCATGTCAGTACCTGGGTGGTCCCTTCTCAGGGTCACACCTGGAGAGTTTCCAGTACTCTACCAGTCTGGGCAATGGGAGGGAGAGTCAAGCAGAGGCAGACCCATTCCATTCCTAGCTTGAGCAGTGGCTAGTGAGTGGAAGGCAATCTGCTACACGTCAAAACTCCCTTGTCCTGGCAGCAGTGCATGGGAGAGAGTAGAGGGTGGAAGACTCAAGTTTACTGTGTGAAAGGAGGCAATGGTAACCACTTCCATATTTTCCAACCGAGAAAACTCTATGGATCCACTATCAGAATGATTACAGATGGAGGTGGGTGTTATGGGAAAGTGTGGCCATGGCATCGCTATGGGTTGGATAGAGCTGAGGATTTTAACAGCATAGGGATGTGGACTGCCACAACCTTGTGCAAGCTGATGTGTGTTTTGCTAGAGATGGGAGGGGAGGGTGAGGGCATGGGAAGACTGAGATTTACATCATTATCAGGAGCCCTGCTGCTCATTGTAAATAAGAGAACAGCCAGATTGGAAGCTCCTCAAGGGCAGGATCACATCTACCAATTCTCAGTGGCGAATACAGTGCCTTGTTCCCAGTAAGTGCTCAATAATGCCACTGATTGATTGATTGAACAGTTGAATGCAGAGGCCCTGACCTCTGCAACTCTCCTCTGTGGCCAGGCAGAATTGTCCAGCTATATTTAGGATCTATTTTCAGCCTGGGTTCATTACTGAAATAGAGTAAAGGTACTGATTGTTATTATCATTATTATTATTATGGTACCTTGTTAAGTGCTTTCTATGTGCCAAGCACTGTTCTAAGCACTGGTTGGGAAGACGTTAATTGGTTTGGACACAGTCCCTGTCCCACATGAGTCTTCACACTCTTAATTTCCATTTTACAGATGAGAGAATTGAGGCACAGAGGAAATGAAGTGACTTGCCCAAGGTCATACAGCAGATATGAAATTCCTATGACTTATTTTTTTATGGTCTTTCTAAAGTGCTTACTAGTGTACCAGGCACTATACTGAGTGCTGGTGTAGATGCAATTTTACTTGTTCCCTTTTCCCTCTGCTCCCTTTGCTCCCTCTTTACCCCCCCTTCACCTCTCCTCAGCTAAGCCCTCTTTTCCCCCCTTTCCCTCTGCTCCTCCCCTCTCCCTTCCCCTCCCCTCAGCACTGTACTCGTCCACTCAACTGTATATATTTTCATTACCCGATTTATTTTGTTAATGAGATTGTACATCACCTTGATTCATTTATTTGCTCTTGTTTTAATGAGATGTTCACCCTTGATTCTATTTATTACTATTGTTTTTGTCTGTCTGTTCCCCGATTAGACTATAAGCCCGTCAAAGGCAGGAACTGTCTCTATCTGTTACTGATTTGTACATCCAAGCGCTTAGTACAGTGCTCTGCACATAGTAAGCACTCAATAAATACTATTGAATGAATGAATATGTGGCAGAGCTGGGTTTAGAACCCAGGTACTTCTGACTCCCAGCCCCATGCTCTAAGTGAAGCAGCGTGGCTCAGTGGAAAGAGCCCGGGCTTGGGAATCAGAGGTCATGGGTTCAAATCCTGGCTCTGCCACTTGTCAGCTGTGTGACTGTGGGCAAGTCACTTAACTTCTCTGGGCTTCAGTTCCCTCATCTGGAGAAGCAGCGTGGCTCAGTGGAAAGAGCACGGGCTTTGGAGTCAGGGCTCATGAGTTGAATCCCAGCTCTGCACTTGTCGCTGTGTGACTGTGGGCAAGTCACTTAACTTCTCTGGGCCTCAGTTCCCTCATCTGTAAAATGGGGATTAAGACTGTGAGCCCCACATGGGACAACCTGATTCCCCTGTGTCTACCCCAGCGCTTAGAACAGTGCTCGGCACATAGTAAGCGCTTAACAAATACCAACATTATTATTATTATTAAATGGGGATGAAGACTGTGAGCCTCACGAGGAACAACCTGATTACCCTATATCTACCCCCAGTGCTTAGATCAGTGCTCTGCACATAGTAAGCACTTAACATACCACATTATTTTATTATTATCACCATCCTCTAAGCCAGGCTATTTCACCCCATTGGATATAGCTCTTCACCATCCATTGATAGTACACTCTTGCAAGCACATAGTACAGTGCTCAGATCACAGAAGAAGCCCAATAAATATCTCTAAACTGAATCTTTTGACAATCTGATATTTCTCTGTCCCATTAATGCACAGACATGGAAAATTCCTATGACTATTTTTTATGGTCTTTCTGAAGTGCTTACTATGTGCCAGCACATATACTGAGTGCTGGGGTAGATGCAGTGTACTTGTTCCCTTTCATGGATATTGCTGACCTCCGCTAACTTTAAATCTATTTAATCGAATATCTCACATATTGCTTTCCCTTTGGTTAGGTAGCCCACAACTCTATCATGGAAGGAGAGTAAAATGATCTGGCATGTTTTGCTCTTTATATAATCATGTTTGATGCTTCTTAGTGTCTTGATGCTCTTCAAGTGGTTGTAATTGGATTGTAAGCGATTTGTACTTGTATCTTCCCACATAGTGATTTTAAGAGGATCAATCCTCAGGACTTCTGTCCTCCATGAGTCTCCACAATAATTACTTGTGGTTCTGTAATATCTTCCACCAATCTTAAGGTATACTAGGATGCATGACTTCTAGTCCTACTGATTGAAAGACACCTAGGTGTTTTTAGGTATTCCTATTTCTTCCCGATTCTAATTCCACTTTCTACACTTCCACTACCCTTCATCTGCCATAAAACTGTCCGTTTTCTGTGTCTCCATAACTGTTTCTGTGGCAAGCAGCCAGCTTTCCTGGACCCTTCGCTTCTTTGCCTTTCATTCATTGGATCTTAATCTCAAAATAGGTCCAAAAAAAATGGAAGGTTATTTACCAATCTACACCCAGGAAATCCTACTCACAACCAAGCTTTGTATTGTCAACACACAAACTTAAAGTGACTATTGAATTCTGCTACTTAAGCAGTAAGCTGCCAAATGATGCACGGTAGAGCTGGAAGAAAACAAAATATAAAAGGTTAGGGTGATCTTTGGAAGATTATAAGAAAAGTGTGACATAAGATTCATACGAAGCTGAAGGTCCACAGGGCTGCTCTGGTGTCCCAGCTTCTATATGGCTGGGAGATCAGGACCTACCTCAGAAGAAAGAATCACTTCAATCTATCATTGGTATTTAATTAGCTCTTCCTGTGTGCAGAGCACTGTACTAACCTCTTATGAAAATACAGTAGAGCAGGAACACACGTTCCTGTCCTCAAGGAACCCCCAACCTGTTATTGCATTATCATCATCTGTGAGCCATACGTCACATCAAATAGTGGGACAAAATTTACAACAATGTGGTTAAGAAACCCTGTCAGCTCACCAACAAAAAATCAATGCTTCAGTTACACAGCTCAATCAGGTGGGACATGGAGAGAGAGTGGATCACAGCATGCTACCCAAGCAGTCACTGCATAGAGAATCATAAAGGGACACATACAGATCCTGAGAGCAGACAAACGAGTTGGTGGCATGATGAAGTCCATTGCCAAATACCGTGATAAAGCAGAGGATGGGTAGGACACAACAGTAGCAGACAGATCACTCTCTCTCTCTTTTTCTCTCTCTCTCTCTCACACACACACCATTGTCAAAGGGGCAGAGAGTGTGGAATAGGTGGGATGGGAAAGCACAGACTCCTGGTAATCCCGGACACTGCTGCTCTCCCTATTTGCCTGCTGCTGCTCATTCATGCATTCTGGTATCTAGAGATGAGGACTGGATGGAGACCCATATCGGGGCTGGTGCCCCCACACCCTATTGGCACAGCCTCTACAATCTCCCAGGTGGTAGTTGCTGTGTGTGTACATTCATTCAGTTGTATTTATTGAGTGATTACTGTGTACGGAGCACTGTACTAAGCACTTGGAAAAGTACACAGTGACACTAAACGGACACATTCGCTGCCCACAATGAGCTTACATTTTAGAGGGGAGACAGACATTAATTTAAGTCCATAAATTGTAGATCATGTACATAAGTGCTGTGGGGCTGGGAGGGGAGATGAATAAAGGGAGCTAGTCAGGGCTATGCAGAAGGGAGTGGAAGAAGAGGAAAGAAGGGTTTAGTCAGGGAAGGCCTCTTGGAGAGCACGTGCCTTCAATAAGGCTTTGAATGGGGGGTGATAGTTGTCTGTCAGATATGAGAGGGATGACATTCCAGGCCTGAGACAGGATGTGGCTGAAGGGTCGGGGGCAAGATAGACAAATTCAAGGTAGAGTGAGAAGGTTAGCATTAGAGTGAAGTGTGCAGCCTGGGTTGTATTCATTCATTCATTCATTCAATAGTATTTATTGAGCGCTTACTATGTGCAGAGCACTGTACTAAGCGCTTGGGATGAACAAGTCGGCAACAGATAGAGACAGTCCCTGCCGTTTGACGGGCTTACAGTCTAATCGGGGGAGACGGACGGACAAGAACAATGGCACTAAACAGCGTCAAGGGGAAGAACATCTCGTAAAAACAATGGCAACTAAATAGAATCAAGGCGATGTACAATTCATTAACAAAATAAATAGGGTAATGAAAATATATACACTTGAGCGGACGAGTACAGTGCTGTGGGGATGGGAAGGGAGAGGTGGAGGAGCAGAGGGAAAAGGGGAAAATGAGGCTTTAGCTGCGGAGAGGTAAAGGGGGGATGGCAGAGGGAGTAGAGGGGGAAGAGGAGCTCAGTCTGGGAACGCCTCTTGGAGGAGGTGATTTTTAAGTAAGGTTTTGAAGAGGGAAAGAGAATCAGTTGTAGTAGGAGAGTAGTGATTGAGTGCTTTGAAGTCAAAGGTGAGTTTTTGTTTGATGCTGAGGTGGCTGGGCAACCACAGGAGTTTCTTGAGGAGTAGAGAAACATGGACTGAATATTGTGGAGGGGGAAAAGACAGGAGTAATGAAGGAGGAGATTGTCGTCATGTGGTAGCAGTTTGGATGGAGAGGTAAGGGAGGATTTAGCAGTGTTGTGAAGCTAGAATCGACAGGATTTAGTGATGGATTGAGTATATGGGTTGAATGAGAGAGGGGCGTCAAACACAACCCCAAGATTACTAGCTTGTGAGACAGGAAGGTTGGTGGTTCTGTCTACAGTGATGGGAAAGTGAGGAAGAGGACAGGGTTAAAGTAGGAAGATAAGGACTTCTGTTTCGGACATGTTCAGCTTGAAGTGGCGGGAGGACATCCAAATAGAGATGTCTTGAAGGTAAGAGGGAATGCAAGATTATGGAGAGAGAGAGAGAGATCAAGGGTGGAGATGTAGAATTCGGTATCGTCTACATAGAGGTAGTAGTTAAAGCAATTGGAGCGAATGAGTTCTCCAAGAGAGTGGGTTTAGGTGAAGAATAGAAGGGGACCCAGAACTCAACCTTGAAGAACTCCCCAGCTAGAGGCTGGGAGGCAGAGGAGGAGCAAATGAAAGAGACTGAGAATCAGTGGCCGGAGAGATAAGAGGAGAACCAGGAGAGGACAGTGTCAATGAAGCCAAGGTTGGATAATGTTTCCAGGAGAAAGGGGTGATCCTCAGTGTCAGACACAGCTGAGAGGTCAAAGAGGATTAAGATGGAGTAGAGGCCTTTGGATTTGGCAAGAAGATCATTGGTGACCGTTTGAGAGGGCAGTTTCTGTGGAGTGAAGGGGAAGTCAGATTGGAGTGGGTCAAGGAGAATTGGAGGAGAGGAACCTGAAGACAGCGGGTGTAGACAACTGGCTCAAGGAGTTTGGAGAGGAATTGTAGGAGGGAGATGAGGTGATAACTCGAGAGAGCCGTGGGTTCAAGGAAAGGTGGGGTTTTTTTAGGATAGGGAAGACATGGGCATGGTTGACAGCAGTGGGCAAGAAGCTATTGGAGAGCAAACAGTTGGAGATGGCTGTTAGGGAGGGAAAAAGGGAGGCAGCAAGCGTTTTGATTAGGTGTGAGGGAATGGGGTTGGAAGCGCAGGTGGAGGGGGTGGGTTCTCCTCTAGAGATTCTGCTGGGAAGGATGGGAGAGTTGAAGAGGGGGCCAGAAGGGGGAAGGGCCTAGGAGGGATGGGGGAGATTTTAGGGGGCTCGAACCTGATAGTGGTGATTTTCTTAATAATGTAGGTGGCCAAGTCACTGAGAGCAAGGGATGTGGGAGGAGGAGGGTCAGGGGATCTGAGGAAGGTGTGAAATGCCTGCAACAACTGGTGAGGGTGATGGGCATGGATGTCAATGAAAAACACCCAGAGATAAATATCCCAGATGTCATAAGTCCGGGAGTCAATCAAACCCCCACCTTAAAGAACAAAGAAAGACAGTAAATAACTTCCCCATTATTCCCTGCTTACTCTTCCTGAAAGACCCATAAGCTCCTAGGCCAACCCTCAGTGAGAGCCCTCCCAAGTTATTCCATTCACCATACCGTGCTTCACATGGCCAGCACTCAATAAATATCATATGTTGAAGATTGTCCCAGGTGAAGACCTACAGATTCTTCTATCAATCAGTTAGTGGTATTTAGTGAGCATTTACTATATACAGAGTGCTGTTAAGCACTTGGAAGAGTGCAGTATAGCAGAATTGTTATTTACTTTCCCTGCCCACAACTAGCTTAACGTTCAGAGGACTATATTTACTTCTCTCCCTCCAGTCATCTGGGTTTGAAAAGCACAGACAGGGTGATCTTTCCTCTTTGATGCATTGTTATCCCCACTAGACCCTTTCATCTAGTTTGTAGTTCAGGTCTTCTGCCAGATTAATGAAAATTCAAGTTACCTTGGCTTTACCGGACTCGTTTTTGCCAAATCTATGGCTGTTTTCATCAGTCAGATTAGTGGCTCTGCTAATGCCCAGACCTTGGCATTCTCCTACCACATGATCTGATTTTATTGTATCTACCCCAGTACTTAATAGAGTACTTGGCACTTAGTAAGCACTTAGTAACACCATCATTATTATTATTAATAGTAGTAATAGTATTACAGAGCCATTTTGGGGTAGGGATTGTCTCTGTTCCTGAATTGTACTTTCCAAGCACTTAGTACATTGTTCTGCACACACTAAGAGCTCAATAAATATGAATGAATGAATCACTCAATTCCACCCCCTCTATGGGAAGTCATTTCCACCTCCTCTTTTCCTTTCATTCATTCATTCATTCAATAGTATTTATTGAGTGCTTACTATGTGCAGAGCACTGTGTTAAGCGCTTGGAATGAACAAGTCGGCAACAGATAGAGACAGTCCCTGCTGTTTGACGGGCTTACAGTCTAATCGGGGGAGACGGACAGACAAGAACAATGGCAATAAATAGAGTCAAGGGGAAGAACATCTCGTAAAAACAATGGCAACTAAATAGAATCAAGGCGATGTACATTTCATGAACAAAATAAATAGGGTAATGAAAATATACACAGTTGAGTGGACGAGTACAGTGTTGAGGGGATGGGAAGGGAGAGGGGGAGGAGTAGAGGGAAATGGGCATGTAGCTTCAGGTTATCAGAACACAATCTTCCTGCTACAAAGACACCTAGAATTTCCCCAGAACAATTGTCACCGGAGACATCTACATAGTAATTGTATTGATGGAGTGCGATGAACTGAACTACACACTTGAGAAGTACAATGAAAGCATAAGGAGCATAGACTCTAATAGAAAGTTATGGCAGAGAATATACTATTTATTTGGGCTTGCTGCCTTGATTTCATCAGTTTCACAATGCCCGGTCACACAGTTCGGACTGGTTTCCGTCAATCCCATCCTTATCTGGGCTGACTTCCCTGGCCAGGCTTCCAAGCCGTACACTACAGTGATCTATCCAAGCCAGTCACAATAGCCTAATTACTTCTATCATTGAAAATTGGATCAGGCACTCTAAAACATTTTAGGAAAAAATATAGCACTGAACCCTGGAGGAAGAAAAAAAATAGACTTGATGACTTTGTCAGATTCAATTTCTGTGATCATTTAGCAATATCCCACATATGGTTTAAAACATTTCTGGGGAATATACAAAATTGGGAGATATTTGTAATGAAAAGATGTAAAACCTCCAATGCTTAGTTTTTGCAGAACATTAATAAGGACAGAATTAGGGCCTCAGAAGGAATATTCTCTGAGGGTTTTGAGTACGGCAATAACCGAGGGATATTGAGTGCTGGTGAGAGGAACTGATTCTTAAAGATACTTTATTTTCTGGGTAGAAATTGAAAAATAGAAGGTAAAAGACTCCAGAGACTCCAATATACTGGTTGAAAATGCAACCATAGTGATTAAAAAACTGTCCCGTGAACTACACAATTCAATATATGCTAAAAACTACAATGCAGATCCTGGATCACAGAAACCCTCTTTTTGATGGAGTACAGAAGAAAAAAAACTGAGGATATTTTCTTTGACATAGAACTGCTATCCTGTGAGTTTTCAATAAAACAATGACACTAAACAACACATTTCTCAAGAATCTCCTGCTCTTTATCATTCCAAATTAAAATTTTCTCTACACATATGAGTTCTCATCACTCTGCTGCCTTCCAAATAAAATTCAGGTCTAAGGGGGCAAGGAGGGAATCAGTCAAACTTTGGGAGTTTTAGATTAATGTTTAATGAATTTCTTTGTAATTGTAGTCATTTCCATTTTCTACATCATGGAAATATACCATAAAAACCCCCCAAAACCCTTAAGTTCAACCTTTATTTGTTCTTGTCCTTTTGTCTTAGTCATCCTAAAGTTATCCATAAAATCATTTCATGAAGCAAGTGAAATGGGCTTTCTTCTCCTCTCTGTGAAGAATATAAATTGTTCTTATAGCACCGTGACCAAAGCTGTAAAACATCAGAATGGGTTCCTGAGGGAGGCTAAATGGTCTCCTTCTCCAGAGATCTTTAGCTAAAGGGGCTAGAAAAGGTGCCTAAACATTGCCCGCCTCAACTAACTTAAACTGGATTCATCAGAAGACTAAGTCTGGAGAACTTTCATTCTTTTTTTTGGACATTTACTAAGTGCTTATTAGGTGCCAGGCACTGTACTGAGTGCTGGGGTAGATACAAGGTTGTCAGGTTGGAAACAGTGCCTGTCCTGCATGGGGCTCACAGTCTACATCCCCATTCTATAGAAGAGATAACTGAGGCACAGAGAAGTGAGGTTACTTGCCTGAAGTTCACACAGGAGACAAGTGGCAGAGTTGCGATTAGAATGTACCTCTCCCCAACTCCCTCCATTTGTTCTACCCCCTTCCCGCCCCACAGCACTTGAGTATCTTCTTGGGTATAATTCAATTTATGTTAATGCTTGTTTTACTTGTTCTGATTTGCATATAAATATAATAATAATGTTGGTATTTGTTAAGCAGTTACTATGTGCAGAGCACAGTTCTAAGTGCTGGGGTAGATACAGGGTAATCAGGTTGTCCCAAATGAGGCTCACAAGTTAATCCCCATTTTACAGATGAGGTAACTGAGGCACAGAGAAGTTAATTGACTTGCCCATAGTCACACAGCTGACAAGTGGCAGAGCCGGGAATTATATATACATATAATTCATATATATTCATATATATAAAAATACATATATAAAATTCTATTTATTTATATTGATGCTACTGATGCCTGTTCACTTATTTTGATATCTGTCTACCCCCTTCTAGACTGTGAGCCCGCTGTAGGCAAGGATTGTCTCTTTTTGTTGCTGAATTGTACTTTCCCAGAGCTTAGTACAGTGCTCTGGACACAGTAAGCGCTCAATAAATACAACTGAATGAATGACTGAATTCATTCAATTGTATTTATTGAACGCTTCCTGTGTGCAATGTCATTCTGACTCGCAGGCCTGTACTCTACTCTCCAAATTACGCAGCTCCTTTAGAGAAGCATCCTGTGTTTCATAGAAGCAGTGTGGCCTAGGGGAAAGATCATGTAGTTAAGAATGTGGGGGTATGGATTCTAATCCCATAGCTGGATGTGCCTGCTGTATGACCTTGGGCAAGTCACTAAACTTCTCTATGCCTCAGTTTCCTTATCCTTCATTTCCTCTTTTCTCTCACCTTTGAACTCTGAGCCCCAGGTGGGACAGAGACTGTGTCTAACCTAATTGTTATGTAATTACCCCAGTGCTTAGTATAGTGCTTAGCATATAGTAAGTCCTTAACAAGCACCATTGTTCATTCATTCAATCGTATTTATTGAGCACTTTCTGTGTGCAGAGCATTGTACTAAGCGCATGGAAAGTACAGTTCGGCAACAGATAGAGACAATCCCTACCCAACAACAGGCTCACAGTCTAGAAGGGGGAATTGTTACCATTGTTTACAAATACACTATATATTATTTATATTATCTAACACTAATTAGGCCAGAACAAAAGTCATATCCTGAAGGACAGAAAATATGGCAGGAAGTTCATTCATTCAATAGTATTTATTGAGCACTTACTATGTGCAGAGCACTGTACTAATCACTTGGAATGTACAAATCAGCAACAGAGAGAGACAGCCCCTGCCCATTGATGGGCTTACAGTCTAATCGGGAAGTGTTGGTCACATATAGGCTTCCTCACCCTGTTCTTCACATGGGTTGAGATCTTTCTGTAGGCATCATCTTCAAAAACAAATATATTTGCAATCAATATATATCTATCGATGTGGTGAAGACAGCCGAACAAATCAGTTTCAGAGTGGTGGTCCAGGATCAGGAAATAAGTTAGTCCACAGCTTAAAAGGAAGCCAACTGTGGATAATTATTGAAGCAGTGTGATATAATGGAAAGAGCTTGAGCCCAAGAGTCAGAGGACTTGGGTTTTAATCCTGGCTCTGCCACTTGTCTGCTGCATGATTCTGGGCAAGTCAGTGCAAATCTATTGTATTGTACTCTCCCAAGTGCTTAGTACAGTGCTTAGTACTAAGCATTCAGTAAGTACCATTTATTGACTGATTCAGGCTGGTTCCAGTTTACTTCCAGCACTGGTGTCTGTGGGAGTGAGAATTAGCCTCCATGGAGATGTGGGAGAATCACAGATAGAAGTTTTCAATCAAAGCATCATCCCAGTGATAGAAACCAGTGGGGCTATTTCTTCCTAGGCATTGTAGTAGTCTGGAGGAACTGCTCCCTTGTGTCTTTCCACCACTATTTTCGGAAGTTGGATTGTGAAAGCAATATTAACTCCATGACCATGTGGGCCCAATTTTCTAGAGTAGCAGTCTAAGCATCAACCATAAATACATGGGTAATGGGCATTTAGGTACCCGTTCACTAAAGGGAATGCAACGTTTGTCTAGAAGCTAATTTCTAACAATGAAGTTCCTTGGCTGGATCTGGCGATTACAAAGGAAACTGTAAAGGATCCCTTCATTTCTAACACATTTGAGAACAAGGAACCTCAGCAGCAAACATGTTCCACCTGGTTTTTGGTGTTAAACAATAAAGAATCAACTGAGTGTGTCCTGAATTCTACTGAGGACTTGTAAATTCAAAAGGCATCACTCAACTATTAAAAAATTATGGCACAAATGTTAGAACCCAGAACGCAGATCTTCTTTACTCCTCTGTGCCTTTTACACAGAGAAGCACTGTTGTACACATATACACAGCATTTGTGTATATATGTACAAATTTATTATTCTATATTTTATTAATGATGTGTATATATCTATAATTCTATTTATATTCATGCTATTGATGCCTATCTACTTGTTTTGTTTTGTTTTCCGTCTCCCCTGCTTCTAGACTGTGAGCCCATTGTTGGGTAGGGATTGTCGCTATTTGTTGCTGAATTGTACTTTGCAAGCGCTTAGTATAGTGCTCTGCACACAGTAAGCGCTCAATAAATATGATTGAATGAATGAATGAATGTGCCTCAGATACGTCATCTGTAAAATGGGGATTGAGACTGTGAGTCCCACTTGAAACAGGTATTTTGTTCAACCTAATTTGCTTGTATGCACTCTAGAACTTAAAAGAGTGCCTGGAACATAGTAAGTGCCTAACAAATACCATAATTATTATTATTATTATTATCTTGGGTTTGGAAGTAAGGTTTATCCTGGTAGTGAATTCTGCCACAAAGCCACCTTTTAGAGCACAGCAATGTAACTAAATAGTCCATTGTCTAAACTCTACTTGTGTGAGGGAAATAAATAATCCACTAAGCACCCTGTGTTTTGAAGAGTGTCATGATTTAGCTATGTCATTCAAACATTACCTTTCATCAGGCTAACTTCAGCTCCAGGGCCTCGACATTAACTTAGTTGCTTGTGCTGAAGTTTCAAATTGTTTAAGGGAATTGCTCTTCAAAGCCTAGAAAAGCTCTTCATACCCTGAGAAGCAGTGCTACCTAGAGGGTAGAGCCCAGGCCTGAAAGTCAGAAGGACCTGGGTTCTAATCCCGGCTCTGCCACTTGTCTGCTATGTGACTTTGGGCATGTCATTTAACTTGACTGTGCCTCAATTACCTCATCTTTCAAATGGGGCTAAAGACTGTGAACTGTGACTGAACCTCTGGGGGTCATGGATTATGTCCATCCTGATTAACTTAGTATTTAGTACAGAGCCTGACACATAATCAATCAATCAATGAATTTATTGAGTGCTTACTTTGTGCAGAGCACTGTTCTAAGCTCTTGGGGTAGTACAATTTAACAGAATGCTTAAGAAATGCTATAAAATACTAAGAAAAAAACTGAGAGACAGTGTGGCCTTCTCCGGATCACAGGTTACCATCCAGCTATCATTGCCTCTTCCTCCTCCCATGCCTGTCCAAACTCCTCCAACTGGTTTTGTATACCTGGACAGCAGAGGGTCTGGAGTCTAATCCCAGTTCACCACCTGCCTACTGTGTGATTTTGTACAAGTCACTTGGCTCCTCTGAACCTAATCTGTAAAATGGGGTTTGAATCCTACTTCCTTCTACTTAACTGGGAGCCCCATGAGGGACAGGCACTGTGTCCAACCTGATTACCTTGTACCTATATCATTACTTATTACAGGGCTTGGCACATGGTAAATGCTTAACAGTATCATTATCATTATTATTCTAATTAATTAATTATGGTATTTGTTAAGCATTTACTGTGTGCTAAGCACTGTTCTAAGTGCTGAGGTAGATAGAAGGTAATCATGTTTTCCCATGTGGGGCTCACAGTTTTCACCCCCATTTTACAGATGAGACAACTGAGGCACAGAGAAGTGAAGTGACTTGTCCAAGATCACACAGCAGACAAATGGCGGGGTGGGGATTTGAACCCATGTCCTCTGACTCCCAAGCCTGGTCTTTCCACTAAGCCACATCAATGAGCATATGCACAAACTGTGGACAAATAAATTTAAGAACTAAGAGGGTCATGGAGTGGTGGACTGCTATGTTACCTGGGGCAAGTCAGGGAACTTCTGTGGGTATCAGTTTCTTCATCTCTAAAAATGGGGATAGCAATACTGGCCTCTCCCTACCTCACAGCGACAAAATTAGGTAAGAAATATAAAAATCAACTGAAGGCGTTCTAGGAAACATTGGAGTCAGGGAAGGGTTAATCTGGAAAGATTTCCAGGAGGAGATGAGCCTTGAGCAGGTTTACAGAGGTAAAAGAAATCTGGTTTGGTGTCCCTCCGTCCAATTTACAACACCATTCCCAACTTGGCTCACCTCCACAGTATGCTTTCTCTACTCTACAGCCTGGGATAGTGGATAGAGCACGGGGCTGGGAGTCAGAAGGTCATGGGTTCTAATTCTGACTCCACCACTGGTCTTCTGTGTGATCTTGGGCAGGTCACTTTACTTCTCTGGGCCTCAGTTACTGGATCTCATCTACCACTTCTGTTGAATTGTGATATCCCAAGTGCTCAGTACAGTGCTCATGGTAAGTGCTCAATAAATATTGTTAATTGATTGATTGATTGATTGGTTTCCACACTCACTCTTGTCTCCACTGATGAACTGTCGAACTACTTTGTTGATCAAGTTGAAATCTCCCCATCAAATATACTTACCTCCCCCCCAACATCTACTTGCTCACCCTTCTCTTCTTTCAAACTTTATCCCGCCCCCCTCCACCTCAGGCCTCACCCCTCCCCAGCTTCCAAACAACATCTGTGGCCCTTCTTACCTCCCAATTGCCATCTTCAACTATTTTCTCTCATAAATCTTTCCCCTCATGTCTCCCCTATCCTTTAACTTCCATGTCTCCCTTATCCTAAAACACACCCATGTCTCCCCTATCCTAAAACAGCCTTCTCTGGATCACAGGTTACCATCCAGCTATCATTGCCTCTTCCTCCTCCCATGCCTGTCCAAACTCCTCCAACTGGTTTTGTATACCTGCTATCTCCATAGTATTTATTGAGTGCCTATTCTATGCAGAGCACTCTGACAATCCAGCAAGGGTAACAAGCCATAAACTACAATAAACAAAAGCATCAGAGTATAACCACACTGTAAGTCCGTCTTTTAGACTGCGAGCCCGTTTTTTAGACTGTCAGCCCGTTGTTGGGCAGGGATCATCTCTGTTGCCGAATTGTACATTCCAAGTGCTTAGTATAGTGTTCTGCATAGAGTAAGTGCTAAACACCAGTGATTGATTGATATACCAATCATTAAGAATAATTATAGGTATAGAAATGCTGAGGACACAGAACACATGTGCAAAAGGTATTGTTATCTGCTATTGCCTTCCTTTGAGATCCCTCCTGAAGCAGCCAGTGACAAGAGAGAGGAAGGGTCATGTCAGGAATGGAAGCGAGGAGGGATACAGGGCAGGTAAGACCCTGGGAACTTTTGCAGGGCATTTAATAGCTACCAACAGACAATCACATCACAGTGAAAGGTGCTCATCTGGGGAGAATTATAGCACTGAAAGTTAACTTGTCCACTACCATATGAAGGGGAGGCCAGTGAGGTAAAATGTGTGTGGTGGAAAGAGGCAAATTCTCTTTGTTCAGAGCCAGTATGGGCTATTCATTCCTTTGGAGAAAAACCTGTTATCATAGAAAAGGATTAAGTGTCAGGGAAAAATAGTTTTAAGAGCTGCAGAATAATCTGTGCTAACCTTTGCATGCACAATTTGGAGTCAGATGTGTGTCTCCTGCATTAGCTTCTATGCACATCTCACAACATGCTGGAAGAGAGAGCACCAATGGGGACCCCCATTTTCATTAACAGCAGCAGCATCATGATCATCATCATCATGGTCAGTTGAGAGTTTAGTAAACGCTTTGATGAGAATAAGCACTCAGTAAATGTCACTGACTGATCATTCATCCAATTATCACCAAACAGGATCCCAAGTGTTTATTGAGCCCCTTTTGAGTACATTATTAGAAGATTAACTTATATCCAAGTGAAACTGTATTAAGCTAGAACCTGTTGTTACTACTCTTCCCTTATTAGAATATTTCTTGTGTTGGCTAGAAAGCTCCTCCCTTAACAGTACTCTTTCCCCACATTCTAATCCCAGGTCTGCCACTTGTCTGCTGTGTCACCTTGGGCAAGCCCCTTAAAGTCTCTGTGCCTCAGTTGCCTCATCTGTAAAATGGGGATTAAGACTGTGAGCCTCACGAAGGACATCCAGATTACCTTAGCATTTAGAACAGTGCTTGGCATTCATTCATTCATTCATTCAATAGTATTTATTGAGCACTTACTATGTGCAGAGCACTGTACTAAGCGCTTGGAATGTACAAATCGGCAACAGATAGTTCCTGCCCTTTGACGGGCTTACAGTCTAATCGGGGGAGATAGGCAGACAAGAACAATGGCAATAAATAGAGTCAAGGGGAAAAACATCTCATAAAAACAATGGCAAATAAATAGAATCAGAGTGATGTACATCTCATTAAACAAAATAAACAAAATAAATAGGGTGATGAAGATATATACAGTTGAGCGGACAAGTACAGTGCTGAGGGGGTGGGATGGGAGGGGGAGGAGGAGAGGGAAAGGGGGGAGAAGAGGGTTTAGCTGTGGAGAGGTGAAGGGGTGGGGTAGAGGGAGCAGAGGGAAAAAGGGGGGAGCTCAGTCTGGGAAGGCTTCTTGGAGGAGATGAGCTTGGCACATAGTAAGCACTTAAATGCCAAACTTTTTTTTCCATTTATTCTAAGGATGGACATTTTCAAATTCTAATTCTAATATTAGTATTAAAAGGCTTTAAACTGATTCATTAAGGCTTTTTTGACTGTGTCCCTTTTGACAAGATGATCCTGTCCTTTGTTTTCCTCAATACCCATAATGCCAAATCTAATGCCTACACCTGGGCTCCAGCAAATGAAATGACAGCCATCATCTGCCCTGCCCTCTCCCAGATCCCCTGGTGGGATAACTACTGGTTGGCTGGCAGCTATGGGGGTCGCTTTCACCATGATCCCAGAAATGTGTCCTTGGCAATGCAGGACAAGCGGTTTCATCTAGGCTTCCTCCAGTTTTTGATGATTATAAGATAAATTTGTTAAATTAACCTAGAAGCATCACAAAAATTAATTAATTTTGTAAAGCACTTAACTATGATTAAAGGGTTTGATCATCCCTAATTCGCAAGGGAATTTGGAGACTTTCACAATTAATGTCTGTAAATTGCTTGGAGAACCTTCAAGGAAAAGACAAAGTAGTAGTGTAATAAAGGGAAGGGATCATTTTATTAGCTGAGAGTCTTTTGTTTCTGACCTCAAAAATACCAGCTGAGATCGTTCTATAGAAGAGAGGTTTTCAGCTAGGGATACCTCTCAAGAGGTCAGGTTTTACCGATCCAAACTCCATGGGATGAGAGGGAAAGAGAATGTGAGGAAGAAAGTAAGTAACAAGGTAGAACAGTGCTTGGCACAAAATAAACATTTAACAAGTACCATATCATAACAAAAAAAGTAGAGATAAGGCAAAACAGTATTTAGAACAGTGCTTGACACATAATGAGCACTTAAGGAATACCATCATCACAGCAAATAAGTAGGGATGGAGTAGGAAAGAGGAGAGGAAGAAAGCGGGTGTTAGTGATGGTGATGATAAAGTGCCAGGCCAAGAATCACAGAGACAGAGATTTGTATTTCTTCAATCAATCAGTGGAATTTATTGAGGACTTACTGTAGGCAAAGCCCTGTACAATGAGCTTGGGAGAGTACAGTACAGTATAGTTGATAGACACAATCCCTACTCTCAAGGAACTTACAATTGAGTCTTTGCTCAGAGCTCTTTAGACCAGTTTTGCTCCTCCAGGAAGCAAGTTTGTGGCAGTGAAAGAATGTTACAGCACAAAGCCCCCCCTATTCCCTCTCTTCTCCTCTGCCTTCACTCCCTTAATCATCATCATTATCAAGAGCAGTTTTCAGTGCCTCCCATTCACTGAACACTAGGAACAGATAGCAACAGTGAAAGGCATGGTCCTCTGTCCTTTAGGAATTTACAATCCAGCCAGAGAAGCAAGCCGTAAATGGACAAACATACAAAAAAAACCGTCAGAGTATAACCACAAAAATAATAAACAAATACCCCTATTTATTCTGTATTGCAAGGGATGCCTTCCTGATGAACCTTATGTTAAGGAAAACTCACTTTAGTACACATCTGTTCAAACCCATTTCCTCCACCATCATTTTACATGCTATCTGGACAGATGTGTATTTTTGGATAAGTATTCCCTAATTCCCCATTGGTGTTTTATCCAAAGCATACTGTGAGTACATGAGTTGTTGGAGAACTGTGAGGTAGGACTAGATAATGAAGAACAAAACAGATTGACACGTGGGATCTATGCCTGATAGTATATCTTGACCTGGTTGATGGGGATTAATCAAGGAGGGCTTCCTGGATGAAGTGATATTTTAGAAGGTTTTAGAAGGTTAGAGGGAAGGTGGTCTCCTAGACTGGAATGGGGAGGGAGTATCAAGCAGAAGGAAGGGAGTGAGCATTGGGTAGGAGGTGGAAGAGTTGTGTCTGAGGCACCATGAAAAGACTGGCTTGGGAAGGGGAAAGATTTGCATCCTGGAACCATCTTCGGCAAAGTCAGACCATTCCAAGGAGGTCATTAAATTAATGACATTTACATTGCAGAGGGAAAGAGGGTGAAATGGAGTGAGATGGAGGAAAAAGCATAGTGGGGCTACAGAGAGAGAGAGAAAGGGAGAGAGAGAGAGAGAGGGAGAGAGAGAGAGAGAGGGAGAGAGAGAGAGAGAGAAGACTGTCTGTCTATAAAGACTAAGTATGGTTCTTCTTGAGAGCAGAGATATGAACTAAATGATCTATTGGGTTGTTCCCATCCTCAATGTTTTATCAATTTAGAGCTACAAATAGAGCAATAGCAACAAAGATAAATACGTGAGGGAAAGAGAGAGAGATTGTATCCAGCATTCTGTAGATTTTCAAGGGAACTATAAAATGAGTGAAGTCCAATCCATGAACTTGAATATGACTGAAAAAGATGTGAGATTGATACGAGTCAGGAAGTTGGCTTCAGCCAGCCCAGAGGTGGCTTATGGAAGTAGTGGCTCAGTGCATGGGGGCCCGGCTTTCCTGTGGCACCCGAAGGACAGAGGGGGAGTGGGGAGAGAGATAAGCTCCCTGGTGAAACTGATTTGGGACTCTTTTCTGTGCTAAATTCAGTCGATCAGTTGTAATTACTGAGCGCTTCTTGTAGTCAGAGCGCTGTACTAAGCACTTGGAAGAGTACAGTGTAGCAATGAACAGACACATTCCCTGACCATGGAGAATGATCACGGTGGAGGAAAGCAAGAAGATGGAAGCAATAATTGGAGTTACCTCCCAATGGTCCCACAGAGCCTGGTTGCAGATGTGACGTTACCCACAGGAGCTGTGGGTGTCGCATTTCAGGATCTCATTATCAGGAATCTTGTTCTCTTACTTGACATTGAGTGGTTCATCAATAAATATGGTAAAACTCGAACTGGATATATTTTGTATAACAGTTCCGGATCTCACAGCCATAGAGATGCTTTAACATTATAATAGCCTCATAGGTCTTCAACTTAGCATGAAGCTTGAATTCATATTTTTGGCCCACTCTCTCTTGCAAAGACCCTGCTGGCTTTTGTATTTTATCTATCTCTTTATCTGTGCATCAGTGGACAGAGTAATGCCTAGGTAGCAGAATGCAGTGACAGCTTTATGTTTTGAAGAGCTAATGAAAACCTTTGGATTTTTATAGGAGTTTGGGGTGTATGTTGGTAAATGGCTTGCATTTTCTTCAGACATATTATCTTTACAGATGAATTCTTGTTGAGTGTGTATTAACATTCATAAAATGTTTTGTTACCTTCTTGGATGAAAGGTCCCATAATAGGTAACTTCAGGCAAAGGTTCAGGATGTTAGATGACTGGAGAAATCATGAATCTGATAGACTATGATGGATTATCAGAGAAAAAAAGATAGGTATTCAGAACTATATGTAACCCACTTTCCAATGGTAATATATAGAAAAGTTTATTTTTTCATCTACATTTTCGAAAATCAAATAATAACAGACTGGCTTTATTTCCAAAGCATCCCCAAGTGTAGGCCATGAGGGTTAGGAGTGACATTTCTTTTCACCAAACTTCATCAGCTGGAAGTTTCTTAAGTGTAAGAACCACACCTATGCACAAACATAGCTTTTATAGCACCTCTTGAAGGCTCAGTAAAAATTTATGAACCAACTTACCAACTACTTTTTTTACTCAGTGAGAATCCAAGGGACTAGTAACTGTATAGGTAATTTGCAATGAATGGAGGTGTGCACCTTGAATAATAAAAAAGGGTTAAATATACTTCTATCTGTTGTGGTGAAAGACTGTATGCCCTCCATTATATTTATGTACTTGCAAGCGGACAGAGATTTATTTGAAATTCAAGACAAATGTGCACTATTTTGGCATTCCACCAAAGGGGACGGATATTACAGTTGTAGAAAGGATCTATCATAAATGCTTATTATTGCACTTAGCATTACCAGCTGCACTTTAATAAATGATGGTAAATTGTGTTGCCAATGTGGTTAACATGCATAATGAATGCAGGAACACTGCCCCCATTTTTCTCGGGCTAAAAGTATGAAAGCTCATGAGGCAAGAAACACTTGATAATATGAATGAATCATGTAATACACTGAAAGTTTTTAATGACCAGTGGCTCCTTGATGCCCAAATGCCAGAGATGGTCAGGTCCCGAAGAATCACATCAGTCTTGACATACTCACTATGAGTTATCAGTTGAAGTTGTAAATTTCTCACTTGTCTGTGATGTGACCTTCAAAAGTCACTTAACTTCTTTGGATGTCAGTTACCTCATCTATAAAATGGGGATTAAGATGGGGAGCCCTACATGGGACAGGGACTCATAACTATCCCAGCACTTAGAACAGTGCTGGGCATATAGTAAGTGCCTAACAAATATCATTACAAAAAAGGTTTGAGCAAGACTTTTAGCATCTATACATGCAAGACATCTTCCCACCTTTATAAATTTAGTTCTTGTTCCTCAACCTATTCACTCTCCCTTCTGCATCACTGATGAACTTAGGTCTGTACCCCTGAAGTGCTTTGAAACTCATCCTACTCCCAGCCCCACAACACTTATGTACCTAGCCCTCTACTCTGTGGCTTCCCTTATATCAGCTTCATTTTGTTTTGTTTTTGTCATACTAGATTGTCAGCTCCTTGTAGGCAGTAAGCATGTCTACCACCTCTATTGCACTCTCCCAAGCACTTAATATAGTCCTCTTCATACAGTAAGCACTCAGGAAGTCCCTTTGATTGATGAATTCTTAAGCAGGCATCAGATGTAAGTCATTGGAATGAATGCACAGAGTGTTCCTGGACTCCCTCAATGGGAAATTGTGGTTATTGTGGAAGAAAAACTTCACAGATTCTGTGTTCTGTTTGAGAGGTTATGTTAGAGACAAGTTTATTACTATGAGCGCTTCTACTAACACTAACAGAGAGTCGTGATTGAAAGACAAGAGATTCTTTTATTAGTCAAGGCTATCTTAAGCCTGAACAATCAAAAGCTTCCTTATATACAATACAGAATCTAATTTAATCAAAGAGTATAATGCAGGATAAATACACCAGGATAGGCAGCAACAAGCCCATGGAACAGGATTTTCTACCTTGTTCTCCAGGTAAATCCCACACAACCCCACTGAAGAGGTAGCTTTAATCTTTTCAGCTACTCCTTATAGTAGACATAGAGAACAAAGTGAAGATATTTGGCAAACTTGATTCTCTTGGTAACCAGAGGTGATCCAGCAGGTCTACAGTGGAAAAAGTCTGGAGAGAAGGGAACAAATGCAGGACCTTGACCATTATGCTTACACATTACCTTTGTACAGTTGCCCTGGCAGAGCTCTGAAATAAACTGTCTCACATGTTTCTCAGATTTTGTAAATGTTACGTGAGCATACTACCAATTCCATTAGAGATTGTACCACTCAAATGTCATGGGAGAAAATGCAATTAATTCAGAAAATCCATTAGAATCCCAGTGGTCTTGTTAAAAAGTTAATCCCTTCACAATCAACCCACACATGGCAGAGTCCCATCTGAAGCTAAAGAATGGTAAAGTTCCATCCTAGAATCCTAGAAAGATAGCATTCATGCCATGCACTTCCACCAGAATCACTGAGAGCACCAGGACCACCTGGATACAGCCTTGAGGCAGCCTATGTTTGATCCCTCTAATAGGCCAAACAAAATAAGTACAGGTTGTCTGTAATCTACTCTCTTTAATCTCTGTAATTACATTTCTCCATCTCATCGCAAAACCAAGGACAACTCTATAATCATTTAGTCCATCCTTCTGCCTTCAGGTTTATCTGCACCTCACCTGGCTCCTAACCTCTTTTTGGCAAAATGTCATCCTCTGGACTGTTGGCTGGCAGCAGGCTAGGTCCTCCCATAGTTAAGGGAGAAAGATCCAAAGGTTTCTAGAAGCTAGGCAGTGTTCAGAGTTCAGGACCCATGAGGGAAAGCTCTGGTCTCTAGACTGCAAGCTCATTATAGGCAGGGAACCCATCTGTTAATTCTGTAGTATTATACTCTCACAAATACATAGCACAATGCTCTGCACATTATAAGTTCTGGATAAATACCACTGATTGATTGGATGATAGGAAGCGAGTGTTTGCCAGGTAGACTGTGGCTGTGGAATATGGGGGAATAATAATAATAAGAAAAACAGTATTTATTAAGCACTTACTATGTGCCAGGTACTACTAAATGCTGGGGTGGATACAAGAAAATCAGGTTGAATACAGTCCCTGTCCCACATGGGCCTCACAGTCTCAATCCCATTTTACATATGAGATAACTGAGGCCCAAAGAAGTGAAGTGACTCACACAGCAGGTAAGTGGAGGAGGCGGAATTATAACCCATGACCTGCTAACTCCCTGACCTGTGCTCTACCCACTACACCATGCTGCTTCACACTATTTAATAACTGGAGGGAGGATATTTTTAAGATGGGAGAGACATCAGCATGTTTGAAAACATTGGTGGAGAAGCCGTTGGAGAGTGAACAGTTGAAGATGGTGTTCAAGGAGGGAAGAAAGGAGGGAGTGGGCACTTTGATAAATTGTGATGGGATGGGGTCAGAGGTGGAGGATGTGGATTTTGAGAGGAGGTAGGAGATGTCTTCTTAAGATTCTGCTGGGAAAGATGAGGGAGTTGAAGAAGCAACAGGAAGAAGGAAGGAGTGGAGAGGAGCAGGGGAGAATTTAGAGAGATCACAGCTGATGGTTTCAATTTTCTCAGTAAGCCAGGTGGTCTGGTCATCAGCGACAAGAGATGGAGGAGGAGGAGAAGAAGGAGGAGGATGTGATGGGGCAGGGGATTTGAGGAATAGGGTAAATATCGGCACAATCAGGGAAGACCTCTTGGAGATGTGGTTTTAGTAAGGCTTTAGGAAAGAAACTGGAACCAGCTCTCCTCTGGGCCTTGGAGGAAACTCCATACATCCCTATCTTCCACTACCCTGTCAAGAAAGAAAAAAGCATCTGCAGCATGAGACCTCCATGTAATTCCAGGAAGACAGGTGGTTCCTGTAGCGATCATTATGACAAGGTATGCTCTGAACTCTGAGTCCTGAGGGACCTGAAATTCTGCTCCTTATGCCACCATACCTTATTATTTTTTCTTCACTTGGTGTATCTTTTTGGCATTTTAATGTTTCATTATTCTTGATATGTCCATCTCCAGTAACTTCTTCCCACTTATGCTCTTAGACTGTGAGTTCCCTGAGGAATAGGGATTGGGTCTAATTCCACCTCTGCACTCTTTCCCAGTTCTTAGTTCAAGTGCTTTGCACACAGTAAATATTAAAAAAATATTTTTTCTACTGTTACTTTTAAGATTCTGTTTGGGGCAATAACAATAATAATAATAATGTTGGTATTTGTTAAGCACTTATTATGTGCAGAGCACTGTTTTAAATGCTGGGGTAGATACAGGGTAATCAGGTTGTCCCACGTGAAGCTCACAGCCTTAATTCCCATTTTATAGATGAGGTAACTGAGACAACCTGAAGTTAAATCACTTGTCCACAGTCACACAGCTAACAAGTGGCAGAGCTGGGATTCGAACCCATGACCTCCGACTCCCAAGTCCACGCTCTTTCCACTGAGCTGTGCTGCTTCTCTAGCTATGCTGCCTCTGTCCTTGATAGTGCATATATGGAATGGTATGTGTTGCTTATGTACTAAATTGATAATTTGCAGAAGTATGGATTTCTGCAAGTGCTGCTACTGAAAATTTAACAAAGTAAATACTGGTTATCTGGCTAGAACCAAAGAGTGCCTGTGCTCATGGAAACCAAAAATTCCAAGACAAAGAGGAAGTGGTGTATTTGACATTTTTCCAAATCTCAGCAGCCTGCCCTTAGAGTGCAGGACTGGTGGGTGAACTCCATCATATGATTTTCAGGTATTCCAAATCTAGTAATCATGGGGCAATAAATGAGTTGCATTTATTGGGTGCTTACTGTGTGCAAGGCACTGTACTAAATCACTTGGAAGCAAACAACAGAGTTGGTATGCATGTTCCCTTCCCACCTCTTTTGGTGTACTAAACCCCCCAAATGTCCCTACCTTGGCCATAAATATCTGGGAGTTCTAGGGCCCTGATGCCAAAAATTCAGAAAGTACTGGAATGTCACGCCAAGATGAAGAGGGAGAGAAAAGATAGGAAGTAAAATGAGCAAGATAAGCTGAAAGTCACAATTGTGATATTTGTTAAGCACCTTGTGCCAAATTCTGGGGTACCTACCACATAATCAGGTCAGACACAGTCCCATCCCAAATGGGGTTCACAATATAATGGGAAGGAGATTGGGCATTTAGTCCCCATTTTAGGGTAAGGAAATTAAGGCACAGAGACATTAAACAATCAAGATCCAAGGTCACAGAGCAGGTGAGTGGCAGAGCCAGTATTAGAACTCACATCCCTTGGCTTTTAGATCCTTGCTCTTTCCATTAAGCGATGCAGTTTCGCTTTCAGACTCTGCTCTTTCAAGAGCTGCCTCATCTTGAGTTACAGAGGAGAACATCACATCTCTCTGGGGTATGACTCTTCTCTCTCCCTTCCTGGTTGCTCATTCCCCTCTTCTAGAGGCTCAGGGCACTCAATATGTAATACATTCTTATTTAAGTCCAGTAGTAATTGATTGGATTTTCCTTTTAAAAATGAAATGTTTATATATTTAGTATGCTAATATCAAATAAAAAAATGCACAGTTAGCAAAGAATGACTTCAGGAGTAACTAATTTGAGAATCTTTTAAGTCTGCTCCAGGCACTTTGCTCTGCCTATTGGAACAAAGGAAATGTCCAAAAAAAAGGGAAAATCTTTGCTTAACAAGATCAGCAAATGTTCATTAGGTTAAAACCAGCTAATAGGCTAAATGTAAAATACAATCAGGTTTTTGTATTTCAGGGACTAGGAAATTTGGGGATACAGGAGTTAGACCAGGAAGACAACCATCAGAACTAGAACAAACATCTGCCCTTCCTAACCACTGGTCTTCAGCCTCTTCAAATCACCTATGCTTATTTAGATCCCTTTGTAGGGACAGGGAGGAACAGGGATAACCTCAGCAGCTTGGGGTTATCATGGCTGAAATGACATCTCCCCAAAGAGCCACAGTGTAGTGCTATGGAGCTCACAGGGAAATTGCCTGGATAAATTCCCCTCCTTGCCCCCATGTTTGCATCATATTGGGTCATGATTGGCACATGTTCCAAATGAATCACATCCCTTCTGAAGGAGAGGATATGGCTCATCAGTAAATTGTAATCAACCCCTTCAATTAGGTGGAGGGTTCTCAGATAGGTATGCCTAAGGATGCCCGCTGAACACACTTCAGGAAATTAGTATCCAATCATGTATGCAATCCAGAGCTACTTTTTGAGTGACAATTTATTCAACACATCATCTAGATCATTTGGACCAAACCCAACTCTTTGGCTCTCTATGGGAACGTATTTCTTTATTGCTTTCCAGGATTTGTTTGGCATTACCAGGCAGAGGACGAAAGTCCAGTCAACTTTTCCCAGTGAAATCAAAGGGGACTTAGATCTCTCCAAACAGTGAAAAGTTTAAAAAAGGACTCATATATCCAATTATGCTGCTACTCTAAGGGTTCTAGAGATCATTTAAGGGACAATAAACCTAAATGGGGTTTTTTTTGTTTTGCTTTGTTTTGTTTTCTTAAAGCTAACACAAGTGCAAAATAGGTATTACCAGCAGGCATATGATTGAATAACTAACTCCTCCTAAGAAGAAATTTCTATTGTCTCCAAAATATCTGCCCGTTGTGGATTTTTTTGCACTCAATTTACTTCTCAGACTCCTGAATGAAAATGTTGGTCACATTGGAAAAGACTAGTGAAACTGATACAGGGAACCATCTCAATATAATCCTTTGCCTGTGCTCAATATCATGACACATACTTTAAGGGTAATGAATAATTACTTCCTGAAAGCATGTTTAGAATTATTTTAAAATGGCATATCTCAGTCCAGGTCAATGAATTCTTAGAGAAGTGAAATTCACCACACTATCACAATATAATGTCATAGTGTTGTGATGCTCGGTCCTGATACAGTAACGTAAAGTATGGTCCTACCTGTCAGCAAGTTTGAGAATGAGATGAAAAGGCATGGGATTCTGGGAATGGTAGGTTTTTGGATATGAGCATGTTTAGAGAATTGGGTGCTCTGTGACTATATTTCCCAAAATCATTAGCTCATGATAGCAATCGAAGGCATCATTCAAACTTCAAATGTACTTGAAACTGAGTTTTCAAACTGTCCTGATGGAGTGAACTTAAAGAAGATCATGTGATCAGAGAGAAATCCCTTCCCATAGATCCTGAGGGATCGAGTGAGATGGCAGAGTAACTGTCCCAAGAAACTTATCAGACGTGGGGATTTGGAGCAATTATTGATTAATTCATTCAATCATATTTACTGAGCACTGTACTAAGAGCTTGGGAGAGTACAATACAATAATAAACAGACGAGTTCCCTGCCCACAGCAAGCGTATAGTCTAGAGAGGGAGAAACAGACTTGAATACAAATACATTTACAGAAATGTACATAAGTGCTGTGGGGTTGGGATGAGGGAAGAGCAAAGGGAACAAGTCAGGGTGACACAGAAGGGAGTGGGAGATGAGATGGGGCTTAGTCTGGGAAAGCCTCTTGGAGGCAATGTGCCTTCAGTAAGGCTTTAAAGGAGAGGAAAGTAGTTGTCTGTTGGATTTGAATGATATTAATTCAAGCCCCCAAGGGACAAAGTACCTGGGGAAAGGTAGTAGGTCCTTAACTCTCAAAAGGCTCACCATCCAAGAATAAGCAGGCTGTAGGGAGTTAGGTGTGAGGAGTAGGTTGGTGACAGGCACACCAGTAAGACTGAACAGAAAACAGCATAAATTGAAAAAAGACAAGAAAAAGCATCATAAGAATTACATTTTCAGGCTCCTCGCTACTCAGACACGACTGTTCCGAGTGGATAGTCATTCATTCAATCGTATTTATTGAGCATTTACTGTGTGCAGAGCACTGTACTAGTAACAACAACCACTGCCACAAGAAGCCCAGCCCCAGTATTCTAAATATACACTCACACACGTGCATGTTTACAAACACTTGTGTGTACATTTACACACAGGCACCTTTACATACTTGCATAGACACATGAATGTAATTCACATATGTACCCCCACACATATGCATATTTACATCCACAGGACATGGACTCTGTCCAATCTGATAAGCTTGTCTCTAGCCCAGCTATGCTTGGCTCATGGTAAGTGTTTAACAAATATGTATACACATGCATATTTACTCACAGGCATGAACACAAGCACATTTTTGCACACACACAAACATTTGAAGATGACTCCTCTGACATAGAGACTGACATCCCCAAGAAAAAGCAGAGCATTAGAGAGTTAGGTGTTTTCCCATTCAGACAATGGCAAACCCTTCTCAGCTATGTATATGAAGTCTGTTACTGGGGAAGAAGCAGCCCTCTTAAAGTGGTGATTCATGATGCTAGGCAAGGGATCGCCTGTCAGTGATTTATATGACTGTTCCTAGCATCGGAAAAGAAACAGACAGGCTGCCAGTTTATCTGCATTCCCTAAGTATTTAGCATTTAGAAGGAAAAAAACAACATTTATCACAAGTAAATCAGTTAACAAGCACCTACCGGGCAAAGCCCTGCCCTAGATCTGTGTAGATTGATGGGAAATCAACAGCTTCCCATGCCTTTCCGGCTGTCCAGGCCCTGAGCACAGAATGAGGCTGCATACAAGCACTCAGGAAGACTATGGGGGAGGTGATGATTTGAGCAACACTTTCATATGCTGATACTGAATATTCTTCAAATGACAAGGGCATAAAACAGGCAAAAAAATAAAAATAAACTGAAAACCTAAAATGAATCAAGAGCTAGGTCAAAAAGGAACACGATATCTGCTCCTTCTTCTTTCTATTCTCGTCTTTCTAGTTTCTTCAAGGTCATCAGTGTGAGTTCAGAAACCACATTGAACCTATCAATTTGAAAAGGAAAATCAAGCTGATGATTTTGGTCATTAAAGACAGAAAAAAGAGCAGTTTATCTGAAATATCAATATGGTTGGAGATAGAAGGGATGGGGAGGTGGACATTTCCTTGAACATTTCCATTCCCCCTTCTTCCTCTTCCTTCTTATTCTTGATAATAATAGTATTACCAGGTTGGACACAGTCCATATCCCACATGGGGCTCATACTCTAAATCCCCATTTTGCAGATGAGGTAACTGATGCACAGAGAAATTAAGTGACTTGCCCAAGGCCAAAGAGCAGACAGGTGGCAGAGCCAGAAGTAGAACCCAGGTCCTTCTGACTGCCAGACCTGTGTTCAATCTACTAGGCCATGCTTCTTCTCTATCTTCCTTGTAGTCAGTCAATCCCTCTGTCTATCAATGAACTCAAATCAGTTCCCATATTGGATATCTCTCACCATCGGCTATAGCCAGGGAAGGATTCGTTGAGGAGGACAAGTAACTAGATGTGCTCCATGTTTGGACTAAAACCATGCAAGTAGCTTGTTGAGGAGGGGTAATGGGAAAATCCACTTGGGGTCCTGGCTGACAATGCTCTCCAAAGTTTTCAGGAAAGTGCTCTACAGAAGGTTGGTGTACATTAATCCTGAGTGAATGAATGAATGAATGAGTGATTTCCCTGGGTCTCCTGCTATCAGCTACAGATATCTCTGGGCCAGACTTGACCCACATGTTTCTGTGGCACAGAGATTAGCCTTACACTATGAGGAGCCAGGAATGACAAAGCCAAACTGTGTAGCTCCAGGAACTTGGAGGTCATTAAGATCAGGCCAAATTGAAGGGGGTACAAGCAGGGCAGCCTCCATGACCCCACATTTGATTTCCCATTTGCCATCCCCTTTCACGTTGACTATAGCTTATCAAAAAAGGTTTTTTCTCATCATAATCTTTCACTGAACTATTGCCTTGAAAACTGTGCCCCTACACCACACAGCTCTTAACAGAATGTGAATTGTGTCATTAACTATTGTCCATATATGAGCTGATTGAGAGGCTGAAATTTAATCACAAAAGGGGGCCTAGACTCTAGCCTGGGGGTTGGGACCCCAAAAGTGAATGACATTTGAAAACAAATTTCCAGGCAGCTTCGTGGAAAACATCTGTGTCAGAGGTACAGGACCTATACAGCTGGGTCCTCTCCAGCCCCAGAGAACTGCTGTGTTCCATTTAGTCTTCATTTTAAGTTGTCAGAGGAGCGCTGGGTTTAATAAACCCAGTTTGCTCAAGAATCATTTAATTAGAATACACTTTCTGTCATCTCGGAGCTGCCTCTTTGGAGATAATTTTTTAGTCACTGTTAATTAGAAAGACCCTTCTGGAAGACAGGGGCATAGTTGCGTCCGTAAGGCCTGTGGTGGACAGCTCTAGGAAATCACAGCAGCATGTGAAGATACTTCTCGACACTGCTCACGGTCCTGCCTCCCTCTGCTGCTTTGCAGTAAGAGAGAATTAGAGAGCTCAGGGAACAAAAGAAAAAACGGATGGGCGACCTTTGTGTCCATGAGAGTCTTTCCATTTTGAAGAAAAATTGCCTTCTTTACCTCCTCTGGAGTCACTATGCATTTCAAATCCCAAGCGAGTTTTGTGGGAAAAAATATAATCTTTCCCAGCTGCTTCCATCTGTTGGTCTCTCCGATCACTTGTGGACTATTGACAACTTTATCAGCATTGGAATGATGAGTGGCCTGTCTGTGAAATCGACAGAAGTGCTCCCAGGGTTAAATTCAAAAGCTCCAGACCTACTCAAGGGCCAGAGTTTCTGTTGAAGATGCACACTGCTGGAAACTAGGGAAAATTTTCATGTGAAGGAAAGTAATTCAATTTCTGTCTTTACTCAAAGATTCCCAGGACAAAATCATAATAAGCAGTATTAGTTATGTGCTTACTCTGGCCAAACAAAATATTCAATGCTGGGGTAGATAGAGAAGCAGCGTGGCTCAGTGGAAAGAGCACGGGCTTTGGAGTCAGAGGTCATGGGTTCGAATTCTGGCTCGGCCACTTGTCAGCTGTGTGACTTTGGGCAAGTCACAACTTCTCGGTGCCTCAGTTCCCTCATCTGTAAAATGGGGATTAAGACTGTGAGCCCCACGTGGGACAACCTGATTCCCCTGTGTCTACCCCAGCGCTTAGAACAGTGCTCGGCACATAGTAAGCGCTTAACAAATACCAACATTATTATTATACAGAATAATCAGGGGAGACACAATTCCTGTCCTTCATGGGGTTCACAATCCAAGGAGGAGGGAGAACAGGCACTGAATCCTCATTTTGCAGATGAGGAAGCTAAGGTTCATCTCCCCATCGCACGAGGGGAAAATGTCCTGAACATGGTATGTTGTAATCTGCAAGACGGCGGAGAGTGTGCCTTTCTGACATTCTATATGATATTGATCTAAGGACCAGGCATCGTCATCATTTTAGTATTTTGAAGTGCTTATGTTGTGTCAAGCACTGCTCCAAACACTAGGGAAGATACAAGTTAATCAGGTCAGACACAGTCCCTGTCACAGGGGCTCACCGTCTAGCTAGAAGGGATAACAGATAATGAATCCCTGTTTTACTGATGAGGAAACCCTAGGTCTAAAGTCTTATTAAATTCACATCTCCTTCAAGGGGGCCTCCCCGACTAAGCCCCCATTTCTGCTTCTCCCTCTCCCTTATGCATTACCTAAGCATTTGGATCTATACTCTTTAAGTATTTGATAATCACCCTACTCTCAGTCCCACAGCACTTATGTATATACTTGTTATTTATTTTTTTACTTCAATTTTAGTCTCCCCCTCTAAACCGTAAGCTCCTTGTGGATGGGGGTTCTCTCTTCCAACTGTTGAATAGTACTCTCTGAAGCACTTAGTACAGGGCTCTGAGCATGGCAAGTGCCCAAAGAATACCATTGAATACCAGTGTCAATCAACTGATTGTGAAATCACTTATATGTAGAGAAATGAGTGTTGGAGGGTAAAAATACATGAATATTCATTATAATCATAAATTGCCCCAGTTTGCTTCATAACACTGTGGGTAAAGATATTTTCTATCCATTGCCGAATTGTACTTTCCAAGCACTTAGTACAGTGCTCTGCACACAGTACTCACTCAATAAATATGAGATGGAATGAATGAATGAACACTGAAATAGGGGTGGAGCTATTAAGCAGAGTCATAGAAGAATTAAATTTCTCAAGAATGGAAGGAGGAGGGAAAAAGAGTGGAAGAAGAATAGGATGATAAGAAAGGGGAAAGTAAGCAGGTACCTGAGACTGCATTAATCAATCAATAGATGGAATTCACTGAGTAGTTGCTCTGTGCAGAGCACTGTACTAAGCACTTGGGAAAATAAAATACAGTTAGTAGAAGTGATCCCTGCCCACAAAGAGCTTACAGTCTCATAGCCTAGTGGATAGAGCGTGGACCTGGGAGGCAGAAGGACCTGGGTGTTAATCTCAGCTTGTCCACTTGTCTGCTGTGTGACCTTGGGCAAGTCGCTTCACTTCTCTGTGCTTGAGTTACCTCAGGTCTAAAATGGGGATTAAGATTGTGAGCCCCAAGTGGGACAGAGACTGTGTCCAACCCGATTTGCTTGTATCTATCCTAGTGCTTAAAACAGTGCATGGCACATGGTAAGTGCTTAACAAATGCCACTATCATTATTATTATTTTTATAGCATCTCTTACATCTATTGCCTCTCACTTAAGGTCTGAATAAATATTATAGGCACTCAATGAATTAATGCTACCCTGCCACACACACCACACATTCCTGCTGGGTTGTTCCAATTCTTATCTTTCTGCTCCTCCACCCCTATCTTTTGGAAGTCTTAATAAATATGGCACTTACGTACATCTCTAAAATTATATATTATTAATTATTAATTTATTAATGTCCTTCACCACTAGACTGTAAGCTCATTGAGGATAGGGAATGTGTCTAATAATAATAATGATGGTATTTGTTAATTTGTAAAGCGCTTACTATGTGGCAAGCACTGTTCTACGTGCTGGGGTAGATACAGGGTAATCAGGTTGTCCCATGTGAGGCTCACAATATTAATCCCATTTTACAGATGAGATAACTGAGGCACAGAGAAGTGAAGTGATTTGCCCAAGGTCACACAACAGACAAGTGGAAGAGCCAGGATTAGAGTCTATCAACTCTGTGGCATTGTACTCTCCCAAGTGCTTAGTTCAGTGTTCTGCACCCAGTTAGCACTTAATACATCCAATTGATTGATTGATTCATGGATTAACTGTGCCCATCTGCTTGGTCAGTTCTCACCTCTCCTTCGCTATATCTACTTGCAGTCATGTAGTGCCAAAGAGAACCTTTCATATCAGTAACATAAACCATTCCTGTTTTCTGGAAAAACACTAGTTCTCTAGATCTCTTCTTACTTCTCTGATCCATCCTTTCTCAATCCTTTTTACTCGCTGTTCCTCTACTTCCTATCCCCTATCTGTGTGTGTGGGGGGAGGGTGTGTGTGTGTGTGTGTGTGTGTGTGTGTGTGTGTGTATTCATTAAGGGTCAGTTCTGCATCTCCTCTTCTTATTCTGCAATCATTCTTTTAGGGAGTTCATCTGCTCTCACAACTTCAACTACCAACTCTACTAGGATGATTCCCAAATCTACCTCACTATCCATCACTTCTCTCTTTCTCAGGAGTCTCACATCTTCCTCTACTTCCAGGACAACTGTGCTTAGTTGTCCTCCTCCCATCCCAAACTCAAAATGTTCAATCCTGAACTCATCTTCCTTCCCAAATTCTCTCCCTCCAGAAATCCCCCATCATTGTTGACAATGTTACCATCTTCCCCATCATCAAGCCTGCAATCTTGGCTTTATCCTGGGTTTCCTTTCAACCTCCATATTCAGTCTTTCACAAGTTCCTGTCAGTTCTTCCTTCAGAGCATCTCCAGAATTCACCCCTTCTACTCCATCCATATTGCTACATAGCTAGTCCAAGAACTTGACATATCTCTACTAGACTAGTGAAACAACCTTTCACAAACCTCCTCACCTTCTTTCCAGCCCAGACTTCAATCGTCTGCCTAGGACATTTTTCTATAACATCCTTCTGTACGTATCTCCCCACTCCTGCAAGTCCTCCAATGGTTGCCCATTCCTCTCTGCATTAAACAGAAACTCCTGTCTATCTAGACTGTAAGCTCTATATGGGCAGGGAATATGTCTGTTATAGTACTATATTGTACTTTTTCAAGTGTTCAGTGTTTTGCACACAGTGAGCACTAAATAAATACAATTAATTGATCATTTGATCATCTTTAAGGCTTTTCTGAAATGGCTTTTCCTCCAAGAAGTCTTTCTTGTCTAATCTCTCATCTGCCCACTCCCTGCCCCACCTCATCTTATTTCCCTCGCTTCTGCCAGTTCAGCACTTCCATGTGACCTCGGCACTTGGGGACTTACACACCCACACTGAACCTATCTTTAGATGCCATCTCTTTTAGTTTTAGTATTTCTTTAGCTAGATTGTAAACTTCATAAGGGCAAAGATCATGTCTACTACCTCAAATATGCTCCAAGCATTTAGTACAATATGCTGTACAGAATAAGTGCTTAGTGAATAGTATTGATGGACTGATTGATTGATATAAAACTCTAGTTAGGATGATATGGGAAGGGAGAACACCCAAAATGCTACTCGAAATTAAATGACTTCAAAATCATAGCCATCTTAATGGACTTTGTAAGACATATTGTCTTTTTGGTCCTTTCCCTCACACATTTACACACAGAATATAATAATCAATAAAATTAAATCATAGTGCTGTGGTAGTGGCTAGAGCAATACACAAATAAATTTTGTATGCCCACATGAAGTTATTCCCTGAATTTCCCTTGAAATATATTGAAAAGTTGAGCATTTTTAGATACCTATATTTAATGCAGATGGACATTACTGATGCAAAATGAAAGTGTTCATTATCTGATACCTATTTTTGGTCTTTTGAAATGAGCTCATAACCTGTGCCTCAAGCACTGTCAAGCTTCCAGTTTTAATATAGTATGGATTTGTACTATAGAGCTCAAACTAAAGCATATTTCTGCTGGATTATTTATGAATGAATTACTTGTTGGCTTGGTTCATATCCATGGAGCAGTGAGGATCGTTTCCTTCAGGGGAAAACACTACACTCCTAAATATGAAGCTCTCATTTTTCACCAAACAACCCCTTGGACTATAATTCAAACTTTTAGACCCATCACAAAAGAGAGTTCTAAGGGCTCCATCTTGCAAATCTGATTGGGAGAAAGGTTGTGGCTTTTTGCCCTAGCTCCATCCATCATAAGTGAAAGGGAATCAATGAGCTCTGCGGAGCATCGGAGTCTATGGACTTATCCAGAAGCGAAACTAGAACTGTTGGGCATAATGTCACTGGGAATGAAGATCTGGGTCACAAAGTCTGTCGCTGAAGTCAAAAGGTTAATGACAAGAGCTAAACTTGGGAAGCCTCATTATGGGTTCTTTTGTTAAGGAAGGGTGAGGGACAGATCTCACAGTGTAAGTCCTAGAAAGTGGAAGGAGTCTGTGTCCTGGAGCACAGGCTAACAGACAGAAGAGGGTAGCCTGGTTTAAAGGTGGGATGAAAAATATCCCTTTCGAACTGAAAGCAAAGAAAGGAAGGACTTCCTAGAGGGTAGGGACTACATTATTCAGAATCCAAACCTCCTTGGGCTTCTATGACAAAGTCAATAAATTGAGAGATCATTTGACCTTCCTCCTATTGTGCTGGGCATCAACTTTCAGGGCCAGACTATTTCGACTGCAGGCCAAGGAAATTCCCAGAATACCAGATGACTAGGTGGAGTTTCTAGAGTTGTGGCTTCTAGGGATTGGTGACCTCCTCTGTAATATCATCAAGTAGGCGGGGTTAAGGACAGGTCAGAGGTAAGAATAACAGTATTACTACTGTTTCCTCGCCCACTCATCGGAGAAATTGGAAAACACACTACTGTGTTCTGAGATCGTCCTGCCCAATTTTTATCCCAACACACACACACACACATGCACACCTTCATTATCAAAGATGGGGTGACTGACAGTGAGGTAATAGCCATAGCAGCCATATGTGTGAGTTTGAAAGACTAATGGGGAGTGTCCCTTCCATCCATCCAATTTGTACATAGAGATAGATCTTTCAGAATAACGAGTTGTCCCTGAACAGGCTCCCTCTTGGCATCTCCATCTTCTTTTCAGCATTTGATTGTGGAGAGCAACCCTATTGCCACCCTGAGTGCTGTCCATCAGACAGTTTAATCTACTATAGTAGGCATAACTGCCACCTACCCATCTTCAAAGCCCTCCTAAAATTGTATTTCCTCCAGGAAGCCTTCCTTGGTTCACTTCTAAACTCCCTATCCTACTGACTCTCCCGTCAACATCTCCTATGCATACCCCATAAACACCTGATGCTCACCCTACTCCCAGACCCACAGCACTTAGGTCCATATCCTTATCCTCTGTTATTTCCTTTATCTTTAATTTATGTTCATGTCTTTCTACCCCACTAAACTATAAGCTCCTAGAGAAAGTATCTACCAACTCTACTGTATTGTACAGTCCCAAGCAATGTATAGTGCTCTGAGTTGAGAGAAATATATTAGGATATAGTGCTCTGAACACAGTAAATGTTCAATAAATATCATTATTTAACGGATTGACTCTCAGTAAATATTCATTCATTCAATTATATTTATTGAGTGCTTACTGTGTGCAGAAATATCTTCATCATCAATGGTATGTATTGAGTGCTTATTATGTGCAGATCACTGTTCTAATTTCTTGGGAGAGTACAATACTATAGAGGTGGCCAGACATGCTCCCTGCCCACAACAAGCTTACAGTTTAGAGGGGGAGATGGACATTTACATAAATAAATAATTTTAAAATAGGTTCATGTAGATGCAAGATAATCACTTGGCCACAATCCCTGTCTCACATAGGGCTCACACTTTTAATCCCCATTTTACAGATGAGGCAACTGAAGCACAGAGAAGCTAAATGACTGCCCACAGTTAAACAGGAGACAAGTGGCAGAGGCAGGATCAGAACCCAGGTCCTCTGACTCCCAGGCCTGTGCTCTTTCCACTAGGCCATGCTGCTTCCCAATATCTTGGTGAGAGTGTGTGTGTGTGTGGTCTTGTATTTTTCTGTCTATTGTCTATGACTCTGGGTTCTGCATCTTGTTTCATCTCTCATTGTCTCTCCCTGTGTCTTCTAATAGTAATATCATAAATAATCAGTTTTTTGTGAAGCTATACTATGTGCCAAGCAGTCAAAGAGATTCGAGATAATTAGGTTGGACACAGTTCATTTCCCACAACTTAAATAGGAGGGAGAACAGTTAGTGAATCCCAATTATACAGATGAGGAAACTGCAGCACAGAAAAGTTAAGTGACTTGACCAAGGTCACACATCAGGCAACTAATGGAAGAAGGATTATAACCCAGATCCTCTGACTCAAAGGCTGATGTTCTTTCCACTAGCCCAGGCTGTCTCTCATTTTGTCTCTTTCTTTTTCTCACTTTGCCCTTCTGTGTCTATTTCCCTACCATGCTGCCTGAATCTATTCTCTCGAATGTCATTTTGAATTTGCTTCTGTTTTATTCTCTCTCTCCTGTTTTCTACTCCCTTCTAGTTGTACCCTCTGTCCCTGCCACTGTATCTGAAAGAAAACAGTAGAAATAGTTTTAGTTTACAATTCTATTTCATTCTCCATTCAACAATAATGGATTAGGCTACAAATTAATTAATGAAAAATACATCATTTGTTTGCAGCTTGTTTGAAGGGGGGCCCACACTAAAATCACAATCACAGTCCATTCAAAGAAGTGTGTTTGATATCACTGATTTGGCATATTCATTCATTCATTCAGTAGTATTTGTTGAGCACTTACTATGTGCAGAGCACTGTACTAAGCGCTTGGAATGTACAAATCAGTAACATTGCTTTCCAAAATTTTCTTCTGAAGAGCATTTCACCAAACTCTGCTAATGTTTGTGGGTGGGAAAATATCTAATAGCCTAGTAGATAGTACATGGGCCTGAGAGTCAGAAGGACCTGGTTTCTATTCCCAGCGCTGCCATTTGTCTGGGCAAGTCATTTAGCTTCTCTGTTTCTCAGTTATCTCATCTCTAAGATGGCGCTTAAGATTGTGAGTCTCTTGTGGAATGTGGACTATGTCCAAATTTATTAGATTTTCTCTACTGCTCAGTATAATGCTTGGCATATATTAATAACAGTAATTCTGGTACTTATTAATCGCTTACTATGTGCCAGGTACTGTACTAAGTGCTGGGGTGAGTAGAAGGAAATCAGGTTGGACACAGTCTCTGTCCTGCCTAGGGCTCACAGTCTTAACCCCCATTTTACAGATGAGGTCACTGAGGCTCAGAGAAGTGAAGTCACTTGCCCAAGGCCACAGAGCAGACAAATGGCAGAGCCAGGATGAAAACCCATGACCTTCTGAGCCCGTGCTCTTTCCATTAAGACACGAAGCACTCAACAAATGCCATAAAAAATAAGAAAAATACCACTGATTGCATTTTAGTACCATATCCCCTGGTAATCTTATGCTCAACTTGACGCAGAGAACAAGAAAATAAAACTGTCTCTTCCTATAGTGAACACAAGCTGGAAGGGACTGAAATTCATCCAAGTTCCTCTCCCTTATTGTCACACCAACCTATATCTTGTTTCATTCTAAATAATCTGCTCCCCACCTTACTGCTTAAAACCTTCCAATCCTTGGAGGTGACGATGTTTCTCGTTACCTATTTCTTTAGCTGAGGTATAGAAGATGTACTGCTGAACATTTCCCGAGAGACTGTTCCCTCCTTTCCTCTAATCAGTTGTGTCCTAGGCCCCACTACATTCTCATCCATTGTTGATGGTGAGCCTCAGGTCAGCATCAGCGGGGAGATTTAGTCCTTGGTTTTCTCTTTCACTTCTTTAATAAATACTCTTACTATTACTTCTGCCCGGACTTCCCACTGGGTGCAGCCTTGCAGCTGATCTAATATCTCCTTTAGCTCCACCACCAATGTCATAAAAGAGAAAAAGACTTTCATAGAGCTTTTACCATTTTTTATGATGCCCACCAGCTCTGTCCAGTTTGAGCAGGACACTGAGCACAGAGTGGAGTTATTGTTTTCCCTGGAACCAAAGCTCCAGCTGTCTCTCTTGCCTTGTTGACTTCCTTCTGCTCTCAACATTTAAGACAGGCCCCCACCCTGGGCTTCCCTTTCCTTGGACAGTGGCTTAGTGGCAAGAGCACAGGCTTTGGAGTCAGAGGACGTGGGTTCTAATCCCACTTGTCTGCTACTTGTCTGCTGTGTGACCCTGGGCAAGCCACTTAACCTCTCTGTGCCTCATTGATCTCATCTGTAAAATGGGAATTTAGACTGTGAGCTCCACCTGGGATAACCTGATACAACTGCACTACCCCAGCGTTCAGAACGGTGCTTGGCACATAGTAAGCACTTAACAAATACCACAATTAATTTTATTATCATAATTATTATTAAAGTTAGCTCACAACATCCCCATAATTATGGAGCAACTCACCTGGTCATGCAAGGAAAGAGTTAACTTTTCCCAAGCTCGACATTATCACCACCAGCCGAAGCATGTGGTGCTGAGTATGTCTAAGAAGCATGATGGTTTAGTGGAACACACAGGCTGGAGAGTTAGAGGATCTGGGTTCTAATCCCCTCACTGAGACTTAGTGGCTCTGTAACCTTGGGCAAGTTGCTTCATTTTTCTGTGCCTCGGTTTCATCACCTGTAAATGGGGACTCCACACCTGTTCTCCATCCTACTTAGACTGTGGGCCAGGGACTATGTCCAACCTGATTATCTTGTGTATGCCCCAATCCTTATTTCAATCCTTTGTGTTGTCCCCCATCACTGATACTTGGAGACAGTGAACATCGATGAGACCTATTTGGTGTTTCCTGTTCCCAGTCAACAATAGTTATTTACTGAATCCCGCTGATGCCCGGTACACCAGGGAAACCCTCCCCATCCCCACTTCACATCGGGGTGCCGCCTAATGGATGCACTCTCCAGTATTACTGAAGAATGGACCCCGATATGTACCATCCACCACCTATATTCAATAGTATTTATTGAGCGCTTACTATGTGCAGAGCACTGTACTAAGCACTTGGAATGTACAATTCGGCAACAGATAAGGACAATCCCTGCCCATTGACTGGCTTACAGTCTAATCGGGGGAGACAAACAGACAAGAACAGTAGTATTAAATAGAATCAAGGGGATGTACACCTCATTAAAATAAATAGGGTAATAAAAATATATACAAATAAGCAAACAAGCACAGTGCTGAGGGGAGGGGAAGGGAGGGGGGAGGAGCAGAGGGAAAGGGGGGGAAAAGGGGACTTAGCTGAGGGGAGGTGAAACGGGGCAGAAAGGGAGCAGAGGGAAAAGGGGAAGCTCAGTCTGGGAAGGCCTCTTGGAGGAGGTGAGCTCTCATAGGGCTTTGAAGAGAGGAAGAGAGTTAGTTTGGCAGAGGAAAGGAGAGAGGGCATTCCAGCACAGCAGGAGGATGTGGGCCAGGGGTCAACGGCGGGATAGGTGAGAATGGGGGACGGCGAGGAGGTGGGTGGCAGAGGAGCGGAGCCTATGAGGTGGGCAGTAGAAAGAGAGAAGGGAGGAAAGGTAGGAGGGGACAAGGTGATGGACAGCCTTGAAGCCTAGAGTGAAAAGTTTTTGTTTCATGCAGAGGTTGATAGGCAACCACTAGAGGTTTTTAAGAAGGGGAGTGATATGTTCAGAGAGTTTCTTCAGGAAGATGAGCCGGGCAGCGGAATGAAGAATAGACTGGAGAGGGGAGAGATGGGAGGAAGGGAGATCAGAGAGAAGGCTCACACAATAATCCAGCCGTGATATTATGAGAGTCTGTACCAGTAAGATAGCCATTTGGGTGTAGAGGAAAGGGCTGATCTTGGTGATATTATAAAGGTGAGACCGGCAGGTCTTGGTGACGGATTGGATGTGTGGGGTGAATGAGAGAGCCCAGTCAAGGATGACACCAAGGTTGCGGGCTTGAGAGACGGGAAGGATGGTCGTACCGTCCATAGTGACAGGGAAGTCAGGAAGAGGACAGGGTTTGGGAGGGAAGATAAGGAGCTATATAAACCTTCTTTCATGAGAAGCAGCATAGTCTAGTGGATAGAGTGCATAGAGTCCCAGAACAGTGCTTGGCACTTAGTAAGCACTTAACAAATACCATCATTATTATTAGAACACGGGCCTGGGTCAGAAGGTTGTGGGTTCTAATCCTGGATCCACCACCAGTCTGCTCTGTGACCTTAACTTCTCTGAGCCTTGGTTCCCTCATCCGCAAAATGGGATTAAGACTGTGAGCCCTATGTCGGACAGGGACTGTGTCTAACCCGATTATCTTGTATCTTCTCCAGCACTTAGAACAGTGCCTGGGACATAGTAAGCATTTAGTGAATGTTATTATTATGTCCATTGGTTGCCAGTATTTCCACTGGGTGTCCATTGGTCTTCTGCAACATCCCTATCCCTCCGTTGTTGGTTGATCAGGTCTAAGCAGTTTGGTGCCCATTTTGCTCCTCCAATATGGCAAGTGATGTTTCCTCCTACAGGCCTCTGCCCCTTGACATGGGCACTGCTTTGTTTCCTCTGCCAGTTTCCAGCCAGTTCCATTAGACTGCAGCCCCTCCCTTATGCTATAAATCCCACTAAAGCACAGCAGAGGTACCACAGTTCGGGTACCACAATCAGTTACAATTAGTAACAAAGTACACAGCATACTATGACATCCAACTGCGAGCCTTGTCTGTACATTCCCTCACATTTTATCATGTATTTTATTGATGCTGTCGTTTCTCTAAGGCCCCCTTTTAAACGGTGTCTCTCTTATCTTGTTTTGCCTCCATAAATCTGTCACTCCCTCCTCTGCTGTTTCCCAACCTCAATATTAATCCTTCTGTTTCTCTTAACACTCTTTACTCCCTCCCCAACACTTGGCAAATGGTAAGCCCTTAACAAATACCACACTGACTATTATTATGCTTCTGATCTTTTCTCTTGTGGAGAGAGCAAAAATCAAGCCTTGGGAGTCACTCTCTGATCTTGAGCATAGAGTCAGTCTCCCAGGGGCTCTCAGTGCTCAGGAATCAAATTCTATCCCCTCTTGCTGCACATTGACAGAAGGATCCACTCTGGTCCTCTCTTTAGGAGAGGCTGTGGAAAGGGGAAATAGGAGAAATGAGTCAAATCCCTCCTTCTTGACTGTCCGCCTCCAACTCCATGTCCATGCCCTTCCTTCCATATGGAAATTCCTCCCCCTTCAAGACTGCCATATCACAGCTCACTCCTGTTTCAAAGTCTTCCTGAAATCCCACCCTCACCAGAGACTTTCCCCAGTTAATTGTCTTCTTCTCAGGCCATATCCAGGGCATAATGACCAAAACACCACCCAGCCAGAATTTATGCATAAAAAGACACATTCCCAATTATGAATTATAGATTTTAATATCAGTGAGACCAGTGATCCTATCTACTACCTCTATTTTAATCCCCCAAATGCTTACTGTTACTATTGCATGTTATCCAACCTTGGCTTCACTGACTCTGTCCTCTTCTGGGTCTCCTCATCTCTCTGGCCATTCATTCTAAGTCTCCTTCACGGGCTTCTCCTCCCCCTCCCATCCCCTAACTGTATGGGTTCCTCTAGGGTCAGTTCCTGGTCCCCTTCTCTTCTTCATCTATACTCACTCCCTTGGTGAATTCATTCGCTCCCACAGATTCAACTATCATCTCTACACGGATGATACACAAATCTCTATCTCTTCCCTGATCTCTCTCTTTCCCTCCAGGCTTGCATCTCCTCCTTCCTTCAGGACATCTCTACTTGCATGTCCTCCCACCACATAAAATGCAACGTGTCCAAGACCGAGCTCCTTATCTTCCCTACCAAACCTCATCTGCCACAGAAACGTTCTGGGCATGTCACCTCCTCCTCAAAAATCTCAGTGGTTACCTATCAACCACCTTATCAAGCAAAAACTCCTCACTATTGGCTTCAAAGCTGTCCTTCACCTTGCCCTTCTTACCTCACTGCCCTCTCTCCTTATACAGCCCAGCCCGCACACTCTGCTTCTCTGCCGCTAACCTTTTCGCTATACCTCGTTCTCACCTGTCCCACTGTCGACCCCTGGTCCACATCCTACCTCTGGCCTGGAATGCCCTCCCTCCTCAAATCCACTAGACTAGCACACTTCCACCTTTCAAAGCCCTACTGAAAGCTCACCTCCTCCAGGAGGCCTTCCCAGACTAAGCCCCCCTTTTCTTCAGCCCTCCCACCTCCCCATTGCCTCAACTCACTCCCTTTCCTCTACCCCTTCCCCACCCCACAGCACTTGTATATATGTATGTACATATTTATAATTCAATTTTTTAATTAATGATGTGTATATATCTATAATTCTATTTATAATGATGCTACTGATGCCTGTTTAGTTGTTTTGATGTCTACCTCCCTCTTTTAGACAATGAGATTGTAATGGGCAGGGATTGTCTTTATTTGTTGTTGAATTGTACTTCCCAAGCTTAGTACAGTGCTCTGCACACAGTAAGTGCTCAATAAATATGATTGAATGAATGAATGAATGAGTACTGTGATCTGCACACAGTTAGCACTCAGTAATATACTATTGATGTTTTTGATCTGCACATGGTTAGCACTCAATAATATGTTATTGATTTTTTTTATGTACAACACACATATTTATTAAAATTATCTTTAAAGAGATAGTACAAGCTTCAAATCTGGGCCTCTTGGGACCCCAAAGAAGGGGATACCGTTAGAAAGACAGATAGAGGGTAATGTGCAGCATGTTGTGACCAGAGGGCATCCATGGTAATCTAGCCACTCAGCTATGCTCAAACTGACCCTTCCTTTTGTATGTGATAGATCCAGATGTAACATTTCTAGCCTGATCAAAAATGTACACTCTGGCCTGCAAAGAGGAGTTCAGCTGTTAATGATGGACATAGCAGTAGCATCAGAAGTGACAGGCGAAGTGGAAGAAGAAGCAAGTATGAGATTCTGCTCCACCATCCCAACTTTAATGGTTCCTACCTTAGGCTTGTTGGGTGGGTGGGGTAGGGACCTAAAAGCAGTATGGTGGTCCTGCCAAGTGTGGGATATCTGGTCACCTTACTTCCCTAGGGTCAATATCAAGTACCTCTGTGCATCAGAAGTTCTTGGGAAATTTTCACTTATGATGATAGCATATAGATTTTTAAAGGACTATTTCCTTGGGAAGCCAGTAAATTCTTTGTGCTCAAGACTAGGTTCTTTTCAGAATTTAAGCAGTAATTGGGACCATCATCAAAATGCACTTTGACGGTATTGCTGTGACAATATTGTTATTGGGGTATAATTAGTGATTGTTTACACCCTTCCAGCAGGGTGAGGGATTCTTCCTAACTGAAATTCAAAATAATCCAAGCGTATGATTCCCACAGTATACGCAGATCCCATCTGCTCCTGTAGGAGGAAAGTTTTTTCTGAGGACTGACCCTGTGAGATGATATGAGTATTCCCTCAATAATTTCAACACCACATTTTTCAGTCTTCATGTTAAAGGATGTTCAGAAATAGCAATCACAAGGTGTTCTTTCTAACTGTGAATGCTACAAGTTTCTTGGGACACGGCCTGGAGATCAGGGAAGAAGAAGAACCCTCATTCCAGATCTCAGTTTCTCATACCCAAAATATGCATGAACACAGTCTGTGGAACTGTGAAAATAGTGCGGACATCTCCCAAGTAGCTTGTCAGAGGGGCTCAATGGCCTTCTGAAAACTGCTAGTAACAATAATAATAATAAGAATAATGATAATAGTAATTAAGGTAATTTTTAGCCCTTACTTTGTGTTCTGGGGTATGTATGAAGTAATCAAGTCGGACACAATCTAAGTGGGAGACAGAACAGATATTTATTCTCCAATTAAAAAAGGAAGAAACAGAGGCATGGAGAAATTACATAACTTACCCATGATCACACAATAGACTGAGATTAGAATCCAAGCTTTCAGGTCCCAATCCTGTGTTCTTTTCACTTGGCCATGCTATTTCTCTGTTTTAATTCTTTATTCCAATGTTTTGGCCACCCTGTCTTCAGGGTTTCACCAGTCAGCTCGATGAACATGTGTTCTAGTTCATCATCGAAGAAATGGGCTATTTGGTAGCATCAGGTTCAGTAAGAAGCCCAATTTGATAGAAGAGAGCCAGATAGGTTAGCTTCATGATCATTCATAGCAGGTAGCAAGTCTTTGTACTTCATTTTCCAGGAAACCTTTCTCACTGAATTTCCAACATCCTAAACCATTCCACCCCTCTCAGAGATGCACTTGGAGAGTTTCCGGTACTCTACTTTTCTCAGGTACAGGAGGAAGATTCAAACAGAGCCTTATCCATTCAATTCCTAACTTGGGCAGTGGCTAGCAAGTGGAAGGCAGTCTGCTACAAGTCAAAATTCACCTGTGGTGGGCAGCAGAGTCATGGGAGAGAGTCGAGGGCTGAGACTCAAGTTTACTGCACAGAAGAAGACAGTGACAAACCACTTTTATATTTTTGCCAAGGGATCTCTGTGGATACACTACCAGAACAATTGCAGATGGTGTTGGGACATTCTGGGAGAAATGAGGCCATGGCATCGCTATGGTAGGAGATGACTCAACAGCTAAAGACAAGAGAAACCATTCCAACCCAACAGCCAACCTTAGCACTTATTCATTTCATGCCCATCTTCAGCACTTTGATATATACGTTTATTCAATCCTTTATCTATCTATTTCATCCCCGAAGTTCATCCTGCTGTGACCTTTTGCATTTTGGTTCTCCTTTCTGTTTTCACTACATGTAGATCATTTTTATTAGACTGTCTCCTCTATTAGGTTGTAGGCCTCTTGAGAGGAGGAAACTTGTATTTTCCTTCTGTTGTACTCTCCCAAATGCTTAATGCAGGGCTTAGTACTTTTTAGTTGCTCACTGATTGACTGATTGCTCTTTAGCTTTACTATAACTCAGAGGAAAGGAGACCTTAACCCTGAAAGGAGAAAGAGAAGAAACAGAGAAAAGAGAAGCAGAGAAATAGCATTGCCTAGTGGTTAAATCATGGACCTGGGAGTCAAAAGGACCTGGATTCTAAACCCAATTCCACCACTTGTCTGTTATACGACCTTGGACAAGTCACTGAACTTCTCTGTGTCTCAGTTCCCTTATCTGTAAAATGGGTACTAAGACTGTGAGACCCATGTGGGATATGGACTGTGTCCAACCTGATTAGCTCGTATTTCCTCCGGTCCTTAGTACAGTACTCGGCACATAGTAAACGCTTAATAAATACCATAAGAAGAAGAAGAACGGAAAGGAGAGATGATAAAATAGAAATTAAGTAACTATTACAATAAAAAAACTAACTTTGGAGGGCTATCCTTTCTTCACAGTTCTGAAAGAATGGGCATTTTATTCCTTATCTCAAGAAGAAGCAGGTTGAATGTTACCTTTCATAGTTTCGCATTTGATCTTGAGAATACAGCACCTACAACACTGCTGCTTTTTAAAGCCACTTCTTGGTTTAGATCAAGAGTCTTAGTCCTTTTCTCCTCTGATTTTTTTTCCCTTGTTTTGTAACCCTGTTCATTTTTGAGTTTCTCTACTCTGCTTCAAGCCACCATTCAGTATCTGGTCTTGGCTCCTCTTTTGTCTTTTCCTCAGTGACTAGGCCCTCGTCAGACAGAGCAGATCCCAGAGGTCCAAATTCACATTGTCCATCTTAGACACAAAGCCCTGTGTGTACTGGAGCTAGTCCCCGTGCAATGAAATGGGAAGATGGCACTTTAGTGTGGGTGGAAAGCTGAGAAAAAGCTCCCCACTTCAGAAATCATTCTATCAAAAAGCCTGTATGTGATCAGAACTACCCCCTCCTTCTCACTGATAAGGGAGGCCAACCTGCATTCCCAGGGACACTTTATCAATCAAACAATTATTATTATTTATTCATTGTATTTCTTAAGTGCTTATTATATGCCAGGCACTGTGTTCAGTGCTGGGGTAGATACAAGCTAATCAGGTTGGACACAGATCCTGTCCCACATGGGATTCACAGTCTTAATCCCCATTTTACAGCTGAGGTAACTGAGGTGCAGAGAAGTGAAGTGACTTGCCCAAGGTCACACAGCAGACAAATAGAATTGGGATTTGAACCCAGGGCCTCTGCCTCCCAGGCCTGTTGCTCTTTCCCCCTGGGCCACACTCCTCCTCCTGTCATGTCTTTCTTCCTGCCAGGAACTCCTTTTCCAGTCAAATTTGCCAGACCATAGATCTCCCAATCTTCAAAACCCTTCTGAAATCACATTACTTCCAGGAGGCCTTCCTCTATCACTTTTTCTTCTTTCCAGGTCTTAGTCTCCTCCTACCCCCACCCCAAAATACCACCTTAGCATTTCTGTGCAACTTCACACTTATCCACTCAGTTGCCCTTAGAATTTATGTTGCTATCTACCTAGCCTACTATTTAAACGCTTAATCATCTATCTGCAAATTAGTGTTTTCTTTCTCTTCTAACTGAAAATAATTTCATTTCAACTGCCGCTGCTAGAATGTAAGCTCCCTGAGTGCAGAGATCCTGTCTTCTACCTGTCAAGTCTTTGCAGGCAGGGAATGTGTCTACCGACTCCGTTATATTGCTATATTGTACTCTCCCAAGCACTTAGTACAGTACTCTGCACACAGTGCTCACTAAATACAATTGATTGATTGATTCTAATTCTACTGTAGTTTCTCAAATATTATTGATTTACTGATGGGCTACAATTAAGTACCACAATATGTTCTTAATTTTCACTGTGGCCACCACATATTCTAAAGGCAAACCAATTTGAAATTAGTCTAGTGATGAAAAATCACTACAGTTGAATATAATTCTTTATTAAACACATTGCAATATGCCCAGCACTAACGGTGGCTAGGGAAAGCAAAATGAAAGTAGATAGGTACTATTCAGACACATCCAAGAAGCTCACATTTAAAATGGCCATGAGATCACACACACACAAAAAAAATAAATTCTACTCTTTAAAGCACTTGATAATGTCCATAATTGCCACTGCATAACTGGTTAAGCAGTTCAGTTCCTCCAGGACCTTCTTAAGGCATTTATTAAGAGCCGACTATGTGCAGAGCACTCTGCTAAGTGCTTGGGAAAGTGAAATACAGTAGAGTCGGTAGACAGGATCCCTACCTTCTAGGGCCTTACAATGTAATAGGGAAGACAAATATTAAAATCAATTACAGATATGGCAAGTAACAGAAATTTACCTAAGCTCCATTAACATGTGTTCTACTCTATCAGATCCAAATCCTCTGATAACCTGGCAGGCCTGTTCTTGAAGAGTCGCTCATTAAGGAAGACTCAGACCGCAGCACAATCAGGATCCGGTGCAGGAACTCAACCGTCAATTCTGACACTGCGCTGTTTTCTAGTCAGCAGAAATGCAGTGTGGGAAGACTGTCCCCTCCCCCCCACCATGATACTATATCCCAAAACAGCTAGTGAAAATTCTTGCCATGAGAGACTTCTATGTAATAAATGCTGACTGGAGTAAAATATAGAATGAAAACACACAGGATTGAAGTGTTTACATCTGGATGATTCGCATGAACACAAATGTCATGGGGGAGAAATATTTCAACATTTTGTAGACACACATGGCAAAGGGCTGAGAGACACTAATGGAATTAAGTCCTTTCTATTTTGAGAGTTTTCCCTGGAAGAGGTGAATTTAAGTACAGCTTGGAATGATGATTGTTTGAATTTATCAAGTACTAGACCGTAAACTCCTTGTACATTGTAAGGTCCTTGTAGGCAGGAAACATTTCTTCCAACTCAGCTATATTGTATTCTGCCAAATGCTTAGTGCCTCCTCAAATCTGCCAAACTACCACACTTACCCCCCTCCCCTTCAAACCCCGAATGAAAGCTCGCCTACTCCAGGAGGCCTTCCTAGACTAAGGCCTCTTTTTCTCTGCTCGCTCTTCCGTGACAAGAGCCAAGATCTTCTTACTCCCAGACCAGCTCTCTGTCCACCAGATCATGCTGCCTCCTTAAGAAGGAAAAAGGGAAGGAGGAACAAGGCTCCTTTTGGTGAAAGCAAGCAGAGGGCATCTTTCCGACAGGAATGGGATGGGCTCCTTGTGGAGAACTGACAGGATAAAACTGGGCTTCTCTCTTTGCCCTCGGGGAATTGAACCAGATTGAAATAGGGTCTTTAATGAGTTGGGAAATAGTTTGGTCTCCAGCATTTCTCTCCTTAACTTAGTACTGGTTCACCTTCCCATTGTTACTGTTTCTAGAAGCGGGCTTTTCCTTCTCTGTCAACCTCCTCTGTCCTGCTTTTGACATGAGGCAGCCAATAAGAAGCTCTGCCCTGCATTCCTTCTCCCCTGGAGATTCACCCAGAAGCCCAGAGTAGTCCAGCTTCAGTCCATGATCAATGAGATGGCAGACTGATCGGATTCAGCAGTGCAATGTTAATCAAGGGCAACAGCTTTCCCTTTTCCATGATGAAGGGTCATGTCAGGGAAGATGTATGTGGTTGATTGTTTATGGGTGTCCTATGTTGGCAGTGATTAACGTCATAGCTGATCAGGGAAATTACCTGGAACAAGAGTTTCTAAAGAGATGCTGTACTGTATGGCATTCCCTCCGGGCCAATATTAATCAAAAAGCCTTCTGCCGATTCCTACTTATGCAGAAATCTTACTGCTACAGGGTTCCTGTGGGGGAAATATCATGGCCTAATCAAAAAAGCACAGGTCTAGGAATCAGGGAACCTGGTTTCAAATTCCAACTCTGCCACTTGCCTGCTGTGTGACCTTGGACAATCACTTACCTTCTCGGTGCTTCAGTTCCTCGTCTCACTTAGACTGAGAAACCCCACGAGGGACAAGGACTGTATCAAACCTGATTATCTTGTATCTACCCCAGTGCTAATTACAGAGCTTGGCACCCAGGAGATGTGTAACAAGTATTATAACGCTAGAGTATGTCTCTGGTTTGGTGATGTGTCATGGAGCTTCTTGTGGTCAGGGAATGTGCCTGTTTCTTGTCATACTGTCCTCTCCCAAGTACTTAGTACAGTGTTTTGTACACAGTAAGCACCCAGTAAGTACAATTGAATGAATGAATGACAACAAGGCTAAGTTTCTGGATACTGATCTCATTTCAGAGAGGTACACCTTTCCATTAGATGAGAATATAAATGGTTTCAACTCTGTTAAAGAATACACCTTTAGAGGTGGTTACAAATGTTTTTAGTAAATAGATAAGCAGTGTGACCTACAGGACAAAGCCCAGGATGGGAGTCAGGGGAACTGGGTTCTTCTAGATTGTGAGCCCATCGTTGGGTAGGGATGGTCTCTATCTATTGTTGAATTGCACTTTCCAAGCACTTAGTACAGTGTTCTGCACACAGTAAGTGCTCAATAAATACAAGTGAATGAATGAATAATCCTAGCTCTGCCACTTATCTACTGAGTGATCTTGCATGAGTCATCTAACTTCTCTGCAACTCAGCTTCCTCCACTGCAAACTGGGGAGTAAGCACTTGATCTCCTTCCCTGCTATTCTGAGAGCCTCATGATTGTATTGTAATTACCCAAGGGCTCAGCACATAGTAAATGCTTAATGAATACCATGTTTTAAAAAAGAGTCATGACAGATTCATTCATTCATTCATTCAATAGTATTTATTGAGTGCTTACTATGTGCAGAGCACTGTACTAAGTGCTTGGAATGTCCGCTCAACTGTATATATTTTCGTTACCCTATTTATTTTGTTAATGAATTGTACATCGCCTTGATTCTATTTAGTTGCCATTGTTTTTACGAGATGTTCTTCCCCTTGACGTTGTTTAGTGCCATTGTTCTTGTCTGTCCGTCTCCCCCGATTAGACTGTAAGCCCGTCAAACGGCAGGGACTGTCTCTATCTGTTGCCGACTTGTTCATCCCAAGCGCTTAGTACAGTGCTCTGCACATAGTAAGCGCTCAATAAATACTATTGAATGAATGAATGAATGTACAATTTGGCAACAGATAGAGACAATCCCTGCCCTGTGATGGGCTTACAGTCTAATCGGGGGAGACAGACAAGAAAGTAGCAATAAATAGAATCAAGGGAATGTACACCTCATGAACAAAATAAATAGAGTAATAAAAATGTATACAAATGAGCACAGTGATGAGGGGAGGGGAAGGAAGAGGGAGAGGAGCAGAGGGAAATGGGCTTAGCTGACGGGAGGTGAAAGGGGGAAGGGAGAGGGAGAAGAGGGCGGAGGAGGAGCAGAGAGGTAACAGAGGGAGTAGAGGGAAAAGAGGAAGCTCAGTCTGGGAAGGCGTCTTGGAGGAGGTGAGCTCTCAGTAGGGCTTTGAAGAGGGAAACAGAGTTAGTTTGGCAGAGGTGAGGAGAGAGGGCATTCCAGGATAGTGCTAGGACGTGGGCCAGAGGTCGACAGTGGGATAGGTGTGAATGGGGGATGGTGAGGAGGTGAGCGACAGAGGAGGGGAGCATGCGGGGTGGGTAGCAGAAAGAGAGAAGGGAGTTGAGGTAGGAGGGGACAAGGTGATGGAGAGCCTTGAAGCCCAGAGTGAGAAGTTTTTGTTCCGTGCAGAGGTTGATGGGCAACCACTGGAGGATTTTAAGGAGGGGAGTGACATGCCCAGAGTGTTTCTGCAGGAGGATGATCCAGGCAGCAGAATGAAGAATAGACTGGAGTGGGGAGAGACAGGAGGAAGGGAAATCCGAGAGAAGGCTGACACATTAATCCAGCCAGAATATCATGAGAGCTTGTACTAGCATGATAGCCATTTGGATGGAGAGGAAAAGGTGGATCTTGGCGATATTGTGAGGGTGAGACCAGCAGGCTTTGGTGACAGATTGGATGTGTAGGGTGAATTCATTCATTCAATAGTATTTATTGAGCGCTTACTATGTGCAGAGCACTGTACTAAGCACTTGGAATGTACAAATCGGCAACAGATACAGTCCCTGCCCTTTGATGGGGAGATAGGCAGACAAGAACAATGGCAATAAATAGAGTCAAGGGGAAGAACATCTCATAAAAACAATGGCAAATAAATAGAATCAGGGTGATGTACATCTCATTAAGCAAAATAAATAGGGTGATGAAGATATATACAGTTGAGCGGATGAGTACAGTGCTGAGGGGGTGGGACGGGAGAGGGGGAGGAGCAGAGGGAAAGGGGGGAGAAGAGAGTTTAGCTGGGGAGAGGTGAAGGGGGGGCTAAAGGGAGCAGAGGGAAAAAGGGGGGAGCTCAGTCTGGGAAGGCCTCTTGGAGGAGGTGAGCTTTAAGTAGGGATTTGAAGAGGGGAAGAGAATTAGATTGTCGGAGGTGAGGAGGGAGGGTGTTCCAGGACCGCAGGAGGACGTGGCCCAGGAGTCAATGGCGGGATAGGCGAAAACGAGGGACGGTGAGGAGGTTGGCGGCAGAGGAGCGGAGCATGAGGGGTGGGCAGTAGAAAGAGAGAAGGGAGGAGAGGTAGGAAGGGGCAAGATGATGGAGAGCCTTGAAGCCTAGAGTGAGGAGTTTTTGTTTTGAGCGGAGGTTGATAGGCAACCACTGGAGGTTTTTAAGAAGGGGAGTGACATGCCCAGAGCGTTTCTGCAGGAAGATGAGCCGGGCAGCAGAGTGAAGAATAGACTGGAGCGGGGCAAGAGAGGAGGAAGGGAGATCAGAGAGAAGGCTGACACAGTAGTCTAGCCAGGATATTACGAGAGCCTGTAGCAGTAAGGTAGCCGTTTGGGTGGAGAGGAAAGGGCGGATCTTGGCGATATTGTAAAGGTGAGACCGGCAGGTCTTGGTAACGGATTGGATGTGTGGGGTGAATGAGAGAGATGAGTCAAAGATGACACCGAGGATGTGGGCCTGAGAGACGGGAAGGATGGTCGTACCATCCATGGTGATAGGGAAGTCTGGGAGAGGACCGGGCTTGGGAGGGAAGAGGAGGAGCTCAGTTTCAGGACATGTTGAGTTTTAGGTGGTGGGCAGACATCCAGGTGGAGACGTCCTGGAGGCAGGAGGAGATAAGAGCCTGAAGGGAGGGGGAGAGAACAGGGGAGGAGATGTAGATTTGGGTGTCATCTGCATAGAGATGATATTTGAAGCCATGGGAGCGAAAGTTGAAGCCGTGGGAGTGAACAATAAATAAATCAGATAAATCAACTACTAATTGATTGCATCTCCTGATTTATTCACATATCCATCATTAACTACTGTGGTAGCACAGGTAATTGAAAAGCACTTTTAATCCAAAACAACATATTTTGGTCACCACATGATATAGAGGGAAATGTTACAAAATGTTTAGCTTAAATTATCAAAAAGTTTAAAAATGTGAATTATAGTTACCATACCAAGTTCTGTGATGGACTGTGGTCCATAACAACCATCAGCAAGGGAAAAGAGCCAGAACTGATGATCAGACAAAAGAGAGAACTCATTCATTTGTAATAATGATAAGAATAATAATCATGATAATGGTATTTATTAAGCACTTACTATATACCAGGCTCCATACTAAGTACTGGGATGGATACAAGCAAATCGGGTTGGACCCAGTCCCTGTCCCACATAAAGCTCACAGTCTCAATCCCAGTTTAGAGAAGCAATGTGGCTTAGTGGAAAGAGCATGGGCTCGGGGAGTCAGGACGCATGTTCTAATCCCGCTCCACCACTTGTCAGCTGGGTGACCTTGGGCAAGTCACGTCACTTCTCTGTGCCTCAGTTCCCTCATCTGTAAAATGGGGATTAAGACTGTGAGTCCCACGTGGGACAACCCGATTATCCAGTATCTACTCTAGCGCTCCAGTGTTTGGCACATAAGAAGTGCTTAACAAATACCAACATTATTAGTGTTATTATTATTTTTGTAGTAAGTGCTTAACACATGCCATCTGAAAAAAAACCCAAAAAAGCCCTCTTGGATTAAAGGTAAATGGCTTGACTCAGTCTTATTTCTACCAAATTCCCTCTTTGTGACCTTGAGTAGGGCACTTAACCTTTCTGTGCCTCAGTGTCCCTGTCTCTGAAATAATGAAAATATCTTCCTGTCCTTATCTTATAGGGCTGGTAAGAGGACAAAGTAAGATAGTTGAACTGAAAATACTTTGGAAAACATAAGTTATTAAAATATTCAAGGATTAATCCATACTTTATTTTGTAATGACTCCCTTCAATACAATAAAAAGACACTATCATTTCCTTAATCCTGATTTGTCTGTTCTCCATTGTCACCACTTTTCTGTCCTCTGTTCACCCACGGCTTTTTTAATCCCAAATAAAATACTGACAATGTTTTTCTGGTGGTTAAATAATTGACCAACTGTAATTAAGAATATTTTTCTACCTAGTATTTCTTCTGCCTTTAAAGATACAGGCACCTAGCAAAATGCAATCGACAGTAATAAATTCACATCCTTCTACACTGAGGTCGCATTCATTCAATCATTCAATCAGTCATACATTGAGCACTTACTTTGTGCAGAGAACTATACTAAGCACTTGGAAGAGTAGAATATAATAGAGTTGGTAGACATGTTCCCTCCCTACAAGGAGTTTACAGTCTAGAGAGCAGAGATAGACCTTTATATAAATACATAAATAAATTGTGCAGGTGTATATTAATGCTGTGGGGCTGATGGTGGAGTGAATAAAGGGTGCAATCCAAATGCAAGAGTAATGTAGAAAAGGAAATGAGAGCTTTGTCAGAGAAGGCCTCTTGGAGGAGATGTTCTATTAAGAAGGCTTTGAAGATAGGGAGAGTGACCATCTGATGTATATTGAGAGAGAGGGCATTCCAGGTCTGAAGCAGGATGTGGGCAAGAGGATGGTGGTGAGGTAGACAAGATTGAGATACATTGAGTAGTTGGCATTAGAAGAGCATAGCATGTGGGTTGTGTTGTAATAAGAATTCAGAGAGACAAAGTAGGAGGGGACAAGGTGATTGAGTGGGTTAAAGCCAATGGTAAGGAATTTCTGTTTGGATGCCGAGGTGGATGGGCAACAGTGAAAGTTCTTAAGCAGTCGAGAAATGTGGACTGAACAGTTTTGTGGGAAAATGATACCAGCATCAGAGTCAAGTGTATAGATTGAAGTGGGGAGAGACCGGAGGCAGGGGGTCAGTGAGGTGGTTGATGCAGTAGTCAAGGAGGGATAGGATCAGCTGGATAGGACAGAACTGACCCCCACAGTAGGGGCAGTGGGGCAAAATCTACCTAGGACAGGCAAGGTTTCCTCCACCAGAACAGGAGTCTGATACAAATCAAAGCATCTCTATCCCAGTTCCTCGGGAGGGACTGTGCCTTCCCAAGCATGTCTCTCCTTATCCCTCCGGGGGACAGAAAGGCCACTCCAGAAGAAGCGGACAGGATGACAGCATGGCGTAATGGATAGAGCATGGGCCTGGGAGTCAGAAGGTCATGGGTTCTAATGCCGACTCTGTGACTTGTCTGCTGTGTGACCCCTGGGCAAGTCACTTTACTTCTCTGTGCCTCAGTTCCCTCATCTGTAAAATGGGGATTGAGACTGTGAGTCCCACGGGGGACAAGAACTGTATCCAACCTGATTGGCTTGAATCCAACCCAGCCCTTAGTACAGTGCCTAGCCCATAGTAAGCGCTTATCAAATACCACAATTATTATTATGGAGTTTCTGCTATGTGGATGGATGGGGTCAGGGAGGCTCTTGCAGTAGGGGCAGGGGGATGGAACCTCCACGGCAGCTGTGTGGATAGGGGAAAGAGAGGCTGCTGGTGGGGGCAGGAGGGATTAAACCTCTGGTTCAGGCTGGGTGGGTGGAGGGGGTCAGAGAGGCTGCTCTGGCAGGGGCAGGGGATAGAGTACAGCAGGGGCAGGGGAATTAAGTTTCTGGTGCATCTGGGGAAAGGGCCTCACTGGGGAATTATGTGGGGAGAGGGTGCCAGGCTGCCATCAGCTTGGGTACCATGATTGGCGGAGATCAATCGTAGGGGAGGCGGTGCCATGTTGGATCATGATTCAGCTCCTTCTCTTGGGGATAGGTAGATCCGATAGGTTCCTCAGACACATTCATAATCCAAACAAATACCTCTGCTGAGAAGCAGCTCGGCTTAGTGTCAAGTCAGCATGGACTATTGAAAAGTCCATTGATAACAGGCCTGGGAGAAAGAGGAGCTGGGTTCTAATCCCGGCTCTACCACACGTGTGCTGTGTGATCTCAGGCAAGTCATTTAGCTTCTCTGGGCCTCTATTACCTCATCTGTAAAATGGGATTCTGTCAATCAAAGACACGGCAGACACTTAAGTTTCTACTGCACGGAATAAGACAATGGTAAACCACATCCACATATATACATATTTTTTTACCAAGAAAACTCTATGGATAGAAGTCCATAAAGTCATTATGAATCATAAACCATTTGATGCCATTTGACAGAATTCGATTTAAGATGGTGAGGTCCACGTGGGAAATGGACTGTGTCCAACCTGATTAGCTTGTATCTACCCCTGTGCTAATATGGTTCCTGGCACATAGTAAGTGCTTAACGTGTACCATTAAAAAAAATTGCACATCTATCACGTACCTCATAAGTGCCTTGATATCTCTAACAGGAAGAAAGGCAAAGTCATTTAACCCCTGCCTTCAGGACTGCTAAATAGTACTGGTGCCATAATGCCCGAGACCAAGTGCATTCTGCCAAGATCCTGTCCTTGGGTCCACTGAGGCCGGCCAGGATTCTGAAGAGGAATTTACCTTTCAGTGCTGCCAAGCTGGCCGTGAGGTTGGCACTCTGCCACTCTCCGGATTGGGCGGCTCTAGGTGATGATTTCCAAGCTAGGTGTCCGGTCGAGAGGCAGCCTTCTTCCCAGCTATTAGCTTCCCAGTCCAAAATACTCCAGTCCCAGGTCTTGCCCCCTTCCCCAGTTTTCAAGCCCTTCTCTTTTCATTCCACTCTTGTAAAGTGCCACCAAGTTCAGTCTTAGTGGGTGGTACAGTGGATGGAGACATACGGTGAACCCAGTGGCATCTCCCTCAATCTTGAGGGCCCATTAATGTCAGATGGGCCAGCCAACAGGAATAGGGGGCTGTGATTAGGCAGCCTGTGAATCTTATTAGGAGAAAGGCAAAGTAATCAGCTCCAGGTGCTGCAACCATAGAGAAGCAGCATGACTTAGTGGCAAGAGGACTGGCTTGGGAGTCAGAGGTTGGGTTCTAATCCCAGCTCACCACTGATCAGCTGTGTGACTTTGGGCATGTCACTTAACTTCTCTGTGCCACAGTTCCCTCATCTGTAAAATGGGGATTAAGACTGTGAGCCCTACGTGGGACAACCTGATTGCCTTGTATATGCCCCAGTGCTTAGAACAGTGCTTGGCACATAGTAAGCACTTAACAAATACCAACATTGTTATCAATCAGCCAGTAGATCCATGGTATTTAATGAGCACTTAATGTGTACAGATTGCTGTACTAAGTGCTTGGGAGAGTAATAATTATGATAATATTGGTTAAGCATTTACTATGTGCCAGGCACTGTACTAAGCATTAGAGTAGAAATAAGGTAATCAGGTTGGACACAGCTGCTATCCCACATAGGGCTCACAGTTTTAATTCCAATTTTACAGATGAGGTAACTGAGGCCTAGAGAAATGAAGTGACTTTCCCAAGGTCACAGAGCAGACAAGTGGTGGATGCGGAATTAGAACCCAAGTCCTTCTGACTGTCAGGCCCTTGTTCTATCCTTTGGGGAACACTGCTTCCCTAACAGTACTTGTACTTTCCAAGCACTTAGTACAGTGCTCTGCACACAGTAAGCACTTAGTAAATATGATAGAATGAATTGAATGAATGAATAACAAGACAATAGAGTGAGTAGACATGATCTCTGCCCACAAGGAGCTCTAGACTGCAAGCTCACTGCGGACAGGAAGTGTGCCTGTGACATTGTTGTGGCATACTCTCCCACGTGTTTAGTACAGTGTCCTGCACACAGTAAATGCTAAATAAATATAATTGATTGATTGGAAGACAGTCCTAGAAATAAACTACAGGTAGGCAAAATGACAGGATAGAAGAATATATACATATGTGCTTTGAAGGTGAGGGCACGGTGAATATCAAATGCTTAAAGGGTACAGCTCCAGGTGGATAGGTGACCGAGAAGAGAGAGGGAGTAGGAGAAATGAGGTCTTCTTTAGGAAGGCCTCTTGGAGAAGGTGTGATTTTATGGGGCCTAAAAGGTGGGTTGAGTGACAGTCTGTGGGATATGAAGAGGGAGGGAGTTCCAGCCTACAGGGAGGATGTGGGCAAGCGGTCGGTGGCAGGATTGACGAGATAGAGAGATAGAGAATAGGTTGGCTTTAGAGGAGCGAAGGGTGCCAATTGGGTTATAGTAAATCAACAAAGTAAGGCAGGTGGGTAGAGCTGACGAGTGTCCTAAGGCTGATGGCATCTATCTGCTAAAGATATCTAGCATGATAAAATCAGATCTTGTTGTGGACAGACTTGTCTACCTCACCCCTCTCCCTTCTGCCATAGCCACATGCCCTGAAATGGGCTTTGTCATTCTCAGGACCACCCTAGGATTTGAAGAACTGCTTGACTATCGGGCTGCAGCAACTGCAAAGTGTGCCTTGGGAACAAGAAAGGAGATTGATTTTATTTGCTGTTTGTTCAATGGACCCCCTTACTGAGGCCCAGATTTCTCCACGTCCAGGCTCAGGACTTTCCTCGTTGGCCAAGCAGGCTGCTGTATTTCAGGGTAGAGGGTATGACCTGGATATTCGTACCCCAGCCATCTGGCTTGTAAATCCTGGCGCTTCACTCACTGTTGGTTCCACTGCAACTCCTGCCTGTTGGCTCACTTTGACATGGAAGGGCACCAACCTTTGGGAGACAAAAGAGTCTTTCAAGAAATTCAAATTGATGGTGATTCCCTCTTGAAACTAAGAGAGAGACTTTGGCAGCACCCAAGGAGTTGAAAACATCGGTAGCTCTAAGGTAGTAGGAAGAGCTGGATTGAGAATTAAGGAGAGGGAGGCGTGACTTTGTGCGGAAATCCACACTCCCCCCGGATAGCTTAGAAGAAGCCAAGCTAGTGGCTACCAAGATCTGGAAAGTTCCTGAACAATGAACTAAAACATCAGGCTACACACTAGGGGCTGCCTAGGTTCAGCCTGGGCCTTTGAGAACTGGAGAGTAGGGCCCAGAGAAAAATGGAAATCTCTCTGTCTGCAGGAAGGGTTTCTGATGAACCATTCCAGTCAGAAAGGAGCTACCCGATTTAACAAGCCAGATGGCTGGGGCTTGGAGATCCAGGTCATACCCTTTACCCTTGAAATACACCGGCCAACTCGACCAACAAGAAAAGTCCTGAGCCTGAACCCGGAGAAGTATAGGCTTCAGCAAGGGGTTCGTCACTGAAATGGGGTCCGGTGATCCCAGTATTGCAAAGTCCTGTCTGTGCAACCTACATCTACTGTACTGTAATAATAATAATGATAACTGTGGCATTTATTAAGCATTTACTAGGTACCAGGCACTGTTCTAAGCGCTGGGGTGGATACAAGCAAATAGAGTTGACAGAGTCCCTCTCCCACATGAGGCTCACAGTCTTATTCCCCACTTTACAGATGAAGTAACTGAGGCACAGAGAAGTGAAGTCACAAGCCCAAGGTCAAACAACAGACTGGTGGTGGAGCTGAATTAGAACCCAGGGGCTTCTGACAACAAAGTCCATGTTTTATCCACTAGACCACGCTGCTTCTGTACTGTACAGCTACAGCTTCTACACAGACTACTTTCTTCTGGCTGTATTTACCTACCCGTCATATTGGAAGACCTCACTGAGGCAGAAATTCACTTGTGAATTCATGTGTGGCTGAGAAGGTCAATGTGGGACCCACAGTCCTGACTGTGTTGTGCACACAAAAATGGCTGTACCTTTCCGCCTTGTCATGCATAATTTTTGGAGCGCCCACAGCAGTTTTAACTTTTTTTTGTCTCTCCTTCCTTACACAACATCTCTAATAAGGTTACTAGGACATCTCTCCTTGGATGTCCCACAGACACCTCAAAATTAACATGACCAAAAGAGATCTCCTTATAGTCCCCCACAAACCCTGATCTTGCCCTGTCTTTGCTGATGTAGACAACATCACTATCTTATCTGTCTCACAAGCCCGAAATCTTGCCATTATCTTTGTCTCATCTCTATCATTCGACCCACTTATTCAGTCTGTCTCCAAATCCTGTAAGTGTCAACCTTTCAAAACATCACTAAAAATCCACCCTTACCTCTCCATCCAAATGGCTACTTTGGGGATCCAAGCACTTAGAATATTCGGCATCAGCCTCTTTGCTTACTCCTTGGCCTTCTGTCTCTCACCCCTCCAATCCTCACTTTATTCTGCTGCCTGGATCATTTTTATAAAACAACATTCCTTTCACATCTCCCCACTTCTTGAAAACCTCTAATGTTTGTCAATCCACCTCCACATCAAATGGAACACATCAACCTTACTGTTGGTTTTAAATCCCTAGATCAGCTCACACCTTCCTCTTCATTCATTTATTTAATTGTATCTATTGAGCACTTACTGTGTGCAGACCACTGTTCTAAGCACTTGGGAAAGCAAGATATAACAATGAACAGACATATCCCCTGCTCACAACCAGTTTACTTCTATCTGATCTCACTGATTTTCCTACCACAACCCACCCCACACATGCCACTCCTCTAATAACAAACTACTCTCTGTACCTTGGTCTCATCTATCTTGCTGCTAATTCCTTACCTATATTCTCCCTCTGGTCTTGAACTTCCTGGCCCTTTGTATAAGACAGACCATCACTCTCTTCACCTTCAAAGCCTTGTTTAAATTCCATCTCCTTCAAGAGGCCTCCCCTAATAATGCCCTATTTCCCCTATTCCATCTCCAAATTGAATCTTTTAGGCATTTGTATCTGTGCCCTTTAAGTCCTTGATATTCACCTCACCCACAGCCCACAGCACTTATGTACTTATCCATAATTTTATTTTAATGTCTGTATCCCCTTCTAGTTATTCCCTCAGTGGGCAGGGAATCTGTTTACCAATTCCGCTGTACTGTACTCGCTCAAGGACTTTGAACAATGCTCTTCACACGGTATTCACTCAATAAAAATGATTGATCAATTGATTGCAAACCTTTTGTTCTACAAGAGACACTCCTTTCCTGATAGCAGTATAGTCTTTTGGTCTTTCTCAGTGGTTGACTTCCAGTTGACAGTTGGGATGCAGCAGTGTCTTTGGTTTTACTTCATGTGTCCTTAAAATGTTTCCTCTGCCCTCCTATCAGTTTCCCGATTTCAGTTCTCCATGTAGCAGTTTCTTGGGATCGCTGATGTTGCTCATTCACTTCTCATTTGCTACTCAGAGTATCTCTGTTTAGGTGAGCATAGCTTTAGATCTAAGAGACTGTCTACTTTCCACACTTTCTTTGGCTACTCTGGATATTCTTTGACAACAACCAAAACCCACCTTCCCCACCCCCAAATTCGCTGAACAAGCTCCTTTAGACTGTAAGCTCGTTGTGGGATGGGAATATACTTATTTACTGTTGTACTGTGCTCTTCCAAGTGCTTAGTATAATATTCTGAATACAGTAAGGACTCAGAAAATAGCACTGAAAGAACATTTCTCCTTTGGCCCAGAATAAAGAAGCAGCCAATGTTTAGACAGTTAAAAAGCATGCCATTTTTGTTTTCAAATGTGGGTTGGTTAGTTGAATTATCCTTTTGAAAATATTATGGACCTTGAATTTTCATTCAGGTAAGACTTAGACTTTTGTGCTTCTCAGAATAGAACCCATTGTTTTGGTGTCATTTAAGGAAGCACTGACCTTTGAGGATTTCTCAAGTGATTCTGAAAGCTGAGATTGCTTGGACCTTATGAATGACCAGAATATGAAGAACTCAGACATTTCCAGTACTCCATTTTGTTGTGGAGGGTAACCTTGCAAATCTATTTCCTTTCCCCAATTAAGCCCTCTTTTCCCTCGCTTACTCTCCTTTCTGCATCATCTATGTTCTTAGATCTGTGCCCTCTGAACATTTGATGTTCACCCCACCCCCAAGCCCAAAGTCCTTCTGTACATATCTTTAAATTATATATTACAAATTAGTTATTCATATTAATGCCTTTCTCCACTTCTAGACTAGAAGCTCATTAAGGGCAGGAAACCTGCCTTGGTAATTCTTCTGCATTATACTCTCCCAAGTGCTTGATAATGTGCTCTGCACATAGTAAGTGCTCAGTGACTATCGTGGATTGATTGATTGATTGATTTTTCATCTTATGTTTCATCCCCTAATGGCGAAGTGCTTCCTCAAGAGGAAGCAAGAACGTGCTACCTCTGACTGTGGTGAACGGGCGGCAGGCCACTTTACTAGTGGCTATTTGTGATCCCATGAACAATGATGAAGAAAAAGAAGAAACTCACAAAGACACTGATGTGATCTACTTGACAGGTGGTTACTGGCCCTTGGGGTAGAGCATGGAGGGAGATATGGCCTTCTGCCCCTGCTCTAACCTGTACCGGGCCTGGACTAATCAATGACTGCCACATAGAGCTACAGCTGCTATGTCTAACACAGATAAGAGTCACTTTGAATCACTAAAAAGGAAGCAGGAGAAAGCGGCAGCAACCATTCAGTAGTATTTATCGAGTACTTGCTATATGCAGGGCACTGTACTAAGCGCTTGGAGTGTACAATTCGGCAACAGTGAGAGACAATCCCTGCCCAATAATGGGCTCACAGTCTAAACAATCGGAAGCAGAGAGGCGGCAGAGAGGGAAGCAGCATTTGGGGAAAGCAAAGCTTGGAGGACACGGCGGGCGGAGGAAGAGGTGGCTTGCAATGTCAGCGGCTCGCTTCACCCGGAACTTCTCCCTACCTTCTACCATGGGTTCTGTAGAAGAGGCTTCCTTCATCAGCAGACTGGTACTGGACTCTTGATGGAGTGGAATGAGTGAGAGTGTGTAGTTGTCACTCCTTTGCATAATGGTAAAACTAAGTAAAAAAGTTTCCACAGTAACTTTGGTGGTTGGTTGTGGTTTGACTTTTTTTGTGTCACTGAGGCTACCCAGGTCCAGGTAAGTCCTGGGTGACAATTTACCACCCAAACTATTGGCAATTGACAAGAAATATGCAGGTTTTGGTAGACTCATCACTTGTGTGAGTGGAGTCAAATGTGCCTCCCATGCAAAATCGAGACATTGACAGTATAGTCCATCCATAGCCCCTACTCTGTATAAATCTACATGTTTACTAAATCAGTATAATACCTTCTTTACGATGTTTTAGATCCACAAGAATAATGACATTAGGTCATGGTTAATACTACAGGTTAATTTTGGGCTGAATGTCCATACAGATTATCCTCAGTGGTGGCTCTATTGCAATGAAAGTAAGTTTTGTCAGTTTAAAATATCCAGAAAAGCAAGGCCAGTGCTAGAATACTATCTGGATTATTTGCAGGGGTTGAATGATCCTGAGTGTCTGGAAGTGGAGGTATCTCCTCAGCAGAGCATAAGTGTGCACAAAGTGCTCTACTAAGCGCTGGGAGAGAATGCACAGGTGGGAATTGAACATAGTTCCTGCCCCTCATGGGGTTTCACGGCATTTTCTGTGGCTTGATGTGGAATGGTGGAGGACTAATGACTATCAACTCTTTGCCCTGTTGCACCGTGGTATGGGGCTGCAGGAGAGTGAACACAGGTCTGTGGCAAGCACAGAATCAGCCATTTGCTTCCTCTGGTATCTTTACCCTGCTGCTTCTGACATGACATGACAATGCCCTGTTGGGAATTGTACAAATTCCCCCTCAAGAGAGTATAAAGGAAGGGGATGGAGGACAAGGAAGCCTGGCCTAGTGGAATGAGCACAGGACTGGGAATCAGAACACCTGGATTCTAATTCCAGTTTCCATCACTTGCCTACTGTGTGATCTTGGGCAAATCATTTAATTTCTCTGTGCCTAAGTTTCCCCATCTGCCAAATGGGATTTCACTATCTGTTCTCCCTCCTGCTTAGACTGTGAGCACCATGTGAGATGGGGATTGTGTCTGGCCTGCTTATCTTATACCTAGTACAATGCTTGGCACATAGAAAATGCTTCACAAATACACACGGACATAAAATCAATATATCAGTGATATTTATTGAGTTTACTGTATGAAGGCCTCCAACCTCCCCTCTCAGGGTCATACCTGGAGAGTTTCCAGTACTCTACCAATCTTGACTATGGGAGGGAGAGTCAAGCAGAAGCCTATCGATTCCATACTTAGCTTGGGCAATGGCTAGTGAGTGGAAGGTACTCTGCTACAAATAAAACTCTCCTGTGCTGGGCAGCAGCAGTATGGGAGAGTGTCTAGGGCAGAGACTTGAATTTACTGCGTGGAAGGAGGCAGTGGTAAACCACTTTCGCATTTTTACCAAGAAAACTCTATGGATACACTACCGGCATGATTGCAGATGGAGGTGGGGCCTTCTGGAAGAGTTGCATCCATGGTGTCGCTATGGGTCAGAGACGACTCGATGGCATAAGACAGACAGACGGGCACCAGACTAAACACTTGGGAGAGTAAAGTACCTCAGAGTTGGTAGAAACATTCCCTACCCACAAGGAGCGTACAAGTCTAGCAGGGAAGGACAGATATTAAAATAAATTGAGAATGTGTACATAAGTGCTATGGAGAGGAGCAGGACGTGACTTTCAAATGCTTAAAAGATGCAGATCAAACTACATAGGTAATGCAGAATGGACAGGGACCTGGGGTAATGAGGGCTTAGTCGGGAAGGCCTGTTGGAGGAGATGAGATTTAATAAGGTGTTGAATGTGGGGAGAGCGATGATCTGTTGTACCAGAGAGAGGAGGGAGTTCTGGGCGGGGGGGGGGGGGGGATGTGGGAAAAGGGTCATCAGTGACATAGATTAAATCAAGGCACCATAAGTTGCCATTAGAGGAGTGAAGTGTGGGGGCTACTGGTTTTCAGTAGGAAATCAGTAAAGTAAGGTCGGAGGGGGTGAGTTGATTGAATGTATTAAAGCTGAAGGTAGGGAGGTTTTTTTGATGCTGAGCTGGTTGGACAACCACTGGAGATTTTTGCAGAAAGGGGAGTCAAGAGCTAAATGCATTTTTTGAAAAATCATCTGGGCAGAAGAGTAAAGAATGCACTGGAGTGGGGAGAGATAGGAAGCAGGGAGATCAGCAAGGAGGTTGATAAGGTAGTAGAGGTGAGACATGATAAGTGCTTGGATTAGCTTAGTAGCAGGGTGGGTAGAGAGGAAAGTGTGGATTTTAGTGGTGTTGTGAAGGAAGAAGTGACAAAAAGGAAAAATTATTTCCTGTCAGTGTCCTGGCAGGAATGTTCCTTGAATCCAACTTAGAATGAAAGTAGCATTCAAGGGAACAATATTTATATTGAAGTTGTTCTTTTTCTAGCTTCAGAAAGTAAGAGAAAGATGTCAAAATCCCTTCTCCCATGACGATCAGCCAATTGTCTGAAATGTAACAACACCTCCTTGAGTGCTGTGTTGAATACTCTCACTTTTCTCCACCACATTGACAACAGGTATCCCAGGTATTCTATTTGACTGACAGGTAAAATAAGCATTCGACAGATTAGGAAACTGAAGGGCACACAAGTTAAATCATTCAGTCGATTGTATTTATTGATACATCCATTCATTCATTCATTTAATCATATTTACGGAGCGCTTACGTATGCAGAGCACTGTACTAAGCGATTGAGAAAGTACAATAAAGCAATAGAGACAGTCCGTGCCCACAATAAGCTCACAGTCTAAAGGGCAGAGACGTGAATACAAATGAACAGACATCAATATAAATAAATTTACAGCCACATACATAAGTGTTGTGGGGCAGGGAGAGGGAGGAAGAGCAAAGGAAGCAAGTCAGGGCGATGTAGAAGGGAGCGGGAGATGAGGAAAAGGGGGGTTTAATCGGGGAAGACCTCTTTAAAGAGACGTGCTCTCAATAAGGCTTCAAAGGCAGGGAGAGTAATTGGTGGGAATTGAGAAGGGAAGGCATTCCAAGCCAGAGGTAGGATATGGGCCAAGAGTCGGAGGCAAGGCAGGTGAGAGGGAGTCACAGTGAGAAGGTTAATGCCAGAGGAACGAAGTGTGAGGGCTGGGCTGTAGAAGGAAAGAAGCAAGGTGGAGTAGGAGGGGGCGAGGTGATGGACGGCCTTAAAGCCACTGGTGAGGAGTTTTTGTTTCATAAGGAAGTGGATAGGCAATCACTGGAGATTTGAGGAGAGGGGTGCCATGTCCTGAACATTTCTGTAGAAAGATAATCCGGGCAGTGGGGTGAACTGTGGACTGGAGTGGGGAGAGACAGGAGGTGGGGAGGTCAGCAAGGAGGCTGATGCAGTACTCTAGGTGGCCTAGGATGAATGACTGTATTAAAGTGGCAGCAGTTTGGATGGAAAGGAAAGGGTGGATTTTGGTGATGTTGTGAAGGTGAGACCAACAGGATTGGGTGACAGGTTGGATATATGGGTTTAACGTGAAAGCAGAGTCAAGGATAACACCAAGGTTTTGGGTTTGTGAGACGAGAAGGATGGTGCTGCTGCCTACAGTGACAGGAATGTGTAAGAGAGAACAGGGTTTAGGTGGGAAGATAAGGAGCTCTGTTTCGGACATGTTAAGTTTGAGATGATGCGAGGACATCCAAGTAGAGATGTCTTAAGGCAGGAGGAGATGCCAGCCTGTTGAGCACTTACTGTGTGCAGAACACTCTACTAAGCGCTTGGGAGAGTACACCGCAACAACATAACAGACACATTCCCTGACCATAACAAGCTTACAGTCTAGAGGGGGGACAGATATTAATACGAATAAATGAATTACAGATATGAACCGAAGTGCTTTGGGGATGGGATGGGAGGGTGAATGAAGGGAGCAAGTCAGGGTGACGCAGAATGGAGAGGGAGAAGATGAAAAGAGGGCTTAGTTAGGGAAGGCCTCCTGGAGGAGATGTGCCTTCAATACCACCGTGAAGGGGGACAGAGTACTTGTCCATCAGATATAAGGAGGGAGGGAGTTTCAGGCTGGAGGTTAGATGTGGGCAAGAGGTCCGGTGGCGAGTTAGGCAAGATAGTGAGAAGATTAGAATTGGGAGTCAAGTGTGCAGCCTGGGTTGAAGTAGGGGAGTAGTGAGGTGAGGTAGGAGGAAGCAAGGTGATGCAGTGTTTTAAAGACAATGGTGAGGAGTTTTTGTTTGATGCAGAAGTAGATGGGCAACAATTGGAGTTTCTCAAGGAATGGAAACATGTCCTGAATGTTTTTGTTGAAAAAAGATACGGGCAGCAGAATGGAATATGGACTGGAGCGGGGAGACATAGGAGGCTGAGAGGTCAGCAAGGAGGATGATAGAGTAACAAAATGGGATAGGATAAGTGATGGGTTTAATGTGATAGCAGTTTGGATGGAGAGCAAAGGGAGGATTTTAGCTATGCCATGAAGGTGGAATCAACAGGATTCAGTGATAGATTGATTGTGTGGATTGAATGAGAAAGAGGAGTCAAGGAAAATACCAGGTTTAAGGTCTTGGGAGACAAGATGGATAATGACGTCATCTACACTGATGGGAAAGTAACAGGAGGGCAGAGGACAGGCTTTGGGTAGGGTTTGAAGTTTGAAATTAAGCTGGAAAGAAGCAGCTCACTTTTTGCTGGGAATATTAAGCTCCTTAAGGACAGGAGTCATTTATTCTCCCAGGTGCCTATACAGTGTTCTGCACAGAGTAAGAAATTAAACTGTGAGCCCGTCGTTGGGCAGGGATTGTCTCTATCTATTGCCGAATTGTACATTCCAAGTGATTAGTACAGTGCTCTGCACATAGTAAACACTTAGTAAATAGGATTGAATGAATGATAAATACCATTGATTGATTCACTGAACCTAAGTTGTTGAATAAACAGATCAGTAGGGAGTTGATGTTAAAAATGTCAGGGGAATGACAGAGGCTATAGGGAAGGCTCAAGCATTGTAAACCTCAAAGTGAATCAGTTTGTCAGATTACCCTTGTATCAAAAGTGTAGGACTCTCGATGATGGCTCAGCGTCTACTAAATCTGTATGTAGATGATTCGGTTTTTCAACCCTAGAACCTGTCTGCCGTAGATCTATAGACCTCCCATTGACTGAAGGAAAATGTCTTAATTGCTCAGCTTGTAGGTTTAGAAAAGAATCAAATAAACAGATGGTTTCTAGAAAAGTTAACCCCCAGTTCTCTCCTTATCAACCATTTTTATGCTCTCTTCACCTGCCTCTGTGCAAATAGGCAGCATTTAGTGAATACCATGGATTGATTGACAAGGAGGAGAATGTGACTACAGTTTGGGGCCTGAAGGTGGGATTGCATGGAGGTATCCCAAATTAGATTTGGTTTCAGAGAACCTACTCAAAATCCCACCGGAGTATTATTATATTTTACCTATTTTGTGTGCATAGGCTGGGGCAACCATTGAGATTTCTGTGTCATGCTGACAATGGAAAGATGGTAGCTGTCAGGGGTCCAGACACAGCCTGTGGGACACAGGCTGTCAGTCTTTGGGAAGAAAACTGGCTGTCCATTTACAATGAGAAACGATTGATTAATGAGTATTTAGCACTTGGGGTAGAATATCTTCTTGATTGCCCAGAGACCCCAAGAAGGTGTTAAAATCTCATCCACAGGAACATCTGGAAATGTGTTAGAAGCATCCTGCATTAATTCTACTTGGTACAAATTCAGTCAATTTCCTTGTGATGATTTCCAAAAGAAACATTATGAACCTCAAGGACAGAGACCACAGTACACACCGGTAGGGCAATCTAGTGAAGGGGTCATGGAGAGAATGTCTCTGCCATCCGAAATCTCGCTGATGCTTAAAGGTTGAAGTCTCTGCCATTCTCCCAGAATGATCCCGAATGACTTGATCATCTGGAGTTCCCTGCAGACCAAAGTAAAGGATGGCCCATTTTTCTTAATAACTCACAAGCCCACGACATTTTCATTCATTACCCATTTTAAAATAACCCCCCAGCCAGAAAAAAAAACAAACAAAAAACCTGGATCTAAGTATTCCTTCTATAACAGATTGCTTGAGGTAGAGGAAAATGTTCATCCCCTGGTATTGATAGTAGAGTCAGGAGCTCCAGAAATGGTGGTGGCTGACCTTGAATCTTATTTGGAGATTTGTGGTCCAAGAGATAAGAGCAGCAGCACCACCAATAGACTAGTCTTCTGGAATATGAATCTCTGTTGATTTTGCAGCAAGCGACCTTATATCAGTTCTGAAGCATAACTGATTCGAGTCCTCTTACTTCTGTCAGTTCTCTGAGTAGTTCATCTTCCTTCATATCATTAAGGGAAAGAAATCTTGTAAACTGGCAGAAACAATTTACACATTGTAACATCAAAAAGAAGAAAAACAAATTTACTCTAAGCCTCCAAGACCGCAGTCCTGAGACCTGGATGAATTAAAAAGAGAAATCCCCCAGTCTTCATTTGCCTTAGAAAATTCAAAGAATTGGCGATGAAATTGGGATTACACAATCAAAGTGACCTTGCCCCAGCCCCCAAATCGTTTTCTATTTCACGTCAACTTAAAATGTGATTTAAAGGAATTGGTCAGTTAAACAGCCAATCCATTGGAGAAAGATAACGTCAAAATCATTTCTTCCACATGTATACATAAATGCAAGTGTATACACACACACACACACACACACCCCACACACATACAGCACACACATGCATAAATATATATAACTACTCTTCATTTTTGAAGATGACGCTGCAGGCGTAGCTCCCTTATGTAAGTAGGTTGTGCTCCTGAAAAGATCAATGTGTGACCAACTCACTCTGACCCATTATCCGAATTTAGGAATAGGCACCTCCTTCTAGCCTATAAGCATCTTGGGGAAAGGGATTGTGTTGCCCAACCCTATTGTACTGTAGTCTCCCAAGTGCTGAGTACACAGTAAGCACACAAAAAATCCCACTGATTGATTGAATGATTGGCAAGTTCACAGATCTGTTTCATTCAGAGTCTTTCTCTGTTTGCAAATTTGGTTTGCATATCTTAATGAAACCTTACCACAAAGAAAGCAAACTCGCTCCCATTTGCTTCTCCAGCCCCACCTCCCACCAAGCTACTCTGTCTGCCTCAGGGGTCTCCCAACTATTCACTGCCATGCTTAAGACAGAGAAGAACATGTATTTCCTTCAACTTTGAGACTGAATTCCACCCACATGCTTTTAGTGTACACACCTGGGAATACTTTCAAAAAGAAAGCCCTGATTGTCTACTTTTGTGGGTTGACAGAATCCTGAGACTAGAAAAAAGAACTGACAAAAATTGTTTTAAGTTATGAAATGGTGTTTGTGTTACTCTAGAATAGGAAGTGTGGGCTTTGTTTGACCTTTCAAAGAAATGCATTCGTTTCAAAGTCATAATAGATGAATTGAACTGAAATGCTATACAGAAAATATGTAAAAGAACACTATCGGTCTTCTTCAGCTTGGACTCCTGACATTTTATTAGAGTGACCTACATCACTTTCTTGGATTTATATTCCCTAGGCACCCAAGGAGTTTGTATCTTTATATATATATATATATATATATATATATAATTTTTCCTACATATCTCCCAACCAATCTGTCAATCAATCATATTTATTGAGCACTTTCTGTGTGCAGAACTGCAGAACACTGCACTAACACTTGGGAGAATACAATGTAACAGAATTGGATGCTACGTTCCCTGCCCACAACAAGCTTAAATAGAGGAGGAGCCAGGCATTATCTCCCCATCCCCTCTATGATTTTGAGCCCTTTGTGAGAGAAGGACCATACCTAAATTCTCTTACTGTGTACTCACTCTAACACAGTACAGTGCTCACCCCAAGCAAGCACTCAGTAAATTCCATTACTACTCCCAGGACTCTGAAACAGATTTTGTATTAAGAAAGGGTAGTTCCAGGGCTCTGGAACAGATTTTGTATCTAAGAAAGTGAAGTTCCAAGCACGAGTTTAATCAGTTCTCTGGCCTAAAAGGGAAAGAGGAGTACTATTAGCAGTTGTATTAATATGTATTGGGTGTCCACTGAGTACAAAGGACTATAGTATGCACTTCAGAGATACAAAGTAAAGAAATGGCACATTGTCTGCCCAGAGGAGCTTACAATCTAATGAGAAAGACAGATGTGAAAATATTTACATAAGAGTAATCAAAGGAAACAATTGAAAGTACAATTGAATATCCCCTTCTTTATCCCCCAGATGAGGGAACTGAGGCCCAAAGAAGTGACTTGGCCAAGATCACACAGCAGACAAGTGGGAGAGCTGGGATTACAACCCAGATCCCTCTGACTCCCAGACCCGGGATCTAGCCCTTAAACCACACTGCTGGGGAGAGAGACAGTGAAAGAAATAAATGAATTATGGATATGTACATCAATGCTGTTGGGCTGGGGGTAGGGTGGATAGCAAAGTGCTTAAGAGGTACAGATCCAAGCAACCTATTGGAAAGAACATGGGCCAAGAAGTCAGAGGACCTGAGTTCTAATACCGGCTCTGCCACTCATCTGTTCTGTGACCTTGGGCCAGTCACTTAACTTCTTTGTGTTGCAGTTACCTCATCTATAAAATGAGGACTAATTTTGTGATTCCTATGTGGGACAAGGACTTTGTCCAACTTAATTATCTTGAATCTACACTAGGAGCAAGATGAGGTAGGAGGGAGCAAGGTAACTGAAGGCTTTAAAATCAATGGTAAGAGGTTTCGGTTTGATGTGGAGATGGGTGGGCAACCCTGGAGGCTCTTGAAGAGTGGGGAAATATGGACTAAATATTTTTATAGAAAAATGATCTGGGCAGCAGAGTGAAGTATGGACTGAAGTGGGGAAAGTCAGGAGGCAAGGAGGACAGCAAGGAGACTACTATGACAAACAAGGAAGGATAGAAGAAATGCTTGGATTAATGTAGTAGCAGTATGGATGGAGAGAAAAAGGCAGATTTTAGTGATGTCGCAAAGGTAGAACCCACAAGATTTAGCGATAGATTGAATATGTGGGTTGAATGAGAGCGAAGAATCAAGGATAATGCCAAGGTTATGGGTTTGTGAGACAGGAGGAATGGTGGTGCTGTTTTACAGTGATGGGAAAGTCATGGGGAGGACAGGGTTTGGGTGGGAAGATAAGGAGTTCAGTTTTGGACATGTGAAGCCAGAGATGATAGGACAACATCCAAGTAGAGATGCCTTGAAGGCAGGGGGAAATGTGAGACTACAGAGAGGGAGAGAGATAAGGGCTGGAGATACAGTTTGGGCAATCATATGCATAGAGGTGGTAATTGAAGCCATGGGAGCAAATGGGTTCTCCAAAGGCATAGGTGTAGATGGAGAATAGAAAAGGACCCAGAAATAAACCTTGAGGGACACCCACAGTAAGGGGTGGGAAGCCGGGGAGGAGTCCACAAAAGATATTGAGAATGAGCCGCCAGAGAGAGATGAGGTGAACCAGGAGAGGACAATGTCAGTGAAGCTGAGGTTGGATAATACTTCCGTGAGCAGTGAGTGATGGACAGTGTCAAAGGCAGCTGAAAGGTCGAGAAGGTTAGGATGGAGTAGACGCTGTTGGATTTCATTCAAACATATTTATTGAGTGCTTACTGTGTGCAGAGCACTGTACTAAGTGTTAAATTTGGCAAGAAGGGGATTATTTGTGACTTTTGAAAGGGCAGTTTCTTGGGAGTAAAGGGGCAGAAGCCAGATTGGAGTGAGACAAGGAGAGAATTGGGGGAGAGGATCTTAAAGCAGTGGGTGTAGACAACTCACTCAAGGAGTTTGGAGAGAAATGGTAGGAGGAAGACAGGACGATAACTAGAGGGAGCTGTGGGAGTCAAGGGAGCTTTTTTTTAGGAAAGGGAGACATGAGCATGTTTGAAAGGAGTTGGGAAGAAGCCACCTGAAAATGAATTGTGGAAGATGACAGTCAGTAAGGGAAGACAGGAGGGGGCCAGTGCTTTAATAAGTCTAAAGGACTGACTGTGAGCCGTTGGTAGGGATTGTCTCTCTTTGTTGCTGAATTGTACTTTCCAAGCGCTTAGTACAGGGTTCTGCACACAGTAAGCTCTCAATAAATACAACTGAATGAATGAATGGCTAAATGAGGTAGATGTGCAAGTGAAGTGGGTGGATTTTGAGAGAAGGCAGGAGAGTTGAAGGACAGGAGAGTTGAAGGAGGGTCAATGTGTTCAATGTACTCTGCCCATATTAAGCAGTCAGTAAATACCACGGATGGATTGATAACCATCTATCTTCCTCACACACTGATTAGTAAATACCATTATCATGAATATCAATCATTATTTTCATCATTAGAACCACACAGATTAAGGGTTTGTTTTATGTTGGAGTGAGTTCAAGTCTCCCCAGACCATACCCCCTTCATTTGGAGGGAGTGGATTGGGTATAGGGATGGAGGAAGAAAGAGCAAGTTAAGAGCAAGCAATGTATTTCCAGCTCTCATTCTTCCCACCAGGTTACAGATCCAAACCAATTAAGGACTGTTGACTCCATTCTTCTCATAAGGATTTTAGCTAAAGATTCGGAGCACGGGAAAAATAATAAAGAGTTTAAGTGTTCAGAACACTTTTCAAATGAATGTCATGGAAACAATTACATTAATTAGTTGACCTATTCCAGAGGAAGATTGGGAGATAGCCTTCTTTTCCAGTAGAATGAACAAACTGCCCTGTTATTAATTACAAACAGTTTAAAAAAGTAGATTTATTACCAGGGAGGACAAAGGTTTTAAGCTCAGGGACCCCGGGTCTGACACATCTCCTTGTGCCATCAAAAGTACATGCATGGTACATGCAGTCATACAAACTTCACCTGCAATAAGAAAACAAAATGGTTGTTGTCCAGAGAATTTTCCCTTGCTTCTCATGGAAAATCATCAAAATAAAGCAACTATTTTTTTTAATCACCCATGAGTCATTATAAAAAATGCTAAAGCTCTAAGGGAAATGTTAGCCCTGCCTCCTTCTTTAGGCCTCTGGCCTGCTAACATCATGCCTACCCAGCCACTAAGCTACTTTCATTCAGTCTGACCTGAGTTGCATTTCTCTAGATGTCATTCACACATTCTTTACACCCAGATTTCACTGAAAGAGAGATATTTTATTTTAAGTGTTCTACCAAAAGAATACCCCAGGAAACCATGGGAAAGTCAGTGAAATGTCTGGTTCCTCTAACTTGTCCCATTTATTCTAGCTATATATAAGTGCAGTTAAATCTTTTGGATGTTCTGAAATCCATGAAGATACTTCCCAATCTAAATCAGAGAGTGGTTCCAGCTAGATCACAATCTCCTTAAGGGCCGGGATCATGTCTACCACCTCACTTCTACTCACCCAAGTGCTTGGTACAGTATTCTTCACCAGTAGCTCAATAAATACCATGAATTAATTGATTCTGAGCTGTGGCTTTCACAGCACACAAGTGAGGGAATTATGGAAGCATCGACCTGTAAGAACATAATCATTTCATTTCACTTCCCTCACTGGACAGCACAACCTATAACCAAGTTTTTCCATCTTCCCTGTAGTACCCATTAATGAGGAAGAAAAATAATACACCAGAAGAAACAGCCCTAGTCTTTCATAGTTTTGTCATCATGGTTGCTGTAAGTATTGGTATTCTCCTTTTCACCCCCTACTGTGCTTACCTGTGGCCCCTGACCACACACCTGTTACACCATAACAGACCCATAATTGCCAGGAAATGGGCACCGGTATGCCCCTGACCTGAGCGCATATAGCAGGACATGAGACTAGGTAGCATGTGTGTGCTAACTGGGCCTAAGAAAAGTCAGTGTGATGAATGCATGCCCAATAAATGCATTCATTATAAAGTGTCCTTGACCCGGATTTCAATTTGGGCTGGTATTTCCTGCAAGACAAGCCTGACCTTACAGTATGCCTCTGCCAGGAAGAGGAAACTCTAAATCCCTGAAACTATGTTTGGTAGAATAAAATACAGTAAATAAGACTGTCCTTAGGGACTTTACAATCTGCCTGTGGAGACAGACACTCAAGTAATTTACAGACAAGAGGACAAAGGAAAAGGGGATATGTACATGAGTTAGTTCTGAAATCATAAGACTGAGAACACACCAGTGTTTAGCTGGCTCAGAAGTGCTGAGGTAGCAGATTGACCACTTTCCCGTGGTAAGGAATGGGTGAATACTGGAGGTATTGAGAAGGAGAAGAGATGGGTGCAGAATGATATTTTTGAAAAATGATCTGGGAAGCAGAGTGAAGAATGGATTGGAGTTGGAAGAGGCTAGAGGCAGAGAGGTCTGAGAGCCACCTGGTTCAGCAGCCAAATGTTGGCTAGCAGGGTAGCCATTTTAATGGAGAGGTAGGGCAGAATCTGATTATGTTATGAGGAAAGAGATCAGAGGATTTTATGATTCACAATCTGAAGCTTAGTACAGTGTTCTGCACACAGTAAGTGCCCAATAAGTACGATTGATCAATTTATGTCTGAGAGAGGAATCAAGGTTAATGTCAAGCTCGTGGCTTGAGAATCGGGGAGGAGTATCTAAGTGCTCAGTAAACATGAATGACTGACTGAGGAATGTATACAAGATGAGCAGAGGGAGATGAGGTAACTGCTGGAGGATGCAGTGGGATCACTGGGGTACTGAGAGGTTTGTTTTTTTTAAGAATTCATGAGTCATATGAGCAAGTTTGAAGACAGGGAGTCATTAGGGAGTGAGCAGTTGATGATGATAGGGACAGTGAAAGGGATTTTATAAAGTTAGAAGGGTTGGAATCAGAGGCGCAAATAGAGGAGGAACATTTTGAAAATCGATGGGAAATCTCTTCTGGAGATATTTTCATGTTTTTTCAGAGGCATGGAGAAAAATAATAAGACCCCAAAAGGTATGATCATTTGGAATGTTGATTTCCTTGCTCTTTTGGGTTTCAAGCCATGTGGTGAAAAATGTGATAGCCATTTTCCCTATCTGCTTTCCTTTCCCCGGCCAGTCAGCTCACCATCAGTTCAAAATCCATAGGACTTCAGTTTCCAGACTGATTTCTCAAATATCCTTATTTGGATAACCACCACCATTTTCTAACAAACAGAGATGCTGCTTGCCAGAAAAAAAGTCAACTATGGGCTATTTCAAAGAAAATTAAAACGACAATTTCTCTTCTTTCTGTTTGAGAAAATCTGGGGTATCATTGCAAGTGTCCTTCCCCATTTATGTTTCAAAACACAAGTATGATTCTTATCTCTGTCCCTCATGTGTCCTCTGCCGCTTTTCGTAATTTACTGTTATTCAATAGCAATTAAAACAACACTGCTATGGTCAGCAGCAACCACTGCTGGCTGACTGCTCGGGCTGACTTGTGGGATGGGAGAGGTGATGTTAGTTTCTGGCCCTCATCCCAAAGCCTCTTGTTACACTGAACAGCCTTCTCCTCTTGGCAGGGGACTGAAAGCAGGCCCACTCTGATATTAGGATCAGGGGAAGGAACATATTACTGAGAGCTGGCTGGGAGGATGCCTAACCTGCTGACATTTCCTTTGCCTTTTCTATTCAGTGGAACCAAAAGAGGAATCAATTTCTAGCCCAGATGTTTCAGACTCATCGAAAATTCAGGAGGGGTTCTTTGGGGTCCATCTACAATTATCTGTTTTCTTGGCATCCCTCAGAAAGGGGGCAAAAAGGACAGAGTGACTCAGTGAGTTAAGCAATAGACTCTCAAGAGATTGTATGTTAAATTTTCCACCGGGTCCCTAATTCACTATCTGAAACACAGGGACATGCTAGCCTTCTGAAATCACTCTGTATGGCCCAGTGGAATGGGCTCGAGCCTGGGAGTCAGAAGATCTGTGCTCTAATTCCAATTCTGTCACCTGTCTGCTGTGTGACCTTGGGCAATTCATTTATCTATGCTTCTGTTTCCTCATCTGTAAAATGGGGAATCAGTGCCTGTTAATAACTGTGGCATTTGTTAATCGCTTACTATTTGCTAAGCACTGTACTAAGCATTGGGGTAGATAAAAGATCAGTAAGTCCCACGTGGGCTTCACAGTTTTGCAGTTGAAGAAACTGAGGCATGGAGAAGTAAAATAGATTACCCAAGGTCTCAAAGCAGGTAAGTGGCAGAACCAGGATTAGAACCCGGGTCTTCCGACTCCCAGACCGGTCTCTTTCCACCAGTCCACTCAGCTTCTCTCTCCTGTTCTCCCTCCTACTTACCTTACCTATCATGCTTAAAGTTCACTGACCCTACCGTGTCCCCTCAACACCCACCCTCCAGTCAGTGCATCCCAATTATCCCCTCCCACCACACCTTCCCCTCCCCTTCCTCCACTCAACCCCACCTCAACCCTTGCTTCATCCCCACTGTCCCTCCCCACCCCATCCTTGTCATCCTGTCCCAGCACCACCCCTTTTCCCCCTCCCTCGACACCCACTCCTATCAGAGAATTAGGGGAGAGGAACTTGAGACAGTGGGTGTAGACAACTCACTTAAAGAGTTGGAGAGGAATGATAGGAGAAAGATGGGGCAATAACTAGAAAGAGCTGTGGGGTCAAGGAAGTTTTTGTTTTTGTTTTTAGGATAGGGGAGACATGGGTGTGTTTGAAAGCAGTGAGGAAGAAGCCACTGAAAAGTGAACAGATGAAAATGACATGGAGGGAGGGAAAGCGTTTTGATAAAGTGTGAAGGAATGGGGTCAGATGTGCAGGTGGAGTGGGTGGATTTTGAGAGAAGACAGGAGATCTCTAGAAATACTGCTGGGAATGATGGGAGAGTCAAAGCAGAAGAAGGATGGGGGAATGGACTGGGCAAGGGCAGGGGATATTTGAGATAGATCTTGTGTGCCAGATAGTGTCGATTTTCTCAATAAAGGTAATCACCAGTTCATTAGGGGCAAGGGATGGGCAAGGCAAGGGGGTGAGAGTGGGAGGTAGTTAAACTTCTGGAACAACTGGTGAGGACAGTGGGTTCAGAATAAGATAGTATAGCATAAGACGGTATGAGTGCTTCCTCTGGCATGGTATGAGTAGTATTGGGTAGTTTTTTTGTGTGTGTCTTGGTTCCTGAAATTTTTTTTTAACCATTTCCTTTCATTTACTTCCCTAGGCAATATCAAGTACTGGTAGTGGTCTCTTACCAATACCACATTTCCTTCTGTATCATTCTTCTTCTTTGAATCCTCCTTTCCTCCAGCACTCTCTCCAAAGGATGCTACTTTTAGAACTTATTTTACTAGTCAAAGCTCACTTTCCTCTCTCAACTCTCCTTGGTACCTATAACCGGGCTTCAGGCTCTGCTTTCTGCAGTTATGTTTAATCTTTGGGAATCTGAAAGGCTCTGTAGTAGATAGAGCATGGGCCTGGGAGTCAGAAGGTAATGGATCCTAATCCTGGCTCTGCCACTTGTCTGCTGGGTGACCTTGGACAAGTCACTTCACTTCTCTTTGCTTCAGTTACCTCATCTGTAAAATGGGGATTGAGACTATGAGCCCTAAGTGGAACAAGGACTGGGTCCAAACCGAATTGCTTGTATCCACCCCAGCACTGAGTACAGTGCCTGCTACATAATAAGCACATGACAAATACCATTATTGTTATTATTATTATTATTATTTTTGTTAGAATGGCATCTTCTCTTCCTAGGGTGGTGTGAGGTCCCTTCCTTTTAACACCAGGAAGTGGATAATAATAATAATAATAAAGTTGGTATTTGTTAAGCGCTTACTATGTGCAGAGCACTGTTCTAAGTGCTGGGGGCGATACAGGGTAATCAGGTTGTCCCACGTGAGGCTCACAGTCTTCATCCCCATTTTACAGATGAGGTAACTGAGAAACTGAGAAGCGAAGTGACTTGCCCACAGTCACACAGCTGCCAAGTGGCAGAGCCGGGATTTGAACCCATGACCTAACTCCTAAGCCTGTGCTCTTTCCACTGAGCCACACTACTTACCTATAACCACCAGTTATACCAGTGCAAGGTTTTCCAGCTAGCTTCAATGCAAAGGAGGGAGGCAGGTTAAAGGACTAGAAGAGAACAATGTATTTTATCCAGGGGAAAGAAAATTTCTGACCAATGCCTTGCTTTCTATTCCTTTAATCATCAGTTCTTTCTCCCTTTTGTTTTAGGACTGAGGTGGAAGAAAGCTTCAACTCACTGGATGGAAGCTGCAGCTCAGTGAATCTGAGAGGCCTTCCAGGAGGTGTCCTTCCTGGAGGGACACTGCAAAGAAAATGAAAAAGGAGCTGGTCCTTAGGGAATGATGGGAGATTACAAATTTAACTCTCTCAAGCGCTTACTACAGTGATCTGTAAGTAGTAAGCTCTCAATAAATACAATTGATTGAGGGGTTGAAGCAGACCAAACTCGCTGAACGGGAAGAAGGAAGCAGCAGGATATAAATGGAAAAATCTGAGACAATTAAATCTCTGCCTAAATCAAGTAGCTGGATTAATTACATTAGGTGCTTTGCTCCTTGATTTCATCTCCCCTACATAGATTGGTTTTCATTTCCCTAAGTTATGGCTCATTATCATGTTTCTCCCATATTCTTCTTTGGAGGATATACAGCAAACCAGCTGCCCTGTGGCCACTTTTCAAATCGAAAGTTAAGTTCAGTCAAAGTTTCCCTGTTCATTCTCCTACATTCTGGCGCACGATTAGCTCCCAGCTGTCAGCCAATGTTGGTTTATTTTAATTAGACTTTACAGTCGGTTCAATTCCACTCTGATAGTCTGTGCTTTTGTCAGCGAGTACTCACGCTGCAGATTCTTCAGCCTTTTTTCCCTTGGACAATGGAGATTTCTCAAGCTTTTCCCTTCCAGTTCTCCTTTTACAAGTGCATTCTTGTCTCTGGGGAATCACTTTGTCTTTTCCTCCGCTGAGGGGAAGAAAGACTTCATTTAAGGTTTTAAGGGAGATAGCTACACTTTGGTAAAAAAAATGGTAATGTGTCTGACCCCTTTTAAACCCTTAATTAGAATGATGACACAATTTTTGTAAAACTCTCCCTCCAATAATCATATGTATATACCTCAGACAGTTTCTGTAACATTGAAGACACTGGTCACGTTCCTTTCCCGAAGAAGCACTGTTTTTATAGATGTCCCTGCATACACATAAATATACGTGTGTATTTGAAGACACCAGTAGCATGTAATTTACCCTTGACTGACTAAAAAGGCCAAGACAGGACCCACAATACTGGGTACATTGTGCAAAAAAAAAAAAAAGAAGAAGGTTGCTCCCTGTTTGTGTTGTCATATATATATGTACAATTGTCTGTCCTTTGTTTTCAAAGATACATCGAGTGAAATTCTAAACATGAAAAGACTAAAAATCCTCCACATTGCTGGCAAGCAATCGATCGGTCAGTCAGTTGATGGTAGGTCTTGAGCTCTTATTATGTGTAGAGCACTGTATTGAGCACAAGGTAGAGTAAAATACAAAATAATTACTGGATAGGTTCCCTACCCACAGCAAGCTCACAGTCTAGAGGGGAAGACAGGCATTATATAAATTTAAAAATAGATAAATAGATAAATCTGCTCACTTACAGATTCCCTCCCCAAACCCTGCCCCCAGTCCTCTTCCCTACTCCTGTTCCTTAAGAAGTTCCCTGTAAACTGTAAGCTCGTTGTGGCCAGGGAATGTGCCTATCCAACTTGATTGTATTGTACTCTCCCAGGGCTTAGTACAGTGGTTTGCACATAGGGAGCACCCAGTAAATATTATTGATGATGATGATAATGATAAAGTTCTGCATGGGCAGTATCCATCTTTGATTTTGTTTTCAGTCATCCTCCTTTCCCCCATCCTCCTCTATTAGCACCCCCATCTACTACCTCAAAGTCTTAGCTGCAGAATTAATAATAACATTGAGTGAGTGTCTACTGAGTGTACAGTGCTCATCTGAGCAACTACCATGTACAGAACATTGTGATGTACTCTTGGGTGAACATAATGAAAATGAAAGACATGATTCCTGTGCAAGAGGTGCTCAGAGTTTATTTGAGGAGAGAGATGTCCAGATAGACTTGGTGAATGATTGTCAAGCAGAGATGCTTCAAGTTCAGTAATCTCCTTGTACATACCCTGAATTCTTTGAATAAAAACAGGACAGACTCACACTACCAATATTGTGGAGCTGCAGAAGCAGCGCTTGGTTATTTTGAACTGTTTCTGCCATTCTTCTTTACCATCTTACATGCCCTTCCTCCCTCATTCATCAATAACCTATCATTCACCCTGAACTGATTGCACCACATAGCAGCATCTCGCAGGGGTAGGACATTAATATTTAATTGTATTAGTGGACACTGTCTATCTTGGACTAAGGAACTCAACTGTGAATAAGTATTTCTGAAAGTTCAGTGAGCAGATTCTTATCGGTGTATTCCCCAGATAAAATTCAAGAACCATCTCCGACAGATTACAGGTGCCACAGTGATTAAGGAAGGGAGAATCAGAGAGTTCAGGGTTCAGATATTACATGGGTGACTTCAACATTCACATTCTTCATGCAATAGCTGACATATTTGATGTCAATCGATTCAGCTGATCGACATGCAGCATCTGCATAGCAAATGTATTATTTATTCAGTCGTATTTATTGAGCTCTAAGTTCTTGGGAGAGGACAATATCAATTCTGCTCTAGCATGTGCTTTCAATGTATATTTTGCCAAGGATGGGATTAAGGAATGAGAGACCTGTGTGCAGAGCACTGTACTAAATGCTTGGGAGAGTACAATCTATAGAGGGAGCTAGTAACTGCATCTGATCTGGTTATCCTGTATCTACCCCAGGGATTGGCAAGTAAAAACTACTCAAAGGAGGCCACCAAAAAACATTTCTTTCACTTTTATTGTATTCATCCTAGGACAAAATAGAGTGCTCAGCATGCAGGAAACATTCTGCACATACTGCTGAATGAGTTACTGGTGTACAGGGATCACCTCTGCCACTCTATTGTATGTGTGCAGAGCACTGAGCTGGCTACTTAAAGTGTAATACAATAGAGTGGCAGAGGTGACTGATTGATAAATAAAATATAAATGTAAATATCACTGACTGATTGATGAATGGATGAACAGTGAAAGTACATTCCAATTGACATCCATCATGTCTCAGTGGAAAGAGTACAGGCTTGAGAGTCAGAGGTCGTGGGTTCTAATCCCCTCTCTGCCGCTTGTCAGCTGTGTGACTTTGAGCAAGTCACTTAACAGCTCTATGCTTCAGTGAACTCATCTGTAAAATGGAGATTAAGGCGGTGAGCTCCACATGGGACAACCTGATAACTTTGTATTTATCCCACTGCTTAGAACAGTACTCAGCACATAGTAAGCACTTAAAAAATACTATTATTATTATTATCCCTGCAGTAAAAAAATATTATTATTATCCCTGGTGAAAACAGTAAACCCATCTCATTCAATGTCACCAAGTTTAGGTCCAGCTGGGATCTCCTAGGCATGTTTTGAAGCTGATTCAGGTGCGGGAGCCACACACTAAGTGCTTCTCGTTGGCAATTTTGATGCTTAAGAGAGATGTGGAAAGCAGCATGGCCTAGTGGATAAAGCATGGGCCTGGGAGTCAGAAGGAACTGGGTTCTAATCCTGGTTCTTCTACTTCAATAAATCAATCATATTTATTGAGTGGTCACTGCGTGCCAAGCACTGTACTAAGCACTTGGGAAAGTACAAATCTAACAGACTCATTCCCTGTCCACACCAAGCTTACTGAACTTATCTGCTGTGTGATCTTGGACAAGGCACTTCACTTCTCTGTGCCTCAGTTCCCTCATTGGTAAAACAGGAATTATGACTGTGAGTCCCATTTGGGATGTGGATTGTGTCCAGCCTGATTAGCTTTTATCTACCCTCACTGTTTAGTATAGTGCCTAGTACATAGTGAGTGCTTAACAAATACCATAAAAAAGAAAGTAGAATCTTGAAATTTTAATGTATCATTTGTAGATTGCCCTCCTTAATTAATTAATGCTTTTATGGAGCCCTTAGCGTGTGCAGAATCCTGTACTGAGCACTTGGGAAAATACAATATGTGGGGTGAAGCATTGTGCCTTAATCAAAAGAGTTTGGTCCCGGGAGTCAGAGGATCTGAATTCTGAACCTGACTTCATCACTTATCTGCTGTGTGGCCTAAGACAAGTCACATCAACTCTCTGTGTCTGTTACCTCAACTATAAAATGGGAGTTCAATGTCTGTTCTCCCTCCTGCTTAGCCTGTGAGCCCCATGTGGGACAGGGACTACGTCCTACCTGCATATACTGTACCTTCCCCAGTGCTCAGTACAGTGTCTGGCACATAGTAAGTGCTTAACAAGCACCAGTATTAAAAAAATAAGCAAAAACAGATTCAATAGGCACAATCCCTGACCATGACGTAGAGAAGCAGCGTGGCTCAGTGGAAAGAGCACGGGCCCTGGAGTCAGGGCTCATGAGTTCGAATCCCAGCTCTGCCACTTGTCGGCTGTGTGACTGTGGGCAAGTCACTTCACTTCTCTGTGCCTCAGTTCCCTCATCTGTAAAATGGGGATGAAGACTGTGAGCCCCACGTGGGACAACCTGATTCCCCTATGTCTACCCCAGCGCTTAGAACAGTGCTCGGCACATAGTAAGCGCTTAACAAATACCAACATTATTATTATTATTACAGCCAGCACAACAGTACAGAGAACAGATATTTCATTTCTGGTCTAGCCTCCCACCTGCATAAGACAATGTTCTTCATTTAATAGGTTTTCAATAAATATAAATTATTTATATATTATAAGACTTATTATATAATAAGACTATAAATAAATAGTCATAGTAGCCACAGTGATGGTCTTTATTAAGTGCTTATTTTGTGCTGTACCCTATACTAAGTGCTGGGGAAAAAACTGGCATGATCCCTGGTCCTCCAGGGGCTCACCAATTAAAAATAAGGGAAGGCAGAGGAGATAGGCAACAGACTCATAAGAAGGGTGAAACGAGAAAAAACAAAAGCAACATAAAAGTCAAGGGCAACAATTTCTGCCTAAACAAGAGATTGTACGAGGAGCAGAGTTTCAGGCTCCTCCAGATTCAGGATCCAACAGTCCCAGCTGTGGTCACAGTCCCAATCGTGGTGGAAAGTTCCAGACTTCCCAACATTCTGAAAGTTGAGCTATCCTCACTTTGCCTGCTGCCATTTCCCATCCTGGCATGAAAAGAAGGTGTTGATGAGAGTTGTAATACCATCGAGGAAATCAGCTGGCCCTTTTGGGCAAAAAGATTGTTCCATTTGGTCACATCTCCTTCAATAAGGTCACATCTCCTCCAAGAGGCCTTTCCCAATTAAGCCCTCTTTGCCCCAGTTCCCTCTCCCTTCTGGGTCATCTTTGCAGGTGGATCTAAAACTTTTAGGCATTTGATATTCTTCCCACCTTCAGACCCATAGCACTTATATACATAACTATTAATTATATCCCGGCTCTGCCAGTTGTCAGCTGTGTGACTGTGGGCAAGTCACTTAACTTCTCTGTGCCTCAGTTATCTCATCTGTAAAATGGGGATGAAGACTGTAAGCTTCACATAGGATAACCTGATTACCCTCTATCTACCCCAGCACTTAGAACGGTGCTCTGCACATAGTAAGTGCTTAACAAATACCAACATTATCATTATTATTATATGGTATAAATCATTTACTTGGAGAAGCAGCGTGGCTCAGTGGAAAGAGCACGGGCTTTGGAGTCAGGGCTCATGAGTTCGAATCCCAGCTCTGCCACTTGTCGGCTGTGTGACTGTGGGCAAGTCACTTAACTTCTCTGTGCCTCAGTTCCCTCATCTGTAAAATGGGGATTAAGACTGTGAGCCCCACGTGGGACAACCTGATTCCCCTATGTCAACCCCAGCGCTTAGAACAGTGCTCGGCACATAGTAAGCGCTTAACAAATACCAACATTATTATTATTATTATTATTTACTTATATTAACATCTGTCTCCCCCTCTAGCTCCCTGTGGGCAGGGAACATGTCTACCAACTCTGTTGAATTGTACTCTCCCAAGTATTTACTACAGTAAATCATTAATTAGCCTGGAATGTGAATGGGTGGATTCCTTTTTTAAAAAAATTCCTGAATGTACAGCTTTATTCAACTTTGCAAGCTCATGGATATTTTATGTACTGGGATGAAGTGATTTCTGAAATGGACATGATTTAAGGAGTGGTCAAATGGGAGGCTATTCAGGGCTATAAATCTATAAAACCAGATATAAAACTTTCTAACCATATTAACCGCCTTCCCGATAAAATGGAAAACAATAGAAGGGCCTGACTGTAATCATGCTTAGCCTTCCCTTCAGTATGAGTTGTAATTAGTTAAACCTTCACTAGACTGAACTGGTTTAATGTGGATATCTCTCTCAGGATGTACAGTAGATAGAATGGGCATTTCCATAGTTTCTTTCACCTGACTCCTTTAGATGAGGTTGTGTGAGATTTTCAAACCCTACCTGCTCTTTTTGTATAAGAGCTAGTTAAAAGGATGTAATTGGCATCAAACTCATGGGGGGGCGGGAGGAGAGGGTGGCAGAGGTGAAGATGGGCAGAGGTGAAGATGGCATCTGTGAGGAGCGGGGGAAGGGACAGCCAGAAATGCAGTCTTAGGGAGGAGAGACAGAAGGGTCAAGAGGAGCATCATGGCTGTAGAGGCCCTGATTCTGAGGCCCAGTCTCCAACTCTCTGATGTTGGCTCTTCCTTCACCTCCCGCTCTCTCTCTCTCCTTTAGCCCTCTGTCCTCAGTCCTTCAGTTGGATACTGAGATGTTCCTTGTTTCTGTGGGACACACATCCATGGCGGCCCAGAAATGCTGAAGTATCCTCAATGCTCCATCTGGAAATGGTTTAAGAAGGTTAATGTTACTTTGGATGCTGGAAAAAGAGCAAATTAAATCTTCCCCTAAGAAATCATTACTCCATTCAGCACTTCCAAGGAGCCATTTGTGATCAGAATTAATATAATTGTGACTAAACTGATGAATTAATTATTCAAAAAATAATTGTCATTCTTCTGAACTATTATGCCAACCAAAATGTGTTTTGTTCCTCCGCACATTACTTAATACAAATGCATCTTGCGTATTCATTCAAGTGAATCTTAAGCAACAGAGACATTCCTAATCAGTTTTCTCATGGTGTTCCCTTACTAATTTAAACTTGCAACTTAGAGAGATGTTGCGGAATGTCTCCTTGGGAAAGGAGAAAATCCTTATAAAAGATGTCCAAATCCTATTTCTATGTTGATCTGAAGGGTTGTTAACCAGTAATAGCTACTGGTGTTAGTCTGGTTTATCAAGAAACAGATCTCAAGGTTTGCATTTATTTTCTACTCCTCTGCTGGGCTAGGAACAATGAAGTCTACAAGGTTACTAAAACATGCAGGAGTTTGTCATCAGCATTTAAAATTCATGTTCTAATTAGCCATTACATTGGGTCCATTGTCAGTGCCCCAGGAAGGAAAGCTACCGATCTGATTCCCACCTTATTTCCCCAGTTCCCTGAACACCGAGGAGGGAGGAAGAGAAGGAAACAGGGTAGCAAGTGGAAAAAACAAAGGGCATAGGTGTCAGAGGACCGGGATTCTATTCCCGGCTCTACCACTTGCCTGCCGTATGACCTTGGGCAAACTATTATCATTTTAGGATTTCATGTGATTGGCTCAGTACCATATATACTGGATAACTTATCTTTCCCAACCTTGCGCTGTAAACATGGCAAATAACAACTGTGGTGAGCCGACAACAAGCTGCCTTATTAGTGACTGTTTGTGACCCCATGAACAACAACAAGGAAGAGACTGGAGAAGGCACTGATGGGCTCTACTTGAGGGCAATTGATGGCTGGCCTGTAGCAGCAGAGCACGGAGGGAGGCTTGGCCTTCTCTCCCTGTTGTACCCAGTTACGGGCCTGGATCAATCAGTGTCTGCACTTAGATCCACAGCTGTGATGCTTAACGCAGGTAAAAGGCGGTCACTTTGAATTGCAAGGAAGCATGCAGAGAGCAGCATTGAGCCATTTGGAAAGTATGTGGAAACAAGCATTCAGAAAGGAAGCACGGGGAGAGAAGAAGGTAGGAGAGCAGCACATGAAAGCAGCAGAAGGCAGCAGTGTTTGGAAGCAGTGGTTTGGGGAAGAAACATGTGGAGAAGGAGGTGGCTTGAAGCATCAGCGGGTTGTGTCACCAGCAACTTCTCCTGACCTTCTGCCATGGGATCAGCAGAACGGGCTCCCTTCAACAGCAGATTGGAGTGAGTGAGTGAGAATTTTTATGTGTCACCTCCTTGCATGTTGGTAAAACTAAGTAAAAGATCTATCCACAATAACCTTGGTGGTGTAGTCTAACTCTTTATGTGTCACTGAGGCTACCCCTGGTCCAGGAAAGTCCTGGTTGGTATGAGCTGGGGGGTGCTTGTGACAACAATAATAATTGTTTATTAAGCCCTTATTATGTGCCAAGTACTGGGATAGACCCCAGATAACCAGGTCAGACATCTTCCCTGCCCCTCATGGGGCTCGCACTCTAAGGAGGAAGAGAGAACAGGATTTGAATCCCATTTTACAGTGAAGAAATTGAGGCTCAGAGATGTGAAGTAACTTGACCAGGGTTGCACAGCAGGTACATGGAAATGTCAGGGTAAGAACTCAGGCACCTGACTCCTGGATCCATGCTCGATTCAGTAAGCCACAATAGAGAAGCACTGTGCCTAGTGAATAGAGCACAAGCCTGGGTGTCAGAAGGATCTGGCTTCTAATCTCAGTTCGGCCACTTGCCTGCTGTGTGACCTTAGGTGAGTCATTTAACTTCTGGGCATCAGTTGCCTCATTTTGTAAAATGGGGATTAAGACTGGGAGGTATATGTGGCACATGGATGATGTCCAACCCAATTAGCTAGTATCTCTCCCAGCGCTTAGTACAGTGCCTAGTACTAGTAAAAGTTTATTAATAATAATGAGATTTGTTAAGTGCTTACTACGTGTCAGGCACTATACTAAGTGCTGGGGTGGATACATACAAATCGAGTTCGACACAGTCTCTGTCCCAAGTGGGGCTCACAATCTCAATTCCCATTTTACCGATGAGGTAACTGAGGCCCAGAGAAGAGAAGTCACTTACCTAAGGTCACACAGCAGACAAGTCGGAATTAATAATATTAATGTTGGTATTTGTGTAAAGCACTGTTCTAAGCAGTGGGGTAGATACAGGGTAATCAGGTGAGGCTCACAGTCTTCATCCCCATTTTACAGATGAGGTAACTGAAGCACAGAGAAGTCAAGTGACTTGCCCACACTCACACAGCTGAGAAGTGGCAGAGATGGGATTCAAACCCATGACCTCTGACTCACAAGCCCAGGCTCTTTCCACTGAGCCACACTACTTCTCTAGGACTCATGACTTCCTGACTCCCATGCCTGTGCCTGGATTAAAATCCACTACGCCATGCTGCTTATAAATACCATAATAAAATGAAACAGATGCCTAGCTTTTGGGTTAATTAGTCATGGGGTATCTTTATTTCTCCTCCTTTCTCTTTCTCCTCCTCCTCTTCCTCCACTCCTTCCTCCTTCTTATCCATAATACTATTAGCATCTCCCTGTTACAGGTACTGCATTAAGGACAATCTTAAAAGATGAGGGAAGTAAACTAATTTTTGCCAAAGAGGGAGAGGTGGCCTAAGGAACCCCAAACAAATAGCTCACCTAAACCTTTACATTGTAAACAAGGCTTTCCTCAATTTCACCTGTCTCCCTGCTAATTCCTGGCCCACGTCCTGCCTCTGGCCTGGAAAGCCCTCCCAGGCCTGGGAGGTGGGAGAAGAGCAAAGGGAGAAAGTCAGGGTGATGTAGAAGGGAATGGGGGAAAAAGAAATGGGCGGGGGGGGCGGGGCTTAGTCCAGGAAGAGGCCTTCCATAAGGCTCTGAAGCTGGAGGTGGGGGGATGGAAGAGTAACTGTCAGATTTGAAGAGGGAGGGAGACTTACAGCACTTATGTATACATCTGTAATTTTATTTATTCGTATTGACTGCCTCCCCTGCTCTAGACTGTGAGTTTGTTGTGGGCAGGGATTATCACTGTTTATTGTTGTATTGTTCCTTCCCAAGCACTGAGTACAGAGCTCTACACACAGTAAACAATAAATAGGACTGAATGAATTTCCCTTCTCAGGGTTCTCTTTCCATTATTCATTTGTAATACATTTATTGATGCATTTATGCATATCTCCTGGTTCCAACCCTTTCTCTCCACTCCAGTGGCCCCCACCAGAGTTCATAGTCTAAGATGAGAGAACAGATATTTAGAGAAAAGTAAACTGAGGCACTATGAACTCAGTTCATAGTCTCATCTCACGTTTGTCCTTCAGTCTCAGCCACCTAATTGGTCTCCCAGTCTCCTGCTCACTTGACATTACACCCAACAGCCGGGTCACCAGACCAAAGCCTAGCTCAGCTTAGACCTTTCCACTTCTCAAGAACCTTCAATAGCCTCCCAATATCCTCTGCCTCAGTTGAACACTGACCATTGCCCTTGGGCGTCTTCATCAATTTCTCCACCTTCTGTATGGATTATCTTCATCCCCTGCCCCCAATCGACACTCTTGGTTCCTCCCAAGATCCCCTTCTCAATGTACCTCACAATAGAATGTCCACCCCTGACCCTTTCCCCAGGGGATTTCTTCGGGTCTGGAACTTCCTCTCTTTCCAAAATTGGCCAGACCAAAGCTGGCACCATCTTTGAAAGTAATCCAGAAAATCCACATCCTTGTCCCTGATTAATTCTTCACTCCAGCAGTCACATAGCATAGTCTAATGGAAAGAAGACAGGCCTGGGAGTCAGAGGAGGTGAGTTCTAATCCTTACTCTGCTAATTGCTTGCTCTGTTACCTTGGGCAAGTCACTTAACTGCTCTGTGCCTCAGTTTCCTTTTCTCTAAATATCTGTTCTCCCATCTTAGTGAGTTCCACATGGGACCAGGGACTGTGTCTGATCTGGTTATGTTGTGTTTGGCACACAGTAAGCTCTTAAAAACCACCAGTTATTATAACAATCACCCAACTTCAGCACTTATACGTATAAGTGCATTCAACATCAGTTCCTGGTGTTTCATCCAGATAGATTAATGGAACTATTACCTATAATCTTGTTGTTCTACCTTCTGTTCCAAGTATTTTGTAAATATTTTTGCCCTATCTCTCCTAATAGCTTTTCAGCTACTTTAGGTCAAACAAGTATTTCTTGGGTTATTTTCTCTCAAGTACTTAGTACGGTGCTCTGCCCTCAGTATGAACTTAATATCATCAATCCATTAAACGAACAATAACTTGTACTTTTCTTTTTATTTTGGCATGTTTATTCCAAATAATTAGTGTCTAATTAGTGTCTAATTGTCCTCCCTATTAGAGGATAGAGCATGGGCCTGAGAGTCAAAAGATCTTGGGTTCTAATCCTGACTCTGCTGTCTGCCTGCTGTGTGACCTTAGGCAAATCACTTCACTTCCCTGGGCCTCAGTGAACTCATCTGTAAAATGGAGATTGAGACTGTGAGCCCCGCAAGGGACAGGAACCATGTCCAACCTGATTTGCCTGTATCTACCCCAATGTTGAGTACAGTGTGTGGCACATAGTAAGCACTTGACAAATACCATTATTACTATCATTATTATTATTATTATTAGCAGCATGGCTAGTGGAATGACTACAGGCCAATGAGTCAAGAGAAATGGGTTCTAATCCTGGCAATCAGTCATTGTCATTTACTGAGTGCTTACTGTGTCCAGGTCATTGTATGTGGTAAGCGAGAGGGACTCCATCTTGTATTTTTTGATCCCGGGAGCAACAAGGCTAAAAGATGATGTAGAGGAGAAACTGTATTATCTCTCTGAAGAGTTTTGAGGAAAGGAACTGAACTGTTTTGCTGAGGGCTTAAGAAAGGGCTAAATTGCACTCTGACCAGGAAAAGATCCTCCAGATGGGGCTATGCTTGAGAGGGAATAAGCCTGCGGGGGCGGGAGGGGCTCACCTTCCTCTCTGGATTTACCTGGTAATGAGCTAATGAGTAAGTGGAAGAAAGCAGGCAATCCTGAGCTGCAACCCCCCTGCCGAGAACAATGGATAAAAGGGGGAAAGAAGTGGCCCTCTTGTACCGTGGAACCACCTGAGCCATGCTCTAAGACTCCTATGGCTGCCGTGGCCCAGCACCTAAGACTTGAACCAGGATGACAAGCCACGGGCAGTCCGACTCCTTGAAACTATCACCTTCACCAAAACCTGGGGCAAACCAGATGGATTGGTACCTATAGGTGTTGTGTGTGTGTTTGTGCATATGCATCTAACCCCTGTTTTAGTAAAATCAACCTTTCTGCTGAAACAGTGGTGTGTGATTTCACTTTTTGGAACATGTCATTTGCGCATCCAAATTAATAAGGGAGTCAAATCCCCGGTTAAGGGCTCTTAAGTCAAGTGCCTGATACTGTTGGGGAGCCATCCCCAGGTGGGACTCATGACAGTATTAAGCACTTGGAAGAGCTCAGTACATTACATTGAGTTGGTAGACACAATTGCTGCCCTAGAACTGCACTAGGTGCTTAAGAAAGTACAGTACAAGAGTTGATAGACACAATATTTAGCTTCAAGGAGCTCCCAGTCTAGAGGGAAAGGAGAACAATAAAATGAATTACAGGCAAAGGTAATGGCAAAATATAAGGCTACTTATATGTGTTGTGGGGCTGAGGATGTTTTTTTTTTCTTAATGATGTTTGTTAAACACACATTTGTTAAGCCCTTACTATGTGCCAGACACTGTATTATGAGCTGAGGTAGACACAAACTAATCAGGTTGGCCATAGTTCCTGTCCCACATGGGGTTCGTGACCTTAATCCCTATTTTACAAATGATGTAACTGAGGCAGAGAAGTCAAATGACTTGATCAAGGTCACACAGCAGAAAAGTGGCAGAGCAGAGTGGCAATTCCTTAGAACCCAGGTCCCCATGACTCCCAGACCCACACTCTCACCACTAGGCCATACTGAGGGTGGGATGAATGTAAAGTGCCTAAGAGGTAGAGAGGTTCCAGTTCATATTTAATATAGAAGGGAAGGTGGGTATGGGAAATTAGGGTTTAGTCAGGGAAAGTTTCTTGGAGGAGTTGTGATTTTAGGAGAGATTTATAAGTGGGGAGAGTCACGGTCTACTTGTTTTAAAGGGGGAGGGAGTTCCAGGCCAGAGGAAGGATATGGGCAAAGGTTTAACAGCAGTATAGATGAGATGAAGATACGGAGAGTATGTTGGTATTACCCAAAAGAAGCAAAAGATTTCCGCCCTGCCTTCCAGAGAAACAATAGACAGTAATTGATGTCTGGTCCTGTCTCTTCTACTCCAGCACAGGATGAATTGAGGACTGGCTCAATTAATCCACTCACATCTTTAGCTGATGAAAAACTCCCTTGAACACTTCCTCAGCTGTATGAATAATTCAGTTCCAAAAGAGAATCCCCTATTTCTTAATCACTATTATCATCATCACCACCTCTGCTTTTGCCTTCATGACCGGCATGACCAGCACAGATGTGATAGGGTGTTTGAGGGTACAGACCACTGGTGTCGGTAGGGGTGCACGATACAGGTACAGACAGCCTCAACCCTTTCCGAATGGATTACGGTCGCCCCTGGGTGCCCTGATCTGATCTTCCTTCACTCAGTTTAAGGGTTAAATGTGCTGCAAGGTAATGGATGGCATCTTCCAACTCCTCTTGACAGGATACACTTAATTGGAAATGGGTAGGGGTTCTCCTTCCCCAGCTAATAGTGCGCTCATGGTGGGACGCAGAAATGGACAGCTGGAGAAAATGTTTCTGAAAAATCAAAATCAATGTCCTCCGTTCCCTGTTCCATGGTCCCTCATGCAGGAGGGCTGGGAACCTCCCCGGTGCCCCGGAATGCAGAGCAGTGATCCGGGCCAGAGAGGAGGAGGAGGAGGAGGGGGGCAGTCTGGGAGGGGTGAGCTGAGTTCACCAGCAATGGGGGGGATTTATTTTTCATTTACTTTTAAATGAAGAGAATGCTCACCGCCGCTTCCCCGAGTCAGTCATATTCACAGACTGGGGATCCTCAGTGTCGGAGGATTTATTTTTTTATTTATTTTGAAATAAAAAAGAAGACAAACACAAAATGGCAGCTCTCTAGCTCCCTTCTGCAGCCCCAGTGTCAGCGGCAGAAGCAGCAGGTTTTCATGACCGGGCGAGAGACTCTCTCGGTGATGGCCCAGACTGGGGTCCCCTCTGCTTTGGGGGGGTCAACCCCAGATTCACTCACAGTTCAGTCTCGGAGGATCAGCCTGGGTCCCTTCCTCACCAGCTTTGTGGGAAATCCCACCTCCATCCTTCCTGGCACCGCTCCCTATTCAAAAGATCAGGCGACCTGGTGATTTTAAGACTCTCAAAACTCAGCCACAAAAAAGCACTGGCCTGTAATATTGTCTTAAAGGATTTCACCTGAATAACATGCTGTAGTGCAGAGTGTGCTGGTCTGTCACAGAGATGACACTAGTGTTTGTCAAGCCTTTGGGGAACAGTGGCCAAGTGGGCAACAACTAGGAGAATTACAGATTCTGAACCCAGACAGCTCTCCTTAGCCGTTCTTTCAACAGGGCACGATTTGCTTGAGGAAGCCGAGTACTTGCAACCTTCTTATCAATCCAGGCCACTTTTCACCTGGCTATCATCAGAAGGTTGGGGAAAGGTATCTCCATGAGGTATTTATCTCACATGAATAAAAATTCCTCCCGGATCGAAATAGAACATTCAGTTAGTTTCACCTAGTTTTCTTGGTGCCGTGGCAGTCGTTCAGAGAGAGAGACAGAGAGAGAGAGAGAGAGAGAGAGAGAGAGAGAGTGAGTCTTAGAATGAAAAGACGGCTCTTTTTGCTGGATTTTTTTCATGGAAGAAGTCATCTTGATGAAGGCTGGGTTAACCCACTGTTTCGCAGCATGGCGTAGTGGATTGAGCATGGGCTTGGGAGTCAGAAGATCATGGGTTCTAATCCTGACTCTTTCACTTGTGTGCTGTGTGGCCATGAGCAAATCATTTCACTTCTCTGTGCCTCAATGACCTCATCTGTAAAATGAGATTGAGACTGAGGCCCATGTGGAACAGGACCTGTGTCCAGCCCAGTTTGCTTGTATCCACCTCAGCACTTAGAACAGTGCCTGGTACAAAGTAAGCACTTAACAGATATCACAGTTTTTTATTCTTATTGTTATTATTATAATTATTATTTCAAACAAGGATTGTCCAACTTTAAGACAAAGCAGAGAGGGGAAAAAATTGCACTGGCCTCTTCCACTTTTTCCAATCTCTTCAAGAGGTAATGATAATAGCAGTGATCATGATAATGGTAATAATGATGATTAATCAATCAGTATATTTATCTAGTACTTACTCTGTGCAGAGTTCTATACTATGCTCTGGGAAAGTACAAGTCAACAGACTTGGTAGATGTGATCTCTCACTATAGGGAGTTTACAGTCTACAGGGTGAGACAGACTTTAAAATGGAATATGAATAAGGGAAATAGTAGAGTAAATGAATATTAACATAATTACTGTGATTGAATATCAATTGATGGTATTTATCTAGCACTTGCTGTGTGCAGAGTACAATACAAAAGAGTTGGTAGAGTCCTGCCAACAAAGAGTTTACAGTCTAGAGGAGGAAACAGACATTAAGATAAATACATAAATTATGAGTACTCAGAGAGTTGCTATAGGGCTGAGGATGAAGTAAATACCAAGTGCTTAAAGGGTACAGGTCCAAGTAAATATATGATTCTGAAGGGACAGGCAATAAAGGAAATGAGGGCTTGTGTATGTGTGTGTGTGTGATGATGATGATGATACTGGCTTTACTATTCTCAAATAAGCTGTTAACCAAAATCTTTATTAATTGGGGTCTGGGAAATTCACCCCGGATCTTACGGTAAACTGCTTGACGATAGGAACTGTGCCTATCATGTCTTCTGGAAAACTCAGAGAGTGCTATGCTCTCAGTAGTGCTCAATTAATATTATTGCTATTGACGATGATGCTGATAAGCATAATAATAATGGTGCTTGTTAAGCACTTACTATGTGCCAGGCACTGTTCTAAGCACTGGGGTAGACACAGGTTTATCAGTTAGACGTAGTCCCTTTCTGACGTGAGGCTCACGGTTGAAATAAGAGGGAGTAGGATTGAATCCTCATTTTACAGATTTGGTAACTGAAGCACAGAGAAGTGAAGTGACTTACCCAAGGTCACACAGCAGACAAACGGAAAGAGCTGGTATTAGAACTTGGATCGTCTGACTCCCAGGCCCAGGGTCTTTCTACTAGGTCAACCTGCTCCACGTAGTGATGTCGTTCTAGGAAGAAAATTGTTTATGTCTTGATGTCACTTGGTTTAGCTCTCTGTCTCTCAGCCGCATCTGAGTTGCCAGCCCATTCTTAAAAAACCTCTGATTTCATTTGATTTACCATTTAAAGACAAACAACAAGTTAGGACTGCAGGGATAGACAGTAGTATATCCAGTGATATCACAGAGCATATTTGAGCTCTTCTGTTTGCCCTGGGTATGTGCTACAATATCCCCAGATGGCCTGCTCTTCTCCACTTCCTTTTCTAAGCCGCTGTTAGACATCGGCTCTCCTCTACCCACCATCGCAGTTTTTTTTTAATTGGTCTGGCTAGTTTACTCTGAAATCTAGGACAACTTATCTTATTCAAGCTGCCTTCATTGACAAGAATAATATCTGGGTAGTTGGCTTAGGACCTTTATTCTGAGAATCTCAAAGCATTCTTGTGAGAAGCCAATGGCCTAGGAGAAGGAGTACCCGCTTGAGAGTCAGGAAACCTGGTTTCTAATCCCACCTCTTTCACTTGTCTGCTGAGTGACCTTGGGCTAGTCATTTAATATTTCTCTGCCTTCATTTCTTCAGCTGTAAAATGGAGATTAAATACCTGCTATCCCTCTCCTTTAAACTGTGAGCCCAGTGTAATAATTATGGTATTTGTGAAGCGCTTACTATGTGCCAAGCACTGTTCTAAGCCCTGAGGTAGATACAAGATAATCAGGTTGTTCCACTTGGAGCTCACAGTCTTAATTCCCATTTTACAGATGAGGTAATTGAGGCACAGAGAAGTAAAGTGACTTGCCCAAGATCAAACAGCAGGCAAGTACTGGAGCCAGGATTAGAACCTAGGTCCTCTGGCTTCCAGGTCAGTGCTTTATCCACTAGGCCACACTGTTTCACACTGCTTCATTCATTCATTCATTCACTCATTCATTCACTCACATAGTCCCACTACTGTTTCCCTGGGAAGATCACTGCTCTGGAAACCAGGAGACCTGGATTCTGGTGCCAGTTTTTCTTATAGCTGGCTAATATGGGCAAAGACCACACATGTATTTTGCGATGTACTGTCCCCCTCCTCTTTTCCAGCCTTTTTGCCTACTGTGACTCAGTTGGTACATAACTGGCTGGGATGAGAGGGTGGATGTGATACTGAGTAAGCCCCTAGTACTGCAATCAATTCTGCTGCACCAGTTCTCATCCCCAAAGTCCTGAAGTTAAGGTAGAGTCTTGTCTGTCACTCCATTCATTCATTCAATCATATTTATTGAGTGCTTACTGTGTGCAGAGCACTGTACTAAGCTCTTGGAAGAGTACAATACAACACTACATGGTCACATTCCCTGCCCACAATGAGCTTACAGGTGGGGGAGACAGATATCAATACAAATAAATAAAATGATAGGTACATAAATGCTATGCTGGGAGGGAGGGGAAAGACAAGGGAGCAAGTCAGGGCAACGCAGAAGGGAGTGGGAGATGAGGAAAAGTGGACCATAGTCTGGGAAGCTCTCTTGGAGGAGATGTGGCTTCGATAAGGATTTGAAGCTGGGGAGAGTAATCGCCTGTCGGGGGGTTGGTGGGGGAAAGGTGTTCCTGATGACCAGTCATGGTTCATCAGCATGTTGTGTGAATGCATATATATGAATAGGTTCCTACTGTATGCAAAGTGAATCCTGGTTGCTTGGGAGCACACGATTCAAGCGAAATACACCTTCTCTGCCTTGAAGGAGTTTACAGATCACAGTTTAATCTTGTAAAATAGACAAAAAAAGACAACCACTAGGAGTCTGAAATTCTGCTCCTTGACCTACAGCTCCCTCCTGGTTTGTTTTGATTTTTGAATATCGGTCCTTGTCTTTTATGATGTTTTAGAGTTTTAGTCTTTTATTGTTCTGAATGTATGTCTCCAGTCCTCTCCCCCACACATCTTTATAGAGTAAGCCTCCTCTATCAGTCAATCAAACCATCAGTGGTATTTATTGAGCATTTACTGTGTGCAGAGCCCTGGACTAAGCACTCGGGAGAGTATAATACAACAGAATTCGTAGACATGTTCCCTACCCACTGCAAACTTACAGTCTGGAGAGGAAGAAAAACAATGTAAATAAATAGTAAATTAATGCAGACTTATAGATACTTATAGATAGTAAATTTCTCTGTCACTCTACTGATACTGGGCTCACCAAAGTCTCCAGGTCCCTTTAGTGATAACAATATCATTATTATTATTATACATGGTGATCTGGTTACCTTGTATCTACCTCAGGGCTTAGGACTGTGCTTGCTACATAGTAGGCACTTTGGAAAGTACCATAGAATTAATACACATTATCCCCACTTGCAAGTATGAGATGAACAATCAAGAGAAGGAGACAGATAATAAAGTAAATTACAGATGGAGGAAGTAATAAACTTTATAAGATTTGCACATAAACTCTACAGGGTTATAGTGAGTACTCAACTGCTTAGGGGTTGTAAAAGTGCTGATGAGGGAAATGGAGACTACAAGGTGGACCGATTATACACATTAATTGGGAGAGGCTTCTGATGGAGATGTGATCTCAGAAGGGGGTTGAAGATGGGGAAAGAGGTGGTTTGTCAGATATGAAGGAAGAAGGAGTTTCAGGCAAGGGGAGGATGTGAGAAAGAGGTAGGAAGTTGAACAAGTGAGAATAAGGCCCAACAAATAGGTTAACGTGAGTCTCTTCTTCATCATTTGACCCACCCCTCACCATTGAAAATTGAAACTCCTCAAAAACAGAAATTGTTTCTTTTCTGTCAGTTTTATGTACCCAAGCTGTTGTGAATGCACTCTGAACATAATAAGCAGTATACATTGTAGGTGCAGAATTGATCATCTATCGTGAGTATAAATTGAATACTTAGAGTGGAACAATACAGTAAGGGTGCTCAGGTGTACCGTATTTATTTGCATAATCATTCCTTGCTTGTGAAATTGCTGCAACTCGAAAAAGGGGGAGGGGGTATTATGTTTGGAATTAAGTCTAGCAAAAATGGGAGCAGGAGAAAAAAAGAGAGGAAGAGAAAGGGAGGGAGAAGGAATATGAAGGACCGAGGCTCTTGAAACTGCATCTCTTACTTCTACTGCATCCTCTCAAGTGCCACATACAATATGCACTCAGTAATTCAACTCCACCCTCCCTCTGTGTTATCCATTTTCTCACCAACTATATGGTAAAAAAAAAAAACTAACCTTTTAATTCCTCCTCTAAAGGAGGCAATTAGATAAAGCAATTCTCTCCTCATGATTTTTGAAGAGGAATCATTATATACATATATATATGAGAGAGAGAGAGACAACCCTGTGTATTTAAAGAAGACTTCAGTAATGGTGAAATTCACCTAAGAGTGTGTGTGGTGAAAAGTTAGTGTGGGACCCACGAACTCGGGCACAATTTCTACTCAAAAATCTGCCCTTTGTTTGGGTTCTTATGTCTAATGTTTTGAGAGATTGACACTGTTTCTCTTTTGTCTCTTTGTTTCTGATGGTGTGTGAACCTCTTGCGAGAAAAGAACCACTATTTTCCTGATAGCGGCAGGTCCATCCTCAGCAGTTGACTCCTGGTTTCAGCCGGGGTACAGCACTGTCCAAGGATTTGTTTTACAGAGAGTTAAAATGTTTTCCTCTGGCCTTCTGGGTTTTGGTTTCCTAGTTTCATCTCTCGATACCAGAGCTGTTGGATTTCCTGCTATTTTTTCACTCTCCTCAAGTGTCCAACACAGGGTAGCTGTGTTGAGATAGACATGGTTCTGATGCTAGGAGACTGACTTTATTCCAGAACTTCACTGTTATTCTTATTAATGATAATAATGGTATTTGTTATTCACTTACTAGGTGCCAGGCACTACTCTAAGCACTGGGGTAGATGGAAGGTAATCAGGTTGGACAAAGTCCCTGTCACCCTCTGAATCCCATTTTATAGATGAGGGAATTGAGGCCCAGAAAAGTGAAGTGACTTACCCAAGGTCATACAGCAGACAGGTGGCTGAGCCAGGATTTAGAACCCATGACCTCTGACTCCCAAGCCCATGCTCTTGCCACTACACCATGCTGATTGTTCTTGATCTTGTCTTGATGTTTGATATTGCAATGCTTAGTACAGTGCTCTGAACACAGTAAGTGCTCAATGACTGTGACTGAATGAAAGGAAGGAAAACTGAAGTTAAAAGACAGACTCTCTGAGAACAAGTAGATTGCAATCTCAGTGGTGTTAATGATGATGTCACCAAAGTCAGAAATCCAAGCAAGACCCCAAGCTCAGCTTGCCAGTGGAGTGAGCCAATAGCCCATGAAAACATTCATACATATCCGTGGGACTCAGAATGAAAGCCCAAACAGGTTTTCACTGATTCAGTCATCAAATCCAGATTCTTATTTCACTTAAGTGCACCTCGAGCAAATGTATGGGACAATATTTCCTCATGCCCCCTCATCAGTATGAAATCAAAGGTGGGTTATCCAGACTGTGGAAGCATGGAAGCAGTGTAGCCTCGAGGAAAGAGTGCAGGACTGGTGTCAGGGAACCTGGGTTCTAATCCTGGCTCTGTCCTTTGCCCACTGGGGGAAATAAACTCCTCTGAGCCTCCGTTTCCTCATCTGTAAAACTGGGAGATTCAATACTTGTTCTCCCTCTTCCTTAGACTGAGAACCCCATATGGAATGGGGATTGTGTCCACCTTTTTTTTCTTCTGGTATTTAAGCGCTTAATATGTGCCAGGCACTGTTCTAAGCACTGAGGTAGATACTAGGTATTTAGGTCTAACACAGTCCGTATTCCACCTGAGGCTCAAAATCTTAATCCCCATTTAACAAATGAGATAAATGAGGTGAAGAGAAATGAAGTGACTTGCACAAGGTCACGCAGCAGACATGTGGCAGAGACGGGACTAGAACCTAGGTCCTTGGCATTTGCGGGCCTGAGCTCTTAACTCCTAGATCGTGCTGCTTCTCAGCTTGAAACCCTGGTGTCTACTATAGTGTCATAGTAAAGACTGAATAAAGACAGCATATATTAATAGTGGAAATATCACTATCAGCAGGATATATTGATATATAGTTGTTCGTGGTCTCTTCAAAGCAAACTGGCTTTGTGCTCCGATCCTTCCATTTCCTTCTGAAATCTTTATTGCTGCTTCTTTACTCACAGTGGGACTATTTAAAGTCAAAGGATCCCTTCCCCTTCCCCTTCTCTCCATCCCTTTGATATTGAACCACTCTCTCACTCTGTGACTGGGCTGAAAAAGAGAAGCAGTATGGCCTAGTCGCAAGAGCAGGAGCCTGGGTATGAGAGGACCTGGCTACTGATTCTGGCCCTGCCATTTGCCTGATGTGTGACCTTGGGCAAGTGACTTAATTTCTCTGTGCCTCAATTTCCTCAGTTGCGGAATGGAAATTACATACCTGGTCTCCCTTCTACGTAGACTGTGGGACAGGGAATGTGTCTGAGTTGATTATCTTGTATCTACCACAGTGCTTAGGAGAGTGCTAGGCACATAGTAAGCCAGTGCTTAGTATAGTGCTTGGCACATAGTAAGCACCTAATAAATACCACACGATTAAAATAGTCTTAAAATTGCACCTTGGTTTTCCAGGTAAGGGTCCCCATCATTTTTCAACCAGTTAACAACCACTTAGTAAGCCACTGAGCTCCTTATACTGAAGTGCACTGCTTTGAGAGAATTGCAATTAGGGTCCTTGTTAATGGACCTAACCAATTCCTGTCCCACAGGAACTCTCAAAATGATGAGTTCCTGGATAATAATAATAATAATAATAATGATGGTATTTAAGTGCTCACCACATACCAAACACTGTTCTAAGCACTGGGGTAGATATCAGGTTACCAGGTGGTCCCATGTGGGGCTCACAGTCTTAATCCCCATTTTGCAGATGAGGTCACTAAGGCAGAGAGAAGTTGTGACTTGCCCAAAGTCACACAGCCTAAGACACACTGTTTCTCAATGGACTGGACGATCAGTCCCGAGAAATATACAGTCTTGGGGAAGGCTTGCCAAAAGTACCTCAGAGAATTACCTTTGATTTTTTCTTTTGTTGTTGTTGTTGTTGTTTTCTGCCAGCTGCAGAGTAGATCACAGTCTCCAAGATTAGGGTTCTGAGGTGACCTCAAAATATCCTCCCAACCTGGTGGTGATTCCAGAGTTCCTCGGGTCATCCTGGGGATTGGTTCCAACTGGCTTCTGTCCAGCTTCAGAGCAGGAAGCAAAATTTTCTTTCACCATTATCCCAAAGAACACAGATTGTGTGCCTAATGTGTGCAGAGCACTTTTTCCTGGTGTGCTTTGTGAGCAGAGCAGTGAATTCTAAGAAGCAGCTTGGCTCAGTGGCAAGAGCCCGGGCTTGGGAGTCAGAGGTCACAGGTCCAAATCCCAGCTCTGCCACTTGTCAGCTGTGACTGTGGGAAAGTCACTTAACTTCTCTATGCCTCAGTTACCTCATCTGTAAAATGGGGATGAAGACTGGGAGCCTCATGTGGGACAACCTGATTACCCTGTATCTGCCCCAGCGCTTAGAACAGTGCTTTCCACATAGTAAGTGCTTAACAAATACCAACATTATTATTATTATTATTAATTAGTCTCTTGGGAACATACTAGCCTAGAAGTCAGGAGATGACGATTTTAATCCCAACTCCTCCAATTGCCTGTTGTGTGACTTGGGTCAAGTCATTTAGCTTCTCTAGGCCTCAGTTTCCCCACCTGTAAAATGGGGATTCAATACCTGTTCTCCTCCCCTTTAGTATGTGAACATCATGTGGGACAAGGACTGTAGCTGATTTCATTGTCTCTGCCCCAGGGCTTTCCATATAGTCAGCTTGAGAGACACCACAGTTGATAATTGTAGGTTGTGTAGAGTTTTTACTATCTCAATCATCAATTATCCATCTGAATTAAAAGACATGACCCCCACCCTTAAGGAGCTTTTACAGTCAAACAGTTCAATGGGGGCCAAGTTAGAACCCAAGCGTTCAGATTCTTTTATTGTTCTAGCCATTTGACCTTGCTACCTTATCATTATTATTATTATAATTATTATTTCTTGCTGCCTGGGAAAACATTTCAAGGGGGTAAATAGAAAGACAATGGACATAAAAAATTTAATTTCCCCTCCTGTCTAGGCTAGCATACCTTCAGCATAAAGGAAAAAAGAAATGGAGCTGACCAAGGATGTAATCTTGTAAATTAATCTTCTAAGAAAACTCAGTGAAAGGTAGGGGCCTCGGTTGTGATTTCCTCTATGGTGACAGTGTTTTTGTTCATGCATCATTGTTTTAAAGAGATCTTAACGATGGGAAAGAGGACAGTCAGAGCTAGTGGTAGTCCCCTAGACAGACAAGGCAGAGAAATGGTCCTTGCTTGCACTCTGACTGCTTAAGGAGATGCTGCAGTTTCTCAAGATGCATAAAGCAGAAATACAGAAACATGATTAATACAGACTCAATCTTTCCTCAGTCTACCACTCTGGCTGGCCCGTTCCTTTACTGTCACGCTCTGAGGTATTGTGCCTATAAAAGTCAACTCAACACCTGGAATGTCTTGACGGATCCTACACTGAATTTCAGTCCCAGCAGGAGAATTACAGCTGCTGGACATTTCTTCCTTCTCTCCCTCCTGGAAGCCACATCTTCCCTGAATTCTGATTTACTTTGCTCTCAGCAGCGGAGTTTTCTGCCAAGCCTTGCCCGAAGGGGAATTTAAATGGCCTGGCAATAGTGTCAGCTCTGGACACCATTTTAATAGATATACATGTCCATTTCCGAATCATTTGCCAATCCTTCTAGTGGGGAATGAAATAGATTATGTAATAGGCAAGGCAGGGCTAAGGAGCCTGTTGTGAAAAAAGACTGAATTCATACAGAAAGATGGTTTCCAACCACTGTGCAGCCTGTTTACAAGGTAGTCATTTATTCATTCATTCAGTAGTATTTATTGAGTGCTTACTATGTGCAGAGCACTGTCCTAAGCGCTTGGAATGTACAATTAGGCAACAGGTAGAGACACTCCCTGCCCATTGACGGGCTTACAGTCTAATCGGGGGAGACAGACAGACAAAAACAATAGCAATAAATAGAATCCAGGTGATGTAAACCTCATTAACTAAACAAATAGGGTAGTAAAAATTTATACAAATGAGCACAGTGCTGAGGGAAGGGGGAGGGGGAGCATCAGAGGGAAAGGGGGAGGGAAGTCATTTAGTGTAGGGTGAATTTTTAAAAAAACCCAAAAAAACACCTGTCAAACAGAATCCATCTCAATTTGATGGCTCATAATCATTCCTCTCTGGCATGTCAGAAGTGACTAGCTAACTTGGGAGAAATAGCCCTGCATTTGAATGGCCTCTTATTTCTCATCCCCACCAGGAATGTGTGGAAAATGAGTCACAGACCACCACTTAATATTCCATCAATGGGCAGGGATTGTCTCTATCTGTTGCATGAATTGAACATTCCAAGTACTTAGTCCAGTGCTTTGCACATAGTAAGCGCTCAATAAATACTATTGAATGAATTCCCTCTCACCCATTGGAGGAAGAGAGATTAAAAGTTTAAGGGTCATTCTAAGCAGATGACCTCACAACTGTGAACACACTAGGATGTCATCCCTGCCTGGGAGAGACTCACCTCCTGTCACACAGATAGAATTTAGGACTCCCCAAAAAAATACAAAAAAAAAAAATCCCGGCCCCTACAGGTCTCCAATCTCCCTGCAGCTCACTCTTCAGTCATACCACATTGAAGGCTCATAGCTGCAATTTCATTCCATGACAACTGCTGGTCTCCAGTGTCACATTTTCTCACTTGCTCTGGGGAGGAATGATGTATGAAGGAAAGCATTCCTTTTAGCCCCAGAACACCTCTTGAGGATTCAGGCATGGAGAACCATGGAGATAGTGCTCTCTTTGGATTTCTCAACTTCTCTTCCTTTTCTATGGAGTTAAATTCAAAACTGTCCCATAATCACCAATGTCGGCTGTTGAAAGCTTTCTCAGAGATGTAGTCTATACTGGTGTCCAACAGAGGGGTCCTCACTGTAACTCACAGGTGGGATGGGATCCCCATGACAGCTGCTGCTTCTTTGAAAAAATGTCAGTGTTCTCATTCTTTCTCTTTTGTTCAATTTTTCCCTTTCTCTCTCCTTCTATCTCCCTTCCTCATTCTCTCTCTCTCTCCCGCCCCCCCCCCCCCCATACACACACACATGCACATTTTCCCCTTCAATTTACTTATTTTAGCATTATTGTATTACATTTCTTAGGTACTTACTCTATGCCAGACACTATACTAAGCACTGGGGTGGTTACAAAAGAATCAGATTAAGTTTGGTGGGTCCCCAGGAGAGTCAGATGTCCCCAAAAAGGAATTTTCCTGTGGACAATTCCCTGCCCAGGGAAGTTTGGCCACAGACGTGGTGATGGTGAAACATCGAACCCAATCCCAGTGGTCCTGGTGGTGAATGATCCATGAGACCTAAGTGTCACCTCGAGACAGTAACTTGAAATATCTTGAACAGCTCAGTTAAATTCACAATGGAATGCTGAAGCGATATGAAGCTGCCAGACCTCTGAAATTAGCATCATTAAGAAATGGAAGGTATCGCTGTGCTGGTCTCGGTGTGCAGAAAAAATGCATATGAAAATGCACAGTTAATTCTGGGTCACATTACTCTCTGGTGGCTGGAATAAATGTGTAAGAACAAGATGTTAAGTTGGTGTCAGTGTGTTATAGCCTAATTTAATTTATAACTGAAAGGCCATAGTGACAATATAATTAGAGACCATTTATGCCCAAGAGCATGTATTTTAAATTATATCCAATTAAATATGTACATGTAAGTGGAATTTAAGTTACTGTAATGCCACCTCATAGGACAAAGGCCTGCATTTGTAAAGATTTTATAATATAAAATGATACATGAGTCCCTCCGACAGACAATCAAATATAATTAAGAATGAAGAATCTTTATGACAATTTAAAATGGGATGCGTTTAGCCAGAGCTCCATCCTGCAAAAATTCTGCAGCTGGAGCCATAATGAGGGCTGAATTGTCTCAGCGAAGCAGCACTCCTGGGTTGGAGGGGTGCCACCCGTTTCAGATTCATCACCGTGCAGGACTCCTCTGGTTTCCCTGTGCCAGATGGCTACTTTTTCAGCACTCATGTCTTCATGAGTATGTCTTCAAGGTTGATAGGGTCAAAACTGAGTTTCTCATCTTCCAAGCCCTCTTCCCCCCACATCCCCTCTACACTTTAAAATGTTCCCAACACTTCTGACCAGTCCCACCTTCCCTACAATCATGGTGTCACCCTCAACTCCTCTCTTTCATTTGTGTCCCACATTTGCTTTCTAAATCCTGTTGGTTCTTTCTCTAAAATAGTTTTCATCCCCTCCTCTCCATGTTTGTTACCTTGTCGTCTTCACCTCCTGGGGTTTTCACCAGTCTCTTTGTTTATAGGATTTTTTTAGGGCATTTCTTAACTGCTTACTATGTGCCAAGCCTTGGTCTAAGCTCTGAGGTAGATGTCAGTGAGAAAGAGCAGATACAGTTCCTGTCCCACACAGGTATCATAGTCTAATAGGAGGGAGAACAGATAAGGAATTCCCATTTTGTAGCCGTGGAAGCATAGGCACGGAGAAGTTAAGTGACTTGCACAAGGCCACATAGCAGGCAAGTGGCAGAGCCCAGACCTCCTGTCTCCCAAGCCCATGTTCTTTCCACTAGGCCACACCATTAGTTGCTTTCCATGTTGTTTATTTGCTTCATGTATTTACTAATGCTTGAAACTACCAGCTATTCTCATGTCCTCTAACTATGGAATGATTAAGTGATATTCTAAATTTGTGATGACATAAGCTCATGACTTTTTCTTCTCCTTTTCTGGCTGTTCTTTCTCAGTGTCTTTCACAGGCATCTCCTCTGCCTCCCACCCTCTAACTGGGTGAGCCCAAGGTTCAGTTCTGGGTCCCCATCTATTCTCAATCTTCACCCTCTTCCTTTGAGAACTCATTCACTCCCATAGCTTCACCTACCATCTCTGTGTAGAAGACTCCCCAAACTATACCTCCATCCCTGTTCTCCCTCTTTCTCTGCAGTCTAACATTTCCTCCTGCCTTCAGTACAATTCTACTTGTATGTCACACTGAAATCTTTAAAGTAACATGTCCGAAACAGAACTCCTCATCTCTTCACCCAAACCCTGTCCTCCCACTGCCTTTCTTATCATGGTAAAACAACACCATTCTCCTCCCTGCTTCGCAGGCCCATAACCCTGGTTTACGCTCAAGCAATCAATCAATCATATTTATTGAGCATTTGATGTGTGCAGACCACTATACTAAACTCTTAGGAGAGTAAGTAAAATTTAACAAAGTTGGTAGATATGTTCCCTTTCTACAAGGAACCTGCACTCTATAAAAGGAGACAGATATGAAAATAAATTATGTATATATTCATAAATGCTGTGGGGATGAGGGTGGAGTCAATAAAGGATACAAATCCAGGTGCCAGGACAGCGTAGAAGGGAAAGGGAGCAGAGGAAATGAGGGCTAAGTCAGTGCAAGGCCTTTTTGAGGAGATATGATTTTTAAAATGCTTTGAAGGTGGGGAGAATGCTGGCTCATCAGCTTTGAAGCCAGAGGGAGTTCCAGGCCAGAGGCAGGATGTGGTTGAGGGGTTGGTCGGCAGATAGATGAGATTAAGGTCAGTGAAGGAGTTGTAAGAGGTTTCTGTTTGATACGATTATAGGGAGGTTTTCTTGAAGAGTGGGAAATCATGGAGAGAATGTTGGGTCTTTTTTAATGATCTGGGCATCAGAGTGAAGTAAGGAATGGAATTCTAACCTTTTCATTATGTCCCTATGACTGCCAACCACTCGCCCACATCCTGCCTCTGTCCTGGACTGCCCTTTCTCCGCAAATCTGTCAGACCATTACTCTCTCCTCCTTCAAAGTCTTATTGAAAGCCAATCTCCTCCAAGATGCCTTCCCCAACTAAGCCTCCCATTCCTCTTCTGCCCTGACTTGCTCCCTTTGTTCGTTCCCCCTCCCAGTCCCACGACACTGAAGTACATGTCTGTAATGTATTGATTTCTATTAATGTCTGTCTCCTCCCCTCTAGACTGTAAGATCATTGCAGGCAAGGAATCTAACTGTTTATTGTTGTATTGTACTCTCCCAAGTGCTCAATCAAGACAATTGTGAGGAATGAATTGGGAGAGAGAGTAGGCAGGGATTTCAGCAAGGAGGCTGATGGAGTAGTCAAGGAGGGACAGGATAAATGCTTGGATTAGCATAATAGCATTTGAGATAGGGAGGAAAGGGTAGATTTTAGTGATGTTGTGAAGGTTAAAACAACAAGATTTAGGGACAAATTGAATATGTATGTTGAATGAGAAAGATGAGTAAAAGGTAATGCATGGTCATGAGTTTATGGGACAGAGAGGATCGGCGGTCTACAGTGATGGCAATGTCAGGGGAGGACAGAGTAGAGATGGGACCGCCAAGTAGAGATGGCCTGAAAGCAGGAGGAGCTATGAGACTACAGAGAAGGAGAAAGATCAGGGCTGGAAATGAAGATTTGAGAATCATCTTCAGAGATGACACTTGAAGCCATGGGAGTGAATGAGTTCTCCAAGGGAGTGGGTGCAGATGGAGAATAGAAGAGAACTCATATCTGAGCCTTGGGGGACTCCACAGTAAGGGGATGGGAGGCAGAAGAGGAGCTGTTGAGAGAGACAGAGAATCTAGCAGCTGGAGAGACAGAAAGAAGACCAGGAGTGAACAGTATCAATAAAGCCATGGTTAGGTAATGTTTCCAGGAGATGGGATGATCCTCAGGGTCAAAGGCAGCAGAGAGGCTGAGGAGTATTAGGAAGGAGTAGTTTGGGCAACAAGGAAATCATTGGTGACCTTAGAGAGGGGAAAAACAGACAGAAGCCAGAATGGAGCAGTTCAAAGTGATAATCGGAAGAGAAAAATGAGAGGCACAAGGTGTTGCAATTTACTCAAGGGAGTTTGGAGAGGAATGGTAGAAAGGAGATAGGGGAATAACTCAAGAATGTAAGCTTACTGTGGGCAGGGAATGTGTCTGCTAATTCCATTGTATTGTACTCTTCCAAGTGCTTAGTGCCTTGCTCTCCATATAGTAAATGCTCAATAAATACCATTGATTGATTGATGAGAATGTTTGAAAGCACTGGGGAAGAAGTCATTGGAGAGGGAATGGATGAAGATGGCAGAGAGGGGAGAAGGGAGGTGCAAGTATTTTGATAAGGTATGAAGGGATGGAGTCAGAAGTGCAGGTGGGGGGAGGGTGTTGAGAGGAAATGGGAGATCCCCTCTTGAGAGACTATTGGGAAAGATTGGAGAGTCAGAGGAGTCCGAGAGGTGGAAGGAACTGGAGAAATGCAGGGGTGATTTTAGGGAGCTCATGCCTAATGGTTTCAATTCTCTCAATGAAGTTTGTGGCCAGGTCTTCAGGGCAAGAGATGGGGTGGGGAGGAAAGGGGGTTAGAGAAGGGAGTCAAATGTCTGAAACACCTCGTCAGAGCAGTGGGTATAGGCATAAATAAGGATGGAGAAATATTGTTTCTGAGTAGAGGAGAGAAGTTAAAGCAGGTGAAGATGGGTATGAGGTGTCAAGGTTGGCCAAATATCTGGATTTCCTCTTGCAGTACTCTGCAGTTTGTACAGAGGAGTGAAGGAAGCATACTGAGGAGGTAATCCAGGCCTGTCCCCAGTCCCCAGTTTATTAATGTAGGGATAGAGAGAATGAGAGAAGGAAGGTGAGAAAGGGAACAGAACTGTTCAAAAGGTTTGGGGTTGGACGTAATAGGTGGGGAGTAGACGACTGGAACTTGGAACCGGAGTGGGTGATATTCTCATCTCATCTCTCTCATTCAACTCACCTAGACAGTCTGTCACCAAATCATCTGAGTTCTGTCTTCTCAACACTCTTAAAATCTACCCTTTCCTCTGCATCCACACTGCTACTAGACTGACATGAGCATTTAGTAAATCCCATCTTGACTGCTGCAAAAGCTCCTCACTGACCTCCCTGCCTCCTATCTCTCCCCTCTCCAGTCCATACTTCACTCTGCTGCCCTAGATCATTTTGCTAAAAAAAGTTCAGTCTACATTTCCCCACTCTTCAGGAACCCTATGTCCTACAATAACCCCATCTACAAATTACCTCCAATAACCAACTACTCACTATATCTCACTCTCCTCTATCTTGTTGCCAACCCCTTACCCTTCTCCTCTCTCTGGCCTGGAACTCCTTCTCCCTTCACAGATGATAAACCATCACTCTCCCCACCTTCAAAGCCTTATTAAAATCACATCTCCTCTAAGAGATCTTCCACCGGTAAGGCTTTATCTCCCCTACTTCTGGGTTGCTTGTATGTTTGGATCTGCACCCTTTAAACACCTGATATTCACATCACCCTCAGTCCCCCAGCACTTATATACAATATCCATGATTTTTTTAATGTCTACCTCTCCCTTTAGACTGTTAGTTTCTTGTGGGCAAGAAAGGTGTTTCCCAACTCAATGGCATTATAATCCCCCAAGTGCTAATTACAGTAGTTTGCACACAGTAAGTGCTCACTAAATACCATTCATTAATTAATTTATTGCCAGCTACTTGAGGTCGGAATGTCAATTTGTTTCCTAGCACAAGAGTTTACCCAGCTGACCCTTATAAGATAAACTAATGTTGAGTTACCCCTCAGCAATGGGCTTTATCCTCTGCCTCCTGGTGTTCTCCTCTGAGACACTCCCATAATTTTTTATTAAGCAAACAGGTTCAGATTTTTTGTTATTGTTTGGGGGTTTTTATGGTCTTTGTTAATAATAATAATTGTGGTTTCTGTCAAGCACTTACTATGTCTTAGGCATTGTCCTAAGCGCTGGGATGGATCCAAGTATACTGTGTTGGACACAGACCCTGTCCTGCATGGGGCTCACAATCTTAATCCCCATTTTACAGATTAGATAACTGAGGGACAGAGAAGTGAAGTGACTTTCCCAAGGCCACAGAGCAGACAAGTGGCAGAGCAGAGAATTGAACCCATGACCTCTGACTCCCAGGCCCATGCTCTATCCACTATGCCAGGCTGCTTTCTATAAGCACTCGTAGTATGTGCCAGGCACTGTAATAATGACAATGATGGCATTTGTTTAGCACTTATTATGTGCAAAGCACTGTTCTAAGCGCTAGGGGGGATACAAGGTGATCAGGTTGTCCCCAGTGTGGCTCACAGTCCTAATCCCCACTTTACAGAGGAGGTGACTGAAGCACAGAGAAGTTGTGACTTGCCCAAAGTCACACAACCGATTAGCGGCGGAGCTGGGATTAGAACCCATGACCTCTGACTCCCAGGCCCATACTCTATCCATTACGCCAGGCTGCTTTCTATAAGCACTCCTACTATGTGGCAGGCACTGTACTAAGCACTTGGGTAGATACGAGATAGGTTGGACAGTGAGAAAATCAAGTAAAAAATACCCACCCTTCTTATCTTTTAGAACACCTTTACTTCTTTAAATGGTTTGATGCTTTTTATTGGTCGCGAAGAGTGTATTCAGCTCACTTGTTGTATGAAATCGTTGATGAGATTCCATTACATTCAGAAATGGCTGAAAAAAGGCTCTTATGGTGTCAACAAGAGTGGAATCAGGAAAATGAATATCCGCGGGTCTAACCATTTTTCACTTAATGGACCTTTCAAGGACTAACGTCTCAGGTTCTGTAGTTTGAAGGGAGATGCGGCACTTAGAGCTCTACCCCTGTTAGGATGCTAAAGAAACTTTGGTGTAGAATTGGGGGGGCCACTTACCAGCCTGTAAGCAGTCATTCTTTAATTTAAGAAATTGCCCAGCTGTCAGAGTCAAAAAAAAGCATGAACCTCTAAGATCAGACAAGTCTTCCAAGAATGCTAAGCAAAGACAGGGAGGAAGGGACCTGGCTTTGGTGTGCTCTTGGAGTGACTTGCAGTTGAAGGACTTTTTAAATGGTCATGGATAAGCACTTACTAACTGCTCTAACCGCTGGGGGAGATGTCGATCAATCAGGTGGTATACAGACCCTGCCCCACCTGAGGCTAACAGTCCAAGTAGGAGGAAGACCAGGCATAAAATCCCCAATTAATGGATGAGGAAACTGAGGCACTGAGAAGTTAAGTGACTTGTCCAAGGTCACACAGCAGGCAGAGCCAGGATTAGAACCCATGTCTTCTGACTCCCAGATCCATTCTCTTTCCACTAGGCATGCTGATTTGAAGTCAGTCTCAAAGTCATAGGACACCAAAATTAATCTCTCCTCCCAGCAGGAATGGCTGGGGTCAGATGAAGCAGGAAGCCCAAGCCAGAATTGTCAGGATGGAAATTTAGCCTTCCAGAAGGATCGGAAGGAAGCACTGGGATCTTCCAATCTGGCTTCCGTCCCCTTCGTTCCACAGAAACCACCCTCTTAAGGGTGGCTAATGATCTCCTTCTTGCCAAATCCTATGGCCTCTACTCTCTCCTAATCCTTCTCAACTCTGACACTGTGGACCACCCCCTTCTCCTGGAAACATGATCCGACTTTGGCCTCAGTGACTCTGTCCTCTCATGGTTCTTCTCTTATCTCTTTGGCTGATCATTCTCAGTTTCCTTCACAGGCTCCTCTTCTGCCTCCCACCCCGTAACTGTGTGGGTCCCTCAAGTATAAGTTCTGGGTCCCCTTCTTTTCTCCATCTACATTCACTTCCTTGGAGAACCCATTTGCTCCTCTTCATTTCAACTAACCTCATCTCTATGCAGATGATACCCAAATATACATTCCCATCTCTAATCTCACTCCCTCTCTCCAGGTGCACATCTTCTCCTGTCTTCAGGATATCTCTACTTGAATGTCCTCCCGTCATTTCAGACTTAACCTGTCTGAAACAGAGCTCATCTTCCCACCCAAACCCTGCCCACTTCCTGGTGTTCCCATCACTGCAGATGACACCATCATCCTTCCTGTCTCACAAGACCATAACCTCGGTATTATCCTGGACTCATCTCTCTCATTCAACCCACATATTCAATCCATCATCAAATCCTGTCAGTCCCACCTTCCCAACGTTGCTAAAATCCACCCTTTCCTCTCCATCTAAACTACTACCAAGTTAATAGAATCACTCATCTTTATCTTGCCTAGATAACTGCAACAGCCTCCTTGCTGACCTCCCCACTCCCTGTCTCTCCCCACTCCAGTCCAAACTTCACTCCACTGTCCAGATGATCTTTCTACAAAAATGTTCCGGCAGGTCACTCCCTTCCTAAAAAAATCTCTAGTGATTGCTTATCCACCTCCATATCAAACAAAAACTCCTCATCATTGGTTTTAAAGCACTCAATCACCTCTCCCCCTCCTACTTCACCTCGCTTCTCTCATACAACCCAGCTGGCACACTTGACTCCTCTAGTGCTAACCTTCTTACTGTGCTTCCATCCCACCTGTTTTGCTGCTGACCCCTGGTCTACATCCTGCCTCTGGCCTGGGAAGCCCTCCTTCCTCAAAGCCGACAATTACTTTCCCCATTCTAAGCTTTACTGAAGGCACATTTCCTCCAAGAGGCCTTCCCAGATTAAGCCCCACTTTTCCTCATCTCCCACCCACTTCTGCATTGCCCTGAATTGCTCCCATTGCTATTTCTTCCCCACCCCCACAGCCTCACAGTACTTATGTGTATATTTGTAATTTCATTTATTTATATTTATGTCAATCTATTTGTATTGATGTCTGCCTCCCCCAACTAAACTGTGAGCTCATTGTGGGCAGGGATTGTCAATTTTTAGTGTTGTATTGTACTTTTCCAAGTACAATGCTTTGCAAGCAGGAAGTGCTTAATAAACATGATTGATTGAATGAAAGAATTAATAATAATAATAATAACTGTGGTATTTGTTAAGCACTTACAGTGTGCCAGGCATTTCACCAAGTGCTGGGTGAGGATACAAGCCAATCAGGTTGGACACAGTCCCTGTTCCAAGTGAGTCACATTCTCATAACCTATTTTCTAAGTGACGGAACTGAGGCCCAGAGAAATGAAGTGACTTACCCAAGGTCACAAAGCAGATAAATGGCAAAGCTGGGATTAGAACCTATGACCCTCTGGCTCTCAAAATAATGCTCTATTCATTGTGCCATGCCGCTTCTCCAATGAATGAATGAATGAAAGAACGAATAAGATGATTTGCATGTGTTGTGCCCCGTCTAGTTTCACACTTCCTGCCTAAGGGTTTGACCCATTTTGTTTCAACCAAGGGAAAGAGAGGATTGAGGCAAATGCTCAATTTAGTCCCTCAAAATGCTTTTACTGGAAATATCCAAATGAAAGATGCCAAAGTGGTGGGAGTTCCTGGGGGATAGATTTTCCAGATTATTGCCGCAAACCTCTTGTGTCCTCCATCTCTTCTGACTCACTATAAAGAAATCCCAAAAGAAGTATGGCCTGGGGCCAAAAAGTAGGAGCTGGAGTTGTATGTTACTTTTCTTAGCTAGTAGTAATGGCCATAATCATATTCATGAAACCCTTACTGTGTGCAGAACACAGTAGAAGAAGTACATGGAGAAGATAGAAGCATGGTCCCTGGCTTCCAAGGAGCTGAGCTTAGAGTGTAAGAATAAGGGAGCCGGGGCCTAGGAACAGACACATTCAAAACATTGCACCGAACTAAAGATGAGAAAAGAATGATGATATATATGATGAGAGCTGCAGGATTTCAGTTACAACATGACTTGGGCCAACAGAGAGGTTGCAGCTACAGCTCTGTCCTAAATAATCATCACTTGGGTATTTGTGAAATGCTTAATATGTGCCAAACACTGTACTAAGTGTTGGAGTAGATAAAAGACAATCAGGTTAGACCTAGTCCCAAACCCCCACAGAGGACTCACAGTCTAGAGGAGAGGGAGAGCAGGTTTGGAAACTCCATTTTAAAGACAAAGAAAACGACGCATAGAACAGTGAGGTGATTTGCCCAAAGTCACACAACAGATAAGTGGCAGAGGTGGGATTTGAACCCAGATCCTTGGACACCCAGGCCTATGTGCTTTCCACTAGGCCACACTGTGTCTCGATAATCTCCCAGAAAGAAGACCTCATGTCTTTTCTGGACTGGAGCAGGGGAATGAAGGAAGCCCCAGTGTCATGAAGGTGGGGCAGTGTCTCTCCTCCTCGGTGGACCTCAGAAGCTGGATGGTAAGGGAGGTTTCATGGAGATCTTGTGCTACTGTCACTAACTCACGCTGAGTGAGAATTAGATTTTGGTATGAGCCAATGAAACTGGATCATTTCAAGCTCTGGATTTACCGATCGGTCTCCTCCTATGACAGTGGAAGGGTGGTGGAGAAATTTTTTGTATGGTACTTGTTCTAAGAGCTGGGGTAGATACAAGGTAATTAGGTAGGACACAATCCATATACTAGCCATCATTCCCTTTTACAGATGAGGTCACTGAGGTACAGAGAAGTCAAGTGACTCACCCAAGCTGCAAAACCAAAGACAAAAAGGTGGTAAGCCACTGACTGTCATTTGAACATCATCATAATAATCATAATAACTATTATAATGATATTTGTTAAGCACTTTCTCTGCCAAGCACTGTACTAAGCTTTGGGGTAAATAAAATATGATAGCTACTTCCCCCACCACCAGCTGGGAGTCTCCATTTTGGGAACAGACAAAAATATATCCACTGTTTTCATTAAATCCGCATTCCTGTCAGCCTTAAGTAATTTGCCATCAATTGTAATGGGACATTAATGTATACTGTGAGGGAGGGAAATAAAAGCAGAAAAAAACAAGGGCAATATGCCATCTATTTAGGTAGAGTTCATCATTTCTGCAGGTCATAAAACATTGCCAATACATGATTCATCCCTAAATGACTGGAGTTAGATTTTCATCCTCTGTTTATTTTTTTTTTAATTTGGCTATGAGCTGGGTGTTCTGGCATTCCTGGTGCATTCCAAAAAAACCCAAACTGTACGGATGCCTAAAACGTATCACGCTGACATCTCTCCAGTATTTTGTAGGATGAGCATAAAATAGATACCCATTTACTAAACATGGAGAAGCAGCGTAGCTTAGTGGAAAGAGCCTGGGCTTGGGAGTCAGAGGTCTTGGGTTCTAATCTTGGCACCAACACTTTATCAGCTGGGTGACTCTGGGCAAGTCACTTCACTTCTCTGAGCCTCAGTTACCTCATCTGTAAAATGGGAATGAAGACTGTGAGCCCCATGTGGGATAATCTGATAACCATGTATCTACTCCAGTGCTTAGAACAGCGCTTGGCACATAGTAAGCGTTTAACAAATACCATCATATTATTATTATTATTAAATACTAAATACTCATTTATGTCCACTTTAAAAATATTTCCTGATCATTGGATGCACAGCTCTCCAGTGGGTACTTCACTGAAATCTATTCACTTCTTCCCTACTAGAGGTTGCAACAAGAAACTTCAATCAATCAACTAGTGGTATTTATTGAGCACTTACTCTGTTAAGAGTACTGTACTAAGCACTTGGGAGAGTACAGTAGAATCAGTAGACATGACACCTGGCATTAAAGAGATTACAATCTAGCAGGAGAAACAAATACTAGAATATGTTGCAGATAGGGGTAGCAATAAAATATTAAGAGATGCACATGAGTGCTGTGGGAATAGGGGAGAGGGATAAGTGCTTCAGGAGTACGGGCTTAAATACATAGGTGATAAAGCAGGGAGGGAAGACAGGGTGGGGAAATGAGAAATTAGTGAGGGAAGACTTCCTCTTCACTCCTCATAATCTTCTAGCTGTTCCTTGGTCAGGATGACCTCCCAACCATTGCTTATTCATGCATTCAATAGTATTTATTGAGCGTTTACTATGTGCAGAGCACGGTACTAAGCGCTTGGAATGTACAATTTGACAACAGGTAATTTGGGCAACAGATGCCTTTTCTTTATATAGAACTGCCACAGCGTAACCACAAACCTTATCGTCTCCAGTCTTCAGAGCCCCCTTAAAGCACCACCTCCACCTCCTCCAAGAAGAAGTGTAAGATTAATCCCCATCTTTCTGATCATGTCATCACATCATCCACCTGAACGTGTTCCTATCTTTGTTAGCCTATTCTCCTTTTAATGTTTTTTTCACTCTTCTCTGTCTTTCTTCTAGTATTTGCTTGACCATTTGTCTCCCCCATTATACTATAGCCTTTTCAAGGGCCAGGGTCATGTCTTCTTTGACTGTATGATAATAATGATATAGTGGATAGAGCACAGTCATGCAAATCAGAAGGTCATGTGCTCTAATCCCGGTTCTGCCACTTGTCTGCTATGTGCCCTGGAACAAGTCACTTGAGATAGGTGGGAACGAGTCCACTGACTATCATAAAGCCATAATACATGTGGTACTTGTTTAGTGCTTACTCTGTATCAAGTACTGTTGTAAGTGCTGGGGTTCATACAAGCAAATTGGAACAATCCTTTTCCCGATCTCGATCCCCATTTTATAGATGAGGTAACTGAGGGATGGAGAAGTAAAATGACTTGCCCAGTTGCACACAGCATGCAAGTGGGAAAGTTGGGATTAGAATCCAGGTCCTTCTGACTCCTAGGCCATGGTGCTTCTCCATTATTTGATTCTAACCAACCAGGACTATGCTGTACTCAGAGTAGATGCTCAATAGATGTTGCTGATAGCATTGGGGATTCACTCACACAATATCAAACAATCAATTAATGCTATTTATTGAGTGATAACTATGCAGAACACTGTAGTAAATACTTTGGAAAGTACACCGTAATGGAGTCGGTAGGTGCAATTCCTGTCTATAAGGAGTAATGGAGTCGGTAGGTGCAATTCCTGTCTACAAGGAGCTTACAGTCTTCTGGGAGGGACAGTCATTTAAATAAATTACAGATAAGGGAAATAGTAGCATCTAAGGACTGTGGGTTTGGGTGAGTATCAAAGTGCTTAAAGGGTATACAGCCCTGTGCCTAATTAACAGTGAGGTGAGTGGATACGGGAAATGAGGCTCAGGGAAGGCCTCTTGGAGGATATACAATTTTAGGAGGGTTTTGAAGGTCGGGAAGTTGAGAGCTACTATAAAGGAGGGAGTTTGAGGCCAGAGAAAGAACGTGGACAAGGAGTCAGTGGTGGGATAGACGGGATTGAGGTTCAGGGAATAAGCTGGCATTTGTGGAGCAGTGTGCAGATTGGGTTGTAGAAGGAAATCAGTGAGTCAGAGTAGGAGGTAACGAGCTGATTGAAGACCTTAAAGCCTATGATTAGGTGTTTCTGTTTGATGGAACATAGTAAGTGTTTAACAGAAACCATAAAAAAGAAATGACTTTTTCTGTACAGTATCAATCAGTAGCCTTCTCCTGATTTATCTTCTATTGTATTGTCCTCTCTGCAGTCCTAGAGGAGCTGGGATGGGACATTGTCCCGGTCGTATGGCGGTGGCTGTGGTCTTTTTTCCCAAACTTCCCCTCACCCCAGCTCCCTTCTTCCCATGTAGGCAGAGAGAGGTGTTTGAACCTATTTTTGTCTTTCATTATTTTTGTTCTTGTAGGTTTTTGGGGTCCACAAAATAGAGGTATCACCTAAATTGGGACCTCTGGGCAGGATATGTGGCAGCTTGTTGTTATATTGTCCTCTCCCAAGTTCTTAGTACAGTACTTTGCACACAGTAAGTGTTCAATAAATACGGGTGATTGAATGAAAGAATAGTTTGGAAGACATCACCAGGAGCTCTTACCAACCAGCCCCTCTTCCCCCGAAGGTTGTCTATGGATCCTGAAGCAGAAGCCACCGCCTTCCTGAATTCTCTCTTATGTGCCAAAATGCTATTTTCAGGCCAGTCATAAGATTCAGTTTGCGTTTTTCAGTTCTTCTTTTTCATCTAGGGACCAAGCTGCTTAATGTGTGTACCACACCCCTCTTAGCCTCTCTCGGCCTAAGGGAAGGGAGACAGCTGTATAAATGCACTGTCTTATTGTTTCCCATCTTGTTTAGGATGATGACAACAGCTCCACAGTGCATTCTCTTTGTAATCCTTTGCAAAGAAAGGACAGTGAGGTTTGCTTATTCCATTGCCCAGAACAAATTCTATAGTGTTCCCGATGAGCAAGAATTTCCCAAGCTTATTCCCTGCTCTCCCCATTCAATCTTTAGAAGGAATCTGTCCCAGTATTTCCAGGGTGAAAAACACCATACTAAATAAGCGCTCGGAAGGGTACAAGAGCTTCATTAGGCATGATCTGTCCTTCAAGAAGTGGGCAGACTATTTTAAAACCATAGTGAAACACGGCCTAGTGAAAACAGCGTGGACTTGGGAGCCAGAGGACCTGGATTCTAATCCCTGTTCTGCCACTTGCCTGATGTGTGACCTTAATAGCTCTGTGCCACAGTTTCCTCATCTGTAAAAAGGAAATTTAGTACCTGCTTTCCCTTCTACTTAGACTGTGAGCTCCAAGCAGGACAAAAACTCTGTCTGATATGATCATATGCATTCAACTGTATTTATTGAGCGATTACTGTGTGCAGATATTGCATAATAATGATAATTATTAATATTGTTATATTGTCCTCTCCCAAGTGCTTCATACTGTGCTTTGCACACAGTAAGTGCTCAGTAAATATGGTTGAAAGAATGAATGAACAGTCTGGTACTGGTTTAGCACTCGCTATGTGCCACACACTGCTCTAAGCGTTGGGGAAGATGCAAGTTAATCTGGTTGGACACAGTCTCTGTCCCACATGGGGCTCACAGTCTAGTAGGAGGGAGTAGGGTTAATCTCCATTTTACAGATGAGAAACCAAGGCACAGAGAATTTTAGTGGCTTGCCCAAGGTCACACAGCAGGCACATGGCAGAAGTGGGATTAGAGCTTACGTCCTCTGTCTCCCAGGCCCATGCTCTTGCCACTAGGTGATTCTGTTTCTCTAGCTGTTAGTATCATACTTGGAACATAGTAAGTGTTCAATCAGTGCTACTATATTATTATGTTTCCATTATAATTGTTTTACTGTAATTATTGTATAGAAGTACTATTGTTTATAATTATAATAATAATATCCTCCTCAAACACACCATTCCAGTAGATGGTTGGAAGACCACTCACTAAGCGAGATCAGCCTGGCAGGGAGCAATCAGAAGAAGGGTTGCTCTCTCTTAACGGAGGCTAAGGAAAGATTGGGATTCCAAGGAAGATGCTTGGAAACAAAGCCTGACCCTGCAAGTGGGAACACAGTTGCACTGCAGAGAATCATCTTCACATGCTCACAGTGTGGAATGGGCAGCCACTGAACTATTGGACCTAACAGATACTCCTTCACCTAAGGATAACATTTCACTGGCGGCAAAACTATACAGCCCTATAAATGGCAACGTAATCTGCTGGTAAGGGCAACTGGTCTGGGCATAAAGAGACCTGGTTCTTGACTCAGCTCTCTCACTGGCCTGCTAATGTGACCTGAGACAAGAACCTAAAATTGCTCCCTCTCAGTTTCTTCAGCTGCAAAAGTAGATCTAAATATACTGTCTCTTCCTATCTCAGGAAGGAGGTTGAGTAAGATGAAAGTGCATAAATTCAGGGTATGATATCATTCACTGTTTTAAATATTGATTTATAAGAGCATCATATAAAAAGCCCTATATTGGTTGTATAATATGAATATATCATATTCATTGTGTATAATCTATTACGTATGAGGATGAAAATGACATCAGGTATAGTTTCAGGCATTTATTCTAAAATACCTATGTAATGCTTTAGAAAGATTACCAGCTAAAAGAAATGAAGACTCTCCATGATGCACCTCTGAATGAGTAGAAAGAAACAGGAATCAAATCCAGAAGGTGCATATATCTGTTTCCGTCCAAATGATCCTCACATCGCTCAACAATGCATGAAACCAGCACCACAAGAGTTCTATAGGTAGTCAAATGTCCCCAAGCAGTGACTTAACACATGGCCTAGTCCCAGAGGGATAATATCTCATCTTCCTCAAAGCAAACTGAACTGTAAAGTCACCAGGGTTCTTCTCCTAGGGGCACTCGGTGGTGCATTTTATAAAAATACGAAATCTGTGCTAATTGTCAAACAAATACGATACACACTACTCCTTATGTTTCATTCCTCAACATCAGAATGCCCAAGTGTACATTCTTTAAGATGACATTGACATTTTAAATGCCTCAAGATGCTGTCATCTGTTTTAATTCATCCCTTGATTGGTGGGAACAACTGGGCCCATGACTATCCTTAGTTTCTGCTGGATTTCAGTTTCTGAATTTTCTTGGAATAAAGAGCATCTGCCATGCTATTCGCAACAGCCAGAGCGGTGAATCTGCTTTGATGTTTATTCCTTTATAAGGGGAAGAGCCTCCTGAACTACTTAGCACATCCTTCCCTTACTTGTGACCATTCCTCAAAAACCACTTCCTCCAGGAAGCGCCTCTGATTGACCCCAGCTGGTTCTGTTCCTTATGATTTCTCTAATTAGAACACTCACCAGGGATGAAGGGGTACGTTTCTGCTGTTTGTGACTCTTTAGGGCCTCTGCTTTGATCATCTCTGATCCACTTCTAACTCGTTTCGGGTATTTGGATACCATCCTTCTCCTCCCCTACACGGTAGGTGACTGGGAAGCAGGAGGCCTATTTATCTGCCACCAAATGCCTAGCACCATGCTCCCCCTTCAGTGACTAATGTGATGGGAGCCTATTGGAATTTTGGGATTTTACCATTTTTGCCGACTCTCCCTTCATCGGTCTCCTTCCCTGTGCCATCTCACTCTGCTAGCTTCTCTCTCTGGGGCCGTGTCAGGAAGGATGTTTCCTCTTTGGAGCCAATCTCTCGAAGGCTCCCTCTGAGTTTGATACATTTGATACAGCTACTCCCTTTCACCGTCTTGGTCGTTGAAGCTTTCAAAAAGATTGGGCAGCATTTTGCTGTAATTACGGGGTCGGCCTCTGCATTAAGTTGTAGCGAGCTTACAGTGAACGTTTCCATAAAATCTATTAGCTTGAGTATTTTTTGCACCCCTAGAATGGAAACTCTTAGGCCCCTAATTGGATTTTCAAGATGCTCAATGTACCATTCCATTAGCAAATTACACCTGACAAGTCTTTATGTGGACAGAATTTTCTATCTGCAGTATCCGGTCTTCCGATTCATAAGGACATTTTTCTATTCCTGCCCTTCTTCTGTCTTGTGCATTAAGATGAGCTGCATTGCCCAGAAGTTCCCTCTTAATGAAGTCTTGGGTGATTGTAACGCAGGATAGTTGATATCAATTCCTCCAGGATTAGCTTTAATTAATCATTCTATCCTTTCTGCAGAAGCCAAATTTTCCCCTTAATAATCAACCAGACCCCTTTAACCATGGGGTTTACTTCGGGATTCAACTGTGCCTTTATGTGGAGGAGGCATATAGGACCCTTGGAAAGAGAAGTGGGCCAATGTGCCCGACTGCCACAGAGGTTGTGGACCAGGGAGGATTGAAGGGAAGAGTGTCAGTTTCATGTTGGAGTGGGGCTGCCCACTGACCAGGAAATCTGATGGGTGAGCCCAGAGGAATTCAGAGAACTGCCATACTCAGAATGTGGGAACACAGGATGTACTTCCACTCTTAGCATCATGTCCGGAAAGGCTCTGTCAAATTAAAAATGGTGGAGGCTGAAAGGGGACTTTGGTGCCTGTCTCTCTCTCTCAGGTCTCCCTTTCTGTCTGCGGTCACATGGTAGACGACGACGGGAGAGCGGTAGCCATCTTGAACCAGCGCAGCCTCCTCGAACCAGTTCAACCGCCACGATTCAGCTAAGGTTTGCGTTGGAGGTCTGCGCCTTCATTTGCAGGCATCACGAGGCGGCGCGGATGTCCCGAACCAGTGCGGCTGCCACTAACTGGCTAAAGGGTGGGCTGGGAGTTTGCACTGCCGCTGGCCACCCTCGTGAATCAGTGTGGTCTCCACCAGTTGGCTGGACTCTTCCAACTCCTCCGACGGGGGACTGTCCCCATTTACATGGATGAACATTACGTTTGATTTGGATCCGGAAGATCTTTTGGAGACTTCCGACTGTTGAGGTCAGTTTGGATAGTGAATTTTCCCAGCTCAGGGGGAGGGGTCAGTTTGGTACCCATGGAGCAGGCCCGGGGCTCCTGTCAGTGAGCACAAAGCTTCCGGTGGAGCGAGGCGTGATGCAAAGTGTGATGATGTCTGGATTGAGTGCTTCGATCTCGCCCGTCTCACCGCCCACCCCTGGCCCACGTCCTACCTCTGGCCTGGGAGTCCCTTCCTCCTCAAATCCACCAAACAATCAGTCTTCCCTGCTTCAAAGCCCTACTGAAGGTTCTCCTCCTTCAAGAGGCCTTCCCAGACTAAACCCCCTTTTCCTCAGCTCCCCCTCCCTTCCTCGTTACCTCGACTCGCTCCCTTTGCTCTTCCTCTCCTCTCCATCCCAAAGCACTTAGGTATATATATATGTATATATCTATAATTTTACTTATTTGTATTGTTGCCTGTTTACTTGTTTTAATGTCTGCCTGCCTGCCTCTAGAGTGTAAACCTGGTGCGAGGAGGGATTGTCTCACTTTATTGCTGTATTGTACTTTCCAAGCACTTAGTACAGTGTTCTGCACACAGTATGCACTCAATAAATATGACTGAATGAATGGTTAAAGCCCCATCTTGGGTTTCCTTCCTCTCAGGGTCCTCACCTCTTCCATTGGACTCCAAACTCTAAATCCCTACTTTCTTCTACTTCCCTCATTCATTCACCCAATCGTATTTATTGAGTGCTTACGGTGTACCGGGCACTGTACTAAGCACTTGGAAAGTACAATACAGAAATAGAGACAATCCCTGCCCACAGTGGGCTCACAACCTAGAGGGAAGCAGCTTGGCATAGTGGATTGAGCACTGGCCTGGGAGTCATAAGGTCACGAGTTCTAAAGCCAGCTCTGCCACTCGTCTGCTGTGTGACCTTGGGCAAGTCACTTCACTGCTCTGGACCTCAGTTACCACATCTGTAAAATGGGGGTGGAGACTGTGAGCCCCATGTCGGACAGGGACTCCGTCCAATCCAATTTGCTTGCATCCACCCCAGTGCTTAGTACAGTGCCTGGCACCTAGTAAGCACTTAGCAAATACCGGCATTATTACGAATTTCCCTCCTTGGTGTTAGTTGATAGTGTTGTTACTAAGTACTGAACCAGTAGCCCCTGTTGCTCAGATATGTCCTTCAAAGCAGTGATGTGTGCTTGTAAATCAGCCATTTCCTTCCATAGGGATTGGATGCCATCCACAAAATCCTGGAGTACAGCTAAGCCCCCTCTGCCAATTTCAGAAGGGGTGGCCATCCTCTCCTTTGGGGAGGTTGTTAGGGCCCTCCCTGTTCATTAAGGGCCTTGTGGATGAACTCACAAATGTGTTCTACCGTCCCCAACGCAGGCCCCAGGGGCTCCATCCCTCTGTCCACAGTCGACTGTGACATGATGCTACCACTTGTAGAGAGAGACGACACAGAGATGACAGTTTGGTCCGTGTCAGGCACCTAGAATCCCACTCTTTTCCAGGAGGACTTAGCCGGTCCAGGTACTGAGCATGGCCCATACAGGTCCATTGGCATAATCTGGCCATGAGATAACACGGTCGATTCCCCTTGGTTTTCCCAAAGATAGTTTCTCCCGCAGGGAACCATCATTTGTCCCCGTGCTGTTGGTTAGGTTCCGTGACTTCTCATTGGTGTTTGAGCAAGACGTTGACATCCCTTTGTACCTGTTCCTCATTCTCAGTCCTCTTCCAATGGTCTCGTTGATCTCTGCCTCATGGCCCAGTCTTCCATCTTGGAGCCATGTCGCTTGGGGGGCAGAGAGGAGCACCTCCAAAGTACACCAAGGTGACAGGGAAACGTGGAGCATTAGGGACACTCGCAATCTTCGATGGGTGGCGGTTGGAGGTGTCCTGGGATGGAACCAGCTCCAGGAGATGCTGTGGTTCCTCACCATTTGGCTGTGTGTGGGAAAGAGGAGGCAGATCTAGGGTGTCAGATCGGGTCCAACAGTGCTATGGAGCCCGAGCCTGGTGAAAGGAAAAGCTAATGAAAAATCAAAAAGCAAAGATCAGAGTGAACATGGAAGAAGCAGTAGGATTTCAGTCTCCTCAGAGAGCTTAGACCAACAGTCACAGAACTCACAGCAGCACTTACGGCGGTGACTGTTCAAAGTTAATAATAATAATAATGTTGGTATTTGTTAAGCGCTTACTATGTGCAGAGCACTGTTCTAAGCGCTGAGGGAGACACGGGGGAATCAGGTTGTCCCACATGGGGCTCACAGTCTTAATCCCCATTTTACAGATGGGGTAACTGAGGCTCAGAGAAGTTAAGTGACTTGCCCACAGTCACACAGCTGACAAGTGGCAGAACTGGGATTCGAACTCATGACCTCTGACTCCAAAGCCCATGCTCTTTCCACTGAGCCACGCTGCTTCTCAAAGTTCTAAAAGTTGGGAAGTCCTCACTCTTTGGCTGTTCAAATCTATTCTGAGCTAGAAAAATGTTTGATGGGAGCCCCAGTGTAATGGAGTTGTGGGCAGTGTCGATGTCATATGGCCATGACCTGGGGGGTCGGGAGTAAGATGAGAAGAGGTGAGATGGATGGCTCAGACAGCTGATGCTGATTAGATCCTTCCCAGGGCTGAAGCCATTTTGATGGGAGTCCTTGTTTCATGGGGTTGAGGTGAATAAGGGGAGAAGAGGAAGGGTCGTTGGGGTGACTTATATGGATGTCAAGATGAGGAGGCAGAATTGCCAATGAATTTACTCATTGGACTGAGGGAAAGAAGGGTTGAGGGCCAAATTTCTCAGGTTAATTTCCCGGTAGTCACTCGTTCACGAGGCATGTCAGGAGCTGAGGTTCTGGGTGTCATGATGGGAAGGTGGCAGGGATCATCTCACAAGCCCGCACCCTTGGTGTCATCCTTGACTCTGCTCCCTCATTCACCCCACACATCCACTCCATCACCAACACCTGCCGATCTCACCTTCTCAGCATCGCCAAGATCCGCCCTTTCCTCTCCAACCAAACTGCTACCTTGCTGGTACAATCTCTCATAATATCCCGACTGGATTATTGCGTCACCCTCCTCTTTGATATCCCATCCTCCTGTTTCTCCCCGTTCCAGTCTATTCTTCATTCTGCTGCCCGGACTATCTTTCTACAGAAACGCTCTGGGCATATCACTCCTCTCCTTAAAAGCTTCCAGTGGTTGCCTATCAACCTTCGCATAAAACAATAACTCCTCAGTCTTGGCTTCAAAGCCCTTCATCACCTGGCCCCCTCCCACCTCACCTCTTCTCTCCTTCTACAGCCCAGCCCGTACACTCTGCTCCTTTGTTGCTAACCTCCTCAGGGTCCCTCGTTCTCTCCTCTCCCGCCCTCGACCCCTGGCCCACATCCTAACTCTGACCTGGAATGCCCTCCTTCCTCACATCCGCCAAACTAACCCTCTTCTCCTCTTCAAAGCCTTACTGAGAACTCACCTCCTCCAGGAGGCCTTCCCAGATGGATCTCTCCCTTTCCCTCTGCTCCTCCTCCCCTCCTTGTTTCCCCTACTCCTTCCCTCTGCTCCTCCTCCCCTCCCCATTCCCCCGACTCCCTCCCTCTGCTCTTCCCTCTTCCACCTCCCCACAGCACTTGTGCACATTTGTATATGTATTTGTATATATTATTTATTACTCTTTATTTTGTTTAACGATGTGTAAATATCCATGATTATATTTATCTTGATGATATTGACACCAGACTACTTGTTTCATTTTGCTTTGTTGTCTGTTTCCCCTGTTTAGACTGTGAACCCATTGTTGGGCAGGGATTGTCTCTATTGCCTTAGTACAGTGCTCTGCACATAGTAGGTGCTCAAAAAATATGATTGAATGAATGAATTGGTAAGAATTGTGAAGCAGCATAACCTAGTGGATAGAACAATAGCCTGTAATCAGTAGGACCTTGGTTCTAATCCTGACTCTGTAATTTGTCTGCTGGGTCACCTTGGGCAGGTAATAATAATGATAATAGCATTCATTAAGTGCTTACTATGTGCAAAGCACTGTTCTAAGCACTGGGGAGGATACAAGGTGATTGGTTGTTCCATGTGGGGCTCACAGTCTTAATCCCCATTTTACAGATTGGGTAACTGAGGCACAGAGAAGTTAAGTGACTTACCCAAAGTCACATAGCTAAGTGGCAGAGCTGGGATTTGACCCATGACCTTTCATTCATTCATTCAATAGTATTTATTGAGCGCTTACTATGTGAAGAGCACTGTACTAAGTGCTTGGAACGTACAATTTGGCAACAGATAGAGACAATCCCTGCCCAATGACAGGCTTACAGTCTAATCGGGGGAGACAGACGGACAAAAACAAGATAACGTAATCACGATAAATAGAATAAAGGGGATGTACACCTCATTAACAAAATAAATAGGGTAATACGAATATATACAAATGTGTACAATGCTGAGGGGAGGGGAAGGGAGAGGGGGAGGAGCAGAGGGAAAGGGGGCTTAGCTGACGGGTGGTGAAGGGGGAAGGGGAAGGGAGCAGAGGGTGGAGGGGGAGCAGAGAAGGAGCAGCGGGAGCAGAGGGAAAAGGGGAAGCTCAGTCTGGGAAGGCGTCTTGGAGGAGGTGAGCTCTCAGTAGGACTTTGAAGAGGGGAAGAGAGTTAGTTTGGTGGAGGTGAGGGGGGAGGGCATTCCAGGACAGTGGGAGGACGTGGCCCAGGGGTTGACGGTGGGATAGGCGAGAACGGGGGATGGTGAGGAGGTGGGCAGCAGAGGAGCGGAGCGTGTGGGGTGGGCAGTAGAAAGAGAGAAGGGAGGGGAGGTAGGAGGGGGCAAGGTGATGGAGAGCCTTGAAGCCAAAAGTGAGAAGTTTTTGTTTCGGGCGGAGGTTGATGGGCAACCACTGGAGGTTTTTAAGGAGGGGAGGGACATGCCCAGAGCATTTCTGCAGGAAGATGATCCGGGCAATGGAATGAAGAATAGACTGGAGCAGGGATAGACAGGAGGAAGGGAGGTCAGAGAGAAGGCTGACACAATAATCCAGCCGGGATATTATGAGAGCTTGTACGAGTACGATAGCTGTTTGGATGAAGAGAAAGGGGCCGATCTTGGTGATATTGTAAAGTTGAGACCGGCAAGCATTGGTGATGGATCGGATGTGTGAGGTGAATGAGAGAGCCAAGTCAAGAATGACACCAAGGTTGCGGGCTTGAGAGACGGGAAGGATGGTCGTACTGTCCACAGTGACAGGGAAGTCAGGATGAGGATAGGGTTTGGGAGGAAAGATAAGAAGCTCAGTTTTGGACATATTGAGTTTTAGGTGGCAGGCAGACATCCAGGTGGAGATGTCCTGGAGGCAGGAGGAGATACGAGCCTGAAGGGAGGAGGAGAACAGGGGAGGAGATGTAGACCTATGACTCCCATGCCCATCCTCTTTCTACTGAGCAACGCTGCTTCTTGTCTGTGCCTTAGTTACCTCCACTGTAAAATGGGGAATAAGACTGAGCCCAAAGTGGGACATGATTAGCTTAGTACAGTGCCTGGCACATAGTAAGCTCTTAAGAAATACCATTAAAAATGCACTATGGCATGAGAATACAGCCAATAGTTTTAGGTAAAAGGACTGATAAATGCCTGTTTCTTTACCTTTGGTCCCTGATTTTGCCTATCATCCCAGAGACAATCTGAGAAATCCTTCCAGATTTTGTGAAATGACTTCACTCACTCCATGTGAGGATCTCCAAACAAATACACTGCAATAGAGCTCTGACAATCTGTGTGGAGTTTTAAAATGTCTCTAAAAATGCAGGACAAAATCCTCTAGCCTTTGACTAGGAAGTTTTAAGGAAGCCAAAAAAAAAAAAAGACTGTAATCCAAATGAGGGAAACTCCTTTTAAATGAAGGTTTTAGTCCTTCTTTATCATATGGAATTGCTAAACCTTCCCACTCTGTTCCAGACATTGAACCCAGTATGCTATGGGCAGCTCTCCTGAGAGCGACATGACTGAAAGCAAAGTTTTGAAATGCCGGCCCAGCAACACCCAGAGAGGATTGGGGAAGATTAGGATTTATGTTACACTTCATTCTGTCAAGTTTTAACTTTCCCTGCTCAATTGTGCCTTCCTTTCTTAGCATATATTAACTCTCACCCAAATCCTTCACAGTGCATTTAGAACCAAATAAAGCATTAATACATTCATCTGTGTGAAATGTTCTCTTAACTATTACCTCGGGCAATCATTTAGTTGAATTTGATAAGGAGAGCACATTGACATTGTTAAGGTTAATGACCCAGTGATTAACAATACCCATTTTTCCCATCAAATGGTTTTAGTCATTGTTTCACAGAACAAAAGAAACAACAATTTGTACATTACCCACTGTGTCCCAGAGTGGTGTCTTTCTTTTCATCATTAAAGGTAGATGAATATAATTGTCCTCCAACCTATATCAGACTCTTGAATTATTTTCAGTCACCTACTTCACTGACAAGCAAGTTTTCCATTAAAAATCATTTCTATGTTGAACCAAATTGTCTCTGTACCCGAAGGGGATATAAATTGATTGAACTGGAATAGCAAGCGCTTAAAGAAAATGAAGGATTAGCATTTGGTTGTAGGATTCCATGGAGTCTGCAGGAAGACAGTTTTAGCAAAACCGCTGGATTATTTCACCATTTCACTATTTTTTCTGACTCCTTTTCCATGGTCTGTATGCCTCCAGGAAGTTTGGAAAAATGGCTAGAGGTCCTCAAACAGATTACGGAAGCAGCATGGCATAGTGGATAGTGCACAGGCCTGGGAGTCAGAAGGTCATGGGTTCTAATCCCAGCTCTGTGGCTTGTCTGCTGAGTGAACTAGGGCAAGTCCCTTAACTTCTCTGGGACTCAGTTGCCTCATCTGTACCATGGGGAGTGAAACTGTTAGCCTCATGGGGAACATGGACTCTGTCCAACCCATTTGACTTGTGTCCACCCCAGTGTTTAGTCCAGTGCCTGGCACATAGTAAGCACTTGACAAAGACTATGATTATTAATATCATTATTATTGCTGGATCCATAGCCATCATACACCTCATTAATAAATGCCCCCAGAACTTTTTCCTTCATTATCTGCCTTGGAATCCATGACATCACCTTTAGAACAAAGGATTATGAGGTTACAGAGGAAATGGTCTGATTTTCTTTGGTACTTGGTATTAATAATAATGGTATTTAAGTACTTACTACGTGCCAAGCATCGTTCTAAGCGCTGAGCACAATTCCAAGCGCTGCAAGCACTTACTATATTCCAGGTACCGTACTAACCACAGAGGTAGATACAGAGTAATCCGGTAGGACACAGTCCCCGGTCTACGTAGCTCACAGTCTTATTCCCCATTTTACAGACCAATATTCAGGATTTAAAAGGCCTACTATTGAGAAAAAGTATTTATATATTATCTTCTAAAAATGCTGATTGCCATGACTGTTAACCCCTGACTATATGCCAAGCACTGTTCTAAACTCAGGATTGAGAAAATATAGTCTGGTGGGAAAGAGTCCCTGTCTGACGTAGGGCTCACAGTCCAAGTAGGAGGAAGAACAAGTATTTTACAACGGAACCACATGAAAGGAAAGTGACTTGCACACGGTCACACAGCAGACAAATGGCAGATCCAAGATTAGATCCCAGGCCCTCTGTCTCCCAAGCCACACTCTTTCTACTAGGCCACGCTGCTTCTCACTTTTGCAGGTGTATATATGTTCAATAAATTGTTCATTTCTTTAATTGTAAATATTTCTTATTCAAGTCTCCCCATTTCAGGGCAAGTTCCTTCTAGGTTGAGATCCTATCACTTCTTTGTATTTTACTTTTCCACTTGCTCAATTGGCAGGGTATGTACCTACCGATTCTGCTATATTGTTATAGTGTACTCTCACAAGCGCTTAGTATACTGCTTTGCACGGAGTAAGCATTCAGTAAAGACCATCGATTGATAAATTGATTGTTTGCATCACTGTCACCTGAATGACCCAATTTGGGTAAATGGTCTGGGTCAATTTTCAAATCTCCATTTTACTTTGTTAGTGGAAACACAGTTGTCATCAAATTCCACACCAAAACACTGTTGGGTCTTGAGACTCAAAGGGCCCATTACAAATCTCCATGATAAAACTAAAATCTTATTGTCTCTCCATCTCTTCACATGTCATTAGATCACTTGCCCCTTACCTTCCCCGATTAGACTGTAAGCCCATCAAGCGGCAGGGACTGTCTCTATCTGTTGCCAACTTGTTCATTCCAAGCGCTTAGTACAGTGCTCTGCACATAGTAAGCGCTCAATAAATACTATTGAATGAATGAATGAACCTTCTTCCCTCCTTGACTGTGATCTTCAACATTAATTTTTCAATACTTCTTCCCCATTGCTTTCAAACATAGTTATGCATTTCCTATCCTAAAAAAAAAAAATTCTCCTTTGGCCCAACAGCTTCCTCCAGTTTTCTTCCCATCTTTCTCCAAGCATTCCTCTTCCTACTCCTTGAGAGATTGTTTACATTAGCCTTTTCCACTTCTCTTCTATTTCTCTTCTTGATGTCCTCCCTTCTGGTTTCTGCCCACTTCAGTCCATGGAAACAGCTCTAAGGAAACCCATGACAATTTCCTCAACAAATCTGATGACCTTTACTCTAATCCTCCTAGACCTTTTGACTGCCTTTGACAACGTGGACTGCCCCCTTCTCCTTGAAACTTTATCTAATGTGGCTTCATTATCATTGTCCTCTTGGTTCTCCTATATCTCTGACAACTCTTTCTCAATCTTTTTGGCATATTCCTCTTCTTCCTCCCATCCTGACAGTGGGCATCCATCAAGGCTAAGTTCTGTGTTGTCTTTTATTTTCCATTTACACCCACTCCTGTGGAGAAATCGTTCATCCCTATAGCTTTAACTATCATCTCTGTGAGAATGATTCCCAAATATCCATCTCCAGATCTGACCTGTCTCCTCTGCAGTCCCTCCTTTCCTCCTGCCTTCAGGCCATCTCTGCCTGGATATCCCACCAACATCTCATGTTCAAACGGAACTCCTTAACTTTCCATACAAAACAGGTCCTCCTCTACCTTTCTCATCTCTGTAGACAGTGTCACTATCCTCCCAATCACACCAGCCCATAGCATTGGTGTTCTCAACTCATCTCTCTCATTCCATCCACATTTTCAATCTGGCCCCAAATCCTGCCAGTTCTACCTTTTAAACGTTGTTACAGTCCTCCCTTTCCTCTCCATCCAAACTGGTACACATTGAATCAAGCAGTTATCCTATCCTGCCTGATTACTTCACCTGCCTCCTCGTTGACCTCCCTGCCTCCTGTCTCTCCCCACTCCAGTTCATACTTCACTCTGCCTCATGGGTCAGTCAACAAAATAAAATGGTCAACCCATATCTCCCCAGTCCTCGAGAATCTCCAGTGGCTGCCCATCTACCTCTGCCTCAAACAGAGAACTCCTCAACATTGGCTTTAAAGTCCTCAATCACCTTGCCCCCTCCTACCTCACCTCGCTATTCTCACACTTCACTCTTCTAACACCAGCTTAATCACGATGACCTGATCTTGTCTATCTCACCGCTGATCTCTTTCCCACATCCTCCCCATAATTTGAAACTCCCCTCCTTCCATAAATGCCAGACCACAAGTCTCCCCACCTTCAAAGCCTTATTGAGGCCATGTCTCCTCCAGGACACCTTCTCTGTTTAAGCCTTCCTTTCCCCAGCTCCCTTTCCCTTCTGTGTCATTTATTCACTTGGATCTGTGACCTTTGGGTATTTCATTTCACCCCACCCTCAACCCCAAAGCATTTATGTACATATCTATAAATGATATATTTGAAATAGTTTGTTTTTATCAATGTGTCTCCCTCTCTACATTTTAAGCCTGTGGGCAAGGAATGTGTCTAGGAAGCCCATTGTACTGTATTCTCCCAAAGTCTTAGTACAATGCTCTGCACACAGTGAGTTCTCAAGAAATACCAGTGAAGATGATGTTGATGCCGATGATGTTTGCCTAAGTAATATGATGCTCTTGAGGACCGAGCAGGTATTTGGAATGCACCTTCCTAAGCCCAGGAGTAAACACTGGGTGGATGGTGGGGTGAGATGTGGTTCAGAAGGCAAGGAAGAATATGGGAAGGGTTGAAGGGAAGATCACAATATTTTTACATGAGCCTAGTCTCTGGCTTCAATGGAGAGATTCAACCTCCCAATCTGGCTAATCTTCAACTGTTGATTTTTTTCCTGTGAACAGTCCCCACTTCACTAGATTATAATTTGTCATGCCAGTAAAGTGGAATAGCATACAGCATAAGGTGATGTCATCTGGGTACACAAGAAAATTTTGTTCATCCCCAAAGCACTTCTCTAGGAAGGCTCCTCAATCCTCAACTTTCTCCACAAATCTTTGCCTTTCCTTTCTGGGTCAGTGTGAAAATTGGTGCAGTGTCTGAGTTGTGGATCTCAGTGGCAGAAAGGCCAGCTCAGAGAGGACTGGTACCAAAAATCAAAGCAAGGACTTTTAAATGTGCAACTGGACAGAGGACAAGCCCAGTAGACCCTGGTCAGCCTGGTGTCTAACTGGTTGACTGCACAAGCTAACCATTAGATCGCATTAATTGAGAGCCTCTGGCCCGGAGGGCTCACATGGTAACAACTGAATTTCCTTACCTTTGGCTTAATGGCTGTGTGAGATGAGTACTAAAAGGCTGTTCTGCTCATCCTGGTGTGGGGAGGACCACAGAAAGGAGTATTTAATCTCCCTTATCGACGAAGAAATCTGAAACTGAGTCAGAACATTGGTAAGGAAAACAAAGTGCCACCTTCCATATACGGATGCACCGTCTGGGACAGCAAAGTAAACAGTGGCAGAACACTCCACAGGTCACCAGCAGGAGAGTCTAGGCTTTCTGGTTTTAGAAGAGAGGGTGGTCCTTCCCCTCTCCCCGCTTGCAATTATGATACATTTTGCTCTGTGATTTTCCTCAAGTTTACCGCACTCCAGAGATGGATTTTTAAGTGGTTTGGTATTTCAAATGCTCTTTGGAACTGTGGCCAACAGGAGCCAGGAGGAAAAGAGAGGCATTCCTGGTGCTCTCAATCTGAGGGAGAGATAAGGGATTGGTGTTGATTTTCCAAGGGGGAGGCTATCGTGAATGGAACCTGCTCTTTCCCCTTATGCCCTCTGATTCTTGGGCGTTGTCACCTCAGGTATCTATTCACCCAAGCTGTTGGGGGGCAGGGGCTCTCAGGAGCCACTGTATTTTTTTTTCTCTTTATTTGCTCTACCTTCTCCCTGTGCCACACTCCTTATCACCCCATCCTTCTTCGTCCCAGATCTTTTTGTAAAGTTGCCTTGATCAAGAGTCCCCATCTGCTATCTCTGAAATGCAGGTGAGACTCCCCCAACCTGCGGCCCATTTCCCTACCAAACCAGACTCCTTCCCTACATTTTTTCTTTTCCAAGATGTGTCTCACCCTTTCTGATCTGATTCCTTTCTTAATGATATTTGTTAAAAACCTATTAAAGTTGTATCTTCTCCAAGAGGGCTTCCCAGACAAAGCCCTGATATTCCTAAATCCTCCCTTCTGTATTAACTAGGAACTTGGGGCTGTTTACCTGAGGCATTTTGATATTCACCCCTCTCCCAGCCCCACAGCACTTATGCATGTATTGATCTGTTATTTATTTATTGATTATCTTCTCTAGCTTGTAATTTCCTTGAGGATGGGCAAAGTATCTACCAACTCTATTGTACTGTGTTTTCCCAAGTGGGAGAGTACTCTGTCCAGGGTGAGCACTCGGTAAATATCATTAATTAATTGAATGATTGATTTAAGGCACTCATACAGCTCTCCCCCTCCTACATTACCTCACTGATTTATTTCTATAGCCCACCATACACCCACTTCATTCTAAGACCAACCTATCTCAGGTTCTCACTGCTGACCCCTTTCCCAGGTTTTCCCACTGGCCTGGAACTCCCACCCCATTCATATCTGAAAGACCACCACTCCTTCCATCTTCAAAGCCCTGATAAAATCACACCTCTCCCTAGCAGACGTTCCTGACTTAAGACTTTTCTACCCTTATTTGCCTAGTCTTCTGCACCTCCTATGAACGTGGGTCAGTACCCCTTAAGGAATTTGATTTTTTACCCCATCCCCACAGCACATACATATATATATATATATCTCTTATGTAACCTCCATGTGGGCAGGGATTGCATCTATCACATTGAATGTATCGTATTTTCCCAACGTACAGCATGGCACAGGAATGTTTCAAATGAAGCTCTCTTGTTAGGTGGGAATAAAGCAGGGACTGGACGCCTCGGTCTTAAAAACTAAGATGTTTTCCCTCCTCAAACCTTCTCCTCCTTGCCCTTCTCTTCCCGGTCCAGCGCCCTTTTCAATAGGTGTCACCCGTCACCGGGGACAGGTTCTTTCGGAATCAGCGTGGCGAGAGAGAGAGAGAGGCCGGGGATGGAAAATATGAGTTTTGTATAAAATTTATTCCACAGGGTGAATTGAATTAATTAGTTATTTAGGTGTGATGAATCGGTCTTCCCTTTTGGGAAGAATATGGTGTTAGAGCTTCCCTAATGGGAGGAATACACTGGTTTGTTACTCACGTGTGGGCGGACACCCGAGCCCAACCAGGCAGAGCTCACTTATGGTTTATTCGCACATGGTGAGGCGGCTGGTTCCCACCATGTGCACACTCACTCGGAGGAACCCACTTATGCGTTAGACCCACTTGTACGTTAAAACCCACTTATGCGTTAAGTTGACTTATGTGCTACTTGCACGTGGTGAGGTGGCTAGCTCTCGCCATGTGTGCACCCACTCGGGAGGAATCCACTTAGACTTTCAATCTACTTGGGTGTTGAACCCACTTATACCTGAGACTTACTTAGGCATTACACTCACTTTTGCGTTAAACTCACTTGTGTGTTACACTCACTTATGCCCTAAACTCACATATGCATTACCCACTTATGCATTAAACTCACTTGCGTTGCCCACTTATGCATTAAACTCACTTATGCGTTACACTCACCCGTCCCGCAACCCCAGTCTCTGTGCGTTGGTCATTGGTCCTGGTGGCAGAATGGGCGTCTGGCACTCTGGGCAGGGAAAGACACGTGGGTGGCTGTTGCTACCGCTGCAATCCTCCAAGAGACCAGAGCACTAGAGGCAACAGGTATTTATGACCTATGGTTTGGGTGGTCCCAACTTCCATCCTCTTCAATCTCCACCTCTTCCACTCCCTCCCCTCCTATACCTTATTGGGTCGGCACAGAGGTGAGGGGCACCTACCTTCCCCCCTCGCCCCCTCTGGCCAAAGAGGTTACGTCACCGGTGGCATTTTGACCTTGGGGTAGCTGGTGCCCAGGTCCACCTTGGCACAATAGGCCAGAATGAATCCTGAAAGGTTTATGCACCAGTTAAACCACCAACTTTCCAAAGAGAGTGATCTTGGGTCCTTGGGGAAAATCAAACCTTTTATTCAAGCTCCTTTGTTATTTCTTGAAAGCATTTGGCTCATAATCAAGACCTTTTTATAATCACAGTTATTTCCTGTTTTTTTAAAACTATCATTCTTTTAGTTTCCAGTATGTAATGAATAACTTTTCCCAGGTTTGGACAACAAAGAAAACATCTTCAAATAAAGAGAGAGAACGGAAAAGTCAACCAGGCTCCTAATGAGTTATTTTGAATAACGATGTCAGTCCATTCTCCCGGTTCTGCGGGGGAAGAAGGGGAAACCAACTCACATGATCTGAAAAGTTTAATTGTAAGAGTCATAAAAGAATCTTTCGTTCAAAATACATATTCAGTGGATCCATTCTAGTTAGTGCGTCGGGAGCTCTTAACCAAAAGAACTTCATCCCCATTTTTCTTTTTGGTGCCAAGAGTTTTAAAGAGGACAGGAACATCCCTTCAGAGCAGGGACACCATGTTTTCTACTTTCAGTCTACTCTCTCAAACATCTAGGAGGATGCTCTGCACAGAATAGGTGCCCAATAGAGTGATCAACACTCAGTAGACACAGGACAGTGAAAAGCACCTAAAAGGCATACAATACAGTGTTCCTCATATAAAAAGCACCCAGTTGAGTGCTGCACACACAGCAGGTGTCCAGTACAACCTGCTGAACCAAGAAGGTAACCAGTACTGCACTCAAAAGACACTCAGTGCAGTGTTCAAAGCAGGGTGGCTTAGAAATAGGGCAACCACCTGGGAGTCAGAAGAACCTGGGTTCTAGCACTGACTCTCCCACCTGTCTACTCTGTGACCTTGGGCAAGTCACTTAATTTTTCTGTGTCTCAGCTACCTCATCCGTAAAATGGGGATTTAGAATGTGAACCCCATATGGGAGAGGGATTGAGTCTGACCCATTTTCCAAGTGTCTATCCCATCCCTTAGAACAGTGCCTGGCACATAGTAAGCACTGGACAAAGACCTCAGTTTCAGAAGCCCAGTACAGGACTTGGTTCTTTGTAAGTGTTCGGAAAAATGCTCTCCACAGAGTAGGTGTCTAGTTGAGTTATATGCATACAGAAGGTATTGAGTAAATAATGATAACAAAGAGGTAGATTTCCATGTAGTACAGTCCTAAGTGATCACGACACTGGGGACCCTAGGTAAGTCTCTGCTTTCCCCGATCTTAGAAAAACTAAAAATGTTCCCTGTGAGTGAGACAACAGAATAATGTCCGAGATCGACAGTTAGCTCTTGGGCAGAAACCATAGTACATGATTTCCCAAATATTATTTCTGTCTTCATTGCGCAGTATGACTTTGCGAAATAAGAGGACCTGGGTTCTAATTGTGGCTCTGTCACTTGCCAGCTGTGTGACCTTGGACAAGTCACTTGGCTTCTCTATACCTGAATTTCCTCATCTGCAAAATGGAGATTCAGTACCTGTTCTCACCCCTTCTTAGTCTGGGAGTCCAGTGAGGGACAGGGACTATGCCTAATCTGATAAATTTATATTTACCTGCACCCTGAGTCCAGTTCTTGGTACACAGTAAGTGCTAACCAAATACCATAATTATTTTCATGAGAATTTAGAGAGAGACATACCCCAAGTAGAGCAAGGTCCAAAAACTGGCCTCCTGCAGAGCAGTTTACAGAGGAGGTATCTTGGTTCACCCAGCTATGAAGACTTGGGAGAATTCCATTGAGCCTTAGAGACCAGGTATGGGCCACCTTTCCTGGAAGACCAGTTGGTTCCTTCCAGGACTCGCAGTTCATGATTCTGTCTTTCTAGGAATTTCAGTGACCCAGCCCTCCCTTCTCCTGAAGCGTCTCTGGAGTTGGGGTGTTCAGCCCCAGTCTGTTTGCTCTTGCTATCGAGGAGGACTTGAGCTTTGTTCAAGGAAAATCAGAAAAAGAAAACAAAGCAGGTGAGCCATGTGGGGTCCGGCTAAACATCCGCTGCACCTGCTAAAGAGTCTCATGGCCAATTTCCTTTTGCTCAGCCTCGACCACCACAGGCAAACTCATCCTCAGTGGCTACTTGAAGGCCTCCCCACCCTCCCTTAGGGCATGAAAGGCCTTTCATCCATTGCTTTTCCCAGAGCCTGAATTAGCATGAGACAACAGGCATCTCCAGTTGTCCTCACTTCAATTCCTCTCCATCACTAATGTTTATGCCGCAATCATTTGTGATCTTTAATCTACAAGTTCCCCTCTCGGGGTCACAGCTGCAGAGTTTCCAGTACTCTACATTCTTGACTACAGTAGGGAGAATCAAGCAGAGGCCTATCCATTCCATTCCTAGCTTGGCCAGTGTCTAGAGAGTGGAAGATCAATCTGCTACAAGTCCAAACTTACCTGTGCTGGTCAGCAGCGGCGTGGGAGAGAGTCAAAGGGCGGAGACTCCAATTTACTGCATGGAAGGAGGTGATGGTAAACCCCTTCCGTATTTTTACCAAGGAAAGTATGGAAACTCTCTCGGAATGATTGCAGATGGAGGCAGGGCATTCTGGGAGACATATGCCCATGCGTCGCTATGGGTCGGAGTGGACTCAATGGCATGAGACAGGACAATCTGTGTGTTCCTACCTGGTTCTTTTGGGTCAGTCATTCATTCGATATTTTGTATTGAGCACTGACTATGTTCAGAGCACTTGACTAAGCACTTGGGAGAGTACAATAGAACGCTAAACAGTCACATTCCCTGCCCACAACGAGTTTACAGTCTGGAGGGGGAGAAAGACATCGGTATAAATAAAGACATTACAGATCTGTCTATAAGAGCTATCTGGTGGAGAGGAAGGGTGAGAACGGGAGAGGGTATCCATCATATCTAAATGGGAAATTAAAATCAGACCTTCAGGAACATAATGAATGGTAACTGAGGCTGATTGAGATCCAACCATTGGCCTTAAGCAAGCAGATTCCCCTCATCCTCCCTCGGATTCACTGCCTTCCCTGTGGTGGCCCCCAAGGGCATGGTCCTGAAGCTTCACAGTGGGTATGCTGCTGTCAACCAGGGGAGAGGTCCATGAAGAGCTCTGGTCCACCAGCAGCTCCAGACCACCCGGGAGCGCAATACGCAGAGGCCTCTGTTAGGGGGTCCAGTGGAGATGGGATGGGGTTCACCAAGGAAGTGTGATTCTGGGTGCCTTCCTTCAATGGGAAACACATGGCAAACACAACCATGGTTTTGATTGTCCCTTCTTGAGACTTTAAACTCCTTGTGGGCAGGTGACAGGTTTACCAACTCTATTATATTGTACACTCTCAAAAGTGCACTGTGCCCTGCCCACAGTAAGCACTCAGTAAATATGATGAATTGATTGATCAAATGTGATATTCTCCAGGTCACCTGGGCTGCTACAGTAGGCCATCCTAAGTTTCCCTGATTTTTCACTGGAGTCTTCGTCTAGTCTCTCCCCCTCTACCTTGACACTCTCAGCTCTAGGATCTTTAGGTTTAGTAGGTCCAGTTTCAGAGCTCCTTGTTTTCCTTTTGCTGTTATTTGCCTTAAGCGGAGCCTCAGAGGGCTGGGCTGTACTCTATGTACTCCCTGTATCTCCCTGTGTCAGCCAGACAGATTGTAAGGTCTTCAAAGGCAGAGATGAGGTCTTCTATTTTTATTGTATGTTCCCCAACACCTAGATCAGTACTCTGCACACAGCAGACACCCAGTATAGTGTTCTTCACATCGGGAGGCAACCGCATCAATGTTCTGCACCCAGCAGGTACTCACTCAGGTGTTCTATAGACAGCAAGCACTCAATATAGTATTCCACGCCCAGTAAGCATTCTGTTCAGTGTTCTGGTCACAGCAGGCAGTCAATAAAAACAGCTGTAGCTCCTGCTGGGGACCTCCTGAAATGCAGTATGTGAAGTTTGGAGGAATTGCAGCTTCCCGGGATGGGTTGTCAGTAAGCCTAATAATTTGCCTTTCCAAGACTGAAACCATGAAGCCAATCTGACTCTGTAGCCTGAGACCCTCCTGTTTGGCAAATTCCCCAAAAGTGACCATTTTCAAGTGCCCTTATCAGAGTGGCCATTACCTTTCTCAAGCATATGACAGCTTGGTTCCGACCAAGCTGGCCAAGTTGGGGCTGGGGAAGAAGGCTTTGGGGATTCCCTCTGCAGTCAGATCAGGGGCAGGCATACGGAGCTTTGGATCTGCTGCTTCTCTCTGAAGGAGTCTCCATAGAGGCCCCCTGGCTTCTGAACCAGCTTTTCTCCCCTTCCTCATCCCTGTGTTTCTGAGGATAGAGCCTGGGTTCCAGGCCTGGCTAGGTAAGGTATGAAGACACAAATGTGACTCAGCTCATACACCCCCCTAATCACAACTAAACTGTCTTCCTCCCATCGTCCCAGACTCCAACAATTTCTGCTCAGGCTACGGAAAGAAGACCAGAATGCTGGAACTAGGAGACCTGAGAAACAGAATGTCCAGTGCCATGCCATGAAGAGCAGAATAGAGAGCCTTTTGTGTTCAAAACCAGAGGGTATTGCATCACTGGTCACAACGGGGACTCAACAGGCTGAGTTTCCCACCAGTTGTATCCCAGTGAACACTCTGCAGCCAGATTATAAACCACTGATTGAATTGGAAGAAACCAAACCACAGTGGTTACCCAGAAGCCTTTTATCAGCTGTGAGAGTTGTCGATTAGCAAGCTCCAGACCTATCACAAGGCAGATCCCTTATTTGCGTGGACCAATCTTGGCTGATGGTTGCTCAGTATAAAAGATTCAGGCAAAAACCTCACTCTAGGCTAACTCCATCACTGACTCTCAGAACACGGCATCCTCAGAAGAATTGAATTCTGAAGTTCAGTTCTACAGGGCCTGGAGGCTTTTTTCTCTAATGGGATGTTATGTAGCTGCTTAAAACGTGAATAATTGAAAGCTTTCAATGAGTTGGAAGACATTGCACTTTGATATTTTGGGGATAAGCCCTCATGGTTGGCTTTCTTGAGGATTTTTTTATTTTATGGTCGGACAGAAAAGTGGATGTTTGTTAGGGCCCATTGTGAGGAGTGGAAATTAGTCACTGTCCAGCCATAATGCTACAGTGACTATGAAATTACCTGTAAATCAGTCAGTGGTATTCACTGAGAACTTACTCAGTGCCTAGCACTCTACTAAGTGTTTAACACTATAGTAAGTAACAGACTGCTCGCCCTGATAAGTAGAATTTCCTCGATTTCATTGCAAAGAAAGGAAAAGTTACTCCTATCCATGATGGTGATTTGTCAATTGGGCAATTAGACACATAGATTCTAAGAAACTGCTGTGAATGGGACATCAAACAAGTTAAGAACACAATTGAAGCTCTATAACCCGATTAAGATGGCGGAGTGGATTCAATCCTCCCACCAGTATCCAGGGGAATGCCAGCAAGAGTTAGCTGAGTGCAGGGGATAGAAAAATATTTCCTCTGCCCTCCTGTATACTTTTTTGTCTCGTGTGCTGGGTTGAAAAGGCCTAACGAGTTCCTGTTGTTGACCATCACGGTGACTAAGGAGGAGGAGTCCATCTTGTAGCTCTAGAAGTAGAGCTGTTAGCTGTCCAGAGGCATCTTGGGTGACTCCAATGGAGTGGGAAGGGTATATAACATTCTGCACAAATCACCCCACTTCTCAGAGCCTCCGTTTGTCACCCAAACACTTCCAAATCACAAAGTAACTCCTGCCACCAGTTTTGACTCAATCACCTTGTCCCCTCCTATCTTACCTTGCTCATCTCCTATTATAGCCAAGTCCCTACACTTCACCAACCTACTCACTGTACTTTGATCGTGTTTGTCTCCCCACCAACCCCTTGTCCATGTCTTCCATCTGGCCTGAAACTCCCTCCCTCCCTTTTCATATCCAACATACTACGGCTCTCTCTACTTTCAAAGCTCTTCTAAAATCATACCTCCTCCAAGAGGTCTTCCCTGGCCTCTCATCTCCCCACCCTATCTACCCTTTACCATGGATTTAAGTGTCTTAAAATTTTTAACAATAACAATAATCAGTAGACTGTGAACCCATTGTTGGGTAGGAATTGTCTCTTTCTGTTGCTGAATTGCACTTTCCAAGTGCTTACTACAGTGGTCTGCACACAGTAAACCCTCAATAAATAGAATTGAATGAATGAATAATTGTGGTATTTGTTAAGCGCTTACTATGTGCCAGGCAATGGACTAAGTGTTGGGGTAGATACAAGTAAATTGGATAGGACACAGTCCCCGTCCCATGTGGGGCTCACTGTCTCAAATCTCCATTTTACAGATGAGGCAATTGAGGCACAGACAAGTGAAGTGATTTGTCCAAAGTCACACAGCAGACAAGAGGTGGAACCACCTCACCCCCAGTAACCCGGGACTTCTGTACATGCCCTTAGAGTCTGCCATTTCCTTTCTCTGGAAGTCATTATAATATCTGTCTGTCTCACTAGATTGTAAGAACCTTGAGAGATCGTGTCTAACCACTCTACTGCCTTGTGATCATTATGGTATTTGTTAAGTGCTTACTATATGTCAAACGGCATTCTAAGCACTGGGGTAGATACAAGTGATTCAGATTGGACACGATCTCCATCCTACATGGGGCTCACAGTCTAAGTAGGATGGAAAAGAGGTACCAAATCTCCATTTTACAGTTGAGGAAACTCAGGCTCAGAGAAGGTAAGTGATTTGTTCCAGGTCACGCGGGAAGGCAAATGGCAGAAGCCAGGTCTTCTGACTCACAGGCCTGGGCTCTTCCTGCTTGGTCCCACTGCTTCCCAAATGCTTAGAGAGTGCCTTGCATACAGTAAGTGCTCAGTGAATACCCTCAATTGACTGAATGGTGCAACAACTCCTGGCCTATTTCCACAAGGAAACATTCGCTCAGTGGAACAGAATAAATGGATTTGAATGAACTGTCTGGGCTTTGGGGCTGAGGGAGTGGTGAATGAAGGGTGTACATCCGAGGGCATGAGTGACACAGAAGGTAGAGGGAAACGAGGACTTAGTTGGGAAAGGCCTCCTGGACGCGATGTGATTTAAAGAAGACTTTGAAGGTGGGGAGAGTGGTCACCTGTCTGATAGAAATGGGGAGGGACTCCAGGACCGAGGCAGGACTTGGAGTGTGAATGTTGGCAGCTCCTGGGAGGGGGTTGGTGGGATGGCCTGACTACTTGTTTTGTTGTCTACTTGTTTTGTTTTGTTGTCTGTCTCCCCCTTTTAGACTGTGGGCTCATCGTTGGGCAGGGATTGTCTCTATCTGTTGCCGAATTGTACATTCCATGTGCTTAGTATAGTGCTCTGCACCCAGTTAGCGCTCAATAAATATGATTGAATGAATGAACGAACAAACATAGTACGGTTCAAGTCCTATCAGTGGCACTGAGACTAGTCCACAATGCCTCATAACCTACAGAACGCCACACTTCCTATCTTCAAATTCCTACTACAATCATATCTCCTCCAGGAAGCCTTTGCTGACTAATCTCTCCTTGCTCCACCCTCTTTTCTTCCCTTCTGTTTCACCCACGCACTTGGGTCCTGACCCCTCCTAAGCCCTTGGGTACTGTCCCAGCTGCTACCCTTACAGCTCTGATGTATGAATCCTTACACTCAGTTGCTTCACCTATCTGTGATTTATTTTCTCTCTCTTGGTCCATTATTATCTCCTTCAGGACAGGGCTCGTGCCTACCTACTCTAAAGTACAATTATCCGAGGTGCTGAGTACCATGTTCTACCACAGAAAGCACACAGAAAATACAATGGATTGATTAACCGATGGATTTAGAAAACTCAGAACCTTTTCTCCATTTGCCAGGGTGAAACCAGGAAACAATGCTGTGTAAGAATTCCCATCTGGCTGCTCCAATGGGAAGGAAGCGCGGAAGGAAAGTGGCAGAATTTTCCAGGAACTGTGTGAATTGTTATAACATGTCCTCTTGAGAAACTCTTCCCAATGATCGAATTTTTTTTTTTTCTCATCAGTCCCAGACAGCAGAACTGAGGGAGGGAGTGTATCACAGTTATAGCAATTCTCCTGAATACTCTTTGATTTTATCACCAGATCAGCAGTTTGGGCAAGCATTCATCCTTCATCTCACATTCAGTTCACTGCCAACATACCATTCCACCCTGCAGATTCACCTAATTGAGTGCCTTGTTAAATAATTCAGTGACCTTTAATTATTAATTGTTTCAATATTGATCAAATCATTATGAAAGGGCAAGGATCTCCTAATATGGGCCTTGTAAATCTTACTCTACTTTTATGTCTTTGGCTTTTGGGGGCTCACTTTCACTGTCTCCCTACCAACTCGACTCGATCCCAACCCAGTCAAATTAAATGAATTTAATTCTAGTGGAATAATGGTACAATCAACTGTTGGTGCCAAACTGCATTGGAACAGAAGCAATAAACTAAATCCTAATAATTTTTTACTCTTCTCTTTCAGATCAAGAAAACTAAGCAAGACTAAGATAGAGCAGGATTTGCATTGAAGGCTGCCCCCAAATACCTCTGTGAATAGATAAGAACATGTAATTTAGAGAAGCAGCATGGTATAGTGCATAGAGCCCAGGTCTGGAAGTTAGAAGGTAGTGGTTTCTAATCCCTGGTCCACCGCTTGTCTGGTGTGTGTCCTTGGATGTCACTTCACTTTTCTGTGCCTCGGTTCCCACATCTGTAAAAATGTGATTGAGACCATGAGCCCCTCGAGGGACTATGGGACAGGAACTGATTCCACCTCGATTTGCTCATATCCAGTTCTTTGTATAGTGTCCGGCCCATAGTAAGTTCTTCACAAATACCACAATTATCATTATCAAGACCGATGGATAGCCATCTTTCTCGAGTGCATAAAGACCAGTTGGCCTGGCTGTGTCAGAAAATGAGCCTCAGTCATTCTTCCCATTTGATGAAAGACATCAGTGGCCTTAGTAACTACACCGGTGTACGGCCCAATTCAGAATGGAGGGGCTATAGCCTCCATCCACGTCTTAACTTCTCTAACTGCCCTCTATTGTCAATAGTGGTGATTTTATGGTTGATCAAAAGTCCCATTCTCCCCAGCACCTGTGTCTGTGAGTCTGCTCTCCCTCACCAGGATCCAGGGGTCGTTTAGCATCAAACTGGTCTGGTGAAATCCCTTTATGGGAACAGAGAGATGTAATCTTCACAGGGCTTTGCGCTGGATGATTTGGAGGCCAATTAAATGTTTCCCTCTCATTTTCTCCACTAGCTTATTGTATAGCGATATTGATACATCAAATGAAAGATAGCCGCACTGTAGCCCGTAAAGACCTCTGTAACGGCATCTTTGTGGAACCTACATTGACCGGGCATCTCCCAGTCTTCAGAACGGTGGGTCATCCTCTAGTGATGTGTACAGTATTTGGTGAACCACCTAAGTTAATCATAGATTTTGCTTTTTTCCAGGTTTTTTTTGTTTTGACAGTAATTAGAGTATAATTGCAGGAAACACCTGCCCTACTGGTGCTGACATTTCAGAACGTTTAGTACTTATAAATCAATTTTGATTTTGATAGGAATGTTTCATGGCAAAGAGAGTACTTTCATTTGTACATACTGATATTTCTACAACCTAAAAGTCTCATTTAGGAAAAACTAGGTTGAGTTTTTTGAAACAGGATGGGTCGAAATCCATATAACCTTCCCGATATGGGAGATTCTTCATCAGTTTATGTCAAATGGATCAGTGTTGCTGAGACCCTCTAGGCTCCACTCGTCCTATAAAGTCATATTAATTCATTAAAAAAAATTTGTAAGACCAGAAAAGGAGTCTTAAATTCTCTTGCAGCCCAAAGAGTTTTAGACGAATATAGGCTTTACTGACCTCAACATGAGTCAAACGTTGATCAAATCTGCCCTCTTCAGCTGCAGATGAAAGGGTAAAAGGACGAATCGAGGAGGTCATTACCATATCTGAAGTACTTTCAATTCCAGTTGCCGAAATCTGAATAAATAAGGTTTTGTGCCTCATGATTTTTAGCATTATTATCACATTCACTTCTCCCTTAGGCTTTGGGAGGACATCTCAAAACTTCATAGACCCCAGCCCCCACCCAGATTCTCACTCAGTAATCCCCTGAAACCATCTCTTCTCTCTGGCTAGAGAATACAACCAGTGGTTTCTGCATCGTGTAGATGTCCTCCCCATTATCAGAATTAACCACGTTCCATCTGTGTGCAGGGAGACAAATGGGATGAGAGGAAATATTTCTCATTGCTGTAATCCAGACAGGGTATGATAATACTAATAGCATTTGTTGAGCACTCACTATGTACCAAACACAGTTATAAGCCCTGGGGGAGATACAAGTAAATCAGGGGCTCACAGTCTATGTATAGATTTGCCCAAGATATTGACACATGAGAAATATAGGCAGGTCTCTGAAATTCATGTTTTAGGGTCTTTACAACTAAATTTGGCTTCCTAAACCCATGCAAAATACAGACAATTAATCAACATATATTCATTCAATCACATTTATTGAGCCCTTACTGTGTGCAAAGCACTGTACTAAACACTTGGGAGAGTCCAAAAGTATGAGAAATGCCATTTTCCCGAACAGTGTCTGCATGATATATACTATTTTAATGAAATTAATGTACATTTGGGAGCTAGGGAAAATCATGCTATTTTGAGAGAATATAGAAATCGGGGTCCAGTCTAGTCAGGTGCCTTTAGTTATGAGGGACGGTTAAGAGGTTGGGTGGAACGTGTGATAGACATGGAGGAGATCAAATTTTAATTCTTTGTCTGGGTTTATTCAGAGCGGACATGCCTTGGGTTCTTAATAATCTTCAGATTGTTAATAACTGGCGTGTTGCTAGCGGTTACTGTTAAGTCTTTAAAAATAATTTTAAATTACTAAAGCCTGCTTTGCAAAATAAGTTTCTATTTTGAATAGCGGAACTCACTTTCAATAACTGCAGGATCATTTCATGATCTAACTGAATCTTCGAAACCACAGTGTGGAAGAACGTCCTGATTTTTTTTATAAACACATCAGGGGTTGGTATATGCTTTGGACAAAGGCTGGATTTGCCCAGGGGGTGGGAAAGTTTGGGAAAGTAACAAATATGCCACCTCCACATTTCCAGCCTCCCCTAAATGACAATGGAGTGATCCATCATTATTATTGATTGAGCACATACTGAGTGCAGTGAACTGTACTAAGCACTGGGTAGAGTAGTATTCATAATAGTATTTGTTAAGCATTTACTATGTGCCAGGCACCATACTGAGCACTGAGATGGATAATAATAATTATGAATAACGATGGTCTTTGTGAAGCACTTACTATGTGCTGAGCACTGTTCTAAGCTCTGGGGTAGATACAAGGTAATCGGGTTGTCCCTCGTGGGGCTCACTGTCTCAATCTCCATTTTACAGACAAGATCGCCGAAGCCCAGAGAAGAAGTCACTTGCCCAAAGTCACACAGCTGATTAGTGGCAGAGCCTGGATTAGAACTCACAACCTCTGACTCCCAAGCCCAGATACAAGGAAATTGGTTTGGACACAGTCCCCGTAGTATTTTCTCGTAGTTCTCGTAGTAGAGAGAAGCAGCGTGGCTCAGTGGAAAGATCACGGGCTTTGGAGTCAGAGGTCACGGGTTCAAATCCCGGCTCGGCCACTTGTCAGCTGTGTGACTATGGGCAAGTCACTTCACTTCTCGGTGCCTCAGTTACCTCATCTGTAAAATGGGGATTAAGACTGTGAGCCCCACGTGGGACAACCCGATTCCCCTGTGTCTACCCAGCGCTTAGAACAGTGCTCGGCACATAGTAAGCGCTTAACAAATACCAACATTATTATTATTATTATATTTGTTAAGCACTTACTATGTGCCAAGCACTGTACTAATAATAATGTTGGTATCTGTTAAGCGCTTACTATGTGCTGAGCACTGTTCTAAGTGCTGGGTAGTTACAGGATAATCGGGTTGTCTCACGTGAGTCTCAGTCTTAATCCCCATTTTACAGATGAGGTCACTGAGGCACCGAGAAGTTGAGTGACTTGTCCAGAGTCACAAAGCTGATAAGTGGCAGAGTCAGGATTAGAACCCACGACCTCTGACTCCCAAGCCTGGATACAGGCAAATTGGTCAGACACAGTCCCCGTGGTATTTGTTAAGCACTTATTATGTGCCCAGCACTGTGCTAAATTCTGGGCTGCTTACAGGTTGGACGTAGTCTCCACCCGAAGCAACCCAGGTGCTTCTAATTGAGGTGAGGCAGCAGTGACCTTTTATGGCCCCTTCCCTGCCCTTTAATAAGGCTCCTGAGCCAGGCCCAGCTCAGTTTACAAGAAGATAGCAGACAGAGAGTGGCCCACTGTGTGTCCAGGTAAAGAGAGGTCCTCTGGCTGTCTGGCTATCCCCCCCCCCCTTTTTTTCAGGGTGGGTGTGGAACTGGGATTGCTCTTGCTTATTGTATCAAGAATGATGAAGGTGTGGGGCAGTTATTAGGGCTGGGCTGGTGGGACAGAGAAGGGGATGGGAGAGGGGTCGATTCCAAGATTTCAGAAATGACTGGGGACCCATGGGGTACGTGGGCTGAGTGTCAGGGAGCGTATGTTCACCATCTGTCTGTCTACACCTCTATGTGTTTGGATGTTGTCTGTCAGCCCCACTCCCGCTAGTAAGAGGGCTGGGATGCTGCCCTATCCATCCAGGAGAAGCGGCATGACCTACTGGATAGAGCGCGGGCCTGGGAGTTAGAAGGATCTGCATTCTAATCCCCAAGCCTGCCACTTGGCTTCTGTGTGACCTTGGGTGAGTCACTTCACCTCTCTGTGACTCAACGACCTCATCTCTAAAGTGGGGATTATGAAGGGGAGTCCCAGGTGGGGCATGATCTAATAATGATAGTATGTGTCAAGCACTGTTCTAAACCCTGGGGTAGTTACGAGGTAATCAGGTTGGACACAGTCCAATTAGCTTGCATCTATCCTTATGCTCAATAGAGTGCCTGACTCACAGGAAACAATTACCATGAGAAGCAGCATGGCTCAGTGGAAAGATCACAGACTTGGGAGTCAGAGGTCATGGATTCTAATCCCGGCTCTGCCGCTTGTCAGCTGTGTGACTATGGGTGATTCACTCAACTTCTCTGTGCCTCAGTGACCTTATCTGGAAAGTGGGGATTAAGACTGTGAATGCCACCTGGGACAACCTAGACTTCCTTGTATCCCTTCCAGAGTTTAAAATAGTGCTTGGCACATAGTAAGGGCTTAACAAATGCCATTATTATTATTATTATTATTTAACAGGAACCATAAACAAAGAACTCAGAGCTCCAAGTGGTACCCGATGCCCAGTATGTACCAGTCAAGGGCGGAGAGGGGCTGCCCCTGTCGTGGCTGTAATGCCGGGCTCGGGGTCCCAAGCCTGCAAGGTTGTGGACGAGGATCCTGTCCATGTGGGCAGAGGCTGTGTTGTTTCCTCGAGGAGAGGGGTGGGGCGTTAGGAGTGGGGGTGGGGAGCTGCTTCCTGCTCTATCTCTGTTTTTACTTTTTTCTCTTCCAACCAGTTGGAAAGAATGACAGACAACAGAGAAGCAGTGTGGTCAAGTGGATAAAACCTGGCCAGGGTTCTAATCCCGGCTTTGCCATGTGTTTACCGTGTCACCTTGTGTCAGGCCCTCCACTGCTCTCCGCCTCTCTTCTGTCACCTGTAAAACTGGGATTAACACTGTGAGCCCCATGTGTGACAGAGATTGTGTCCAAACTCATAAATTGCGCCTATCCAGCACCCCGCACAGGCCCTGGCAAATAGTAAGCACTTAAATGCTGTAAAAAAAAATAACATTTGTGTCCCTTCAGATCAGTCAGTGGTCTTTACTGAGCACTTGATAAGTACAGGGCACTGAACTAAGCATGTGGGAGAGTATAATACAATGAATCCATGGTATTTATCGCACACTTACTGTGTGCAGGGTATTTGTAAACTCCTGAAGTGCAGTGACGGTGTGCATTGTTAGTGCTGAATCCTCCCAAAGGTTTAGCACACAACTGCACTAATTAAATGTTCTTAATGTAAAATTATGCTCACTCTAGTGTTCTGGGCTCTCCATCGCACACAGTGAGCCCCCTCAAGGATGGACCATCCCAACCTGGGATGTGTCGGACAAGGTGAAGCCCCTGAGGGCGGTGTCTCTGAGGGCAGGGTGGCCGGCCATAATCGGAGTCTGTCGGCCCTCTCCCCACATGCTGGTACTGAGGGCAAGGGTGCCACCACCATGGAGCGTTCTGAAGCCATGAGCCCATCCAGGCCAGAGGTGCCATAACGTTGTGGTTGGGTGATGCTGGGAGCCCCTTGAGGGCAGGGCCACAAAAATGTTCTGTCAGTGTCACAACCATGAGCCCATCCAGGGCAGAGCCACCGTGCCATTGTACCCGTGTGACGCCATGAGCCGTCGAGGGCAGGGCCAAAGCAATGGTGTACCTGTGTAAGACTGGAAGTCTTTAAGGCCTCGGGGCAGGAAGAATGATAAAAAACATGGGGGGTGGCAAAAGGGGGCTGGACTTATGCCACAAACCCCAGATTAGTTTTTCTATTTGGATCTTGTTGTCCCAAGCACTGGGAAGAACAAACAGAAATCTGGATGATGGAAAAGGGGGTTGGTTTGATGTCATGAACCTCAGATTTGGGTCTTCCTAGCCCAGGTCCCGGGAAGAACAGCATCATGGGTGGCCTTGGAAATGGGGACTGGCTTCATGTCCCAAACCCCTCATTTAAGTCTTCCCATTTTGGGTCTTCATGGCCCAGGCGCCAGCTGGGATGAACAATGAAAATGTGGCTATGGACTCAAGGGAGGAAAGGCTTCATACCACGAACCCCAGATTTCAATGGTCCCATTGGGGTCTTCATGGGCCAGGTGCCAGGAGGAACAATGAAAAATCTGAGTTCCAGGAAAAGGGGGTCCTGGCTTCATGCCAAGAACCCCAGATTTCAATGTTCCCATTTGGGTCTTTATGGCCTGGGTGCCAGGGACAGTAATGCAAAATATGGGTGCTGACAAAGGGGGCAGTGGCTTCATGCCCAACCCCCCAGATTTGTGTCTTCCCATTTGAGTCTTCATGGCCCAGGGTTGGGAAAGAACAATGAAAATACAGATGCCGGCAAAAGGGGAGACTGGCTTCAAGCGAAGAACCCCAAATTTGAATCTTCCCATTTGGGTGATGACGGTCCAGGCACTGGGAACAAAAATAAAGATAGGGATGCCGGCAAAAGGGGAGACTGGCTTCTTGCTACAAACTCCAGATTTGAGTCTTCCAATTTGGGTTTTCGTGGCCTGGGCACCAAGGAAAATAATGGAAAAATTTTGGTGATGGCAAAAAGGGGGAGTGGTTTCATGCCACGAACCCCAGATTTGAGTCTTCCCCTTTGGGTCTTCATGGCCCGGGCAGTGGAGAGAACAAAATGACATGGGTGCTGGCAAAAGGGGTACTGACTTCATGCTATGGTCCCCAGACTTGAATCTTCCCATTTGGGTCTTCAAGGCCCAGGCACTGGGAATAAAAATAAAGATAGGGGGACCATCAAAAGGGGAGAATGGCTTCCTGCCGTGAACCCCAGATTTGAGTCTTGCCATTTGGGTCTTTATGGCCTGGGGACCAGGGCTAAGAATTTTAAAATCTGGGTGCCAACAAAAGGGGGTAGTGGCTCTGTGCCATGAACTCCAGATTTGAGTCTTGCCATTTGTATCTTTGTGGCCCAGGCACCAGGACAAATGATAGTAACATGAGTGTTGGAAAAGGCAGGACTACCTCCATGCCGTATACCCAAGATTTGATGATATCCATTTGGATCTTCCCGGCCCGGGAGCCAGGAAGCACCCTAAAAATACTAGTCAGCAAAAGAGAGCTAACTTTATGCCTCAGGCCCACACGTCTCTCTGACACCGTGAGCCCCCCAGCAATGTTGTGCCTGTCTGATCCTGTGAGCCTACTACTCCCCCCAACCCCCATATGGTCAGACTCCAAGGGAAACATTTGGGCTAGCACAGTCAAAGCTGACCCCCGCTCCATCCTGCCTCATTAATTACACAGCTCCGCATAGTGCCAACCCCAGGTAGGAAGTAGATGGACCTGCCGGAGGAAGGAGGCCCTACGCCGGCAACAAGACCGTATGGTGAACGACCGCCAAGGAAATAGCGCCTCGCGAATCTTGGGGCCCCAGAGATATCTGGAGTCAGGTGGCCAATATCTCCCTCCCCTCCACCCCTTCAGGACCTCCTCTGTTCTTGGCACATCGGAGGGGATATAAGGCAGCGCATGCAGGAGGAGGGTGCAGGGTGATCTCTCCAAGTCCGCCGGCCACCACGGACTGTTCTGTGGGTAAGCCCCCACCACGTTCTACTCTAAATAAACTATCGATCTGGACTTATCCACCTGTATCTTCAGTATTCCATTATTATCGATATACAGGGGACGGGCAGTCAACGTGGGCTCCAGTCCCGCCCGGCACACTCCCCAATACCTCACCAAGAGGCAGGGCTGCTGTGACTGACAATCGGCCTGTCTGAGTCCCCTGGGAGCAGGGCTGCAGTGGTGATGTGCTTCTCTGACTCGATGAGCCCCTGTCTGGGGCAGGGCTTCTAGGTGGTTAGACCTGTCTGGCATTGGCACTGTCAGCTTTTCTCTAGGCGGTAAACTCACAGTGGGTAGGGAATGCATCTACTGATTATTCTATTGTACTCTGCTAAGTGCTTAGTACAGTGCTCTGCACACAGTAAGCGCCCAATAAATACGAACGAATGAATGAACATATAACATTGTGAGCTGGGTTAGGGGTAGGCCGCTGTGATTCTGTGCCCATGTGACACTGTGACCCCCTCCCATGCCCTGAGGGCCGGGGCCGACGCCACTGACGATGGGCCTGTGTGACACTCTGAGCCCCCCGGGGACAGGGCTGCTGTGATGTCCTGTCTGTCTGACACTCTGAGCACCCCCTTAAGCAGAGCCACCGCAAGAAACATTGTGCCTGTGTGCCACTGTGCACCCCCCACACCTCACTGGTCATCAGGCCCAGTGACTGAGAAAAAGGGGCTGACTTTATGCCACAAACCCCAGAGCAGTCTTCCCATTTGGGTCTTTGTGGCCTGTTGCCTGGAAGAACAATTAAAATCTGGGTGCTGGAAAAAGGGAGAGCTGGCTTCATGCCACAGATCTCAGATTTGTTTTCCCCCTTTGGGTCTTCTTCATGCCCCAGCTCTGGAAGAGTGCAAAAGGTATGAATGCTGGGAAAAGGGGGTTGGCTTCCTGGCCAAACCCCAGATTTGAGCCTTCCCATTTGGGTCTTTATGGCCCGGGTATAACAAGGAACACTAAAAATATGAGTTCCAGTCAAAGGATACTGCCTTCATGCCACAAACACCAGATTTAAATTTTCCCATTTAGGTCTTCATGGCCCAAGCGCTGGTCAGAGTAATGACAAATATGGATGCTGGCAAAAGGGGCAACCGGCTTCATGCCCCAAACCCTATATTTGAGTCTTCCCATTTGGGTCTCCATGACCCAGCCCTGGTATGAACAATAATGACATGTGCCCTGGCCAAAGAGGGTGCTGGCTTTATGCCACAAACCCCAGATATGAATTTTCCAGTCTTCCCTTTTGGGTCTTCATGTCCCCCGTGCCAGGAAAAGCAGTGAAAACACAGATGCCAGCCAAAGAAGGGACTGGCTTCATGCCACAAACCCCCAGATGTGAATTTTTCCATTTGTGTCTTGTAGTCAACCTTTAACCCCGATCATGTGTACATGTGTTTAGCAAATATGATTATTATTACTGGTAGTAGAATTAGTATCACTGACTATGTATAGTGAATAGCTCATGTATTTGAGTGACTGTCACTGAATATGTATGCATATACATTGTGTTGAGTCTCATTTAGGAAAACAGTGACTGATAAGGCCAGGATCCACCTTATCAGCACCCTTAGCAACAACCAATTACTGACCACCAAGGCAATCCTAAAATCCCAAATATTTCAGCAACCCTGACAACAGCCAATTCCTGACTGCCACCCGCAGCCTTGAGACCCCAAATTATCAGCAATCCTGTCGATAGTGAATTCCTGGCCATAAACCCTTAGCCTTGAAACCCAACATCTACCTTTGCCGAACACTTCTTGCCAAAGACTTCTTCGGCCACAGAGTGTCTGCTGGACGACCCAAAGCCGATAACGAAGGAGCTCAGCATATAATGAGAGGCTAATGAAGACAACGACAAATGGGGTGGAGTGGCACGTGATAGGCCAATCTGACCCACGGACGAATGGGAGTTGAGGGGAGGGGTCGGACTAGAGGGAGGGACTTGGTGCTGTGTCACCCAGGGAAGGAAGACCAGCGGGAAATATCAGGATGGACTCATCCTCAGGTCTTTGGCTACCAAACAGCCACTGACCTTCAGTTGCAACAAAATTAAGAAAAGGCTGGCCTAACCTGACTGGTTACTTGGAATATTTTCCAAAAATTTGGTGACCACGAAGGGACAGCCCCCAACCATGGTGTCCGGAGCGATCCAACTACCTCGGATGACCCATGCTGGCAATGTGGTGAGTTCACCCCAGGGTCTCCGGGTAGTTGGACCTGGAGGACACCGACGGTCAGTGGCAGTCAGGAACCGTCACATTCCCAGCCTTAAGGAGAAACTCGAACTGGCACGAGAAGGCCAGGAAAGCCTCAGACTGAGCGGAGGTCAGACCCAGATGAGATAAGGGCAGTACCGGAGAAGGTGAGTTATTGACTGTGCAGGGGTCATGGTCCGAGTGAACGAAGAGCTGTGACAGCTGACATTGTCCAGGGATTTTGAACTGGTTCTTTGTGTGTGTGTATGCTTGTGCGTGTGTGGGACCATGGGGAGTGCAGGGAGTAAGGTCCCTGCAGGAACTCCACTGAAAAGCCTTCTGAAAGTTTGGTTGTCCGGGAAACTCCCAATCCATTCAACCACAGCAAAAGGCCGAGCAGTGGATTTATGTCACAAATGGGAAAGATATCTGAGAGATGATGGTACTCAGATCTGGCCTACATGGTTTGCGTTTGATTATTGTAAATTAAAGGCCTTGCGCTTGCGACTAGTCAATTTAGCACCACCTGGGCAGATGGATTATCAATATCGTTGGGCTGCCCTCTCAGATCATAGCCGTCCCACAGGGACATTCCCTGTAAATAAAGAAATCTCTGCGGTAGGAGCCAAAAAAAAAAAAAACCCTTCCCTCACCTTATGTGCAACCTACGCCGGCTCCCTGTTCCTACTACTCCGGCTAATCTCTACCTTATTTTGCAACAACCCATTCAAAATCCCCCGGCAGGTCAGCTGAACCAGCCTGTCCTGCTTAGTTAACAGCAGTATAGTCCCTGGAGGGGTCCCAAGATTTGGTCATATGGACGAAAGATGCGCCACCTTTTACCCAGGACCCCACTACTGTGGTCAAATGATTTTGAGCAATCATCAGGGGCCATAACCCGATTTGGGGTGATATGTATGGTAGTTCTCCTCACCAGGGATGAGAAAATAAAAATAGAGGCAGTGAGACAGGAGTAAAGGCCACTGGGGCTCTCAGGGTGTGGCCCGAGGTTGACCGCCAGTGGAATCTGGAGTACCAGGCTGATTAGGATAAATGAGTACGATGCATTGGGAAGCAGCGTGGCTCAGTGGAAAGAGCATGGGTTTGGGAGTCAGAGGTTGTGGGTTCTAATCCCGGCTAGGCCACTTGTCAGCTGTGTGACTTGGGGCAAATCACTTAACTTCTCTGTGCCTCAGTTCCCTCATCTGTAAAATGGGGGTTAAGACTGTGAGCCCCACATGGGACAACCTGATCACCTTGTATCCACCCTCAGCGCTTAGAACAGTGCTTTGCACATAGTAAGCGCTTAACCAGTACCATCATTATTATTATGAGCTTGCCAAGTTTTAATCCATGGTACGGAAAGGGCGGGAGAGAAACCCGGAGATGACGGCAAATTCCATTTGACACAACAAGGTCCTGAGGAAATCTCACATGCATTTTTTTACCTGCCTGTGTGACGGGGCTTGCCAGCATGTTCGGCTGGACCCAGATAACCCTAGGGACCTAAGGTCAGTAGTATCAGGCGTTGGTAAACCAATCTGCCTCTGACATAAAGGAACATTTCCACTGTTACTGTCCAGGGTGGAATGGGAAAGCTTTGATGGACATCAGAGGGATGGCTACTTACGTATATGAAGGAGAGGGAAAAGGAGAAAGAGAAGAGACAGTGGTTGGAGGAATTGTATGTGTAGGAAGGAAGAAGGAGGAAAAAGGAGAAAGAAGAGACAATGGCTGGAAGAAATGCATGTGTATGAAAGAAGGAGGAAAAAGGAGAAAGAGAAAAGCAGGTGAAGGAATTGCGGCTGCTGGCGGCAGTGTTAGGGGGAGTAAATAGAAGTGGATGCATTCAGAAGGGCAAATGGGCCTGAAATGTGGGGAGACAACAGAGAATGCCCAGACGGGGAGGGGGCAACCAGCGCTCAGACCCAGTGGTCTGTTACTGGTGCCATCAGGCTGGTCACCTCAAGAAAAATTGTCAGCTCTGGAAACAGAACTGGGACAATATCAGAGACCAGCAGGATGGCTAGCAATGGCCCCCGGGTTCACCTAGACCGTTTTCTGAACACCCCCAGATCAGCTGATGCGATGAAGGGATCGAGGAAAAAGGGGAGGAAGTAGAGGAAGCGACTGACAGTTTGGTTATGCTACAAATGCCCCTTCCTCTGGTACCCGAGAAACTTATGTCAATCTGAAAACTGGGATGGAAATATAGAAGTGTCTGCTTGATACGGGTGCTACTAAATCGCTCTTGAATATAAACCCTGGGCGTCTGCCTGGAGATGGTCGGGAAACAGTAATAGGGGTGGGTGGCCAACCTCTGTGTGCAGTGAGACTCAAATCGACACCTGTGACACTAGGTCTGGTGACTGTAGAACACTCCTTTCTGCTTGTAGATCAGTCCCCCACCAATCTGCTGGGAAGGACCTGTTGTGTAAGCTGACGGCCACTATAAGGTGTGACTCTGGGGGCGCGGGGGGACTAACCCTGGAAGTGCCCGTTGATCATCGGTCTGCACTCACAATGCTGCTTCAGACCCCAGAGGATAACATTCCTCCTCAGTTGGCTCAGTTGCCGGACTCTCTAGTGGGATGAGGTACTCCTGACATTGGACTCCTTAAAGGAGCTACCCCGGTGGAGATCCAGGTAAAAGATGGAATCTACCAGCCAGACCCCAATATCCCCTTAGCCACGAAGTGGAACAGGGTATCTAGCCCTTAATAGAAGCTTACCGGTAAACTGGTATTGTAATCCCTGGCCCATCCCCATGTAATATGCCGATCCTACCAGTAAGAAAACCCAAAAACCCAAAACAGATAATGATGGGAAGCCTGTCTACAGATTTGCACAGGATCTCAGAGTAATTAACCAGTATGTGATCCCAAGACATGCGATAGTCCCCAACCCAGCAACCACTGTGACTTCCAGCCTGGCAGAAGCTCAGTATTTCACTGTGATAGGCCTGTGTGCCGCGTTCTTTAGTACCCCAGCTCACCCTCGGTCCCAATACCTCTTCGCCTTTACGTGGAAGCAGAAAGAGCTGACCTGGCCAAGACTTCCCCAGGGTTCTGTTGAGAGCCCTCCTTTGTTCTCCCAGATCCTAAAGTAGGACCTTGAAACTATTGTTTTCCTGGCTGGTTCAGTACATTGATGACTTGCTTCTTGCTTCCCTTTCCAAACCGGATTGTGAAACAGATACTCTAGCCTTGTTACATGGACTGGCAGAGAGGGGCCATCAAGTCTCCCCGAAGAAGCTCCAGTATTGCCTCACTGAAGTAATCTTGGGTACTTACTTGGGGCCGAGTATCGGAGAGTGGCTCCAACTCAAGTAGAAGCCCTCCGGAACCTTACTGTGCCTGTTACAAAGAGGCAGGTGAAAGCTCTACTGGGAATGGCCAGATACTGCAGAGCCTGGATACCGGCCTTCGGAGAAGTTGCAAAGCTTCTGGAAAGAAGAATCCGAGTCCCTCCAGCCGACAGCTGAGATGTTACAAACTGCTTTTCTCTCAGTGCCCGTCCTAGGGGTCCTGACTACAAGAAGGATTTTTCCTGTTTATCCATGAACGGGGAGGAGTGGCTTCCAGGGTCTTGGCTCAGCAGTTTGAGCCCTGAAAGAGACCTGTGGCTTATTACTCCACACAATTGGACCCTGTAGCAAGAGGAGTGCCTGGATGCCTCTGGCTGTGGCTGTGACTGCCCTCCTCCTAGAAAAGTCCAAGGATTTGGTTCTGGGCCACCAGCTAATTGCCCTGGCCCCCCATGAGGTGGAGGCCCTCCTCTTGCGTAGCAGCACACGGGCCTTCTCCCACCAGAGACTGGCGTTACAAAATAGAACTATTGGCAGCAGAGAACATCACCCTTCAGAGGTGCAGTGTGCTGAATCCCGCGACCCTACTTCTGGAGGAGAGGAGGAGAGAGTGACTTTCACAACGGTAACCGGGTCTTAGACCTGGTTGAGAGACCCAGATCAGATTTGTCCAACCTCCCCTTCGAGAACCCTGACTTGACTCTGTTCACAGAAGGCTCTTCCTTCACACTTAAGGGACGCCGACACACAGGAGCAGCAAAGTTGTCACTTTGAATGATACCTTGTGGGCCGCTCCCCTGAGCCAGGGCAGCGCTCAAGTGACAGAATTGCGTGCCTTCATTCAAGCCAGCACCCTGGCCCAGGGTCAGCATTTATACTGACTCCAGGTATGTGTTTGGAGTACGCCAAGCCACAGGAGCCCTCTGGAAATAGAGGGGATTCCTCACTGCCTCTGGAGGCAGAATTACTAATGCCAATCCCATCTGACAACTCCTGGACGCGAATCACCTGCCGAGCCAGATTGCGGTCATGCATTGACTGGCCCACACCGGGCGCAAGGATCCCATTTCCAGAGGCCACACTAGAGAGGATTATGTGGCCAGGCAGGCTGCCCTTCGGTTCCCCAGCGAAGCCCTTGCTTGTACAACCGGCATTAGAGGCCTCGCTCCCTATTTGTGACCCCCTGCAAGTACAGGAGTGGAGAGATAATTATGAGGTGGAGGAGAGACAGGGGTTATGGGTCTCCCCCTCGGAAAAGACTTTCCTTCCTAAAGCCCTCTACCGGACTGTATGCATCCAGTCACACTCAAAATATTACTTTGGGGTCCAGGGGGCGGTGGATTCTGTTTTGCGGGCATGGGTAGTGTCCGGAATTTATTCTGTAGCCATAAGAGTTGCCAGTAGCTGCAAGACCTCTCAGGCCTATAACTCTAAAGCCAGGACTGAGCCAAAGAAAGGGGGGCATCCATTGGTATACCAGGCTTTTGAGACATTACATATCAACTTTGTCCAGCTTCCTGGCCACCAAAAGTGTACGTTTGCTCTGGTGATGGTAGATAAGTCGACCCACTGGGTTGAGGCATTCCCCGCTTCACAAGCCACGGTCAAGGTTGTTAGAAATGCATCGTTCAGACACATCACCCCCAGGTACGGCTTACCTGTGACTATTGACTCTGACCGGGGACTTCACTTCCCTGAGACCTACTTAGCAGAGTTATATAAGTTCTTTGGGATTCAGAGGTGGCCGCACACTCCCGATCGTCCTGCCAGCTCCGGCCAGGTAGAGCAGGCAAATCAGGAAATCAAAACCACATCGGGAAAAATATGCAGAGAGAAGCACCTTAAATGGCCCGAGGCACTTCCTATTGTCCTGTTCACCCTCAGGAATCAGTCTCAGAGGGATCTGGGGGGGTCTCCCCATATGAGATGCTCTTTGGACATCGCACCCCTATCACTAAACAGTTTTCGCCGGTTTACACTGTACTGGACAATTTACCATCCTGTCTCTGTTCTGTCTCCTTCCTTTATTGTACTAGGCAATTGACCATCCTGTCTCCAGTCTATCACCTTCCAATTTTGTGCTAGACATCCTATCGCCATTTAATCTCCTTCCTGTGGTAGATCGATCAGTTAAATTTGGGTAATGATGTGTCAATTACATGACCTTAGAAGAACCACTCCAAAGAACTGGTTCTGAATGGAGGGTGGAGTTCAGGGCAACGCCAGGGGATCAGGTGGGATTTGGGGTGTGCACTGGAAGAGTTGCAGTCGAGTGGAATGTGGAAATGCTTGCAAATAAAGGTACCGGGTTTGGGATGGCTCGTGGTTGTTTGTCACTGGTACCCCACTGGGGCAAACGGGGGGCAGCCACTTTCCACCCTTTCCTGCTCTCTCAGCTAGCTCTCTTGAGTCTGTTCATTTCTACACCAAGGTCACGAAACCCTCTCATGCGATTGCGAGATCAGAGTCGTTTCTCTGACAAAAATCCGTAACAGTTTTGGCAACCACAACGGGACCTTGTGCTTAGGATTGGATAGACCAGGTTGAGAATCTCCGGGAACCAGGTGCCCAAGCGCGCTCAAAGGAAAACTGTAAGCCCGCTTTTAGGGTTCGGACACCCCTTCCTTGAGATTTCTCTAGCCTAATTGGAGCACCCGCGGGTTGAGCGGGTAAGCTGGTAGGATTCTCTCTGTTCACAGAGAGGGGACTCTGCGCGGTTCCCACAGAGAGGGAGTTCTCTGGATTTGGAGAAGGGGATCACCCTAGGAGACATCCTAGGGGCTCTGGGAGATGTCCCAGAGTCTCTTTCCTGGTTGAAGGAAAGGGGCTTCCCGGTAAAGGGAAGGGTGGGGTCTCATCTGTTTAGAGAGAGCTCCTGTATTCAAAAAATTCTCCAATCCTGGATCAAGGTCATCTTCCGTTGGAAAAAAAAGAAAGAAAAAAGTAATGACGAAAAAGCAATTGAGATGGTACCATGACTGTTGGACAAATATAAACTGATCGGCAGGGTCTCAATTTTTGGCCAGAAGGGGGTACTTTTGATCCCATAGCCCTGCAGAGTGTACGTGAAATTCTGATCTAAAGACCCAATGAGATATGTTAAGTGGTATGGTTAAGCAAAATTGCCTGAGGGATTTCTGGCACCCATGAAAACCCAAGATAAAAACCCCCTTACTAAAACTAACGCGAACACTCCAGAGAAGGCAGATAATAATAATAATGTTGGTATTTGTTAAGCGCTTACTATGTGCAGAGCACTGTTCTAAGCTCTGGGGTAGACACAGGGGAATCAGGTTGTCCCACGTGGGGCTCACAGTCTTCATCCCTATTTTACAGATGAGGGAAATGAGGCACAGAGAAGTTAAGTGACTTGCCCACCGTCACACAGCTGACAAGTGGCAGAGCTGGGATTCGAACTCACGAGCCCTGACTCCAAAGCCCGTGCTCTTTTCACTGTGCCACGCTGCTTCTCTTGATGCTGAGCATCCCTTGATAAACCTAAGTTTTGGTCAGTCCTCGGCAGTCCCGATGAAACCCCAGGACTGCCCAGCCCACGGATCTTTCTTATATTCACCTCTGCCAGTCTCCCCTCCCCCACTACTGCCAGTTTATGGTGCCCCTTCCACCCTCCCAGCAGATATCGTCCTTCTAGCCCCATTGTAAACTTCAGGCCATGCTTAAATATGAGGAGGAGGGAATCATGTTAACTAATGGGAGTCTCCTTGGTAAATCGGACTTGCTGAGACCAAGGAGCCAAGGCTCCCTGATGGTAATTGCTGAAGACCCCGTGGAAACCGATGACCCCATTTTGCTTACTTTGCCACCAAGCCTCTGAAGCTAGGCCCATCAGACTTGGGTTTCCTCCAGGGAACTGAACCGGTTAAGATCAATAGCCGGCTCCAGAAATTTCCTCCCTGTGTCCGGCAATATCCTATGTTACCTGAGGGCCGTGCAGGGTTGGACCCAATTATCTCTGAGTTTTTTGGAAAACAAAATCCTTGTTGAGTGCAGTTCTCCCTGTAATACTCCAGTGTTGCCAGTAGGTAAGCCAGGGAACCCCCTGACTTACCATTTTGTACAGGACCTGCTGGTCATTAATGCTTATGTGACCCCTATTCATGTAGTGGCCCACTCTGATCTCCAGGATACTTCTTTGGAGATGGCAGATGTGGATGGATTTGTTCACTGATGGCTCGTCTTTTATGGACCAGGGCAAATGCCACACTGGGGCTGCGGTGGTCACCGACGATTCTGTTTTATCGGCCGGATCTCTCCCTTCCTCGTGTAGTGCTCATGCGGCTGAGCTCGAGGCTCTTATTCAGGCCTTTCACCTGGCTAAGAGATCGCGCGCTAATATTTACATGGATTGCAGGTACGGCTCTGGCATTTGCCATGTGACCAGTGCCTTATGGCAGAGCCGAGGTTTCCTGACCTCCAGAGGAAAGCCAGAAGCGAATGGTGAGTGAGTAGCCTGCCTTTTAGCTGCCATCAGACTTCCCACGGCTCTCGCTGTTATCCATGTGAGAGAGCACACCCGGGGAAAGGAGTCGGTTAGTCTGGGAAACCATAAACCTGACCAAGCCTCTCGCTGGGCTGCGCGACATGTTCCTGACCCTCCTCTGGAGGCTCTCAACCCCATGGTCACTGCGCCTCAGCCTGGTTTTCTGAAAACGGAGAAGGAGTGATCTGAATGGCCTACTAAATACGAAGTTGTCGAGTGTAATGGGTTTTTCTGGATTCTGGATGGCCGTCCAATACTTCCTGCAAGTGCACTTAGAGTCGTTTGTCTACAGACTCACCAGAATACCCACTATGGAGCAGACGCCCTGGCTGCCACAGTTTTACGTCACTGTTTTGCTCCTGGTATCCATCCTGTGGCCAAGCGCGTGACAACGGCCTGTCCCATGTGCCAGAACTTTCATGCCAACCGACCTTGGGCCCTTCCCCAGGGTGGCTGAGCCTGGGTTTACCACCCCTTTGAGGGGCTCCAGATCTATTTCATGACCCTCCCTAGAGCTGAAGGGTACCGTTACATTCTGACCATCGTTGACCACCCTACAGGGTGGTTAGAGGCCTTCCTGGCCCGGCATGCAACTGCTGCTTTCGTTGCTAAGGTGTTGTTACGGGAACTTATTCCGCGATTTGGGCCCCCTTCCATCATTGATTCGGATCAGGGTTCTGATTTCACCGAGTCCATTTTGGCTGAGGTCTATCGCTGTTTAGGTATTGAGAGGAGCCTGCACACTCCCTACCATCCCCAGAGCTCAGGAAAAGTTGAGAGGGCTAATTGGGAATTGAAAACTATGTTAGAGAAATTGTGTTATGGAGACACATTTAAAGTGGTCTCAGGTCTTCCCCATTGCACTGTTACGATTACATTGCCGTCCTCGAGGGGACTTGAAGGTCTCCCCATATAAGTTACTGTTTGGTCACCCCCTCCCGCGGGGGAGGTCCGGTTCAGTCTATCACTCTCATGGAAGGTGATGAAACGCTGGCAAAGTACTTCGTCTCCCTGCAGCAGGAAGTGAACACCCTCCAGCGAGACGTGATCAACTGCCAAGCAGTACACTTAGATGGTCAAGCCAGCGGTCATGGACGGTTCTCCAGGGGAGTGACCTGCAGACAATGGAACTGACGCCATGGAGAAGCAACAACCCCACACTCCAATTGCTGCTCTATGTCTCAGACGGTCCTCGACTGGATGGACGATCTGGTGAGACTCAGGAGGACTTTGGCCACCATTATCAGAATGATCTGTGATCCTGCGGTGGTTAGCACACCTAGGATCAAAGGGGCGATTGTACTGGATGATTTACCATCCAGTCTCTGTTCTGTCTCCTTCCCATATCATACTAGGCAATTGACCATCCTGTCTCCATTCTATCGCCTTCCAATATTGTGCTAAATATCCTATCGCCATTTAATCTCCTTCCTATGGTAGATCAATTAGTTAAATTTGGGTAACGATGTGTCAATTACATTACCTTATTAGGACCACTCCTAAGAACTGGTTCTGAATGGAGGGTGGAGTTCCGGGCAATGCCAGGGGATCGGGTGGGATTTGGGGTGTGCACTGGAAGAGTTGTGGTCGAATGGAATGCAGAAATGCTTGCAAATAAAGGTACCGGGTTCAGGACGGCTCGTGGCTGTTTGTCACTTGTACCCTGCCGGGGAAAACGGGCGGCAGCCACTTTCCGCCCTTTCCTGCTCCCTCGGCTCATTTATTTCTTGAGTCTTTTCATTTCTACCCCAGTGTCACGAAACCCCCTCATGCAATTGCGAGATCAGAGTCGTTTCTCTGACAAAAATCTGTAACAACACCTCCCTGCTGGGAGGGGTGAATCAATTAACCCATGATGTCAGAACTCTCCAGCAGTGCCTGAAGCAGCTACATAAGGCCAGAGTCCTCCACCAGCCAGCCCCAACCCACTGCCACCTGCACCCCTATGTGCCCGGAAATTTCGTGTTGATCCTGCACCACCGGAGGACCACGCCTACGACGCCGAAGTGGGATAGCCTGTTCCAGGTGCTCCTGACCACACAAACTACAGCGAAGGTGGCAGAGAGGAATGCCTGGATCCTCCACTCACACCTTAAACGAGCATTCAGGTGTGATTCACTCTGTGCTAGAGAGCCTTCGGCAGGTGATTTAGGAAACCCACGCAACCCGCATTGAGCGTGGGGTGGTGGGACCCTACTTTCTGGTTTTCCTGTCTGAATCTACAGGGTTGGGGGCAGACAGTCCTTAGATAGTTCCTGGCATTGCCCTTTTCATCGCCTGTCTCGCCTGTGCTCCCCTCACCCTTCCCACTCCCACCTTATGCCCCTACATGATGCTCATTGGATACACTCTAGGCTTGATGCTAAGTATGGGCCTTAGGGTCCTTGCCAGACCCAGGCCCGAAGAGGGGAACTGTAGTCAAACCTTAACCCTGATTGTGTGTATAGGTGTTTAGCAAATATCATCATTATTATTATTGGTAGTAGAATAACTATCACTGAATATGTATAGTGATGAGCTCATGTATTTGCATGACTGTCACTGAATATATATACTTATTGTGTTGAGTCCCATCTAGAAAAACAGTGATTGATAAGGCCGGGATCCACCTTATCCACACCCTTAGCAACAACCGATCACTGACCGCCAAAGTAATCCTAAAATCCCAAATTATGAGCAACCCTGGCAACAGTGAATTCCTGACTGCCACCCACAGCCCTGAGACCCGAAATTATAAGCAATCCTGTCAACACTGAATTCCTGGCCATAAACCCATAGCCTTTCATTCATTCATTCATTCAATAGTATTTATTGAGCGCTTACTATGTGCAGAGCAGTGTACTAAGCGCTTGGGATGAACAAGTCGGCAACAGATAGAGACAGTCCCTGCCGTTTGACGGGCTTACAGTCTAATCGGGGGAGACGGACAGACAAGAACAATGGCAATAAACAGCGTCAAGGGGAAGAACATCTCGTAAAAACAATGACAACTAAATAGAATCAAGGCGATGTACAATTCATTAACAAAATAAATAGGGTAACGAAAATATATACAGTTGAGCGGACGAGTACAGTGCTGTGGGGATGGGAAGGGAGAGGTGGAGGAGCAGAGGGAAAAGGGGAAAATGAGGCTTTAGCTGCGGAGAGGTAAAGGGGGGATGGCAGAGGGAGTAGAGGGAGAAGAGGAGCTCAGTCTGGAAACGCCTCTTGGAGGAGGTGAGTTTTAAGTAGGGTTTTGAAGAGGGAAAGAGAATCAGTTTGGCAGAGGTGAGGAGGGAGGGTGTTCCAGGACCACGGGAGGACGTGACCCGGGGGTCGACGGCAGGATAGGCGAGACCGAGGGACGGTGAGGAGGTGGGCGGCAGAGGAGCGGAGCGTGCAGGGTGGGCGGTAGAAAGAGAGAAGGGAGGAGAGGTAGGAAGGGGCAAGGTGATGGAGAGCCTTGAAGCCTAGAGTGAGGAGTTTTTGTTTGGAGCGGAGGTCGATAGGCGACCACTGGAGTTGTTTAAGAAGGGGAGTGACATGCCCAGATCGTTTCTGCAGGAAGATGAGCCGGGCAGCGGAGTGAAGAATAGACCGGAGCGGGGCGAGAGAGGAGGAAGGGAGGTCAGAGAGAAGGCTGACACAGTAGTCTAGCCGGGATATAACGAGAGCCCGTAATAGTAAGGTAGCCGTTTGGGTGGAGAGGAAAGGGCGGATCTTGGCGATATTGTAGAGCTGAAACCAGCAGGTCTTGGTAACGGATAGGATGTGTGGGGTGAACGAGAGGGACGAGTCAAGGATGACACCGAGATTGCGGGCCTGAGAGACGGGAAGGATGGTCGTGCCATCCACGGTGATAGAGAAGTCTGGGAGAGGACCGGGTTTGGGAGGGAAGATGAGGAGCTCAGTCTTGCTCATGTTGAGTTTTAGGTGACGGGCCGACATCCAGGTGGAAACGTCCTGGAGGCAGGAGGAGATGCGAGCCTGAAGGGAGGGGGAGAGGACAGGGGCGGAGATGTAGATCTGCGTGTTATCTGCGTAGAGATGGTAGTCAAAGCCGTGAGAGCGAATGAGTTCACCGAGGGAGTGAAACCCTTGAAACCCTTGATAGCCTTGAAACCCAACACGTGCGTTTGCCGAACGCTTCTTGCCGAAGACTTCTTCAGCCATAGAGGGTCTGCTGGATGACCCAAAGTTGATAACGAAGGAGCTCAAAATATAATGAGAGGCTAATGAAGACAACAACAAACGGGGGCAGAGCGGCACGTGATAGGCCAATCTGACCCACAAAGAGATGGGACTTGAGGGGAGGGGTTGGACAAGAGGGAGAGACTCGGTGCTGCATCACCCAGGGAAGGGGGACCAGCAGGAAATATCAGGATGGGCTCATCCTCAGGTCTTTGTCTTTAGCTACCAAACAGCCCCTGACCTTTTGTGGCAACATAATGAAGAAAAGGCTGGCCTAACCTGACAGGTCACTTGGGATATTTTCCAACAGTCTTCATGGCCCACGTGCTGGGAACGACAATAAACATATGGTTGCCAGCAAAGGGGGAACTGCCTTCACGCCATGAACCCCAGATTTAAGTCTTCCACTCTGGGTCTTCACGGCCAAGAAGAATGATGAAAAGATGGATGCTGGCAAAAGTAAAGAGTGGCTTCAATCCACAAACCCTAAATTTGAGTCTTCCCATTTGGGTCTTCACAGCCCAGGCACTGGAAAGAATAATAAAAATGCATGCTGGCAAAAGAAGGTGTGGCTTCATGCCACGCCTTCCAGATTTTATTCCCCTATTGGGTCTTAATGGCCCATGTACCAGTGGGAGAGAGAAAATGTGGATGCTGGCCAAAGGGTCTGGTCTTCATGCTACATACCACAGAGGTGAACCTACCCATCTGGGTCTTCAAGGCCTAGGCACTGGGAACAACAATCAAAATAGAGGGGCCTGGCCTCATGCCATGGACCCCAGATTTGAGTCTTCCCATTTGGGTTGATGGCCTGTGCACTGGGGAGAAAAATTTAAAAAATTGGGTGCCAGTAAAAGGGGGTCTGGCTTCATGCCACCCACTCCAGGTTGGAGTAGTATCATTTGGGTCTTTTAATGGCCAGGGCACTGGAACGAATGACAAAAATATGCCAGCCAAAGGGAGGTTCTGGCTTCATGCAGTGAACCCCAGATTTGACTCCATTATTGGGTCTTTATGGCCCAGGTAGGGGGAGAGAGAAATACTGATGCAAGCAAAAGGGGCCATGACTTAATGCTGTGAACCCCTGCTTTGAGTCTTCCCATATGGGTCTTGCAGGCCTGGGTCCTGAGAACAGCAATAAAAATGAATGGTGAGAAAAGAGGGTATGGCTTCATGAAATGAAGCCCAGACTTGACTCCCCTTTGGGTCTTCATGGCCCAGGCATTTGAAAGATTGATAATAACAAGGGTGCTGGCAAAACAGGGGACCGGCTTTGTGCCACGAACCCCATATTCATGTCTTTCCAACTGGGTCTTCATGGCCCAGGAACAAAGGTGACGGATCGTGTGAATGCTTGCAAAATGTGGGCTGGCTTACCACCACAAGCCCCAGCTCTGAGTCTTCCCATCTGGGTCTGCGTGGCCCCAGCGCCAGAAAGAACAGTAGTAACATGACAGCTGGCAAAACGTGGGGCTGAGTTCAGGCCACAAACCCTGTATTTGAGTGTTCCTATTTCGGGTCTTCACGGCCCAGGCGTTGAGAAGAATAAAAAGAAAGTCTGTGCCAGCAAAAGTGGGGGATGACTTCAGGCCATGAGCCTCAGACTTCCATTATTCCATTTGGGTCTTTATGGCCCAGGACCCGGCAAAAACAATGGAAAAGGAGCGCTAGAGCAAGGGGGCCTGGCTATATTCCCTGAACCCCAGATTTGAGTCTTCCTCTCTGGGTCTTCACGGCGCGGGTGCCGGGAAGAACGATAAAAGTATGGGTGCGAGCCAAAGGGGGGCTGGCTCCGTGCCACGAACCTCAGATGTAGCTCTCTCAGTTGAGTCTTCATGGCTCGAGTATTGAGCAGAGCAAGAAAAATTTGGGTGCCAGGAAAATGAGGGACTGGCTTCAGAACCTTGGGAATTGATTTTCTCGGTTGCATTTTTATGCCTGGGTTCTAGGGAGAGTGGAGACGGCCTTGGCTTTGTCACTTTTCCCTCAGTTGGACTCTACCCCCGGGTGCGAGGCTTGGCCATATCTGAGACCCGACAGGTGGAAGAGCCTCCCGCTCATTCTGACGCTGATCCCCGGAAGAGTCTCCACCTGTATTGTTCCCTCCGGTCAGCTCGATTCTCTTTACAGTGACCAGAAGGACCGTGACCCTCAGACGCTGGCCCTACTGAACAGGTTACAAGCGGCATCACCTTGGGGCAGGGTGCTTTTTATCTTTTCTTAAAACTTGGGTTGGGGCAGTTTCCTGTTGAGCAAGAAAAGTTCAGGCCTGGGCAATGGAGGACGTGGGTTCTTATCCCAGCTCTGCCTCTTGCCAGCTCTGTGACCTTGGGAGCGTCACTCTTCGTGTGCTTCAGCTTCTTCACCCCTAACAGGTGGATTCAACACCTGCACTTGGATTTGCTCCCTTTATTCACCCCTCCCTCAACCCATATCACTTGAGTCTGTATTTAGAATTTATTTCTATTCATGGCTGTATCCCCTTATGGACTGTGAGCTCACTGGGGGAAGGGAATGGGTTGCTAGTTCTACCGACTTGTACTCTCTCGAGTGCTCAGTATCCAAAATGAGTGTTCAATAAAGAACACCGATTGAGTTACTCCAGATCCAACATACTTTGGGTTTGCCAGCGGAGGATTAGAGAGTCTAGACCTAACATCTCACTCGCTGCTTGTTCTAAAGCAGTCCGGTTTTTCCAGAAGGGTCTGATGATCAATCGAGCCTACGTGCTTTGGCACGATCGGATTCCTGAAGCATCTCTTTACCGAACCGATCTCCATCCACGAAGGGCGTCTTGTGTGCAGACCCTCGGACCGAGCACCGGGGAAGGTACGATACACTCGCTAGACAGAATCTCTGCCCACGAGGAGTTGACGATCTTCCATATCTCTGCAGTCCCGTCAGGCAGCGGTCAGACTCTAAATGTCTCTCTTGCCTTTTCTGTTGATGCGGGGTTCAGCCGTGACTCCCAGAATACCCGAGGAGAAACCGACAGATAAGTGGGATTCTTCCGGCTGTGTCGGGTCCAGACCGAGCGACTGTTCAGACCGAGCGACTGTTTTCGGCAGGAGATCAGGTGTGAGCTAAGGATTTTTCCCCATGAATCGGAATTCCCTTTAAGAGATGGCTTCTCCCGGGATGGCATGGCCGGCGGCCCCTGGGCCGAGACGGGAGGGGTCAGAGGAGAGTTCCAGAGGAGGAGGGCTCCCCGGCGATCCGTGGCATGAATTGTGTGGGCAAGGGAATTTCAGGCTGACTCCAAATCAGGGCTTTCGCCTCCGCCGCCCTGGGTCTACCCCCCCAAAATTTGCCTAAAGGTCATTTTTACCCTCCAACTTGAGAGCTGACCCAGTCGTCCCAGCATCCGGGAAGAAGGAGGAGAAGATGTGGGCAGAGAGAGAGAGTGAGAGAGAGAGAGCTTCCATGTCCGGCAATGGGGTTGTGTGATCGTGTCCGCGTCTGTGGCCGGAGGCCGTCTCTGCGGGCCCCTATTGCAGGGGGGCAGCGGAGATGGCATGGTGAGGGGGAGAGGGAGGACAGGGTAGGAAGAGGTGGACTGTGGCTCTGAACTCCCTGCAACACTGCCGCTAAGTGTTCCCTGATCCTCCTGAGGGAGAGATGGCGGGGGGAAGGTGACAGTCATGGGGAGGGATGGACAGGGAGGAGGGCAATGCTTGGCGACTCTTTCTCCCCCAGTGCCCTTTCCCTCCTTTGACTTCATCTCCTCTTGCTAGTCCCACCCCGGGCCCTGCCAAAATAAAGCCAGTGGCAGATAGAACAGCGACTCCACGATGATGGACCACCTTCCTCCGGAATCCCCCAGCAGTCATCCCGGAAGGCGCCAGATTCACTGTTCCTCGATGCCCCCGGCCGAGACCGCCCGAGCCACGGTTGTGGAATGTCCGCCGGGGACATCCCCCAATGCCTTTGGGCGCCCCCCCGAGATAGGCCCCGGGACCCTCTGGTCTCCTGTACATGGAGAGCAGTGAATAAAAATGTCTTAAGCCCAGTCCCAGGCCTGTTGGTGGTCTCTTGTTTGTGGATTGGGTCTGTGCTGTCCTAAGCGGTGGGACATGTCAGGAGCTTCTTTGACAACCAAGATTTTGCAGGTCAGTGAATGGGTCTACCACATTCTTCCCTGTAGCTGGCCGAGGGCTCCGCAGAGCAGGTAGGCCTGAGCCCCCGACCCCTTGAAGAAGCAGTGGGGCCTAGGGAATAGAATAAGGGCCTGGATTCTGGTCCCAGCTCTGCCGCTCTGCTGCCACGTTACCTCGGGCAGAACATTTCACTTCTCATCAGTGACCTCATCTGTGAAATGGGGATCAAGACGGTGAGTCCCATGCGGGAGAGGGACTGCGTCCATCCCCGTCAGCTTGTATCTACCCTAGGGCTGACTGCGGTACCTGGCCCATTGTAAACACTTCAGTAGCAGTCCTATAGATGTACCCAGAGAACGGGGGGCTGGACCCCGAGACCCTGTATAGGTTACCCATCCAACTCTGCATCTAACTCCTCTCTTCTGAGCGCACGTCTGGCTTCACATCAGGAACCTCCTATTTGAGTCTTCCCATTTGGATCGTCACGGGCAAGAACAGTCAGAACAGGATGCTGTACTCCAAAGGAGGGAGTCTGTCTGTGGGCCATGGGCTCCAGCCCCAGAAAAATGAAACACACAAATGCATTGAATCTCACGACGAAAGTGAGAGCGTGAATGAATAAACCTACAGAAGCTATGGCTTTAATGTGGAAAACAGACACAAACTGTGAACGCTGCAACCCAGGTGGTTAGTATGGGGCAAAATAGCTCCGGTGTAAATAATTTTTGACTCTTTTTAATATTTCTATCAATTAACTGGATTTCAGGTGTGTCCACCATGCCTAAATCTGCAATAGGAGTAGAGCATTTTACTGCGCCCCCCTCCCCCTCCCCAGAGTGCTGAGCATCTGAAGTAAAAACAAAGAAGTGACATGTTCCTAGGATCAAAAGAGATTCTGTGCCACTGGGGGAGACTGGCCTAAAAATAGTTATAAATTATGGAGCTAAACCGCTGAATACCCAATTGGTTAAACATGTATACCAAAGAGCCAGACTGAGCTCCTCGGACCCTGGGCTTCTGGAACACGTCTTAAGGGGCATAATCTAGGGGCAGAGCGTATTTGTTCTTCTCCTAAAACTTTGGTTTAGGCAGTATGACCGAAGGGGAAGCGTCCAGGCCTGCAATGATGATGATGGTATTTGTTAAGCGCTTTCCAAGTGCCAGGCGCTGTTCTAAGCACTGGAGTAGAGATAGGCTAATCAGGTTGTCCCCAGGGGGACTCCCAGTCTTCATCCCCATTTTACAGATGAGGGAACTGAGGCAGAGAGAAGTGAAGTGACTTGCCCCAAGTTACACAGCTTTCAAGTGGCGGAGCTGGGATTAGAAGCCACGACCTCTGACAACCAAGCCCAGGATCTTTCCACTAAGCCACGCTGCTTCTCTTCTCCGGGAGTCAGGGTGCCTGGGTTTGAATCCCAGGTCTGTCGCTTGCCTGCTGTGTGAACTGACTCGAACCCTAACCTTTGCATTTGGATTTACACCCTTTATTACCCCACTCTCATCCCAACATATATGATGGACACATACCATAACCCTAATCCTAATCCTAACCCTAACCCTGGGAGGCAGAGGACTTGCATTTTAATACCAGGTGTTCTTTACCTGCCAAATGACCTATCTCAAACCCCAGATTAAACTCCCTTTTGGGTGTTTGAGAGTTTGGGGGAGTTTTGCCCCTTCCCCTTCCGAGAAATGGCACGGCTTAGCGGAGAGAGCACGGACCTGGGAGTGGCAAGATCATAGGTTCTAATTCCCTCTCCGTCACTTGTCTGCCGGGTGACCTTAGGCAAGTCGTTGCACTTCTCTGGGCCTCAGTTTCCTCATCTGTAAAAGGGGGATTGAGACTGTGAGTTTCACATGGGACAGAGACTGTGGCCAACCCAATTTGCTTGTTTCCCCCCCGCCCAAGCACTTTGTACAGTGCCTGGCCCCTAGTAAGCGCTTACCAAATACCATAATTCTTATTTGGGGATTGTCATGGCCCAGACACCAGAAAGAAGGAAAAAAATATGGGTCCTGGCCTATGGATGACTGTCTTCAAGCCATGATCCCCAGCTTAGGCTCCCCTTTAGGGTCTTCACGGTCCAGGTGCCAGAATAGTGGTAAAAATAACTCTGCCAGCAACACGTTGAGAGCACCTCACGCTCCAACCCCAGATCGAGTCTTTGTATTTGGGTCTCTGTGGCTCAGTCTCAGAGAAAGAACAATAAAAATACGGTCTCTGAGAGAAGCTGGGCAGGTCTCCACCCTCAAACCCCATATCGGAGTCTTCCCAGTGGGGCATTCACGGCCCAGGTGTGGGGCAGGGAACTAAAATATGGCTGGCGCCCCAAAGAGGTGGGACTGGCTTGGTGCCACAGACTTTGCCTTTGAATCTGCTATTTTGGGTTCCTCTTAGCCCAGGTACCCAGAAGAATGATAAGAACAGGGGTGCTGGACAAAGAGGGGGCTGGCTTCATGTTATGAACCTCTGGACTCGATTCTCACCATTGGGTCTTTTTGAACCGGGTTTAGGGGAGAGCCAAGATGGGTTTAGCTTCATCACTTTCCCCTTCATTGGACTCTACCCTTAGGTTTGGAAAACTGAGCCCCATTGGAGGCCCAACAGGTTGAGGAGCTTTCTGCTAATTCAGGCAACAATCACCAGAAAAGTTAAGAGTTTCCACCTGGCTCTTTTTCACCAGCCCACTCTCCTGTCTTGACAGTGGACGATGGCCCAAGCTTTTCCACCTGTAAACCTTTGAGACCCCCCCCCAAACGCCCCCCCTCCCCCCGCGCCCCAACACCCCCCCCCCCCATCAGATCAGAAAGGGTGTGATCTTTGGAAAGAGTGCATTGAATCACTTCTTTATAGCTGTAGTTTGGTCCGCCTGACCGACGGTCTAGGCCTGGGAGTCAGAGGCCCTGGGTTGTCATCCCAGCTCTGTCCCCTGCCTGCTCTGTGACCTCGGGCAAGTCACTTAACTTCTCCGTGGCACAGTTTCTTCACCTGTCAGAGGTAGATTGAATATCTGCCCCTGGATTTGCTCCCCTTATTCAGCCCTTGCTCCACCCCACAGCATTGAAGTCCACAGCTCTCATTGACGTTTTTAATGTCTGTCTTTCTCTTCCCACAACGAGCTTCAAGTCTAGAGGGGATAATAATGTTGGTATTTGTTAAGCGCTTACTGTGTGCAGAGCACTGTTCTAAACACAGGGGAATCAGGTTGTCCCACGTGGGGCTCACAGTCTTAATCCCCATTTTACAGATGAGGGAACTGAGGCACAGAGAAGTTAAGTGACTCGTCCACAGTCACACAGCTGACAAGTGGCAGAGCTGGGATTCGAACTCATGAGCCCTGACTCCAAAGCCCGTGCTCTTTCCACTGTGCCACGCTGCTTCTATGTATCTAGCAGCTCTGTTGTATTGTCCTTTCCCAAGCGTTTAGTACTGTGTTCTGCAAACAGTAAGCACTCAGTTGATGATTGACTGTTCTTCCTCCCATTTATAACAGGAGCCCTAAGTGGGCCAAGGACCTTGTCTGATCTGCTTATCTCCTTTCTCCCCCAGTGCTCAGTAGGGTTCCTGGTACCTAGTAAATGCTAAACAGAGACCATCATTATTATTTCTAGCATGCTTCCTGGGTGCAGACGCTGTGCTGAAGTACAAGGGAGGAGCAGGGGGCGTGCTATGGTAGGCCCTGTTTGCCCCACCTTCAGCTCCACAACCCTTATGTACATATGGTAATGATAATTACAGTCCTGGTTTAGAGATAACTTTGTATCAAACACAGTCCTAAGCACCGGTGTAGGTGCAAGTTAACCTGGTTGGACAAGGTGCCCCGCCCCCATGGGGAGCACAATCTAAGTAGGACCGAGTAGGATTGAAGAGAAGCAGTGAGGCTTAGTGGAAAGAGCACGGGCTTGGGAGCCTGAGGTCATGGATTCTAATTCCGACGCCATCACTTTCATTCATTCATTCAATAGTATTTATTGAGCGCTTACTATGTGCAGAGCACTGTACTAAGTGCTTGGAATGAACAAGTCGGCAACAGATAGAGACAGTCCCTGCCCTTTGATGGGCTTACAGTCTAATCGGGGGAGACGGACAGACAAGAACAATGGGTGGTGGGACTTTGGGCCAGTCGCTTCAGTTCTCTGGGCCTCAATGACCTCATCTGTCAAATGGGGAGGAAGACCGTGAGCCCCACATGGGACAACCAATGACCCTGTATCTACTCCTCCAGCGCTTAGAACGGTGCTCGGTACATTGTCTGTGCCTAACAGATACCGATGTTATCATTATGATTCTTTAATCCCCATGTTACCGATGAGGTCACTGAGGCACAGAGAAGTGAAGTGACCCGCCCAAGATCACAGAGCAGATATGTGGCAGACCCAGGTCCTCCGACTCCCAGTCCCGTGCTCTTTCCACTAGGCCGCTTCGCTTCTTCCCCACGAGAATGGCAGCTCCCGGTGGACAGGGAGTGCGTCTAAAGACTCTATCATGCTCTCCCCAATGCTTATGTACAACTCGTAAATTTTATTCATATATAGTCATGTCCGTTTCTCCCTCTAGAGTTTAAGATCCCTGTAGGCAGGGAATGTGCCTATCAGTTCTGTTGTACTGGACTCTCCCAACTGCAGGTCTGTAGGCTTATTGAAGTATATTAATGTCGGTCCCCCCGCCGGTCTGTAAACTTGTTGTGGACAAGGAATGTGTCTGTTATATCGTGACGCTGTACTCTTCTGGGCTCTGCACAGTTAGCATTCGATAAAGAAAACCAACCGACCGTTCCACCCTCGGGAAATGCTTCATCTAAACCATCGATCAATCAACGGTCGCTCAGAGTGGGAGGAGGCCGGAAGATTCCGGGCCTGAGAGTCCGAGGCCGTGGGTTCTAATCCCTGCCCTGCCGCGTGATAATAATCCTAATCATCATTGTATTTGGTGAGCACTGACTACGTGCCAGGTACCATGGTAGATATGAGGTAATTTCTTGTCATTGGGTTGGGTCCTGGTCCCCGTCCCACCTCGGGCTCGCAGTCCAGAGGAGGGAACTGAGGCCCAGAGAAGTCAAGTGACTAGCCCAAGGTCACACAGCAGTGACAGAGCAGTTACTGGAACCCAGGTCCTTCTGACTTCCAGGCCCGTGGTCTTTCTACTCAACCCTCTGCTGGGTGACCTTGGGCAAGTTCCTTGACTTGTTCAGGCCTCACTTTTCTCCTCTGTAAAATGGGATAAGCGCTTAACAAATGCCACAATTATTATGATTATACTGTCTCAGAGGATCCAGAGAAAGGCAGCCCCCCTCCCCCCGATGGCAGAGAACCCTCTTCCCCTCCAGGGGCAGCCGGCTGGGCTGAGCCGTGGGGTTGGGGGGCACTTCTTCACCTCCTCCCCGAGACACCCCCCCATCCCGGCCCCCACCTCCTGCTCCTTAGGAAGGGCCAAATCCAGCCCAAAGGTAAGTGGAAAAGTGAATCACGGCACTGTCAAACCCCTGGTCAAGAGATCGAATGGGGGGCCGCTAGCGCACTGTGACCAAGGTGTTCCAGAAAGTGGGTTTGTTTGGGGGGTGGGGGGGTCCCTGGGAGACGCCTGGTCCCCGCCCCCACCCTAGTCCCCCTCCTCCATGGAGGCCTCTGTTCTTTCCTCCCAGGAGGCTGCTGACCCCACCCTGCCCTCAGCCTAAGTGTTCCTGCTCCAGCCTAGGAGATGAGCAACTCCTGGTCGGTCCTGGCTCCTGTTTGGCCCCCACCCTAATCAGCTGCTCCCAATTAAGCTCTCTGACCCATATAAACCTCCAGGAAAGTGGCCACCTTTATGGAGCTCCTTCTTCTGCTTAGCTGAAGAGCAGCTTTCCTTTCTGGGGTGTGGGGAGGAGTTATGTTGGGGGTTTCTTTGTTCTTTTTTGGGGGAGAGCTTCTGTTCTGGCTGAATGTGTAATCTTGGCCCCAGGTGGGGATATTGGCAGTGAGTTGTAGCTGTGGTGGAGGGGTGGGGAGGGGCTGGCTGGGTTTGGGGGTTTGAGGACCAGCTGACCTATCTATTTTCATTTCATGGTATGATGGTAGGAATTCACTCGGCTTGACTTTGTGTCTAAATTTTCAGCTGTTTTGTGGACCAAGAGTCCGGGGGTGACTTGCCTGTTTTTCACCAACCCCCACAGGTGAGTAATTTAAATGCTGTGTTTCCTCCTTCTTACTTCTTCTTCTTTCTGCATCCAATATTCATCATGGTAAGGATTTTTCTGCTCGCTCCTTCCTGCAATTAGCTCCCCCACATCTCTCATTTCCCCCTTACAGCAGTACAGAGACCAAGCTATTTTTTCTTCAGGAAGCAGCATGGTGTAGGGGATAGAGTATGGGCCTGAAAGTCAGAAGGACCTGGATTTGAATTTCCACTCTTCTGGCCTACTGTGTGACCATGGGTAAGTGACTTAACTTCTCTGGTCTCCAAGCATCTTATCTATAAAATGGGGATGGGGATTGCAAACTCCATGAGGGGGAGGGACTGCGTCTAACCTCATTTGCTCATTTCCACCGCAGGGTTCAATAAATATGCTCTTCAACGGAGTCAATCGCTTTCTCTCTTCCTGCCTGATCTCCTTTCTTTTGTACTCCAACTCAGATGGTGCCTTCCACTCTTCTAAGGCCATCTTCTCACTGTATCTGTATCACCTCCTTTCATTTTTGTTATTCAGCTGGCTCAAACCCAGCTCCCCTATTCTATTCTGACATTAAAAAATCTCTCTTCCTACTAAAATGTAATCCCCTTTGTTGCTAAACTCTTTCCCTGATACCCACTACTATTTTTATTTACTCCAAAAACCCTTTAATCTTTCTTCTCCATCCCCCCTCTGCCCATCCCAATCTGGGAGTGGGAAAGAAGTTCAGCACTCTCAATTCCTGGCTGAGCACGGGTTAGGGGTGGGGATGATGGAGGGAAGACTCCGATTAGATATTCCTATCTCCAGAGAGATTTCCTGATGTATTTCTTGGTCTTCAGGAGCATCCCTCTGCCACTTTGGATTATGAGGTCAGCTTTGTGGTCTGACCTACCCTGTCATGGAGGTAGAGCTGTGGGCTGTCTCACCATTTCAAAAGGAAGGTTTTGGTCGCTTGTGTGTGGAAGGGGTTAGGGTTAGCTGGTTTGGGGGAGAGAGCAGCAAGCAAGAGGAGGCCACTGTAGATACAGAAACTGCTTCTGGAAAGGGGGGCTGGGGCTCTGTGCAGGGAACTGGTTCTGTTTGGCTTGACTGTGGGTCTGAGAAGACCCGGGGCCCTTAATTCTGTAGAGGGGTCTATGGGTGCTCACAGTCCTGTCTCCAGAGTCACTCTGTACACCCTTGGTCTCCCACGAAGGGACTCTTCTGTGTCAGACAGTCGCTTCTGGGTAAGAGAGGAGGGAGGTGCTTTAGGAGAGAGGCAGGGAAGGTCCTCTGTCTACCGGATTGTCTTCTGAGCAACTGAATGGGGGAGATTTATGGTTAGGCGTGGTTGAGGAAAAGTGAATGAGTCACCTAGAGGCTGAAAATGCAGGCATGAGTACTATGGACTTTTTGATTTTTCCAATATAGAGAAGGGTGGGGTATCTTTGGGGTCAAGAACATCATCCCTCCAGGTCTGATTACTTTCTTGTGGGAGAGAGGGATACAGTGCAGAAGTAGGGTAGAGCATAGTGAAGAGTCCTCTCATCGGACCTGCTTGGTCCATTTGTAACACCCAGGGAAGGGATCTTTGCCCTCGCTGTAAGAGAATGCTCCCAGGGGAGTATGAGGTCAGTGTTGATACTGTGTGTGTCCACCTTTTTCTTCTCTAAAGCCCTGGAGCCTCCTTCTTGAGCTGCAGTGGGGAGTCTAGAAAGTAGAAACATTCCTGGGTCTTGCAGGATTTTTGTTTTTGTTTTTCAGTCCCAGAAGTTGCCCTGGAGACCTCTTATTCTGTGTGGAGATTAGTTAACCTAGGGCTGGGGGAGGGTGGAGTGGAGAATGCAGGGTGCCAGAGGCTGTGGTCTCGTGCATCTTCAATGATAGATAAATTTGGGCATGGTGGAAGAATGTGTCCTTCAGAGAAACTGACTTGTCTGCCTTTCTTCCTGTTGCCTTCTCAGCCTCCAGGAGCACCAGCAGACTTTCAGCTTTCCCACTTTCGTGCCCCAGAGGGAAGCTGATGCAAATCGGGCCCTACGACCACCTCAACCATCTCCTGGCAAGTGAGAAGGAATTCAACTTGGCTTTCCCTTGCTCAGCAAAAGAGTTCACCTTGACTTCCTTGACTACTGCCTTGACCCTGTGTTCCCAATTTTAACTCTGGCTTTAAATCCCCCGTGTTCCTTATTCCTTGTCACTGAGGTGACTGAGTGCTTAGTACAGTAGTTTGTACTTGGGAAGTATTCAAGAAATACAATCAGTACTACCCAAGAGTCTGATCCCTGAAGCCACAGAATTTTTTTGCCCTGTCCCCAAATCTTCTTCACAGATTCCACACTGATCCTCACAGTTCCCTGTTGTCTCACTTGCCTGACCTCAGATTAGTCTCGTCAAGTTTCAATGACCTGTGCTTCACTCACAACCATTCTTCTATCCTTCCTGATGACCCTCTCGAAGCTTTCCTTCTGTGCCAAATTAATAGCTTTTTCCAGTGTTTTCTAACATGCCCACAGTTCCCTAATCTCACACCCAACCGCTCAAAGAAAAAAAGACTATCCACCCCAAGTTTACTTTGTTTTCCTACACATCCCACAGCCTAAATTCCTGAAAGTGGGAACGTTGGGATGGGATGATTGATGGCAGGTATTTACTAGCTCTTATTCTCTCTACAGTGGATGCTCAGTGTATTTCCCAGCCTCAGGAACCATCCCTCTGCCACTTGGACAGAGCAGCACATCTCAGATCTGCCCTGCTATTGAGGTGCAGGTGTGGGCTGTATTGCTACTTTGAAGGAAAGGTTTGTTTATTTTTATTCGTGTGTGTGTGTGTGTGAGAGAATGAAAGGGGTCAGGGTTAAGTGGGTTGGGGAAGAGAGCTATGAAAGGGAGGAGGCCACTGTGGACACAGAAGGTGCTTCCAGACCTGGATGCTGTGGCCCTGTGCAGGGCGCTGGTTCTGTTTGACCTAACTGTGGGTGTGAGAAGACCTGGGGCCCTTAATTCTATAGAAGGGTCTAATCTCTGGATGCTCACGGTCCCGGCACCAGAGCTGTTGTTGTTGGTATTTGTTAAGCGCTTACTATGTGCCGAGCACTGTTCTAAGCGCTGGGGTAGACATAGGGGAATCAGGTTGTCCCACGTGGGGCTCACAGTTTTAATCCCCATTTTACAGATGAGGGAACTGAGGCACAGAGAAGTGAAGTGACTTGCCCACAGTCACACAGCCGACAAGTGGCAGAGCTGGGATTCGAACTCATGAGCCCTCACTCCAAAACCCGTGCCCTTTCCACTGAGCCACACTGCTTCTCCGCTAACTCTGTACAGCTAACTCTGTACATCCCCGGTCTCCCAAGAAGGGCCTCTTCTGTGTTAGACAGTCACTTCTGAGGAGAGGCAGGGAGGGTTACAGTCTCCTTTTATCTTCTTTAGAGAACCTGAATAATGGGGACTTGAGATTGAGGTCTGTGGTGAGAGACAGAATGAGGTGCAGTGAGGAAGCTGCCTAGGGGCTGGAGAGGTGAAAATGCAGGCATCGTCCTAGAAATTGACATTGTGATATATGCAAGTGTGGGGTATTTGAAGTCAAGAATTCTAGCTTTCTCCCTGGGTTTGATAAGGAGTATTGAAAGCAGTACCTGGGTACCGCTTTCCTTACATACCTGTTTGGTCGTTCATTGCTTTGGAGACCTCTTATCCCTTGTGTCCAGGCCTTCCCTGGCCTGGATGTGTAGAGATGAATGGAGAAGCCAAGGTGTCTGGTGGCTGTCCTTTTTTTGTATGCATTTAGCTAAACGGGTTGATTTGGGGGGTGGGGGGGGGGGGGTGAGGACAGGAGAAGAATGTCTCATTTGGAGAAACTGCACTGTTTTCATTGCCTCCCACTCTTTCTACCCTCAGGAGCACCCTCAGCTCTCCTCGACATCTGCCCTGATGCCACAGAGCACTGTTGCGAGGGAATGTGGGCCTCTGGACCATCTCAGACATCTCAACGGGTGAGAAGGAATTTAACTCTGCTCTGTCCCCTGCTCAGAAAAAGCAGCTCCGCCTCCCACATGGACTCCCCTGCCTGTTGCCTTTAGTCTTTGCTAGACTTAACTCCTGTCTCTAAATCCACTGTTTTCTCGATTCTGTCTTACTGAGGAACCAGCGCTTAATACCGGACTTAAGAATTTTTTTTACATATTATGACTACTACCAAAGAGCATAATGACCCCTGAAATTCCTGGAATTGCCCTGTCCCCAAATCTTCCTCAGCTACTCTCCATGATCCTAAGTGTTCTTATGTCCCTCCTGCTTGAGCTCCAAATGTTCATTGTCAGGCAGTGCACAGGTTGGGGTGGGATGACCAAGGGAAGAAATTCTCTCTACAACAGGTGCCCAATGCATTTCTTGACCTCAGGAACCTTACGTGTGCCATTTTGATCATCGGATCAAACCTCAGACCTGTCCCACCATTGAGAGGGAGCTGTAGGCTGCACTGTCACCTCAAAGGGAAGGTTTTTGTTTGGTTTGGGTTTTTTTTTTTTTTGTGTGTGTGTGTGTGTGTAAAAAGGGCTTAGGTTTAATGGGGCTGGGGGAGCGAGCAGTGAGGAGGAGGCCACTGGACACAGAAGCTGCTTCTGGAAAGGGGGGCTGGAGCTCTGTGCAGGGAACTGGTTCTGTTTGGCTTGACTGTGGGTCTGAGAAGACCCAGGGCCCTTAATTCTATAGGTGGGTCTAACCTCTGGGTGCTCACAGTCCTGTCTCCAGGCTCACTCTGTACATCCTCAGTCTCCCATGAAGGGACTCTGCTGTGTCTGACAGTCACTTCCACAGAAGAGAGTTGGGAGGTGCTTTGTGAGGAAATAGGCAGGTAAGTGGGTCTACTGGACCATCTTTTGAGAAACTGAATGTTGGGGACTTGGGTGTGAGATGGATGGCAGTGGTGAAAGAATGAGGTGCAGTGAGTAAGTTGCTTAGAGGCTGGAGAGGTGAAAATGCAGGCACTGTATGAGGAACTGGCTTGGTGACATGCAGAAGGCAGATCTACATCTCCGCCCCTGTCCTCTCCCCCTCCCTTCAGGCTCGCATCTCCTCCTGCCTCCAGTACGTCTCCACCTGGATGTCGGCCCGCCACCTAAAACTCAACATGAGCAAGACTGAGCTCCTCATCTTCCCTCCCAAACCCGGTCCTCTCCCAGACTTCTCTATCACCGTGGATGGCACGACCATCCTTCCCGTCTCTCGGGCCCGCAATCTCGGTGTCATCCTTGACTCGTCTCTCTCGTTCACCCCACACATCCTATCCGTTACCAAGACCTGCCGGTTTCACCTCTACAATATCACCAAGATCCGCCCTTTCCTCTCCACCCATTCGGCTACCTTACTGTTACGGGCTCTCGTTATATCCCGGCTAGACTACTGTGTCAGCCTTCTCTCTGACCTCCCTTCCTCCTCTCTCGCCCCGCTCCGGTCTATTCTTCACTCCGCTGCCCGGCTCATCTTCCTGCAGAAACGATCTGGGCATGTCACTCCCCTTCTTAAACAACTCCAGTGGTTGCCTATCGACCTCCGCTCCAAACAAAAACTCCTCACTCTAGGCTTCAAGGCTCTCCATCACCTTGCCCCTTCCTACCTCTCCTCCCTTCTCTCTTTCTACCACCCACCCCGCACGCTCCGCTCCTCTGCCACCCACCTCCTCACCGTCCCTCGGTCTCACCTATCCCTCCATCAACCCCTGGGTCACGTCCTCCCGTGGTCCTGGAACGCCCTCCCTCCTCACCTCCGCCAAACTGATTCTCTTTCCCTCTTCAAAACCCTACTTAAAACTCACCTCCTCCAAGAGGCGTTTCCAGACTGATCTCCTCTTCTCCCTCTACTCCCTCTGCCATCCCCCCTTTACCTCTCCGCAGCTTAACCCTCTTTTTCCCCTTTTCCCTCTGCTCCTCCACCTCTCCCTTCCCATCCCCACAGCACTGTACTCGTCCGCTCAACTGTATATATTTTTGTTACCCTATTTATTTTGTTAATGAATTGTACATCGCCTTGATTCTATTGCCATTGTTTTTCGAGATGTTCATCCCCTTGACTCTATTTATTGCCATTGTTCTTGTCTGTCCGTCTCCCCCGATTAGACTGTAAGCCCGTCAAACGGCAGGGACTGTCTCTATCTGTTGCCGACTTGTTCATCCCAAGAGCTTAGTACAGTGCTCTGCACATAGTAAGCGCTCAATAAATACTATTGAATGAATGAATGAAAGGTTGGAGTATCGTTTGGCCTTAGGAATGTCAGCTGGAGTGTGGGGGATGGAATGAGGGGGCCAGTGAAAGAGTAGGTCAGAGCAGAGTGAACAGGCATCTCATTGGAACTGCCTCGGCCCAGCCAAAGCTTCCACGGACGACACCCGAATCTGTGAGGAGTTGCTCCCGGGGCAGTGGGATGTTACTGTCCCGACTAAGGGTGTGTATGTCGTCTCCCCATTCTTCTCTGGACTTCTCTAGCTTCCTAGCTGGGTTTTTGGAGGGAGTACAGAGTGGATAATCTTGGCTCCTGCAGGCTTTCTCACTCCCCCATCTAGTCACCTGTTGCCTTGGAGCCTGCTGGTCCTTTGTGTCCAGTGATGGGTGATCACTGGGTGATCCAGTGATGAGGGAGGGAAGAGTGGAGAAACCAGAGTGTCGTTAGCCATCATCTTAGGCACTTAGCAAAGCGGGTTGATCTGGTGGGGGGGCGGGGTGGAGGAGTGTCTCCTTTAGCAAACGTGCATTGTGTTCATATTCTTTTTCAGTCCCCCAGGAGCACCATCCCATCTTTTCCACTTGTATCCTCGGTCTGTTGGGGGATTCTGGGCACTAAGACCACCTCAACTCTCTCTCGTAGGTGAGAAGGAATTTAACTTACATTTTTCTCCCCTGCTCAAAAACAATGGTTCTCGTCCTCCCTCATGAACTTCCATGCCTATTCCCTTTACTCTATGCTGGACTTAACTGCTGCTTGGTATTCCTCATTGCAGTTGAGGTGCCAGTGTTGAGTACAGTGGCTTCCACTGAATAGTTGAATAAACACTATGACTATTACCCGAGTCCAGTGACCCCTGAAACCACTGATTAGTCCTGTCCCCAAACTTTACTTACTTAGTCTACTTCATCCTCAGTCTTCTCAGCTGTCAGATCTGCCTCAGTTCCCAATCTATGTCTGGCAGTGTGACGATTGAGGGTGGGAAGTGCATGGAACAGTGCTTGGTGTCCATAGTAAGTGCTTAGGAAAGACCATTCTGACAACCAAGGGGAGAGATTGACTCACTATTACTGGGTCTACAGCAGGTGCATAATGCATTTATTGTTTCTGAGGACCATACCTATGCTGTTTTGGGACCAGTGGATCAAATCTCAGACCTGCCCTACCAGCGAGATGGACTAGTGAGCTGTCCTCCCACCTCAAAGGGAAGTTTTGGTGGCGTTTTTGGTGTGTGTGTGTGTGTGTGAGAGAGAGGGGTTAGGTTTAACGGAAATGGGAAGAGAGCAGTGAGGAAGAGGAGGCTACTGTGGATGCAGAAGCAGCTTCTGGAAATGGGGGCTGGGGCTCTGTGCAGGGCACTGGTTCTGTTTGGTTTGACTGTGGGTCTGAGAAGACCCGGGGTCCTTAATTCTATAGAGGGGTCTAATCTCTGGGTGCTCACAGTCCTGTCTCCAGAGTCACTCTGTCCATCCTCGGTCTCCCATGAAGGGACTCTTCCGCATCAGACAGTCGCTCTAGGGGAGGGGGGACGTGCTTTGTGAAGACAGAGGTGGGAAAGGTCTGGTCTCTCTTCTCTTGAGAAAGAGAATTATGGAGACTCTAGTGTGAGATGGCTGTCAGGAGCGAGAGGGAGGAGCATTGAGGATGGAGAGGTGAAAATGCAGGCATTTGTACTAGAAAAAGAATTTGCCCTATAGAGAAGGATGGGTTATTTTTCTGGAGTCAGGAATGGTAGCCTTACAGGCCTGACACTTGGAAGCAGAGGGGAAAACACTTGGGAGAGAAGGGTCCAGTGAAAGAGTCAAGCAGTATAAACAGTCCTGTCACTGGAGCTGCTTTGCATACCTGTAGCTCCCCCAGAAGAGACTCTTCCCTATTGGTAAGGGATTGTTCCCAGGGGAGTGGGAGGTCAGTGTCAAGATGCAGTGTGTGTGTGTGTGTGTATCTGTGTGTGTGTCCCTCACATCATTTTTCTCTGAAGTTCTTTTAGATGCCTGCCTGAGTGTTGGTAGGGAGCATAGAAAGTAGCTAAATCCCTGGGTATTGCAAACTTTACCCCCTGTTCAGTCAGCATTTGTCCTAGCTCCCCTGGCCTTTTTGGTTCAGGTAATCTTTGGCCTGGGTTTGTGAAGATTCCCGAGAAGAGTGGAGAAATCAGGTGTCTGGTTTTTTTTTTTTTTTTTTTTTTGGCGGGGGAGTGGAGGAATGTCTCCTTTTTAGGAAACTGAATGGTTTGCATTTCCTCCTTCTCCCTTTGCAGCCCCCAGGAGCACCATCAGATCTTCTGCACTCCTCTTGTCAGGCCACAGAGGGCTGTTGTGGGGGAATCTGGGCTACCATCTCCCACATCAGGTGAGAAGGAATTCAACTTGGCAGTCTACCCTGTTCAGCAACAATGTCTCCTCTCCCTCACTGAATCCCTTGCCTAGTGCATTCACCCTCTGTTGCAAACTTAACTCTCGCCTTACATCCCTTGTTTTCAGCACTCCCTTCTCATCCCTGAGGCAACTGCCAGTACTTAATGAAAGGTTCTGCACTTTGAAGGCACTTAAATAGAATTGCTACTAACCAAGATTCTGGTGATCCCAGAAGCCACTGGATCTTCCGAGTTCTCAGACCTTCCTCACCTACTTTACACTTCTTTTTATTATTCCCAGCTATGTCACACCTGTCAGATTTTGAAATCTGTTAACTTGAAGTTTGGTGGTTTTCCCCCCACCTCCCCCACCCCTGCCTCCATCACGTCACACCTCTTAAACATTCACAACCATGTTCTTTCCCTTCCTATCTTAAAACATTCTTGTGGTGAATTCATTCCTTTCTCCAAGTTTTCAAACATGCTCACAGTTGCCTTGCTGCTTTTTGTTTGGTTCTTTTGTTAAAGAGGGGTTTCACCTAAGTTATACACTATTTTCATCCAAGTCACAGACCCTCAGTGCCCGCCAGGTTGGGGTGGGATGACCCACGGGAGATTTTTAATAGCTTTTATTTCTGTCTATAGCAGATGCCCAGTACTTTCTGGACTCAAAGACCAGCTCTGGGCCATTTGGGACTTTGGATTGAATTTCAGAGCTGCCCTGCTACTGAGATGGAGCCATGGATTGTCCTGCTACCTCAAAGGGAAGGTTTCTTTTTTCCCTTTCTCTCCCCCAGCCCCCCGCCCCTGCAGCTGTGTGTGTGAGAGCATGGAGGGAGTTAGGGTTAGCTGGGTTGGGGGAGAGCAGTGAGGAAAGGAAGGCCACTGTGGACACAGAAGGTGCTTCTGGAAATGAGGGCTGGAGCTCTGTATAGGGAACTGGGTTCTGTTTGGCTTGACTGGGTCTGAGAAGACCCGGGGCCCTTAATTCTATAGAGGGGTCTGATCTCTGGGTGCTCACCGTCCTGTCTCCAGAGTCACTCTGTACATCCTCGGTCTCCCACGAAGGGACCCTTCTGTGTCTGGCAGTCGCTTCTGGGGAAGAGAAGAGGGAGGTCATTTGTGAGCAGAGAGGCAGGGAAGGTGAAGACCTCCTTGATCCTCTTCTGAGAGAGTGAATTATGGATCCTTTTAGTCTGAGGGATGTCTGGTGAGAGAATGAAGTGATTTGCAAACTGCTTTGAGATTACAGCCTAGGGTGTGGAGAGCTGAAACTGTAGGCATTCTACTAGAAACTGACTTTTCAACATAGAGAAGCGTGGGGTATCTTGGGAGTCAGGAATATCCATTCTACAGGTCTGATCATTTTGGGGTAGGGATCTCTGTGGGAGCGGGAGAGAGGAGTGCAATGCAAGTGTAGGGTAGAGGATAGTGAAAAGTTCTCTTATTGGAACTGCTTTGCAGATGAGTAGCTTCCACAGAAGGGACTTGTCCCTATCTGTAAGTTTGCTCTCAGGGGATTGAGAGGTCAGTGTCAAGATGACGACTGTGTGTGTCTCCACCCCATTTTTCTCTGAAGTTGTGTAGTCTCCTATCTGAGTGATATAGGGAATATGTCCTGAAGGCCTTCCAAACCTCTGTTCAGTCAGCAGTTGCTTCGGAGACCTTGGTCTCTGCCTTCCAGTCTTCCCTAGTTCAGGTGTGTGGAGACCCATCGGCTGAGGTAGGGAAGAGCAGAGAAGTCAGGATGTCTGTAGGTGTCCCTTTGTGTGTTGGGAATAATTGATTGAGGGCCGGTGGTGCAAAGTGTCTGAGAGAAATTGCATCGTTTGTCTCTCCTCCAACTTCTTTTTCAGCCCCCAGGAGCAGCATCAGCCCTTCTCCACTCTGGCTGTCACACCATGGGTTGCTGCCGAGGTGGCCTAATCTGGAGCATGTACCACCTCATAGCAGGTGAGAGTGAATTACTTGTGCTTGTTTGTTGTTACTTGTGCTTCAGTCATGATGATTCCCCTTCTTCATGGATGCCTATGCCTATCGCCTTCAACCTCCATTCTAGACCCAGCTCCTGCATGAAATAGCCAGTGCTCTCTACTCCCTCTTTATCCCTGAGGCAACTTGCTAGTGGCCAATACAGGGCTCTTCATTTGAGTATTTAATAAATACAGTGAGGACTATTAAACTCTGGTGACCCCTGAAGCTCCTGGATTTGCCTTGCCCCCAATCTTCCTCACCTACTTGATACACTCTCTCCTTTCTCCTCAGATAGCTCTCAATTATCTGACTTCTAAGTCTGTCCCCTCACTTTGATTCCCCTTTTCCTCTTGCATCCTGAACACTCACTTTTTCTTCTCTTCCCAATGACCATCTTCAAACACTTTGGGTCAAATGAGTTCCACCCTCAAAGGCTTCAAATTTCCCACAATTCCCTGATTCTATAAAGAAAACAAACCCAAAACTGGCCCACCACCGTAGCTCCTTGTTTTCTTCACACAAGTCCCGCAGCCTCACTGCCTGGAAGTCGACAGGCAGGGGTTGGATGAGGCAAGAGAGAATTTTACTAGGTGTTATTCTCTCTACAGCAGAGGCCCAATGCACCTCACGGCCTAAAGGACCATCACTCTGCTATTTGGATTGTCGGGTCAAATATCAAACCAGTTCTGCCATTGAGGTGGAACCATGGGCTGCCCAGCTACAGCAGAGGGAAGGTTTGGGGTTTTTTTTGTTTGTTTGTTTGTTTGTTTGGTGTGTGTTTTGAATGGACAGGGTCAGGGTTAGATGGGTCGGGGGATAGAGCAGGGAGGAAGAGGAAGACACTGTGGACACAGAAGCTGCTTCTGGAAATGGGAGCTGGGGCTCTGTGCAGGGCACTGGTTCTGTTGGACTTGACTGTGGGTCTGAGAAGACCCGGGGCCCTTAATTCTATAGAGGGGTCTGATCTCTGGGTGCTCACAGTCCTGTCTCCAGAGTCACTCTGGACACCCTCGGTCTCCCACGAAGGGATTCTTCTGTCTCCGACAGTCGCTTTGGGGTAAGAGAAGGACGGAGATGCTTTGAGGAGAGTCATGGGCGGTCATGGTCTCCTTAATCCTCTTAAACTCAGTGATGGAGTGTTTAGTGTGAGACATGTCTGTGGTGAGATAGATTGAGGATGTAAGTGTGTTGCCTAGAGGCTGGAGGGTTGAAAATGTAGGCATTAAAGTAGAACCTGACCTTAGAGTGTACAGCGATGTGGAGTGTCTCTTGAAGTCAGGAATACTCATTTTTTGGTTCTGATTCCTGAGACAACATGGGGAGGAACTCTCGAGGTACAGAGGGGTCCAGTGCAAAGATAGGGTAGAGCATTGTGAGGAGTTTCTGAATCAGAAATGCCTTAGACGTTGGTAGCTTCCACAGAAGGGGCCTTTTTGTAGCTCTAAGGGGATGTTCTCAGAGGAGAGGAAGGTCACTATCAAGACTTAAACTGCTTGTCTGCCTATCCCCATGCTTCTCTAGGATTGTGTTGTCTCCTGGGTTTAGTTAGGGATCCTAGAAAGCAGATAGGGTCCTGGGTACCGCAGACTTTCCCACATCCCAGTTCAGCTGGCAGTTGACCTGGAATCCTCTTGGCTGTGTCCTGACCTGGATGTGTTGAAGCCAGGGTGTCTGACTGTCCTCGTGTAGTGAACAGTCATTTGAGTTGGGGGTGGTGGAGGAATGTGTCCTTTTAAAGAAACTGCCTGTTTTCTATTTTTTCCCTTTTCCTTCTCAGCCCCCAAGAGCATCATCAGATTTTCTCTGTTAAACTTTGGTTCCCTTGAGTAAACACCTTGTAAATGCTCATAACTGCTTGTCTTCCCTTCCCAATGACCCTCTTGTCCTCCTCTCTCTGTGTCAGAAAATTTCCTTCCTCAAAGCTTTCAAACGAGCTCACAGTTTCACTACTTAAACCCTACAAACTGGCCCCCACCCCAGTGCCCAGGTAGACAAGGCATGATCAAGGTGAGATGGTCCCGATTTTCATTCGATGTTAATCTCTCTACAGCAGATGCACATTGCATTTCTCAGCCTTGTGGACCATCCCTCCGCTACTGGGACCGTCTGTTCAAATCTAAGACCTGACCTGCCACTGAGATGAAGCTGAGGGTTCTACAGCTACAAAGGGAAAGTGTTGGCTTGTGTGTGTGTGTGTGTGCACCTCTGCCTCTGAGTAGAGGGCGATAGGGTTAATTGGCTTGTCAGGGAGAGCAGTGAGGAAGAGGGGACCACTGTAGAAACAGAAGGTGCTTCTGGAAATGGGGGCTGGGCCTCTCTGCAGGGAACTGATTCTGTTGGACTTGACTGTAGGTTTGAGAAGACCCTGGATCCTTAATTCTATAGAGGGGTCTAACCTCTGGGTGCTCACAGTCCTGTCTCCAAAGTCACTCTGTCCATCCTTGGTATCCCACGAAAGGACTCTTCTGTATCAGGCAGTTGGTTTGGGGGGAAGAGAAGAGGGAGATGTGAGGAGAGACAGAGAAGATGTTTGTCTACTTGATCTTCAGGGAACCATAATTATTGGGAATTCAGTAGGAGATGAATGTCTGTGGTGAGAGAAAGCATGAGGTGTAATGAGTAAGTGGCATAAAAGTTGGAGAGCTGAAAATGCAGGCATTGCCCTAAAAATGGGCTTTCCAATGTTTAGAAGGGTGGGGTATAATGTTATTCAGGAATACCAGCCTTAGAGGTTTTAATATTGAGGTCAGAGAAGGGTCCAGTGCAAGAATAGGGTAGAGTAAACAGTCCTCTTTGGAACAGCCCTGCAGCTTCGACAGAAGGGACCTTTTGTGTATCTGTAAGGAATTGCTCCTGGGGGTGAGGGAGATGAGGGTCTAGATTTAAAGTGTGAGTGTGTGTATGTGTATTCACCCCATTTTTCTCAGGTGTATTGTATTGTAGCCTTTGGAGGTGTGAGGTTTTTTCTTATTGTTGCTTTTGTTTGGGGGTGGGGGGGGAGCAGAGCAATCTGGCTAAAGTTCTGGGCCCAGCAGGCCTTCCACACACCTTGTCCAGTCAGTGCCTGTCTTGGGCATCTGTTGGGACTTTTTGTCCAGGCCCTCTTTGCCTTGGGTGTGTGGAGATGCAGGGGAAGTGAAAAGTGAAGAATCCAGGCTGTCATTTTTTTGGAGGAGTGTTTTTTTATTTATATATTATTTGTACATTAGGTTGATTTGTGGTGGTGGAAGAATGTGTCTTTGAGAGAGACTGCATCGTTAGCATTTGCTCCCTTTTTTTTCATTCTCAGCCCCAGGAACAACATCAGATCTTCTCCATTCCTACTCTTTGTGGCACGAAGCGCTGTTGGGGACCCTCTGGGCACGAGGACCACCGTGACCATCTCACGGCAGGTGAGAGTGAATTCAACTTTGTTCCATCCTGGTCTTGGCAACCGTGGGTCCCCTCCCTCGTCTTCAGCCAGGGTATCGGTTTAGCTCTGTTTTTGACTTTACTCCTACCTGAATTCTTCAGTGCTCTAAACAGGGTTCTGTACTTCAGAAAATTTTAATAAATGCTATTGTTAATATCCAAGAGTCTGGTGCCTCTGAAGCCATAGCTTTAGTCCTGTCCCGAAATGTTCCTCATCTATGTCACATCCATCCTCATTCTTCTCAGCTGTTACACCTGACTTCTAAATCTTCATTGCAACTTTGATTCCCCTTGTTTTGCACATCTGAAACACACATCCGTTTTTCTAGTCTTCCCAATGACCATCTTCTACCACGCCTTCTGAGGTGAAGCACTTCTTCAGCCCTTTCCAACCTGGCCACAGTTTTCCATTTTAAAAAAAAAAAAAGCAACAAACAAGCCCACCATCCCAGATTAACATTCCTTTCCCACAGGTCATGCTGTCTCAACACCTGCTATGGATAAATTTAGGGTGGGATGAAGAAAGGGAGATTTTGACTAGGTTTTTCTCTCTATAGCAGATGCTCAGTGCATTTGCCAGGCTCAGGACCATCCCTTTGCTGTTTGCACCATCTGGTCAAATATTGAACCTGCCCTGTCATTGAGATGGAGCTGTTGGCTGTACCATTGTCTCAAAAGGAAGGTGTTGTGTTTTGTTTCCCCCCCCCCCCCCCGCCCAACCCCGTGTGTGTGTGTGTTTTGAATGGAGAGAGTTAAGGTTAGCTAGCTGGGTTGAGAGAGCCGTGAGGAAGAGGAGGCTACTGTGGACACAGAAGTTGCTTCGGGAAATGGGGGCTGGGGCTCTGTGCAGGGCACTGGTTCTGTTGGACTTGACTGTGGGTCTGAGAAGACCCGGGGTCCTTAATTCTAAAGAGGGGTCTGTCTAATCTCTGGGTGCTCACAGTCCTGTCTCCAGGGTCACTCTAGACATCCTCGGTCTTTCACGAAGGAACTTTTTTGTGGCAGTCATTAGCTCTGGGGTAAATGAAGATGGAGATGCTTTATGAGGAGAGGCAGGGCAGGGCATGATCTCCTTTCCTCTAAAATACAATGATGGAGTCTTTTTAGTGTGAGAGATTGAGAAAGTGAGTGAGTTGCCTAGAGGCTGGAGGGATCAAAATATAGGTATTATACTAGAAAGTGACTTTACAATATACAGAAGTGTGGGGTGTCTCTTGAAGTCAGGAATACCCGTTGAATGAGACTGATCCCTGAGACAACATGGGGGAGGGAACTCTCCAGGTACAGAGGGGTCCCGTGTAATGGTAGGGTAGAGCATAGTGAGCAGTCCTTGAATCACAAATGCCTTAGACATCTGTAACTTCTCCAGAAGGGATTCTTCTGTAGCTGTGAGGGGATGTTCTCACGGGAGAGGGAGGTCAGTGTCAAGACTAAGATTGTCTGTCTGCCCACCCCCATTTTTATCTTGAGTTCTGTCGCTTCCTGGGGTTTGGTTGGGACCCTAGAAAGCAGATGGCGATGATATCTGTTAAGCCCTTACTATGTGCAAAGCACTGTTATAAGTGCTGTGGGGGGGCGGTACAAGGTGATCAGATTGTCCCATGTGGGGCTCACAGTCTTAATACCCATTTTACAGATGAGGGAACTGAGGCACAGAGAATAATGGACTTGCCCAAAGTCCCACAGCTGAGGAGCGGCAGAGCCAGGATTAGAACCCGTGAACTCTAACTTCCAAGACTAGGCTCTTTGCACTGAGCCACGCTGCCTCCCCCATTGGGTACAGAGTATAGCAGGCTTTCCCACATCCCTGTGGAGTCAGCAGTTGCCCTGGAAACCTCTGGGTTGTGTCTTGGTCTTTCTTGGCCTGGATGTGTGGGGATCCAGGGGGAGGGCAGTGTGGAGAAGCCAGGGTGTCTGACTGTCCTCATATGTAGTGAATAATAAGTAGATTTGGCAGGGGTGGAGGAATGCATCCTTTAAAGAAATGGCACGTTTTCCATTTCTTCCCCTTTCTTGTTTCTCGGCCCCCAGGAGCACCATCTGATCTTCTCCACTCCTGCTGTCACGCCATGGAGTGATGCTGAGGGGGCCATCCGGACCCCAGGACCCCTCGAACTTCTCAGCAGGTGAGGGAATTCAACTTTTTGTTATTGCTTGAGATCAGCAACACTGATTCCTCTTCATCAGAGATGCCCGTTGCTTTTGCCTTTAGCCTCTGTTCTAAAGGTAACTCCTGCCTTAAATCCCCAATACTCCCTCCTTGCCCCTGAGGCAAGTACCACTGCTCAAAATAGGGCTATCTTTTGAGAAACCTGTTCATAATGGCTCTTATAAATAACAAGATGGTGGTCTTAAAGCCACTGGATTTCCCCTGTCCCCAAATCTTCGTCACCTAGTCCACACTCATCCTCTTTTCTCCCAGACCTCACCCTAGCCTGACTTCCAAATCATTTTGTCAACTTTGATTCCCTTTAGCTCACACGTTGTACAGGCTCACCTCCACTTGTCTTTCCTTTCCAATGAGTCTCTTCTACTATTTCCTCTGTGTGGAATTATTTCCTTTCTCAATGCTTTCAAATGTGACCACAGTTCCACTAGGAAAAAAAAATCACAAACGGGCACCTCACCCAGCTCTATATACTTTTCATAATGTTCTAGAGTCTCCATACCAGGCTGGGCCCAGGTTGGGGTGGGAGGATCGAGATGAGATCATTCATCTTTTGACTCAATGTTAATCTCTCTACAGGAGATCACCATTGCATTTCCTGGCCTTGAGGACCGTCTTTCTGTCATTGAGACCATTGGTTCAAATCTTAGACCTGCCCTGCCACTCAGATGGAGACGTGGGCTCTATTGCTATAAAGGGAAGGTGGGTTTTTTTGTGTGTGTGTAAGTGTGTATGTGTTTGCCTGTGCATCGTAGTGGAAGGGTTTAGGGTTAGCTGGCTTGTAGGGGAGAGCAGTGAGGAAGAGGAGAGCACTGTGGACTTAGAGGCTGCTTCTGGAAATGGGGGCTGGGGCTCTGTGCAGGGCACTGGTTCTGTTGGACTTGACTGTGGGTCTGAGAAGACCCCGGGCCCTCAATTCTATAGAGGGGTCTGATCTCTGGGTGCTCACAGTCCTGTCTCCAGAGTCACTCTCTACATCCTCGGTCTCTCACGAAGGGACTCTTCTGTGTCGGACAGTTGCTGCTAGGGAAGAAAGGAGGGAGATGCATTTGTGAGGAGAGACAGGGAAGATGTTAGTGCACTTGATCATTGGGGAAATAGAGTTATGGGGAATTGAGTGGGAGATGAATGTCAGTGGTGAGAGACAGCATAAGGTACAATGAGTAAGTGGCAAAGGGGCTGGATAGCTGAAAATGCAGGCATTGTACAGAATTGGGCTTTCTAATGTGCAGAAGTGTGGGGTAGAGTTTATTCAGGAATAGTAGCCTTAGAGGTTTTGATAGTGAGGGTAGAGAAGGGTCCAGTGCAAGAATCTGGTAGAGCATAGCAAAGAGTCCCCTTAGGAAGTGCTCTGCTGCTTCCACATAAGGGACCTTTAGGGTGAGGGAGGTGAGAGTTAAGATGAAAGGTGTGTGTGTGTTGTGTGTGTGTGTGTGTCTCTGCCCCCCTTTATTTCTCAGGTGCATTGTAGCCTTCTGAAGTTTGTTTTTTTTTTCATTTTTTCATTTTTTTGGTGGGGAGCATAGAAAGTCAATGAAAGTCCTGTGAACAACACAACAGGCCTTTCCACACTCCTGTTTAGTCGGGAGTTGTCCTGGAGAGCTGTTGTAGCTTTTGGACCAGGCCTTCTTTTACCTGGGTATATGGAGATGCAGGTGAAGTGAAAAGTGAAGAAGCCAGCTTGTCGTCACTTGGTAGTGTGTGTTTTTGTTTTGTTTTGTTTTTCATTAGGTTGACTTGGTGGTGGAAGAATGTGTCCTTGAGAGAAATAGCTTTTATTTGCATTTGTTCCCCTTTCCTTCTCAGGTCTAGGACCAACATCAGATCTTCTCCACTCCTACTCTTGTGCCACCGAGTGCTCTTGGAGACCATCTGGGCACTAGGACCACTTCAACCATCTAACGGTAGGTGACAGTGAATTCAACTTTATCTCCTGGGCTTGGCCACCATGATTCTCCTCCCTCATGGACACCCGGGGTGCCTTCACTCTTTGGGCTCAACTTTAACTCCTGCCTCAAATCTCCATTGTTCTCCACTACTTCCCTGCCCTCTGAGGCAAATGACAGTGCTCAAAACAGGGTTCAGACTTTAGAAGAACTCAAATGTTATTGTGGATATGCCAGAGTCCAACACCTCTGAAGTCATCGGTTGAGTCCTGTCCCCCAGTTGTTCCTCACCTTTTCCACATTCATCCTCATTCTTCCCAGCTGTCACACTTGACTTGCAAATATTCTTTCCAAGTTTGATTCCCTTTACTTTGCACATCTTAAAAGGCACACTGAATTTTCTTCCATTTCCGATGACCATCTTCTACCGTGCCTGCTTTGCTGAATGACTTCCTCAGTACATTTAGCCAATGGCCCCAGTTTCTCTTAATTAAAATAGAATGGCCCCCCACCCCAGCTTTACATTACAAGTCGTCATGCAGCCTCAACACCTACCATGGAAAAAATAGGGTGGGCTGACCCAGGGGAGATTTTGAATAGGTCTTTATCTCTACAGCAGATGTCCAGTGCATTTCCCAGCCTCGTCGACCATCCCTTTTCCGTTTGGACCGTCTGGTCAAAGCTCATACCGGCCCCGCCACTGAGATGGAGCTGTTGGCCGTACCATTATCTCCAAGGGAAGATCTTGTGTGTGTTTTCTTTTCTTCCTGTGTGTGTGTGTGTGTTAATGGAGAGGGTTAGGGTTAGCTGGGTTGGGGAAGAGAGCAGTGAGGAAGAGGAGGCCACTGTGGATGCAGAAGCAGCTCCTGGCAATGGGGTCTGGGGCTCTGTGCAGGGTACTGGTTCTGTTATGGCTTGACTGTGGGTCTGAGAAGACCTGGGGCCCTTAATTCTATAGAGGGGTCTGATCTCTGGGTGTTCACGGTCCTGTCTCCAGAGTCACTCTGGACACCCTCGGTCTCCCACAAAGGGACTCTTCTGCATCAGACAGTCGCTTTTAGGGGAGGAGGGACGTGCTTTGTGAAGACAGAGGCGGGAAAGGTCCTGGTCTCCTTTATCTTCGGAGAAAGAGAATTATGGAGACTTTAGTGTGAGATGGCAATCAGTAGGGAGAGTGAGGTGCTTTGAGGATGGAGAGGCGAAAATGTGGGCATTTGTACTAGAAAAAGAATTAACCCTATAATAATAATAATAATGTTGGTATTTGTTAAGCGCTTACTATGTGCCAAGCACTGTTCTAAGCGCTGGGGTAGACATAGGGGAGTCAGGTTGTCCCACGTGGCGCTCACAGTCTTAATCCCCATTTTACAGATGAGGGAACTGAGGCACAGAGAAGTTAAGTGACTTGCCCACAGTCACACAGCCGACAAGTGGCAGAGCTGGGATTCAAACTCATGAGCCCTGACTCCAAAGCCCATGCTCTTTCCACTGAGCCACGCTGCTTCTCCTAGAGAAGGGTGGGTTATCTTTTGGAGTGGGGAATGGTAGCCCTACAGGCCTGACACTTGGAAACAGAGGGGAAAACACTTGGGAGAGAATGGTCCAGTGAAAGAGTCAAGCAGTATGAACAGTCCTGTCACTGGAGCTGCTTTGCATACCTGTAGCTCCCCCAGAAGAGACTTTTCCCTATTGGTAAGGGATTGTTCCCAGGGGAGTGGGAGGTCAGTGTCAAGATGCAGAGTGTGTGTGTGTCCATCCTCACAGCATTCTTCCCTGAAGTCCTTTAGCCGCCTGCTTGAGTGTTGGTAGGGAGCATAGAAAGCAGCTAAATCCCTGGGTTTGGCAGACTTTCCCACACTCCTGCTCAGTCGGCATTCATCCTTGCTCTCCTGGCCTTTTCGGTTCAGGTTGTCTTTGGCCTAGGTTTGTGAAGATTCCCGAGGAGAGTGGAGAAGTCAGGGTCTCTGGAATTGTTCTCTGTTTTTTGAATAATAGCTTGTTTTTTTGTTTGTTTGTCGGGGGGGTGGGAGGGGACGTGGAGGAATGTCTCCTTTTTAGAGAAACTGAATGGATAGCATTTCCTCCCTCTTCCTTTTCAGCCCCCAGAGCAACATCAGACCTTCTCCACCCCTGCTGCCAGGCCACAGAGGGTTGTTTACCATTTCCCACATCAGGTGAGAAGGAATTCACCTTGGTGCTCTCCCATTTTGCAACAATGCCTTCTCTCCCTCACTGAATCCTTTGCCTAGTGCATTCCCTCTGTCTTGTAAACTAAACTCCCACCTTACATCCATCGTTTTTGATACTCCCTTCTCATCACTGAGGCAACTGCCAGTGCTTAATGTAAGGTTGTGCACTTTGGAGGCACTGAAATAGAATTGCTCTTAACCAAGAATCTGGTGATACCTCAAGCCACTGATCTTCCGAGTCCTCAAACTTTCCTCACCTACTCCACACTTGTTTTTATTCTTCCTAGCTATGTCACACCTGCCAGACCTTGAAATCTGTTAACTTGAAGTTTGGTGGGTTTTTTTTTTCGCCCCCAACTCCATCCCCCTGTGTCGCACATCTTAAACATTCACAACCATGTTCTTTCCCTGCCTATCTTAAAACACTCTTGTGGTGAATTCATTCCTTTCTCCATGTTTTCAAACATGCTCACAGTTGCCTTGATGGTGTTTGTTTTGGTTCTTTTTTAAAAATGAGCTTTCACCTAAGCTATACAGCGTTTTCACCCAACTCAAACAGCCCTCAATGGCTGCCAGGTTGGGGTGGGATGACTAAAGGGAGACTGTTTACTAGGTATTATTTCTGTCTGCAGTAGATGTCCAATAGTTTTCTGGAGTCGAAGACCAGCTCTGGGCCATTTTGGACTTTGGATTAAATTTCAGAGCTGCCCTGCTACTGAGATGGAGTCCTGGGCTGTCCTGCTACCTCTCAGGGAAGGTATTAATTTTTTTCCTTTTTTTCCCCCTGCCATCACCTGGCCGTGTGTGTGAGAGAGTGGAGGGGGTTAGGGTTAGCTGTGTTGGGGGAGCACAGTGAGAAAGGGAGGCCACTGTGGATGCAGATGGTGTTTCTGGAAATGAGGGCTGGTGCTCTGTCCAGGGCACTAGTTCTGTTTGACTTGACTGTGGGCCCGAGAAGATCCAGGGACCTTAATTCCCTAGACGGGTCTCTTCTCTGGATCCTCAGAGTCCTGTCTCCAGAATCATTCTGTATATCTTTGGCCTCCCATAAAGGGACTTCTTCGTGTCTGACGGTCGCTTCTAGGGAAGAGAGGAGCTTTATGAGGAGAGAGAGGGATGGTCACTGTTTATTAGATTTACTTCTAAGAAACAGAATCATGGGGACCTTCTTCTGAGATAGATGTCAGTGATGAGAGGTGGCAGAAGGTGTAGTGCTTAAGTTGGATGGAAAGTAAAGCCTACAGGCCGGAGAGGTAAAAATGGACAAATTGTACTCAAAACAGACTAACATACCAAAGTGTGGGGTATCTTTTTTAGGAGTTGGGAATACAGGCCTTCCAGGCCTGATGCTTGGGGTGGTGTGGGGGGAGGAGGGATCTCTGCCTGAAAGAGGGTAGACTAGTGAACAGTGTTCTCTTTGGAGTTGCCCCACATATCCGTCGCTTGCACCAAAGGGACCATCCTATATCTGTAAGGGGTTGTTCCCAGGGGAGTGAGAGGTCAGTGTTAGGCCTAAGGAAAGAGTGTGTATGTCCTCACACCATAGTTCTCTGGAGTTCTCTAGCTTTTGACCTGAATTTTAATAGGGAGCAGAGAAAGCAGATAGGATCTTAGGTCATGTAGGCCTTTCCACATTTCTGTTTAGTCAGCAGTTGCCCTGGAGACCTCTTGCGGTTTGTGTCCAGGCATTCTTTGGCCTGGGCGGGTGGAGATCCGGGGGGAGGAAAGAAGGGAAAAGCCAAGGTGTCTGGGAGTGTTCTTGTATGTTTTGAACAGTAGGTAGATTTGAAGTTAGTGGAGGCATATCTCATTGAGAGAAACTGCATTGTTTGCATTTCTTCCCATTGTTTTGCTTCTCAGACACCAGGAGCACCCTCAGATCTTCTTCTCTCGGAGTCTCATGCCAGAGATTGCTTTGTGTGGGGGAATCTGTGTTTGCAGAGCATCTCACAGCAGGTGAGAATAAATGTAACTTTGCTCTCCTTTGGTTGGCGATCATTTCCCTCCCTTGTGATGCTCCTTGCCGTGACCCTCTGTTTGAGACTGAACTCTTGCCTGACCTTCCAAGTCTTCCCTACTCCCTTGTTGGCACGGAGGCAACTGCCATTGCTCAGTATAGGTCTCTGCATTCTGCAAGAACTTCATAAACCCTTTTAGTAGGATGAAAGACACCAACCCCCCCCCCCCCCCCCACCAAGGTATAGGATTAGCCCTGTCTCTGAACTATCCTCACCTGCTCCATATTTATCCTCATTCTCCCCAGCCATCACACCTGCCAGACTTCAAAATCAATCCCCTCAAAGTTTGATTTCTTTTCTCTTACTCAACACACCTTAACTATTCATGTCTGACCTTCTTTTTCCCTTCCCAATGTCCATCTTCAATCACTCCCTCTGTACCAAATGAATTCCATCCTCAACGGTTTCAAACATGCCCACTGCTCCTCTCATGAGGAAAAAAAAAATTTTACCATCCATGTTGGTAATAAGTTCTTTTCCTACAAGTGCCTCAGCACCTGGCACTGCCCAGGTTGAGGTGGGGTGATTTTTGATTAGTTCTTCTCTCTACAGTGGATGCTCAGTGTCCTCGAGGCTGGGAAATGCCATCCCTCTGCAGTGTAGACCGTCAGCTTGAATCTCAGATGTGCTGTGCCATTGAGATGGAGCCTTGGTATGTACTGCTGTCTCAAAGGGAAGGTGGTGTGTGTGTGTGTGTGTTTTGTTTGAGAGAGAGCGAGATAGAGAAAATGGAGAGTGTTAGAATTAGCTGGATGGGTGGAGAGAACAGTGAGCAAGAGGAGGCCACTGTGAACCCAGAAGGTGTTTCTGGAAATGGGGACTGGGGCTCTGTGCAGGGCACTGGTTCTGTTGGACTTGACTGTGGGTCTGAGAAGACCCGGGGCCCTTAATTCCATAGAGGGGTCTGATCTCTGGGTGCTCACAGTCCTGTCTCCAGAGTCACTGTCCCTCCTCGGTCTCCCACAAAGGGAACTTTCTGTGTCTGACAGTCACTTTTGGCGAATAAAAGAGGGAGGTCCTGTTGTGAGGAGAGAGGCAGGGAAGGTGATCACCTCCTTGATCCTCTTCTGAGAGAGTGAATTATGGAGTCTTTTAGTCTAGAGGATGTCTGTGGTGAGAGAATCAAGTGATTTGGAAACTGCTGTAAGAGTACAGCCTAGAGTGTGGAGAGCTGAAACTGTAGGCATTGTACTAGAAACTGACTTTCCAACCTAGAGTAGCATGGGGTATCTTGGGAGTCGGGAATATCTGCTCTACAGGTCTGATACTTTTGGGGTAGGGATTTCTGTTGGAGGGGAAGAGAGAAGTCCAGTGCAAGTATAGGGTAGAGAACAGTGAACAGTGCTCTCATTGGAACTGTTTAGTAGCTAAGTTGCTTCCACAGAAGGGACTTCTTATCTGTAAGTTTTTTGCTCTCAGGGGATTGAGAGGTCAGTGTCAAGATGAAGACAATGGGTGTGTGTGTGTGTTTGTGTCTCCACCCCATTTTTCACTGGAGTTCTGTAGTGTCCAGAGTTTCATTAGGGAATATGAAAAGTCAGAATGGGTTCTGGGTGTCCTGAAGGCCTTCCAAACTTCTGTTCAGTCAGCAGTTGCCCTGGAGACCTTGGTCTCTCCGCCTTCCAGCCTTCCCCAGTTTAGGTGTGTGGAAACTCATTGGTTGAGGTAGGGAAGAGCAGAGAAGTGAGGATGTCTATGAGTATCTTTTGGTGTGTTTGGAATAATAGGTAGATTTAGGGCTGGTGGTGCAGTGTATGTGTGAGAAATTGCATCGTTTGTCTTTTGTCCCACTTTTTTCAACTCTCAGGAGCTACATCAGAAGCCTTCTCCACTCTTGTCACATCACGGGTCCCTGCGGAGGTGGCCTAATCTGGACCCTAAGACTAACTCACAGCAGGTGAGAGGGAATTCAAGTTCGTTGTCACTTGGCTCAGTCATTATGCCTCCACTTCTTCATGGATGTCCATGCCTATTGCCTTCAACTGCCATTTGAGTCCCAGCTCCTGTATGAAATAGCCAGTCCTCTCTATTCCCTCTTTATCCCTGAGGCAACTTCCTAGTGGACAATACAGGGCTTTTCATTTAAGTATTTAATAAATATTGTGAGTACTTTAGACTCTGGTGACCCCTGAAGCTCCTGGATTTGCCTTTGCCCCTTAATCTTCCTTACTTAATCCATATTCATTCTCCTTTTTCCCCAGATAGGTCTTACTTATCAGACTTTCAAGTCTGTCCCCTCACTTTGATTCCCCTTTTCCTCTCATAGCCTAATGACCATCTTCAAACACTTTGGGCCAAATGAGTTCCACCCTCAAAGGTTTAAAACTTGTCCAAAATTTCTTGAATCCCTTTAAAAAAAAAAAAAAGCCCACCACCGTAGCTCCTTGTTTTCTTCACACAAGTCCCACAGCCTCACTGCCTGGAAGTCGACAGGCGGGGGTTGGATGAGGCAAGGGAGCATTTTACTAGGTGTTATTCTCTATATGGCAGAGACTCAATGCACCTCATGGCTTAAAGGACCATCTCTCTGCTATTTGGACTGTCAGGTCAAAAATCAAACCAGCCCTGCGATTGAAGTGGAAAAGTGGGCTGCACAGCTACAGCAAAGGTAAGGGTTGGGTTTGGGTTTTTTGGTTTTGTTTGGTGTGGTGTGTGTGTGTGTTTGGACAGGGTAAGGATTATCTGGATTGGGGGATATAGCAGGGCGGAAGAAGAAGACACTGTGACCACAGAAGCTGCTTCTGGAAATGGGGGCTGGGGCTCTGTGCAGGGCACTGGTTCTGTTGGACTTGACTGTGGGTCTGAGAAGACCCGGGGCCCTTAATTCCATAGAGGGGTCTGATCTCTGGGTGCTTACAGTCCTGTCTCCAGAGTCACTCTGGATACCCTCGGTCTTCCACGAAGGGACTCTTCTATGTCCGACAGTCGCTTTGGGGTAAGAGAAGGACAGAGATGCTTTGTGAGGAGAGTCAGGGGAGGTCATGGTCTCCTTAATCCTCTTAAACTCAATGATGGAGTGTTTAGTGTGAGACATGTCTGCGGTGAGATAGATTGAGGAAGGGAGTGGGTTTCCTAGAGGTTGGAGGGTTGAAAATGTAGGCATTAAAGTAGAACCTGACCTTAGAGTGTACAGAGGTGTGGAGTGTCTCTTGAAGTCAGGAATACTCATTTTTTGGTTCTGATCCCTAGGACAACATAGGGAGGGACTTCCGAGGTACAGAGGGGTCCAGTGCAAAGATAGGTAGAGCATCGCAAGCACTTTTTGAATCAGAAATGCCTTAGACATCTGAAGTTTCTGCAAATGGGGCCTTTTTGTAGCTGTAAGGGGCTGTTTTCAGGGGAGAGGAAGGTCAGTATGAAGACTAAGACTGCCTGCTTGCCTGCCTATCTGTATGCTTCTCTAGGATTGCGTTGCCTCCTGGGTTTAGTTAGGGCCCCAAGAATGCAGATAGGGTTCTGGGTACCACAGATTTTGCCATATCCGAGTTCAGTTAAGCAGTTGACCCGGAAACTTCTTGGTTGTGTCCTGGACTGGATGTGTGGTGAAGCCAGGGTGTCTGACTGTCATTATGTGTAGTCAATTGTAAGTTGATTTGGGGGTGGTTGAGAAATATGCTCTTTTGAAGAAACTGCCAGTTTAGCATTTCTTCCCCCTTTTTACTTCTCAGCCCCCAGGAGCACCACCAAATATTATTCACTTGGGCTGCCAAGCCATGGAGCACTGCTAGGCCTGATTTGGGCACCGGGACTCCTCGACACTCTCAAGCAGGTGAGGGAAATTCAAGTTTGTTGTCGTTTGAGTTCACCAACTCTGTTTTGGGAGGCTCTGGCTTGGGTCTGTTGGGAGATTGGTTCATGTTGGGTTGAGTGTCTGGCGCTGTCCTCTCGTGGGTTTTGGATAGTGCTTACCCTTTGGGGTTGGTGGGGGCCTGTCTTGTCAGGTGAAACGGAGTGTACTCTCATTGTGTCACCCTTCATTTCAAGTTTCTTGGAGTAACATTAGGTCTGCTTTTGGCCTCTGGCTTTTCTGCCCCTGAGTCTTGTGTGAGTGAATTCAGGTTGTTGGATTCTTGTCAGAGCAGGTGACGACAAGGAATTCCATGGGGTTGTTGAGGTTCAGGGCTTGCTTATGTAGTCATTTTGGGGGGCTTTGGGGAGTGCCTTAATAGTGTGCTTTTGTGTGTCAGTGTGTCGTAAGAGTTTTTGAGTCCTAAAGAGTTTGTGTAATTTGAAGGACAGTTGAGTTTGGTCCCCCAGTCATTTTTGCTTGTCATTGGCCATTTTTCATCATGGAGTTCAGCTGTCTCCTATTTGAGTTCCCTTTCTTGAATTATTTCTGCAAAATAACACCTTGACTGTGGATTTTCTGCACTGGCAGTGACTAATGCTTTCATTTGTCCCTCAGCCCTTCCCTCTGGATTCCAGGCTGGACTGCACAGTTTTCAAAGAACTTTCAATTGCCCTAGTATTTAGAGCCCTGGTTTTCAGAGTGACACCTCCCTTTGTTTTCTGCATCCTCCCCTCCACTCTAAGAGCTTTGAGGTATAATTTTTCCTGTGGTGTTTTTGTTTCTCAGATGTCTGGATGTGAATCAACTTTTAAATAGTGGAGCAGGAGAGTTAGACTGATTTGGGATGCTTTTGGAGTAAGGTTCCTGATGAAACAAGTTTAGGATGTCATTTGGACTTTTTGCAATCTTTTGGTTGCTGCAGGACATAAGTATTTTACCTGCACTATGCTCTCTGGTTAATTCAAAGAGATCCTGCATCACTCAGTAATGTGGGACTTTGATAGTAATGGCTTGAAGTGTTAAGGACTTGTGTTGGCCTGTAAGTTGGGATGGGAACTTGATGGTCATTGCCTGGTGTGAACAGTGAGGCATGAGAATAGAGGGTAATGGCCATGAGGGTTAGGTTTTGGAATGTTTTGGTGTGTACTCTTACGTTTTGCTAACCTTCCCATGTGGCAGTGATCCCCTCGGAGCCTGGGCATTAGTGATTGTGCTCTGTGTTGGCCAAAGAAAATTAAAGGAGTCGTTGGGAGCCAGTGAGGAATGAGTTCAGGAGTAACTTTTTGTACTTGAGTGATGTTTGTTTTGTTGAGCATGTTCACTGTCCCATCAGGATGAGGTGCACCTCCTGTGTTTGAAAGAACAGGAAAGTTGTCACGGTGGGGGGGATGGGGGTCACTCAATCAAGTGGGTTTGCCTATGAAGTTACTTGAGCACAAGGGTGTACCAGGCACCATGGGGTTGAGGAGATGTTGGGCCTGGATCTCGATTCATTTCGGTGGCCACAGAAGATCCATGGAGCCAGGTGAGGAGTTACTTTCACTTATTTGTTTGGGGTTTCTTTTCTATCAGTTTGAGTCGAAGTGGGATGCAGAACTTTCCCTAAATAGCTCCAAGGTGTCCCTTGTTTCATCAAGGTCTAGTGATAGAATCTCTGCTGTTAGGTTGGAGAAGTAGAAAGATGCTAGAAGAATGGATTAGGTCTGCTTTGCTGGTGCCATGGGACCCATGGTGCGAGATGATGTACCCTGGTGGCATTTATGGGTGTTGAGGATTCAGACTTTGGCTGGGAGAAGTTTCAGTGGATTTTCTACTCTTTTTGAGATAGATGGGGAAACTGTCTGTGTTATCACCAGTGAGCTGGCCATTTGATTCCAAGTAAAAGAGGTATGTTGTCAAGGGAATTTGATCCCTGGAGACCTTTTGGGGTCTTGGATCAGAAGGGTGCATTTGTAATGTCCAGTTTTTGGTGGAGTGGGCTGGTTTCTTCTTGGATGTGTCAAGTGGTGGACAGCTGACGGTATGATAGAGGGTGGGAATGGTTTGGTTGGCACAAGGGCCATGTTTCCCTGTGAAGGTGGATACTGTGTAGTGGCTTGTAGGGAAGGGTTTTTGGGGTGGTGGTGGGGGAAGGGCAAAGAGAGTGTCATTGCTGTGGTCATGAAAGGAATTTCTGGAAGGAGGACCTTTTTCCCCCATGCCACTGTCTTTAGGGATAGAGACAAGTGCTTCTGGAGAGAAAGTGGGAGTGTGGGTATGACACATTAGCCTTAAGGTGAGTTTGGTTTCAGTTGTTAGACTCAATGTTGCTGTGAAGTTTAAGCAGAAATCTTAAAGGGAAAAGGGAAAGTTGATGGAGTCTGTTGTTAATGGCGTCTTGGAGGTGGGTGAACGGGTGCTTCTGGAGTTGAAACAGGTTGTGAACAGATCTTCCAGCATATGGGAATCTAGCTAAGTGATGGCAACTTCATCACAGCAATCATTTGTTTTCAGGGTCACTGTGCCTTGCAGGTAGGTTTCAGGCTTTTTAATTTCCAGGAATTATGTTGAAGGGATGGGAGCTTTTTTGTGGTTAGAGATTGGTAGAGTTTGCTTGGATTAGGGCAAGTTAGGGTTGGTAAGGTGGCACTGGCGTGGTGGTTGAATTTGGCGGCTGGAGGAGGATTTTAAACTGAAACAACTTCGAGGATTCATAATCCTCTCTGGGAGGACCTGAAAAATGATGTCTCATCTTGTTTAGTGAAATGTGCATTACAAAGTGTCCAAGGAATGAATGCCTGATGGTTTTTTCTGGGGCTAGTATTGGAGAGTCACAAAGGAACCTAGCCCCTCCAGTGTTTTGTTCAGGTTTGAAGTTAGCAGTGATTGGGAAATTGAAAGGGGGTTGGTTGAGAGTGTTTAGTGTTCTGCTGAGTTTGTGATGTTTCAGGGTGAAGAGGTCTCTTTCAGGTTGTGGGAATGGTCCAGGTGGAGCTCTGTGAGTCAGGGAAGCTCACAATTAGGAATGGATGGAGGTAAATTGAATGTGGTGTTGAGGGAAGTCTTTGGGAAGTGTCCTTTGAGTTGCTGAAGGAAAAACTGGCAGGTTTGGGTAATGGAAGGTGTTGGGCATGGTCAAAGGAGATGGGAAAAATTTGCTTTTTGGGGTGGAGATTGTCTGTTTAGAGGCAAGAATGGGGGTGGAGGGGGGGGGCGTTCAGTGGGAATGAAGTTTTGTGAGTCATTGAGGTTGGTGTCTTTCCAACACAAAAACACATTTTTTGGATTTATCCTCAGTTCTGAGGTTTTTTGGTGTTTGGAATAGAGAGAAATGAGCAGCTTCCTGGATCTGAAAAGGGCTTTTGTGAAGCCCTCAGGAAATTTATCCCACCCAAAAAGCTGGAGACCAAATGTGCCAAATCCACAAATTGGGGGAGTGATGGGCAGTGGAGAGTGAAATCTTGGTCTAGAGAGGTTTTATAAAGCCTGCTTGAAGTATCTCTAGGCTTGAACAAGGCATGTTTGAGCTGGGAGGCAATGTTGTTAACATGATGGGGCTGTTGGTGTTTTTTGATTAGGATTCCCCTGTTTAGTTCTTGGGTAGAGGCACTTGGCCTGTTCTTCAATCTCTAGACCTTGGCTTTTGGGGCCAGAGTTTTTTGAGGTGACTAATTTTGCAGCTGGGTTCTGGACAATTCTGGCCCATTCCTCAGGAGTGTTGAAGCTCTTGTCCTCAGTGTAACAATAACACAAGGTAACTAGGAATTGTACAGACAGGGTTTTTTAGGTGCTTTGGACTTTGGAGGAGAGTCAGAAGGCCAGAGTGCCTTGAATGGGGGTGGGGTTTCAGTTACACACTTGAGACTTCTTCCTTCCCTGTTCAATATAAGGAACCTGGAGAAGCTGTGGGTGTGTAGCCACATTGAATCTGTGGGGTAGGAGCCAAGAGGGAGATAGCCCAGGAAAGAGGAAAAAAGGTCATGACAACCCCTTGGGGGCTTTGGGCAATGATTTCTCTGGATGAAAATGTGCCCTCCTCAAAGATCCCATTGGGGGAGAGGGTCAGGTGGTCTGTCTCTTGGAGGAATAAACTTGCAAACTTGGAGGCCAGCACTTGTTGGGTTTCCGATTGGGGGGAGGGGGGGGGATTTCAGGGCAGGCAGAGTTTGGTGAGGCCATGGAAAGATTGGGCCCACTAGAGCCCTGGTGGTTGGGGCCTGGGAACTTTGAGCAAGAAATGTTCATATTACAAGTGAAAAGTGATGAAAGGGGGGTGGGGCAAGGTGAGGAACATGAAAGGCACCATCACAAGACCACTGTTGTCTCTCTAAAGAGAATATTATAGAAGGGCCAAGGAGCCCTCACCAGCACTGAGTGTGTTTACCTTACAAGCCCCTCAAAGATGGCCCAGGTCAAGAAGAATTCACACCATACAAGGAGTTTAAGTGGGGAAGGTTTGTTATTTGATTGATCCCAATGAAAAACACAAACCCCCCCATCCTCCCCCCCACCCCAAACTGTTTTACCACTCTTCTCAGTGGCTTCTGCAGCCACTAAGTGCTGCTAGTGTTTTGAGCAGCTTGCAGAGTTTTCTGTGATGAGTTTCATTAAAAGCTTCCCTGCCATACTTGGGGCCTTAAGGAAGTTGTGACAGTGCCCCCCCACCCCACCCCAGGGCTTTGACCCTGCCATGATTGTCCAAAGGCCCCAACCCTGCTTGTACAATGTTGACACAGAATCTCAAGGCCGAGTCATTGTGCTCTGTGCTTAAAGCAAGTGGGACTTTAAAGACTCAGTCTCCTCATGCCTGGCTCTGGGCACTGTCAACTAGGTTCCATTGGTAAGGTGTTTTCCTAGGTTGGAAACTCATCTCTGTTTCCAGTGATAAAGGAAGCACTGCCAAGTGACAAGATACTTGATATCTTCAAAAAACCCAACAGACCTGTAGACAAAGTTTACATGCAAAGCTGAGGTTGCTAAAAAGAGGAGCTGAGTTTGAAGGTCAGGCTCAAACTGAGGCCCACTGCCTTTTGATGTTTCTGGGACTCAGCTTTGGTCCACATCACCCAGCCATGAAACCAGAGGAAAGACTGGGGACGTGAAAGGCGGGGGTGGGGTGGGCTTTTTGGACAAGAAACACTACTATGATAGTTCTTAGAGTGGTCTCAGGAAATAATGGGGGGTGTCAATCCCCAACTCTGCCCTTTGGAGTCTTTCTTTAGAGCTCTGTATTTCTGGTGGCCAATAGAGGAAAAAATGCAAGGGACCTTGTGTCTTAAACAACACGCTTTCCCCCCTTCCCAGCACAGGAGAGATTTTATTTTAGCACCTGCACCTTGCCAATCCATTTACTGGATCCAACAGCAAACCAGTCCTCATCTTCATAGATCAATCAAAGCCCTTCACTTTGTTCCATGTATATAGACACGGAAAGGGCACAGTCTGTCTCAGCAATCAGGGGAGCCAAGGCTCCAATACTTACTTGCACATGGATCCCTGAGCCAAGTCCAAAGAGGCTGGGGAACCGCCTCGGTCCATGATATACCTGACTGGCTCCAGTAAAGCCAGACCTTGACCTAGATGGAGGAGGAGCAGTGGTTCTAACGAACTGCTTTGAGAAAGCCACCAGATAGTGCAAGGGAAGGGAGGAGATTTTTAAAAGAGGCTTCCATGCACCTGGAAACAGAACTCACTTCTGAATCCAGATGGAAAGCCCAACACACAGAATGATGGAGCTGGCATTTTCAACACCATACAAAGGGTTGGGGGATGGAAAAATCTGGGTTCAGAAGCTTGACTCTGAGATGCTTGCTCCTAGGAAGCAAGCCCTTAAAATGTGCCCAGAACACAAGAATCCATACTGGATAACCAAAGCAAGCTTTGTCTTGCAGCCTCAGTGTTATTCTTGAATGGGAGGAGTCCTTGGCCCATTCAAAGACAAAGCTGTTCAGAGGGTAGTGTCAAGACAGAAACAGTTTGTCTTAGGTACCACATCCCCACCTTCAAGATTACAACCAGAGTTGAACAGTGTCTGCTAAGAGAGATTCCACATGACCTTGATAACTGCCATCTCCACATTTCCACACAGATGGCCCAAGAACAGATGCATGGTGAGGGGTCAGGAACACGGCAATTCGTCCCATGAGGAAAACTTTGAAAAAAGACCTGCAGAAAGAAAAATTATTTGTCTTCCTAAGCAAATGATTTTAACTCCCTCACCACCACCTCCCCCCACCACCCACAAAAAAACCCAAATTTCTCCAGCAATCCTAGGAAGAAATTTTCCATCACCTCATCTTTCATTAAATGAACTTTGTAGGTGGTTGTGCTAATGAACCTCACACAAACACAGTTCAGACAACTTGAGGGAAATGGCACTTACTGGACTCACAACCTGGGCTTTGTGACAAGACTTGAAAGGTTTGTTTTCTTTGGGAAAAAGAAAATATTTTGGAACTCCCCCTCTCCCCCCTGCCAAGACCTCTCTGGGATGACTTGAAAGGCCATACATGTTATCCTCCAAAGAAGTGTGACTCAAGAGTCCAAAAAATTAGTTGGATTGCCTCTCAGCCATTGACAGCATCAGAGCTCTGGACATATTACTCCTGAAAATACAAAGTGCTCTCTGGGGAAAGAAGCAAGAAGACAAACATCACACCATCAACTTGAGGTTGGTTTCAATCAGGGGGACCTTCCACCTCTGCATCTGCCTCTTCACAGACCCTTGACCCAATCCAAAAATTCTCTCCAAATCTACAAATGCCCCAGAAGCTGAAGAACAGATCACCTTTGGCACTTAAAGGGGACCATCCAAGAGTAGCTAGTACAATAACGATTTTTCTAGATAGATTTCCAAGAGGACTCTCACCATTTTGGAAGCAGTGGGGACCAGAAAAATTTTAGCACAGGTTGCAAGAGCTCTTGGACGTTGTCATCTCATTCACTTGATATGAAAGAAAGACATTGCCTTTGTGTACAGGATGGAAAACAACCCAGGTCCACTCAGCTTGTCCTCATACAGTTATTCCTCCATTCCTCCAAAGGCATTTACTGAGCATTCACTATATGTACAACACTGAATTAAAGGCTTAAGATTGTACATAGGAGTAACAATTAGAGACAGTCCCTGCCCACTGATAGGCTGACAGTCTAATTGAGGGAGACAGACAACAATAGCAATAAAAAAAATCAAAGGGGTGTACATCACACTGACAAAATAACTAGAGTAATAAAAATATACACAAATGAACACACAAGCACATTGTTGCAGGATGGGGAAGGGACAGGGGGAGGAGGAGGGGGAAAGGGGGAAGAAGAGGGTTTAGCTGCAGAGAGGTGAAGGGAGGGTAGAGGGAGCAGAGGGACAAAGGGGGGAGCTCAATCTGGGGAGGTCCCTCCGCAGCTAAACCCTCTTTCCCCCTTTCCCTCTGCTCCTCCACCTCTCCCTTCCCATCCCCACAGCACTGTACTCGTCCGCTCAACTGTATATATTTCCATTACCCTATTTATTTTGTTAATGAATTGTACATTGCCTTGATTCTATATAGTTGCCATTGTTTTTACGAGATGTTCTTCCCCTTGACTCTGTTTATTGCCATTGTTCTTGTCTGTCCGTCTCCCCCGATTAGACTGTAAGCCCGTCAAACGGCAGGGACTGTCTCTATCTGTTGCCGACTTGTTCATTCCAAGCGCTTAGTACAGTGCTCTGCACATAGTAAGCGCTCAATAAATACTATTGAATGAATGAATGAAAGGTCTCTTGGAGGAGGAGAGTTTTAAGTAGGGATTTGAAGAGGGGAAGAGAATTAGATTGTTGGAGGTGAGGAAGGAGGGCATTCCAGAACTGCGGAAGGACATGGCCCAGGGGTCGACGGTGGGATAAGCGAGACCGAGGGACGGTGAGGAGGTGGGCGCGGCAGAGGAGCGGAGCGTGCGGGGTAGGCAGTAGAAAGAGAGAAGGGAGGAGAGGTAGGAAGGGGCAAGGTGATGGAGACCCTTGAAGCCTAGAGTGAGGAGTTTTTGTTTGGAGCGGAGGTTGATAGGCAACCACTGGAGATGTTTAAGAAGGGGAGTGACATGCCCAGAGCGTTTCTGCAGGAAGATGAGCTGGGCAGCGGAGTGAAGAATAGACTGGAGCGGGGCGAGAGAGGAGGAAGGGAGGTCAGAGAGAAGGCTGACACAGTAGTCTAGCCGGGATATAACGAGAGCCCGTAGCAGTAAGGTAGCCGTTTGGGTGGAGAGGAAAGGGCGGATCTTGGCGATATTGTAAAGGTGAAACCGGCAGGTCTTGGTAATGGATAGGATGTGTGAGGTGAACGAGAGAGACGAGTCAAGGATGACACCAAAATTGCAGGCCCGAGAGACGGGAAGGATGGTCGTGCCATCCACGGTGATAGGGAAGTCTGGGAGAGGACCAGGCTTGGGAGGGAAGATGAGAAGTTCAGTCTTGCTCATGTTGAGTTTTAGGTGGCGGGCAGACATCCAGGTGGAAACGTCATGGAGGCAGGAGGAGATGCGAGCCTGAAGGGAGGGGGAGAGGACAGGGGCAGAGATGTAGATCTGCGTGTCATCTGCGTAGAGATGGTAGTCAAAGCCATGAGAGTGAATGAGTTCACCGAGGGAGAGAGTGTAAATGGAGAACAGAAGAGGGCCAAGAACTGACCCTTGAGGAACTCCAACAGTTAAAGGATGGGAGGGGGAGGAGGTGCCTGCGAAGGAGACCGAGAATGACCGGCCAGAGAGGTAAGAGGAGAACCAGGAGAGCACGGAGTCCATGAAGCCAAGGTGAGATAAAGTGTGGAGGAGGAGGGGCTGGTCGACAGTGTCAAAGGCAGCAGAGAGGTCAAGGAGGATTAGAATGGAGTAAGAGCCATTGGATTTGGCAAGAAGGGGGTCAGGGTCATGCACTCGCAAACTTCAACACTTCCAGCAGAGTCTGCTGACAAAAGATTTTTACGACTTTACAAAGAGCATTAAGACTTTTTGGACCCAGTGCCTGCCAGCTTCTTGGGGAAGGGAATGGAGGGGACACATTGTGACCTCTACCTCAGGCCGTGCATTCTCTGTCCACATATTTACTGTGGTGCTGTAACATTAGGTGCTGAAACAAGCAACCAAACAATCCCCTTGGGAAAGTGGTGCCCCACTAACCTTGCCACAGTCAAGTGATGCACCTTGGCCCTACCTTAAAATCAGCCAATGTTTCTTTTATAGTGCTTGGAGTGCTGCTACTAGCAGAACCCTGGAACTGACCACATCAGAAATACAGACTAAAAATTCTCTCACCAATGTATCCACTGCTGGCATTCTAGAGGTGAGATGAACATAACCAGTCATTTAGTGCCCATGTCATTTGGACTACTGGGATTTTGGGTGAGAATCTTGGTGGAAGGCAGTGGAGACGAAAGTCGAAAGGGAAGAGCTAGAGGTGCGCAGTCCAGAAGGAAATATGTGCCTTGAAGAAATGTGGCGGGGGGGGGGGGGGGGGGGGGGGGGGGGGAGGAGGAACAGTCATGTGGCTCTGATAATAGAGGAAAGGTGTACTAAGCCAGAAGCACAATATGGAGTAGGAAAGGCAGCTGAGAGACAAAAGAGAGCAAAGCCCAAATGAGTCAGGTGACATTAGAAGAGCAAAGGAGCAGACTGAGGACTCATGAGCTGTTATTGGTGGTGGGAGTTGGGGAAGGGGAATGCTACCCAGAAGTTTCCAAAAAGTCTGGTAAAGATCTCTCCAATGGACCTGCAGGCAGTTTAACCAACATTGGAGGTCTGGAGGCACAAACCACTTTTTAGAATTTGAGCAGCAGGGGCACACCTATTTGGAAAAAAAGGGGTGTTTGAAAAAAAATTGGTAAAAAAACAAAAGGACAAGTCAAGAAAAGATCCTGGGGGTAAGAAGACAGGAAGAGTCAACAAGAGAAGGCCCAGATGACTGCTTGTTATCTCTCGGATGGGTCGTTGTGAGGGAAATGAAAGACTTTTGCTTGTGAGAGGGGAAATGTAAGGCCCTAGCAAGCAAGGCTACAGGGATCTGGAGGAATTGTATCAAAGTGTTAGCCAAGATACGGAATGAGATAGGAGAGGATCACCAAAAGAGTTTAGAGAAAAAGGAAGGAATTGGGGAGGTCAAAAACAACTGGCAGCAAGGAACTTGAACACTGATAATGGGAATAGATGGAGAAAGTACAGGGAACAATGGATATGAAGAGGCTGATTTGATAGCATCAAGAAAAAGGTTCCAAAGAACTCGGTGGAAAAGTGAGGTGGGGAGATTCGACCAGTGTGCTGGGGAACTCAAGACTGGCAGGCTAGCACGGAAGATTGAGGAGTGCAACTCTCCCCTTTTTTTTTTTCCAAACATTGAAATTCCAACAAGATGGAGGTTAAGTGATCTGCTCAACCTCAATCTACCTGACCTGAATCCTTACCTGCAAAACTTGCCCAGCTCCAAAGTTGAAAGAGACACTTGAGGTTGCAATCCATTGCCTTGGAAGACAGTAAGCAGGTTTCTGACCTCTTTGCCCCCCCACCCCTCCCCCCACAACATGGGTAGAGGCCCAAATCATCCACCTTGACCAAGCTACCTGAAACGCTGGTCACAGGCACCTTGTTTTCCTTTCTAATCCCACCACTGATTCCTCCTTCACTGCCACCTCTTTGCAGCTAGTGCAAGCCCCCTTGTAACTTTTCTTTGGTCCTTTGGGGACACCCCAAACTTCAGTGGCTTTCTCACTGACTGCTTTCACAGTGTGGGGAAAAAAACCACACCTGACCTTCCCCCCACTCTCCCCTCCTCCTCCGCCACCCATCGTCCCCATGTTTTGGAATCTCAACACCCGACTCATTCTAAACCTTTCTACCCACTCTGGCTGGGAAACCCACCAAGTGGCTGTTCGGTCTTTCCAGCCACACCCTCCTCCCAAGGCCAGTCAGAATCCTCCACCTTCTCAGGAAATCCAAGACTTTCAACTTCCTCTGGATCCTCCTTGACCTCACACCTACCTTGGACACAATCAATCCACCTGCTCTGGGAAGAATGAAATTCCCTTGTGGGATTGCTTCCACCACTGTCATCTCCTGGCTCTCCTCCTCTACCTCAGGCCGTGCATTCTCTGTCCCTTAAGCTTGTGGGGTCCTTTCTCAACCCACTCGAATCCAGCTTGCCCTTGAAGCCCAGATCATTTTCTGACAGCAACTTTCTGGCCCCAGGTCTCAACTCCTCAGGACCTCCACTAGTTTCCATCCCACTGCCACATCCCACAAAATCTCACCCTTGCCAAAAGAGACATGGAAGCACACCAGGAGCTGGACACACCCCTCAGAACCAAACGTTGCACCATTCCTACCTACAAGCTTGCCCCAACCCACTTTAAAGGGCCAAAGCGTGACCAAATCATTCACAGCACTATGAGATCCAGCCACCTCACCTCAGACCCTCTGACACCTACCTCCTACCCTGGGGTGCGCTCACCTCTCACTCAGCCCCCAGATACTCCCTCTCTGCCCCGCCACATTCCAAACCTTCCAGAGAAAACATGTCTACCCAGAAGTCCCCCCGGCACTTAGCAACTCACAGCCTGTGTTCCGACCCACGTCTCTCAAACCCCACAATCCATGGAAAGATGCCCAAAATATCTGCATGGCTCCAAATGTCTGTCTCTCATCACTGCTCACTAAGCTCACTGTAAACATGGAACCTGTTGACCCACTCTGTTACACTCCACTCATTCTGAAAGGGGACCTGGACCAAGCTTACGTTGGAGTCACCATGGTCCGATCGGGACAGGATCCTTATGCCCGGAACAAATTCAACCAGGTGGAGAGTGACAAACTGCGCATGGACAGGGCCGTCCCAGACACGCGGCATGACCAGTGCCAGAGGAAGCAGTGGCGGGTAGACCTGCCGGCCACGAGCGTGGTCATCACGTTCCACAACGAGGCCCGGTCGGCGCTGCTGCGCACGGTGGCCAGCGTCCTGAAGAAAAGCCCGCCCCACCTGGTCAAGGAGATCATCTTGGTGGACGACTACAGTAACGATCCGGAGGACGGCGCTCTCTTGGGGAAGATCGAGAAAGTGCGGGTTCTCCGGAACGACCGTCTGGAAGGTTTGATGCGTTCTCGGGTGAGGGGGGCAGATGCGGCCCAGGCCAGAGTCCTCACGTTCCTGGACAGTCACTGCGAGTGCAACGAGCACTGGCTGGAGCCCCTCCTGGAGAGAGTAGCCGAGGACAAGACCCGTGTGGTGTCTCCTATCATCGACGTGATTAACATGGACAACTTCCAATACGTGGGAGCGTCCGCTGACCTGAAAGGAGGTTTTGATTGGAATTTGGTCTTCAAATGGGATTACATGACCCCGGAGCAGCGCCGCGCCCGGCAGGGCAATCCGGTGGCCCCCATAAAGACCCCCATGATCGCCGGCGGGCTGTTTGTGATGGACAAGTCGTACTTTGAGGAACTGGGGAAATACGACATGATGACGGACGTGTGGGGTGGCCAAAACCTAGAGATCTCCTTTCGGGTGTGGCAGTGCGGCGGGAGCCTCGAGATCGTCCCCTGCAGCCGTGTGGGCCACGTCTTCCGCAAGCAGCACCCTTACACCTTCCCCGGGGGCAGCGGCACCGTGTTCGCCAGAAACACGCGCAGAGCCGCAGAGGTGTGGATGGACGAGTACAAAAACTTCTACTACGCAGCCGTGCCATCTGCTAGGAATGTCCCCTATGGCAACATTCAGAGCCGCCTGGAGCTGAGGAAGAGACTTAGCTGCAAACCCTTCAAATGGTACCTGGAAAACGTCTACCCCGAACTGAGGGTCCCAGACCACCAGGACATCACGTTCGGGGCCTTGCAGCAGGGCACCAACTGCCTGGACACGCTAGGCCACTTCGCCGATGGCGTGGTGGGTGTGTATGAGTGCCACAACGCTGGCGGGAACCAGGAGTGGGCCTTGACGAAGGACCGCTCAGTCAAGCACATGGACCTGTGCCTCACCGTGGTGGAGCGGACGCCCGGTGCCCTCGTGAAGCTGCAGGGAGAACGACAGCCAGCAGAAGTGGGAGCAGATCGAGGGCAACTCGAAGCTGCACTACGTGGGCAGTAACCTGTGCCTGGACAGCCGCAACGCACGGAGCGGGGGCCTGGGCATCGAGGTGTGCGGCCCCGCCCTGTCCCAGCAGTGGAAATTCACGCTCAACCTGCAGCCCTAGGCCTCGGCCCCGGCGCCTCCCGTCCCCGGGATGGCCGCCCTCCGTCTGCTCCCGAGTTCCGGACCGCCGTCGACCCCTGGGTCACGTCCTCCCGTGGTCCTGGAACGCCCTCCCTCCTCACCTCCGCCAAACTGATTCTCTTTCCCTCTTCAAAATCCTACTTAAAAATCACCTCCTCCAAGAGGCGTTCCCAGACTGAGCTCCTCTTCCCCCTCTACTCCCTCTGCCATCCCCCCTTTACCTCTCCGCAGCTAAAGCCTCATCTTCCCCTTTTCCCTCTGCTCCTCCACCTCTCCCTTCCCATCCCCACAGCACTGTACTCGTCCGCTCAACTGTATATATTTTCGTTACCCTATTTATTTTGTTAATGAATTGTACATCGCCTCGATTCTATTTAGTTGCCATTGTTTTTACGAGATGTTCTTCCCCTTGACGCTGTTTATTGCCATTGTTCTTGTCTGTCCGTCTCCCCCGATTAGACTGTAAGCCCGTCAAACGGCAGGGACTGTCTCTATCTGTTACCGACTTGTCCATCCCAAGCGCTTAGTACAGTGCTCTGCACATAGTAAGCGCTCAATAAATACTATTGAATGAATGAAAAGGTGACAAGGTGACCAGGTCCTTGAGAAGCAGCGTGGCTCAGTGGAAAGAGCATGGGCTTTGGAGTCAGGGATCATGAGTTCGAATCCCAGCTCTGCCACTTGTCGGCTGTGTGACTGTGGGCAAGTCACTTAACTTCTCTGTGCCTCAGTTCCCTCATCTGTAAGATGGGGATTAAGACTGTGAGCCCCACGTGGGACAACCTGATTCCCCTATGTCTACCCCAGCGCTTAGAACAGTGCTCGGCACATAGTAAGCGCTTAACAAATACCAACATTATTATTATTATTATTATTAGTCTGAATGGATTCCACTCCTCCTGGGAGGGGGACACAACCTCTCAAGCTATTGGCATCGTCTCCCTAGTTGGAACTCAGACTGTGTGATCTGTGCCAAAAGAGGTCAGATTGCCTAGACTCCAGAAGTCCTTCTGCTTTCAAAGAAGCTTCAGAAATGGCCCAAAGATCTCCTACCAAGTTTGTTAGCGTTAAGACCATTCAGGCATTGAGTTGTTCCCTTACATCGAGGGCTTATCAGGGTGCAAAGGTTGGAGTAGATCTGGGGACAAGGGCAACTGCACAATGAGGTCTCCAAATAGACGACGTGCTTTCTCAGAAATAAGATTTTCCTCCAAGGACTTTGCAGATGCTTGACTCCCTCTTGCAGTCAACTTTCCTGGAAAAAATGACTTTTCCACCCTGAGGGGGTGGGATGTTCCACTTCTTATGGAAAGGCCTAGCCACACAGCCTGTGTAAGATTTTCCCCTCCACAGTGGACTTGCCAAAATCAGGAAAAGAAACCAGGGAAAAAGGGTTTGATTTGGAAATCTCCAGAGGTAGAGCTTGGCAAGCCCCATCAACCAAATGGCTTCCTAAGAGTCAGCCCCAGCATTGTGTCCCATGAATCCAAACAGACACTCTTGGAAGCTTTCTACCTGAAATGTCTCAAGTTAACTCTGACTTGCAAGGGACAAAAGTGGAGTTTGTCCATTTATCCTTTGCCATAGTCCTGTCAAATGAAATTTCCCCAGTCTGGAGTACAATTTCCAATGAGATTTCAATCATACATTCCAGACCGTTCCCTCCCAACCCCACTCCTCTTCTGCTTATCTCCAATTCCTTCCTATTTAAAGGTCTTTGCTCCAGACTGCACTGGCCCTAATAGGAATTCAACCTGCACCAAACCCCTATTTGTCACTAAATCCTTTTTTTTTTGTCTTCAAAAAGAGGTAGTACAATTCTTAGAGCTGCCATTGTCTTTTCTCTAAGAGTTCAATCTGTCCTGGGGGCCATTGCGATCCATGGCATCCACCATGTTGTCTGCTGAAGAGGGGTGGGTAGGGGGCCCTGGAGGTCAGTTGTGAAGTCAGACCTCAGGGAAGTCTGGAGTCAAGTTAGAAGTCTTTTTCAAGAATTCTCTCCAATGAGAGAGGCACAGCTGCCAGAGCATCTTGGCAGCACCTTCCAACTTAAATACACAACAAGCAAGTACTTCTAGTTGGCTTTCAGTTCCAACAAGGTCATGGAACACTCATCCAACGGTCCCAGATGACAAGTCATCAGTACTGTGAAAAGGTTGGGGCTTAAAAGGTGGAGAGGACACATTGAACCTGTTTTCCCTTCTGTTGTGTGAGGACCCTCTGAGGTGGGGAAACAGAAGGTTTCCCAAATGAAACTACTCAAGCAGAAGCTGTGTGAATAGGGTAGCTGCCCACCCAAAAGAAAAGCCAAAAAACCCCCCACATTCCTCCTTGGGAGAGCAGGACCCTGGGATGTTCAATGTGAGTTGTCAGTTTACTGGGCCTGAATCCCCTGTCAAAGGAAACTCCTGAAACCTACGTTTGCTAAACTTTGTCAGAAAGGAAAAGTGTTTCTCTTCCAAATGGCTGCTTGCCTCAGCAGGTCACTCAGAGTGAACACCAAGCTTCAATCTCATTAACACAAAGTACCTCCTAGGGGGCCCACATTCGGTTCTAAGCCCGGGACTAGATCCCAAGGATCAATCAGGTGGTCCTCAAAGGCTGCCATAGTCTTGCAGGAGTGCTGTCAAGCTAAACCCAGGAAAGCTCTGGTCAGATGACCCCCCCTGCCCCCCCACCTCAAAAATGCTCAGGGGTTTTCCTATCAACCTTCAAATCAAAGTAAGAAGTGCTCCATGTTGGCTCCAGACCTCTCTCTGTCCTTGGCCCCCCACCCCCACACCTCCCCAACTTCCATCTCAGCATCTCCAGCCCAGCCCATACATTCTACTTCTCTGTGGATCACCTCCTCACTGGGTCTCAATCTTACCTCTCTGGCCATTGCAACCCCCCCACCCACCCACCCCAAACCCATCCTCTGACCTCTTCGCCAAGAACACAAGCCCTCTCTCCTCACCTCTGCCAAACTAACTCTCTTCCCCTCTTCAAAACCCTTCTGAGAGCTCACCTCCTCCAGGAGGCCTTCCCACACTAAGCTTCCCCTTTTCCCTCTGCTCCTCCCCAGCTTCTCATCAACCAGACTCCCTCCCCTCTGATTCTCCCCCTACCCCCTGCCACAGCACTTGCCTATTTGCACACATTTCTCATTCTCTGGCATAATGATATAGAAGATCTCTGATTCTATTAGATCCGTTTGAGTGGTTGGAATGCCTGTCTCCTTGGTGTGTTTTCGTCACTGTCACCCCCTTCTAAATGGTAGCCCATGGTAACATAGGTATTGTCTCTTTCTTTTGACAGAGGGGGGTTCACCGGTACAGGGCTCTCTGCACACAGGCTTCTCTCAATCGATGGGATGGAACAAAGAAGTGAATGGTCTAATGACTTGTTAGATAAAGTCCATGACAACCTATGCAGCAGACCTCTGCCCCCAGGACTCTGCACCATGGGAGGAAGTGCTCAAGAAAGACAATACAGTGATGACTGGACACTACGCTTCAATCACCAGGTCTTTGTATCTTGCCACTGGGTCGACCGGTGGTTCCCTTTCTACAGCTCTCACCAGGTCCAAATGGCTGAGGGAACCTTAAGATTTACATCTGTCCCAAATGGACCTGTTCTCTTTCCACCCAAACCCTGTCCTCCCCCTGACATATGCAACCCTGAAAAACCCCCAGGATACTTCCCCTCTCCCCAAGGACATCTCTGTGGTGATATTCTGAAACTCCTCTGTCACTGCATCTCCCGAGTGTAACTATCCTCGATTCCACCAGTCCCATCTTCTTCACACCACAACTCTCCAATTGGCACTTTCCTATCCAGCCAGACTGTTCTTCCCATTCAAGCCCATCCCCTCCTCCTCTCCCACCCAACCTCCCTTTCTTCCCATCTCTTCCCCCCCACTCCGATCCATACTCCCCTCTGCTGCCAAAACCCATTTGTCACAAAATGCCTTCAAGATGCCCTTACCAAATCCGTCCACCTTCCCATCCAACCCAAATTCCTCACCCCTGAAATGGAAAGCCTATATTCACCTCTCCGCCTCACCCTTGCCCTTTCCAGCCTCACCTCAGTTCTCTTGTTCTCAAACTTAGCTGGCACCACTTCCCTTCTCTGGGATGCAAACTTTCTCACTGGGCCTTGATCTCAGTTGTTTTACTGTGGACCTTGCTCACTTCCTGACTCTGGCCTGAAACTGGCTCCCCCTCTCAATTCCAACAGAGACTTTCCATGAGGGAGAGGAATGGTTTAGGAGGCCTTCCCTGCCTTTGACCCCCACTAGCCCCATTCTGTGCTTGGCTGGTATTCTCCCCACCCCCCACTACCCCCCATCCCTACCCCCTTCTCCAACCACACCACTTCTGGCATTTCTGCCATGAAATGCTTTTCTCTGGGACATATGTCACTCCAATTGAAGAGAGTCAAACCATTTTGGGCAAGGGCTGGGGTTGGTTATGGCTGGAGTTGAGTCTCCAATATTCTGTGCACAGTCAGGAATCCAGGAACTCGAGAAGGAAGATCCTGCCAGTGTCCATCCTTGTTACCTGACCTTTCAAAGTGTGTCTTTGGCAATTATCACATTCAAGGGGCTCCTCACATAGAGAAAAGAGCTGTACAAACTGAATGGTTGGCACAAAGTGTCTTTTGGGTACTTGGGGGATCCACGGATGTGGCCTGGAATAGAGAATTCATTCCGGGTCCTTCTTTGCCACCAGACTCTAAGAAATATTGATTCCAGCACTCAGGAAGATGGCTGGAATACACACCGGGTCCCAAACCCTGGACCCTGACCCTGAGGAGCCAAAATGCAAGTGGCATCAGTGAGGCGCCAGCCGTACTTGCCGGCCGCTGACTATCTAACCTGACTCTGTTCCTCTGATCCATCATGACCGAGATTTCCCAGAAGTCCTTAAGTGCAAAAAGGTCAGACTGGACTGCTGGAGAGAGAACAAAAACAAACAGATAGGTCCAGATTGCTCCCTTGACCCAAAAGACCTTCAATTCCAGAAGGCAGATATGGGCAGCTCAGGTTACTCCAGAAAAGGCTATTTTGTTTCTCTTCACAGTGCTGTGAGGCCTGCAGTGGGCAGGTGACTTGAGGAATCACCATCCCTTAGGTGCAAGGGTTGTGCAGCAAGCTCCAATACTGCACAATGGAGAGGTCCAGTCCCTGCTCCGAAAATGTTCATCGGGGACAAATCTCGAGGGGACATCAGAAAGTTGTCAAAAGATGCAGCGTCAGCTGAAGAGTCAGGTGGCAGTGGCCAGGGTTTCTTGCAAAGGGACATGTTTTGTCAGAGAGGTGAGACGGTCAAAAAGGAGCTGGAGTGAAAAGATAACAAAAGGATTGTGAGCCAAAGAAGAGAGTTTGCTGGAATTTGGCCCTACTTGAGTTGGGGGCTAATCTCTCTCTCTCACTCTCTGTCTCTCTTTTTCTCTCTCTCCCCATTTTCACTCCCCCTTAAACTCCAGTCTAACACATGCCAGCCCTCTGCTTTTGTTGACTAGGGGACTCTGGTTGCCTGGAGGTGGCGATTCTACTCCTTGAGGGTGTTGCATTTCCTGGAATCCCACTCCAGGATGTCCAACTGACTGACCCTTTCCACTCTGATGGACACTCAGCAAGGATCAAAATCCTGGACCTTTGGACACACCATCCCACTAGAGGCCAGTGACCCCAGGGTACAGGGGCTCCAAAGGCTCCTGACAGCCCATTGTACCAAGTGTCTCTATTGGGTCACCGCCCAATCAGGGGAGTGGCCAACCCAAAAGAAGTGAGCACATTTCCTAGCTAGTGCCTACAAGACTATTTGGGCAGCTTCCTCCCTCACAGCCCACAACAGCCAGCCTCCAGTCAACAGAAAAGATCGATGCCTTGGATCAAGCCGGTTGGAGGAATCGCCTTTGGAGACTAAGTCTCCTGGAGGGCAAGATTTTGGGCTCTCCCTTCCTCACCACCTTGCTGACCTGTCCAACTTCAAGAAAAAGGTGGGCTGCAGAGATCCAGGCTACACCGCTGCCAGAACAAGAGCTTCAGGTAGGAAACGCACCACTTCCCACAGTCATGGGGATTAACTACTGTGAGGGTTTAGAGGGCCAGTGAGAGCTCAGCTCATCTGTCCATTGACTTTCTCCAGGATCTTCCAAATCCAACTGTTAGGGGGTGATAGAAAAAGGAGATCAAAATATTTGACCCAAGACCTTTTGTCCCAGACACTTCAGATATTCTGGCCAAACAAACAAGCAGGACAGTCAATAGGCAGAGGGGAATGGACTTCTGCCAAACAATTGACACTGAGTGAACAACCTAAATCTCTTTAACGATTGAGCCCGCTTTGAACGACACCAATTTCCAAGTGATGGAAAGAGTTAAATTTTGGCTATTTTGCGCAATGATGGGTGGAAATATGACTTCCAGTTTGACACTTTGCAAAGCTAGCAGGAAGAATGAAGAACTGGGTGAAATTTTGAACACCGGGGGTGAATGTGGCTAACTGCCGTGGGAGAGATGGACAGGTAGGAAACACCTCGGTCTGTGGGAGTATGTGAGAGAGTGCCCATGTCCAAAATGAAATTGTTTGGACACTTGGAGGTAACCGCATGTCTTCTATGGTGGTGGAGACAAAATGTCCTATTGAGCCAAAGGCAGGAATCAGGTTGAGGATGCAGAGGAGTGGAATTCTGACCTAACCCAACCACCAAGGCCTTAGGAGACATTCTCTTGATTTCCTCCAACCTGTCTAGCTCCTTGAAGGCTGCAGGAGGAAGAGCAGTCAATAAGTGTTTTCAGGAGGGTCCTGGATGGAGAGCTTTGGGAGAATGGCAGACACCTCCGCCCCAAATTGCTGCCCCTCCAACAAGCTCACAGGGTTAAGGAACAGTCAAACAGACATTCATCGCCATCATCAATGACAGGTCTGTCTGGCGGGAGAGCAAACTATCCTCCCTTAATTTCCCACCACTGCACAAATATTCTGGCTGTGGAGATAGAGAGCGAGGTATGCTGTGAAGGAAGGGAGGATAGAGGAAGAAAGAAGGAAGAAGTTTGAGTGGTGCAGGAGAGGGGGGAGAAGAGGCGGGAGAGGCGCAGAAGGGGAAGTCTTGCCAGAGGACATGGCACCTTGCAGATTGGGAAGTGAGAGGATGCAAAGGATCTGTCTGCTCTGACTGAGGAGGACATTCCAAGCCAGAGAGAAGTGGTGGGCAAAGAGGTCAGTGAGGAGCTGGAAAACTATCGTGAGATAAGGTTTGTGGTAGACGTATGGACTGGGGTTGCTAGAGGGAGAGCAGCCAGGTGTCGTTGGAAGGACACAGCAACCAAGTGCTTTACGGCCCTTTACTCTCATGACATGAATTGCTGCCTGGCTTCCTACCACTAGATTGACCACCTGGGAAAGTGGCCAGGAGTGAGGGACAGAAAGGAATCATTTCTTCTCTCTTGATGGGAGACTCCTGAGGGCTTCCCACACAGTGCTGATTTGCACACAGCAAACCCAATCAAGGAATTGCTGATCAAACCATCCAGCCAGCTTATGGATGGAGTGCTTCCGTTACGTGAGGCCAGTGGACGGAGCTCTTCAGAGAGCCCGGGACAACAAAGCAAACACTCCATGTTTCTAGTCCACCGGGAGACACGCATGAACAGACATGCTGCATTTGGATAGAAAAATCAGATAGATCTTCCAAATTTATCTTGAGTGGGAGTACTGTGAGGTTTGGGGGTGGGCTCATCGAGCAAAAGTTGTAAAGGGCCCAGATTCAAATGCAAGAAACAACCAAGGCAGCAGGACACGGGCACAAGAGCACCAGAGCTTTGGTGGAGGGGGCCATCCCCGGAGTATCTTGACCGTGGTGAATCAGGGACTGAAGGTAGTTGAGAACTTTTGCAGAGTGCATAATGAACTGGAGCAGAAGAGACGGGAGGAAGGGGAAGTCAGCCATGAGGCACATTCAGGGAGGGAAGAGAGAAAAAGGCTTGGATGGACTTTGAAGCCAGGTCAAGGAAGAAATGACAGGACTTGATGACAGAATGAATGCAGGGGGTGTTGAATGGTCAAAAAAAGTCTCAAGCCTGACCAGGGATATGTAGATGGTGAGACTAGTGAATCTGGGAGATGGGAATGTTTCCTCAGCTGAGAAACTCATTGGGGAAGATGGGGTTAGTGGCAGCACAAGGAGGAGTTCTGTTCAGGACATGGTCCATATGAAGAGATGATAGAACATCCATGGAGTGAGGTTCTAAGACTCAGCTCCAGAAAAGACAAAAGATCATGGCTGAAGATGTCAAGTTCAGATTCATCACCTGAAGCCCAAAGACTGAATGCTCTGTCTTTTACCTGTTGGAGTGTCAAAGAAAACTAAAAGGTATATGGGACAGGGGACAGCTGCTTGAGAACCAAGGCTAGAGGGACTCCCATAGCTAAGAGGAGGGGAGATGGAGGAGGAACCGGAAAAAGAAAATGAGACTGAGGGGCCAGAGAGAAGGGAGGAAAACAGGAAAGGTCATGTCCAAAGGGGGAAGGCCAACCGAGATCATAGAGCCAGGACTAGGGTGCATTGGACAGAATCGAGGACACCAGAATGGGTTGAGGAGGATGAGGAATCGAGTGGAGGCCCAGTGGGGATGCCAAGCGGGAGGTCACTGGTGGGACTTTAGCAAAGGCTGGTTGGGTGGAGTGAAAGTGGGGAGTGAGCTAGATGTGAGAAGGGCTAGGAGAAAATGGAAAGGACCTAGTGGAGAGATGGGATACAGAAAAGTTCTTCCCTCCATCTGGAGAGGAAGGGTAGAAAGGAGATTAGGGGGGTGTTGATTCAAATGGAACCGTGGGGTCATAAAAGGGTGTTTTTGCAAAAGAGGGCATAATGTCCCTTTCTGAAAGCAGAGGGGAAATATTCAGTGGAAACTGAAAGTTTGAGGCTTCCAAGCAAGGGAGAACCGCAATGAACGGGAGTTGGAGAGATCACCATAGGCTTCGATCCTTTTCCCCTCCAACCCTTCAGGCCCAGTCTTTCTTGCTCCACGAGAATCACCCGTGGCTGATCCTGCCCTTTTGACTTCCAGCAGAAACTGCTTCCCGAGAGGCTTCAATTCTCATTGTGATAGCTGGTTGGTGCACACCATGGCACCAGCACTCAGTAGTACGGTGCTTGAGACGAAACCAGACCAATTAGGGCCCACATGGGGGCTGACTGGAAAAGTTAGAGGGAAAGACAGGTATTGAATCGACCATTTGACAGATGAGGGGGCAAAGCGCACAAAGCTCCATTATTTGCCCCAAATCACCCAGCCTGAGAAAATGGTAGCTCTGGGATTACAAGACAGGGTTTTGGACTTTAGAGCCTAGGCTCCTTCTACTCAGTTTGCCAACTTCCCTCCAAACCCTCTGTCACCTTTGCTGCTCCCTCCTACCTTCCAATCTCGGTCTCGCTGCCCTCCAAAGCCACTGACTTAACTCTGCTGTCGCAATCCGCATTTGACAAGCTCATTCCGTCAACGTCATCTGTTCCTCCAAGACCTCCGGGGGTGGCTCTTCCGACTCCCCCATCTGACCCGAGCTCCTTTCCGCTTGATTCTCGTGCCCCTTCTGTCTGATGGCACTGCCAGATGTCCTCTTACAAATGGGCCCCTTCCCTTGGTCTCTGACGCCAACCGATTCACCGTCCCTCTGCCCGGACTCCCTGGCTACTCGCTCCTCGGCCCCCGGCTTGCCGGCGGAATTTTTTTCCCTCTTCGCCTCCATTGAAACTTCACATCACTGCCCTTCTCGGCTGGTTGAGAAAGCACGACTACTCCCAGAGGCCTCCCCCAACAACATCCTCCTTGACCCTTCTCCCCTACTCTGTTGTGTGGGGGTCTCCTGCACTAAGATTGGAACCCTCTAAATCACACCCCTCCTTCAGCCTCCACAGCATTTCCAGAAGGATCCCTCAATATTGGTTCTTCTTAATAACTGCCTTCCCTTCAGAGATGCCGAGATCACTATTGGAGAGGGAACAGATCTAGCTGCTGCATTCCCAAGATATTCTCCCAAGACATGAAACCATCACTCTCTTTGGTGCTGGTTTTTTGGCACTTAGTTTAGCCTTCATTAAGGTGCAAGGCACGTTTCTCCCACTGGGGTGAGTTGCAAGCTGATCGGGATGGACACTGACCCTGTGCCCCCGACATGGGACTCACATGGCTAATCCCCATTTCACCAACGTGATCACAGAGGCATAGAGAGGTGAAGGATCTAGCATGAGGTCACCCAGCAGCCAAGGGCCCAGATTGGGAGTAGAATTGAAATCCTTCTCACGTCCAAAGCAGTGCTCTCTCCACTAAGTCAAGCTGTTTACAGGGAACCCCTCAGTCAGTCAAATTACTCAGGGGATGGGCTGGGAGGTAGACAAGACGAGGGATCAGAAACACAACTGGATGGTCTAGAGTTGGAAAAGAGCTGAAAACATCACCCCCTTGTGAGCGGGAAGAGAGGACAGAGGAACAGGGGGCACTGGACGGAGGATCAGGCCTTGTGGCTTGACTTTTGGCCATTTAATTCAGACTGCTGAAACCACAAGGAAGGACCATTGGCAGAAGCTATGGAGCTCTCAAGCGGAATCGCCGGAGGACCGACTCTCCCGACCCAATGGGTCCCCTTGACTGGCCACCATAAAGAAAGGGGAAAAAGCCAAAAGTCAAACAATTGATGGAAAATCTCGAGTATGCAACCGGGTGTGCTGAGGCCCTCAGGGGAAGTCCAGTGAGCTAAGGACAGAATCCTCCCTAGGAAGAGGGCAAAGAGAAGCAAGCTGCCAACGAAGGTGAGGAAGATTCACTGTGTTCTCCTACCGCTGCTTGCGCCCACACACTTTAAGGCGGGTCCTAGGAGGAAGGCCAACGAGCTCGGGGACGCTCATCTCTGGCCAAAATCAGGCTGACCGATCACAGAGAGGTTTTCCATCATGCTTCCCCTTGTGGCTGACTGTGACATCCAACATCAGGTTCTGCACGACATGCCCTAAGCTCTTTTACAGGAATCAACAAATCCATTCTCCTTGACGTTTGTGGACCGCTTTTGAGTCCACCAAGTTGTCCAAAGAAAGTTTTCTTCTGGCCCATGAAAACCAAACTCCCTGCTCTGGTCTTGAAGCACACGTTGTTCTCCTAGGGTCGCCCTCCAGCTTTGGCTCCTTCCCGTGCCCCTGCGGCCTGGCCCGGCCCCCGTCATCCCCTGGGTCATAACCTTCGCCTTAGACCTCTCCTCTACAGCTGAGGCGGGCGAGAGAGTCTTTCAGCACCGTGTCCCTCAACTTTTCACTGATGGATGCACACTCTCCTGCCACGGTCAGACTGTGATCCCACTCTGCCGATCCCATTTCACCCGTGGGGTCTTCGGAAGGCCCAATGACTCAGCTTAGATGAGCCTATTTGAGACGCCTCCTCTGGATAACTGAATCCTCGAGGAAGACGCTCTACTAGGAAAAGTCCAAGGGGACCGTGGAAGACGCAGACCGGCAACAGAGTGGATAGGAACTACGATGATGCTAACAGAAGAGCCATCTAGAAAGACGACAAATCCTGGCAGAAGACAGACCTTGCTGGAGAACATTGAGCCATCGAGACACTAGGACTTGGATACAGCTCGCCGGTGGTGCATCATCCTCATCTGGGTCCGAAATCCTCTTCGAAGACCTTGGGACTGTGAACACATTCCATGAGGATTCAAAGACATGCGACTGACATCTTGAGATGGAACTTTTCCTTCGATGGCTGAATTCAAGGGCTTTGGGCCCAGAAGGTTGAAAGTCACTTCTGATCCAGCAGGCCACCTTGGGTGACTCTTTCAGCTCTGTCTGGCAACTTGGCTACCATTGGCAACCTGTCTCATTGGCTCAGACCAGAGTTCTCTCCCCACCCCCACCTCCCCCATCCATGGACCCACACGCTTGACCATAACTCGGTCTCTCCCGTGGTACAAACCCCTCATGTTGTCACATCAGTTACATTGGCAACAAAAGCGAGCACTGTTCTGCAACCAGAACTTGCGCTCATCTTTTTCAGAAACTCCGTGAAGTCCCGGGGAAGTCAGAGTATTTCCTTGAGGGTGGGCATGGTATCGGTCTGCTCTCTTGCGCTGCACTCTCCCGGGTACTTGGCACACGTGAAGGGCACGAGACCTGCCACTGATGGCTCCGTTATTCCCTCCCTGCTTACCCGTCCCCTCTTGTTGAGTTATCAGGGTGCGACGAGGGCTCCGAAACAAGGAGAAAAAACAGTGTCACGGTTCTCTGGGAAGAGAAATGAACACCTGGAGTCGGAAAGACTTTCCTCGATGGCAAGCAGTGAAGCTCCGTGCTCGCCCTGAGATGGTTTCCTCAGGGTGCCCCCATCTTCTAGGACCTTTTCAGAAGTCATTCATCACTTCCTGAAGAGATGGCTCCTCTGGTCCTTTTCCATTCCACTTCCGGGGACCGAAGGCATTGGAAAACTAAATCATTCCTGGTGGGTCTCTTTCTGTATTCCGATTGCTCATTGTCTGGCTCGCTTCACCGGGAGATGGTTAGGCTGGAGAGATAGATGAATCGCTGAAGTTTGCTGTCACGAGAGGTATCTGGGACTGTGAATCCATTGTGGGAACACTCTGGGAAGATGTTATATCAATGGCCTATTTCCCAAAGTACTCCTTAACGTGGGCAAAGAGGGGAAGAGGAGGATAGCTGAGAGGCACTCCTGGATAGGAAGAAAAGGAAGTGTTTCCTTTTTCCATGACAATTGTCCTCAGATGCAGCCTTTTTGGCAAGACTTGAGGAGAGAGGACTCAGCTTTGTGAGGTTGTCTCAGAAATACAAATTCAGGAAATATCAGGCCTGCGGGCAGAATAATGGCAATGTTGGACGTGGGAGGAGATTCTTTAAAATGCCAACTTGTTTTGCTCAGTTCTTGATATTTTGGCAAGACTTAGTGGCTGGAGAACTCTGCACTTGGAAAGTCCAAATGGCCTACAGATATACAATCCCTACCCAAAACCAGACTCCCAGTCTACAAGAGGGACACTGACAACCAAATTCCACAAGTAGCCTGACAGAGCATCTCAATAAGACAATCCAAATCTAGATATATACACCAAGAATAAAAGGACTACAATAAAGAAAATGTTCCTCTGAGGACATGTGCCTTGGGTGATGGGCAGGGGAGGAGGAGAGGGAAAAGAGAGGGGCTCCTTCTGGGAAGGCCTCCTGGAGGAGGTGAGCTCTCTGGCGGGCTTTGAAGGGGGAAGGAGAGCTAATCTGGCGGATGGGAGGAGAGACAGCATTCCAAGTTTGTGAAAGGATGTGGGCCAGGGCCCTGCCGCGAGGTGGGCGAGATGGAGGCACGGTGATGAGGTGGACAGCAAAGGAGCAGAGTGTCAGGGCTGGGAGGGAGAAGGCCAAAAAGGAGGTGAGGTGGGAGGGAACAGACAACCAAGCTGGAGGACTTTTTGTTTCTTGCCAAAGTGGATAAGCAGACCATTGAAGGTTTTGGAGGAGAAAGGTGACATGCCCAGAGTGATTCTGGAGAAAGATCGCTCGGTCAAGAGAGTCAGGGGGACACTGAAAATGTTTCCCCCGAGTAGGTCGACGGCTGCACACCCTTGATTCTCCTGGGAACTGAGGATCAGAGTCTATTTTGGCTACAGAGCATTTTGTTTTTCAACACAAGTTTCACCTCATTCATTCCATCAAATACTCTTCAGCACTTAGGCAGTCAAGTCATCTCATACTCTACCCCACACTTGGAGAGTCTTCTTGAACAAAGACCAGACCAAGGATGTGGGAACGTGCAAATGTGAGATTCCCCCTCAAGGTGCTTACCATTTCACAAAACCTCCAGCTCACCATTCAACTTTCAACTTGACTCCCAAACTCAACTCCAAAGCCTCACCCTGATCCCAAACCAAAACCAGACCCTCAACACCCCCCACCCTACCCCTCCACCCACCCTGCCTGGCCATGTCTCTGCCAGAGGCTTCCCACTACCTTGGAAATCTCTCCCCCCGGGCTGTACCACTGACGCTTCCCCTTCACATCTTGCCAAACGCTCTTCGGCATTCCCCGTGATCTTTTTCATCCTCTGACGCTCAGACACCTCCTTACATGCCACTACCGTAGCTGCCCCCTTCTCCGCAAATGACCTCCTCCTCACCAACGGTCCAGGATCCTCTTCTAACTTTGTCTTCCTTCCTTTGGGATGCTTTCCTTACTGCAGACCGCCTCCTTTGGGACACACAACCTAACCTGGATAGCTTTGGCCCAGACCCTCTGTGCATTTTCCTCTGATCTCTCTGACCACCATTTGTGCGGGTAGGCTGGCTCCTCCCCCGCCTCCCCCATCTTCAACCGTGAGGGTCATTCGGGCTCCATTCGAAGCCCCCTTTGAGTCTGGTCGAGCGCTCGTTCCTTTGGGAACCACAGCCACTTTCTCAACTCTAACATCGCTGTGCAGGTGACTCTCAAATGGCTCTCCATATCTGCCCCACGCCCACCCCCAATCTCTGTGTTTCTCTGGAGCACGCATCCCCTTGTGCCTTGAGGTCACCTGGATTGGTAGCTCCCCCTCTCCATTCAAAGTCATTGTGTCCAAAACTGACCTCCTCTTCCCTCCCAAAACCTTGCTTCCCTGTGATTTCTGCTCACTGTGGCCCTCACCTCCCAAGCCTGTCAACTGGCCATGATGCTGAAATTCACTTTCCACCCTCCTATTCAATCACTTTGACAGACTGAGTGACATTCTGGGGGCACATTTCTTATCCATGAGGTCTCTTCTATAAACAGGTGTCACCAAGGCTTGGACCCAATAAGCTTCCCGTTGGACTTCACGGATTTTGATCTTTTCCCACCATTTCACTCCCTACAGTTCACAGGACTGCCACCAAGCCAGAAAGCTCCAATGCCTCTCTGTCATCCTCATCTTCCAGTCTGCTCTGGCAAAGGGCACCTGACTCACCCTGCTGATCCTGTTTTCAAGGACCGTGGAGTCTGACCTTAAGGAAGATTTGGAATGGACTCTCCGCTTGGTCCGAGAAAATCAAGGGATGGTTTGCAGGCTCTCTCTGGGCAAGCCTCAGGAGAAATGGGGACAGAAAAGAAAAGCTCATCCGGAACTCAGGCGAAGTGAGCTCGATGCTCCAAAATCCACGGCCGTGATTCCTTTCGCTCTTTTAAATATTCCATATACTCTTACATCCAATGGCATCTTCCTCTACCTCTAACGTTTTCAGGTAGATTTCACCCAGGCCAAGAAGGCTCGTGTCATGCTAGGGAAGTGAGGCTCACTTGGCCGACGGCCAGAGTTGACTCCTTCCCGCTGAGTCGTGGTTGGAAGCAGACGCGGCTTTGATCCGTCAAGACATCGTTTCACTGTTTCCTTCCGATGAAATTAAACCTCCAAAGGCTCCTTTCTGGCCAGATCCCTAGATTGGAGGAACACACAAGTGAAAGGATGCCCCCAGACCACTAGAGGATCCCTTGGAACTCTGTGACAGAGGAAGGTCCATCGAGTAACATTTCCCTACGTGACCGGTCAGGGTATGTAAGGTTGAATACCATCCACCTGCCTGAATGGCGGTCACGTTGAAACGGCGACCACGGAAGGGGTCCGGGAGACGTGACACGGGGAGGAGGTGGGCAGAGGGAGGCCGTTTTGATGGTTGACTCTTGTCCGGGAAACAGAAAAGGAGCCTTCCCGAGCTGAGACTGGATTCCGTTCCCTCCGGTACACGGCAAGAGACCTTCCCCTCGGATATGCTCCTTTGGGTCTTGACTCAGGCCAGCCGTTCTATCTGACAAATAATGAGTCGAACTCAAACGCTCCCTGAGAATTTCCTCTGTAGCGATCTGTGGACTCAACTCACGGGAAAGAACAAGATCCCGAGTAAATGTGATCTCTGCCCTCCAGGGGCTTACAGGTTGGCAGCAAACACAGACGCTAAAGGGAATTCCAGCTGGGGAAGGATCAGAGTGTCCAGGCTTAGACATCAGTGATCCGGAACCGGGACGGTTCTGGTGCACCCATGCGTAACTATCACAGTCGTCCCAAAATGTCACATGGATCGGAACGTGGCCGATGTGTTTCTGGTAGTACAGAGGTGACAGAGGTGTACTGGAAAAGACATGACACCGGAAGTCATAAGACCTCCCTTTGGCATCTCGGCTCAGCTCTCTCCTACTAAGTGTGTGAAAGGGAACTGCTCTGGAGCCCGGGTTCCTGACTAGTCCGACAGAGATGAGATGTCGGCCGTGATTCCCTCCCATGATTCCCTCTGGATGATGCAGTGAAAGGCAGGCTCTCTGTCGCCTCTTTTTGTTTCTATGCCACAGCAAAGCACAATGCTGGTACCGAGGAATCACTCTGTGCGCTCCATAACCCCCTCAACCCCAGAAGTGGAGTGAAATGCAGGGCCGATGATATTCTTCTTTGCCTTTGGACTCTGCCAGGCCCCAGACCCATGTGGACTCGGGAATCTGGGAATTCCACGGGACCAAGGCCAGCGAGAATGTGGGAACTGCTTTTGGACTCCATTGGACTGGGAGAAAACTTAAAGTGACAAATTTGAGGCATCTCTCTTTTTCCCCCAAAACCTGAGGCCATAGAGACCTGGCTCCAGGCAGGTCCCTTCCCCCTAGGGGGGTATCTCTCGGGCTAGTGAATCCTTTCCATCAGCACCTCTAAATTGGACTGACACTTGACCTCCCAACTAAGGACATCACTGACTGTTAAGAAAATGCCCACACACTTCAACTCACTGGGGTAAGCTCCCAATTCCCAATAGAGGAATGCCATCATGGAGGGGAGGGAAAAAAAAACCTCATTTCTTGTGACATAGTGTTTCCACAGGGCAATAATTCATCCCATTCACAGTGGCTGTGCTCCTTTAGAATCCTCTCTTGGAAGAATGCGAATCAGCTCCTATTTTGTTTCTAGCTTCAATTATCAGAGGGACCACAAAGACAGGACCCTGGGAAGCTGAGTCTGGCCAAAGTGGAGGCCTGATTTCTGTCACTTCCACCAACCTTTGACCAATCCTCCTCCAGGAAGCCTGTATGCCAGGTGACACCTAGGAAACTCTGCCATCTCCTACCTAAATGCTCCGGGTACCCCCAAGGAACACTATCATGTCACCAAATTCCAGGCACCTTCGGGAACCTCCCTTCCGATTCCAGACTCCCTGGAAACTGTCAGCTCTCTGCGGGCAGGGAATGTGTCCAATCGCTCAGGTAGATTGTCCTCTCTCAAACTCTGGAAACATGCTCTGCACTCACGGGGGTGAAGTGCTTAAAAGGTACAGATCCCAAGTGCACTGAAAACGGAGAGGAGAATGAGACTGTAAAGTGGGAAAGCCTCCTGGAGATGGGAGTTTTGAGAAGGCAGAGCACCAGGCCAGAGGTTGTGGGCAAAAGTGTGGCAGCTAAACAAATGAGACTGAGGTTACAGTGAGTAGCAGTATGGCTTGGTGGAAAGAGCCCGGGCTTGGGAGTCGGAGGTCATGGGTTTGATTCCAGCTCTGCCACTTGCCAGCTGTGCGACTGTGGGCAAGTCACTTGACTTCTCTGAGCCTAAGTTCCCTCATCTGTAAAATGGGGATTTCAACTGTGAGCCCCACGTGAAAACCACCTGATCACCCTGTATCGATCCCAGCACTTAGAATAGAGGAAGCGCTTATCAAATGCCCACGTTACTCTTATCATTACTCCAGAAATACCCCTTTTCCCCAGCTCACTCTCCCTTTTGTGTGATTGACACACTTGGATCGGTGACCTTCAAACTTCTGAGATGCCGTCCACCCCCCATCCCACAGTACTTTGGTACCTGTCCTGATGTTCTGCTTCTTCCCCTCCTTATAATTCATTTTAAGATCCACTCCTTGACAGTAGGGATCCTACCTACAAACTCTACTGCACTGCCCCAAGGCTGTCTACAAGACTGTGATGGATTTACTCATTTCCATGGGATTCTCTTCTGACCGCCTTGTCCACTGGGCAATCTGATTCCAACAGATTTTGTGTCATCTAGGCTGACTTGCCATTTGACAGACTTTTCTTCTGAGCTTTGGAGAAGCCGCAAGGCTCATTGAAAAGACCACAGGCTGGAGATTCCGAGGTCATGGGTTCGAATCCCAGCTCCACCGTTAGGCAGCTGCATGGCTTTGGGCAAGTCACTTACCATCTCTGTGCCTCACTAACCTCCTCTAGAAAATGAAGATGAATGCTGTGAGCCCCACCTGAGACTACCCGATCACCTGGTATTCTCTCCCCCGCCCCCTCCAAGGCTTAGAACAGTGCTTGGTGCATTGTAAGCATTTAACAGATATCATCATTATTAAGATTATTTTTCTCCCATATGTTCCTTATATCTTGTGAATTTTGTTGCCGCAGACAGGTTTTGACTCCTCATTGAAGGGACAGGGAAAGATTTCTAATTCCTGGGGACTCTTACCCATTTGGTCCATGCCAACATCCATCGACCATTCAACAAACATCCCATTTTGGGGACAGTGACTGTATGAAGAGAATGTGCTCAACACTTGGGGCAAGAAAATAGAACCATAGAAGACACACCTTTCCTACAGGTTCTAAAGCCGCCGAGAAGTCAAGGAGGCTGAGGAGAGAGTCGAGGGTGACAGATTCGGTAAAGAGGACACCAGATCCCACAGTGAGGATCGATCGCACAAATAGGTTGAGGGGTTTAGATGCCAAATACTACTGACCAGTCCTGAGGAAAATGATGAAAGACAATATCATTTAGTGCTGATGGTATTTTAAGTCCTCTCCTAGCATGGAGACCAAGTCATCCACTCAAACACAAATCCTGTTCCACCTGGGATTCACCATCAACTAGGTAAGGAGCCCAGGAACTCCCTTGCTAAGTTACCGTTGAGATGGCTTACCTGGGAAGATGAGAGCAATGATCGGGGAATGCCTCCTGGAGGATGTGCCCGATTCAGACACCTTGACAAAAATACATCTTAGAGACCTCAAGACTGTAAGCTCATGATGGGCAGGGCATGTGTCTATCAACTCTCTCATATTGTCCTCTGCAAATTGCTCAGCGGGCAGGAGGCACTCACTCAATACCTTAAATGATGAAGATGACCAGGAGGAGAAGGAGGAAGAGGAGGATCATGATGATGGTGATGGCCACCAGGTTCCTCCATTTGAACATTCACAATTTGCTCCACATTGGTTAAAAGAAGACATCGCCGTGCTTCCCGAGGACCTGGGGATAAGACTGTGATGTGACTGGGAGTCTTGGGCACAAAATCTGGATCCGTAAGATCCCCAGAGTCCTCACTTGATGATCCTCAGGACCGCTTTGATCCTCCCCCACATCCCAAAGCTTTCCGATCTTTTCCTGCTGGACCGGCACGGGAGGGGGATCTTGGCCTAATAGACTCCCAAATCATGCATGCCATCACTGCCCCCATGGCTTTATGACAGCCCAGACCATCTCCCTGAGGGGGGAGTCTCGGGGGCTAGCCGGGCACTCCGGTCCCCAAAGGCTGGCTTGAGGATGATTGTGGACAGAGTTTCCACTCCCACACCCGCAGCTCCCCAGGTCCACACATCTCCCTGGCTTCTGAAGCTTCTCCTCTGGCCCGACTTGAGGCAGCAACTGACATCAGTGGTCTACCCCATATTCACTTCTGTTCATGTTACTGTGCTTCATTAGCTCACCCTCCAACTAAAATGTGGTCCAAACCACCTTGCCCGAGAACTACTTGTCCCCTCGGCACACTCCCGCTTCCCTGAAGGCATCCCTGGCCGGCCATCCCTCTGGTCTTGGTCCGCTCCAATCCCTCTCCTGAACTCTGCCTGAGGGACCCCCACAAGACCCAGAACGACATCATGGCCATGACCTGCGCCGACAGCCAGCAAGCTGTGCCTTTCACTTACAAAAGGGTCTCACTGCTTACACTGGACACTCCGAAGAGCCCTTGGGCCGACCCCCTGAAAGACAGGATGGCAACACCCTGAAATCCCTAGGATCATGTGACTTCTTTCCTAAGGCACTCGGATACCTTCTGACACACCTGTGGGGGAACGCTGAGTTGGCCCTTAGCCCAGGTGGTTGACCCAGCAGAGTGACTGGCAGCCCTATAGAGAACCATTTTGACCCTTGTGAGAAAGCAAATCTTTTTTACACAGGCCCTGAACAATGACATTAACACCAACCGGACCCATGCTCGCTATTGTCCCACAAATACACATCCACAGGAAGAGAAAAACTGTATGTTCTTGGTTCTATTTCTTGGAAAGGGGGCGGCCCTTCAGAGAGCGGCCCAAGAGAAAAATCTTCCCATCGGACAAAGGTTTTGCCATTTCACCGAGTGACTAGAGGGCTCGAGGCAAGGAGCGTCTTAAACTCCCAAAAGATCCACTTTGTGGACAAATGTGTCTTTCCCAGAGATTCGGGGCTGATCCTCTGGCAGACCCATTTTCTTTCCTTCGACGTGTTCAGGCATGGAAAGGCAGCTCTGAATTCTCACTGGATTCCTCTGGCTAGGTTTGCGCAGAGATCAGGTGCCATCTACCAGTAGGGGTGCACGTCAGGGAGCAACAAGACCCTGATTCTGTCACCCCCTTTCACTCTTGGCCTCCCTGCACGACCTTCAGAATCTGACCACACTCCTCTGAACCTTCGTTTCCTTGCCTGAGAAATTGGAATCCTCCACCTGTTTCCTCCCCCTTGAAATAGGGAAACGCATACCCAACGGAGACGGTGTCCCTTCTGGTTGATCTCACTGTAGTGTTTGGCACCGAGAAAGCCCCTGATCTATTTTATTCTTATTTTGCCTCCTGGTGCTGGCACTCTCCCTGATCACCAGACTTCCTGTTTAATAGAGGAAGCTTCATCCATCAGTCAGACATGTCCAAAGATGAGAGGACATGTAGACACAACCACAGTCAACAGAGTACGTACTGTGCATCGAACACTGAATGGCCTGCTACCAGTGGCCAGGACACAGCACTGAACACCCATTCAGTCATAGAGTTCTTACTATGTGCCCACGCAGGTTCTGAGCACCGCCCCAGATGGTTTCATTGGGTCCTGAAGCAAACCCTGGGGACCCGCCATATCAAGGTCAAAGGCTGTGTCGGGACTGCCCGGGCTGTTAAGGCCGAACTCGGAAATGGGAGTGGGATACCGACCCAAAGACAGAGCCGTGAGATTGACTGTCTAAGCTGCTAAGGCGAAAGGTGTCTGTCCCTCTTCTCCGGGCCAGTCACATTAGGTCTGGAGGGAGGTGGAGGGCAGAGATTGGATAAACCAAGGCCAGAGGCCAGAACGCCCGAGGAGCACAAGGTTATCTTTACCCGCAGCCTCTGACCTTCTGCCCAGCAGATCATCGCTTGCAATGGCCAGCTGAGGGTCACCGTCTCCCACGACATCAGATGGCTGCTCTACCTGCACGTGAGGAGCCAACGGATGGACGAATGTCCCACCGAATGCTCGACATACTCGGCCTTTCTGCCCCCAGGCTCTCTGTCTTCCTTTAGCCCTACGGAGTGCCCCATGGACCTAGCCGCGGGCGACTGGTCTACATGTGACGGTTCCCTGCTCCAAAACGCCGACAGACCAATGAGGGCAAAGATGTTCACTGAGAGAAAAGTCGTCAGGAAGACAGAAAGATGAGATTTTCTTTTCACAGGCAGAGGTGAGTCCATGACTCCATTCAAGATCCATCGGATACAAAGGGGGGGTCCCGCTGAGGCACTGCCTCTGGGCCAATCACTGCACAGGAGGGCTGAGTGACTGAATGGATGGCATTGGTCCCACACTATCGGGGCTGAAAGGGCAAAGATGTTAACGCTTGACCTCTCATGGCCAGTGGCTGCCGTCACGGCGGTCATTCAAGCCATTGTTTGGATGGAGCGCTGACCGGGAGCAGATGACTAAGTGCTGGAAGAGACGACCGCAAACAGACATCTACTGCCCACCTTGAGTTTCCCATCTAGACGGGGGTGTGGGGGTGAGCCACGGGGGCGCTGAGGGCCCCCCCCGCACCTGTCGGACTTGGGCACTGTGCCACTGGAGAGCAGGGCCTGGGGTGAGCCCGTGACGGGAGGAAAGACCAGAAACCCCTCCCCACGGGTCCTGGAGCCGGGAACTCAAACTGCCTGAATTCACCCTGGGGCCCGTGGAGGGGGAGAAGAGTGGAACCATGACCCCGGCCCGCAGAAGGGAGGAGAGTAGCTGCCGTCCGGGTTCCATCCAGCAACTCCAGGGCTCCAGATATGCCGGGCCCGACGGATGACCGCCAATGGGCCTTGGGCACCTTCCACGAGCAGGGCACAGGGGCAGCGGGAGCCCGTCGGAGAGGAATCGGGACACCTGCTGGCCACTTGCTCCTAGTACCCCCGACTTTCAGCCGGCAGGAGAACCCACTCCGGTGAGAAGACACAGCGGCCTCCCTTGGATTTGGGTGCCGACCCTGTCGGCCGTAACGTCCCGAGTTCTCCGTTCGGCCCCTCTGCCTGAGCGCCAGCCCCTACACTCCCATCAGACCTCATTTTTAAATCAGTCCCATCGTCCCCTGTCATCTCCTCTTGGTCAGGGATCACATCAACGACACTCTCTTCTACTTCTCCTAATCTCGAATGCAGTGAGCAGTCCACGATCTGAGCTCCAGATAGTCCACCGAGTGATTCCAATGGCAGTGGTCATTTCCTCATGTACCTTTTGCCCCCGACGACAGCCAAGCTTACAGTCTCATCGACCCATCCCTCTGCCTTGCATCTCACACCTTCCCTTAGGGATGTCAGAATGAGCGAGGAGCAGGTAAGTCATCTATCATGACCCAAGCGGGAGCGTGAAATGACACTCTGACCATTTTGACTCGTTGCGGTGTGAGGCGGAGACCACCTATGCCGGCGCTGTTGGGGGATGCCAGAGATTCTCTTTCTTCCTCACTCCGGCAACCAGGATGCCACGAGACCTGCGGCCCGAGAGGATGGGTCCCTTGGGAGGTGGAGACCTGTTTCCCTGAGATAGAAAATGAAGACTCTCATTTAGGGATGGGGGTGATCACCCACTCTCTGCCACAAATTCCTCAAGGAAAAGCTAGACCCAAAAGAGGCAGCCAAACGACCTGAAACCTGCTCCGATCCCGGTCGGCCATGACTTGTTCCATGGATCGATCCTCTCCACAACCTCAGTTTTCCTCGTTCAAAGAAGCCTTGCTCTCTGAACCTCTGGATTTCATAGTCGTCCAACTCGTTCCCAGAAATGAGGCGGTTGGAGGACGTGGGCACCCATGGGGCACACACCCATAGACCCACAAGTACACCTGGACAGGAATCGTCTCCAACTGTTGCCCAGCTGGACTTTCCAAACCCTCAGTACAGTGCTCTGCACAGAGAACATGCTCAATACATACCCATGCACACGTGAAGACGCCTCCTTCTGCAGCTTTCTCCAAATGGGCTCAAGGAAGAAGTGGGGAGGGGCGACATGATCGAGAAGAGCCCGGAGCTGAGAGAAGAGCCGGGGATTCCAATAGTCAAGGAGATCATGATGATGCGACTTGGACAAGGAGTGGCTGATGGGTCATTGACTGCTGTGGAGTTCCACTCCCAGACTGAGGCTCCTGGGGGACCAGAGGAAACGTGATTCCTTAGGGTTCTGGGACCCTACCGAATGAGGAAAGCCCAAGATTGTAGCGGACCATTTTTGGAGGGTCTGTCGGCCCTGGACTTCCAAACAAAGATTTCCTGGTCAAACTCGGGGGTCACTTCATTCATTGAGGAATGCCCAAAGGGCAGACTGGGAAAGCTGGTCTTTTCTTTTGACATTTCAACCCCAACTGGCCCCTGGAAACTCCATGGGCTCCCGACCACCTCGGGACGCCTGAGAGCCAATGACCTCCCAGAGGAATCCAAAGGGCTGGTAGTCTAGACACTGACTAGGGACCCGACAATATGCTCTGAGATGAGGCCCCTGCTAGCTCACCCCGGCAGACACAGTTCGGGTCCCACATAAACCTCTTGGTTGGAGAGGAGGGTTGAGCAGGGACTATCTCCTTCCAAGACACTGAGGCACACCGCCGACGAGCCTCCCGCCCCAGCTCATGCAATACGCACGAGGGGGGGGCCGGGGACATAACCCTGGGCTCCTACTCTCGGCCCCGTGCTCTTCACGGGAGGCCGCACACTGGCATGGCCACACCTCCAGAGGAACAAGAGGAGCGAAAAGCCCCGTCTTCTCAAACACCGGGCCGCCCAGTGTCAGGGCCTTGACAATGCCTTCACCGATTCTGTTCCGTACATCACCTCCAGGAGGCATCTGTCTTTCGATCCCTAGTATGGACGGAGCGCTGGCTCCATGCAGAGCACCCTACTGAGCCCTTGGGACAAGGACGGTACGACCAAATTAGACGACCCGTGCCCTGCTCATCACGGGCTCACGGTTGAGAGGCACGAGGAAGTCCCACGACCTCTGTGAGCGCCGACCCTCCCGTCCGACCAAAGACTTCTCATCCGGACCATGGCTGGGTCAGGAAGACTGGGCTTCTCTTAAGTGCACCCAAATCTGAAGTGCTCTGCTTGGAGCTGTGTCGTGGTGGGGATCGTGCTCTGCGTTCTTTTGGGAGCAGGACCAAAAAGTGTCCGCTTTGGTGCTTGGCAGGTAGGTGTCCTCGAGAGTCCCAGCACGACTTGCCTCGACTTGCTGTGAGCATGTTTTCCCCTTGAGGCTGATAGACTTCCGTTTCCCGGCCCGATCCGCTGGGACACTCTAAAAGAGCCAAAGAGGACAAGAGACTGGAGCCCCGAAAACACCCTGATCCCTCTCACCCGATATCCCCCAGAGCCCGTGACTCTGGCGATGCTCCAGATGGGAGACGTGTCCAGAGGCTGCAGCTCTTTCTCGCATTCTCGACGCGACTACGTCCTTCCCGATGGGACGTCGCGGCTCAAGACGGAGAAGCCGAGTTGGCCCAATTGTGCTTTGGGGTGCCGAGGGGCAAGGCGATACGCCTCCTGGTGTCCGAGAGCTCTCTGCATTCTGCACAGTGGTGGCCACGAGCCATTTCAAGAGGGATTCTTTTCTCCATTCCTGATACCCAGGCTCCTGAGACCAGAGCATACTGGCTGCCTTCCAAGGGATGGATTTCTATTTAAAATGGGCCTCGAGGGGGTCACTGCACTTCCGTAAGGAACTCCTATCACCGGGGACAGTCAGAGCTTTCCGTCTACGATTCCCTCATGGCTGGGTTCATCCGAAAGGGACACTGAGGGTCCGGGGCGATCGGGACACGGGACACCCATGCTTCGTCCCTAGACTTTTCACCCTCCTCGACGTCCTTTGGGCTCTGGATTCCCACCGAGCCTGCCCGATCATTATATGCTGCACGCTCTCCCACCCTTCTCCTGCCTGGAAATCTCTCCCTCGTTCAATCACCGGGGTCCTGGCTCTCCCTGTCTTCAAAAGCTTCGAGGAAGGCCTGCCCAAGTTGTATCTAACCCTCTAGGATGACAGAACCCAACAGATACCTTTCAGACCTTGGGTCTCAACCACATCCGTTGCACTTTGGCTTTTACGGACTGACAGGTGGCCGGTAGATTCTTTCTTCCTCATTGACTGTCCATGCCTTCTTCCTCAATCTTGTCCCTTCATCTTCCCGCTACTCCTAGATCTATTCCCTGCTCAGATTTTGGTGCTGGGCCTCCCCTTCCTTGCCACACGTGAGTTTCAGCCCAACTCCCCGGCTAGATTTGAGCCTGCTAGACTACTGGCACTAAGCCCATAGCATCAGTAGTCCTCTCCCTAGTGCTCAGTAGAGTGTGACGGACGCAGTAAGAACTTGATGGATGGGATCGAATGAAAGATTGACTGATTAGACAACCCAACTGGGCACCTGTGCCCATCATGACGGGTGGGATGGGAGGGGTGGGGTGGGCAGCCAGGGCCACAACTGGAGCGTTGGCCTTAGGGGAGGGCCTCTTCTGGGTCCACCCATGAGCATTGGCCCGGTCCTCTCTGTACCCAGTCACTGCCGAGTAAAGGCTCAGCCACCGCTGTTGGAGCGCTTACACTGGACCTAGCACTGGGGTCGCAACAGGATCCTCCCACTGAACACGGTCCCAATACAATGGAGAATGGGTCCAGGAGACCCATTTGACAGAGGAGGACACTGAGATGCCGAGAGGTTCAGTGATGATGTACGGTGGGGAGGGGGTAGACCTGGGGGTTCAGATCCAGGTCCGCCACCCTTTCAGGCTAACTGGCACTGACCACTGGGGAGTGGCCTGTTCCTCCCCCTTTGCGGAAATTTCCATCTCCCAAATGGAACACTCCACTCCTGCAGCATGGTGAGGGGGTGGGAGGTGGAGGTGGGGCCTGTCAAACAGAGTGAGAAGGAGTGGTGAGAGAAATAGGAGAATGGGATAGAATGTGCGCAGCCAAGGTTAGAAACGGTTTCACCCATTGGGCGGTCCACAGGGTTGAAGGCAGCTGAGAGGTCGGGGCAGATTCGGCTGGAGGAGAGGGCATTTGTTGGGGTTCTAGGGAGGCCGCTGATAACCATAGAGAAGGCTGCTTGCATGGAGCAGGAGGGAGGGAAGCCGGATTCAAGCGAGTCAAAGAGAGGAAGGAGGAGGCCGGCGATCAACCGGACACCTCGACCTCCTGCTCAAATCCCTGATGGCTATCTGAAGAGTTGCTCGCCTCCCTTTCTCTTGCGGCTCCGCAGCTCGGAGTGTTTGAGATGGCCACGCCCGAGGGCGCGTTCCCCGTGACCATCTAGCTGCCCGACTCCTTTCACGCCTCAGCTCGGCCGACCTCCCCTGCACCCCACATCACCCGTGGACCGACAGGGAAACTCTCTACTCCTGGTGCCTTTTCAACCTCACTGACTCCAGAATCCTTCTCCATGACCACTATTTCCTCCTGCCCTTCTCTCACGACACCTTTCCCTCTGGACCGAGTCCTCCCGTCACTTCACCTCTGTGCTTAATTCCCAAGATATCATGACCCAGAATGCCAACCCCCCACCGCACCGTTTCAACCGAACACGACTCCTTCGGTCCCTCGGCTGCTTCATCACCCTTATTTAATCGATCCATCCATCCAGCATCTTCATTCTGCACGTCCTGCGGGCACACCTTGGAAGAGTGCCATTCGGGTGGTAGACAGAGATCCCTGCCCTCAGGGATCATCTGGTTTCATGTTGGACATTCTCCTACGGGACAAAGATGATCAACGACCGAGGTGGAGGCTATTACAAGGAGGTATTCTAGAGAAGGGAGTGGAACAAGGCCCTAAATGCTTAAAAGGTGGGACTCGAGGCATGGGTGAGGTGGTTGGGAGGAAAAATGCAACACCTGAAATTTCGTCCCCAAAGAATTCCTGCGGTCGATCTGATGGTCCCTCCTCCAGTCACGGTAGGTAGACATGGAGGGTCCGAGCCATCCATCTGGACTTCATCCTCATCTCACTCAGCCCTATTTTCCCCAAGGCAGCACAACGCCTCCTCTCTCGTCGGCTTGACATCCAGGCTCTCCCACCAAAGATGCCTGACCTTGAACATCATCCTGGAATCCCCTGTGCCCCCACTGCCCTACTCTCTAACCCCAGACCCCGCTGCTTTGAGAAAATCGAATACAGAGGGAGTGAGCGACCCAAAATCTCCTCCACTGCCAGGTCCCTCCTACCTTCTCCTTCATTCTCTCTCCTTCTGGTCCATTGCGCAGACCAAAAAGGTTCTGGGCTGCTGCCAAGATGGACCTTCTTCCACCACAGCTGAAGCCCAACTTTGTTCCCTTAAACTGAAAAAAACCCAAAAAACCAAACTTGACCTTCTTCTCTTAACCCTAGATCGATTTTTCACCTTGCTTACCAGCTCAAATCTACATATACCTATAAGGAGAAAGAGGGAGAGAAGTAGATAAGCTACGGATAATCATGCACCCTGGTGGCACTCAAGTACATATCTTCCAAATCTGTGGCTTCCACCTAAATGAAATTCACACCTGCTATATCTCGAGCTGTGGAAGACTAAACCTCCTATCTACTCATTTGATTGGATCAAGCACTTCAGACAGTGCTCTGCGCATGATAATTTGCCAATCCCTGCTATTCATGGACTGATTGATCATATGACCATCCCATCTCCCTTTTGCCGTTCTCATCTAGACTCCTCCAGGGCGTTGCCTACCCCTGCTGTCTTGACTCCCCCTTCCCCAACACCCTTCTGACCCTCAACAATCCCATTTTTGCTTCTGGAACTCTAGAGAAGTCTCTCTTCCTCTCTCTCTACTTCTCTCTCACACTCTGGTCACAAAAGGTCTCCTTGGCTAATCTACTGCCCTTACTACTTGCCAAGCTGGCTTGACCACTTGGCTGCTTGGACCATGGGGATCACTATTAATTGGAGCGGCAAATCAGTCAGTGAATTCATCCAAAGAATCAAAGACCGCTGAGTCCATCCAGGATCGATTCCTTGTCCTCTTCTCTTCTCCATCTACACTCTGGGCCCAACAGCTTCAAGTGAACAATTAACGAAGGGAAATACTACCATCTACCAAACTCCCACAATACCCCATGGCCAGCTCAAAGCTGTTGATCATGGATCCACCTCAGGGCTCACCCTAGAGCTGCAGTCAAGAGTAAGGCTCTTGAAACATAAGATTCATCACTCCTGCAATTCTGGCTTCTCGAGATCCATTGAGTTGCTCCACTTTGCTAACTCTAACCATTGTTTGCACAACTGACACTCTGAGCATGCTATTCTCGCAGCTTGGAAGGGAATGCCCTGCTCTTTTTCTCCTTTTTTGCATCATCTCAACACCCAGGACCTTTGCATATAATAATAAGAAGAAGAAACAGAAGAAGCAGAAGCAGCAGAAGCAGCAGCAGAAGCAGAAGCAGAAGCAGCAAAAGCAGAAGCAACAGAAGCAGAAGAAGCAGAAGAAGCAAAAGCGGAAAAAGCAGCAGAAGTGTAAGAAACAGAAGCAGCAGAAGCAGCAGAAGCAGCAGTAAAAGAAGTAGAATCGGAAGAAGCAGAAGCAGAAACAGCAGAATCAGCAGAAGCAGAAGCAAAAGCAGAAGAAGCAGCAGAAGCAGAAACAGCAGAAGCAGCAGAAGCACGAGCAGCAGAAGCAGAAGCAGCAGAGGCAGCAAAAGCTGAAGCAGCAAACACAGAAGCAGCAGAAGCAGCAGAAGCAGAAAAAACAGAGACAGAGGAAGCAGAAGCAGCAGAAGCAGCAGAAGCAGAAGCAGCAGCAGAAGAAGCAGAAGAAGAAGCAGAAGAAGCGGAAGCAGCAGAAGCAGAAGAAGGAGAAAAAGCAGAAGAAGTTAAAGAAGCAGAAGAAGATGAAGTAGAAGCAGCAGCAGCAGAAGCAAAAGAAGCTGAAGAAGCAGAAGCGGAAGCAGCAGCAGCAGAAAAAAAAGCAGCAGAAGCAGAAGAAGCAGAAGGAGAAGCAGGAGAAGCAGAAGCAGCAGAAGCAGCAGCAGCAGAAGAAGCAGAAAAAGAAGCAGCAGCAGCAGAATTAGAAGCAGCAGCAGCAGCAGCAGCAGAAGCAAAAGTGCTTACTATGTGCCAGACACTGTAGTGAGTTCTGAGGAGGCTACAATCAAATCGGATCAGACAGTCCCTGTCCCACATCCGACTCACAGTCTCAATCCCCATTTGACAGATGAGGTCGGTGAGGCACAGATAAGAGCCTCACAGAGAAGACAAGTGACTTGTCCAAAATCACACATCGGACCCATGGTGAAGGTGGGATTAGAACTCATGACCTTCTGACTGCCAGACCCTGGCCCTATCCATTAGGTCATACCACTCTCACACAGACAATTACTGTCAGCTCCTTGAAAACTGGGAGAACTTCCATAAATTCCACTGATCGATGATGATGATGATGATGAGCGACGGTTTGGTGTTTCTTCAAACACAACAGATTCTAGAAATAGGATTCAAGGCCGATTGACTGATTTTTGTCATAAACACATCCAACCTCGTATCTTTAGGGAAGTGAACGATGTTTCTTGCAGGAGGTCAGGTGGTGAATTCTGAGGGCAGGTCCAGAAATTGTCCACAGGGGACTCGATAGAGCATTAAGGGTCCAGCCAGAAATACCTCCAATATTCCATCTCTAGTATACACAACATTCTTATGAATCAGGTTACTCAATAATCTTGATTAATCTTGCCCTAATCTAAGACAGTTTCATGTACATTTCAAGTCTCTCGTCTGGCAAATTTTTTTCAGGGTACAAACTGCATTTCAGGAGCCCGTTTTAAAAAAACAGAAACTTCCCAATGTTTCACTCTTCTCATCTAAAATGACAGACGTGGCTATTTCTCCTTATCTCCATTACAAAGATTTCCCAGCCCTTGGGATAGCGTTTTTTTCAAAGGCCATTCTGACTGTTCAGCGGGACTCTTACTGAATGGGGAGCATTGGTCGAGTATCGAGCATTTGCCAATCCCTGTACCGAGCATTCGAAAGAGTACAGGTCAAATGAGTTGATACGAACCCTACCCTCAAGGAGCTTCCAGACAAGTAGGATATTATTTCATTTTCAGGTTTCGGGACCACGCAGATACGAGTTGATAGGACTCCATTCGTCGACTCGTCAACGTCCCTAATGCTGACTGTGCCACGCGCTGGAAGAGGCACGTGGGAGAACGCCCTCGAACAGGACAGGGATCGTGTCTTCCGATTCCATCGTACTGTACATTTCCCATCACTTCGTGCAGTGACCCTGCACATAGTGAGGCTCTGATCGATGCCACTGATTCACTGCTTAACTGAAGTGATGGCCAGGACCCACCTCTTAGGCCAGAGTTCCCCGTCTGCCTGAATCCTCTATTCACCATCAGCCTTTCTTTCTCGAGTCTGGCCTACAGGAAAGACCGTGACCCTGGGAGTCCGGGGACCTGGGTCCGAACGCAGGCTCCGCCAATGGCCTACTGGGGGATCTGGCCCAAGTCGCTTCACTTCTCTTGGCCTCCGTTTCCTCAACTGAAAAATGGGGATTCGACCCTCGTACTCCCTCCTACTTATACTCTGAGTCTCATGTGGGACCGGGACTCTGTCCCACCTGAAAAATGTCTATCGATCCCAGGACCGAGAACAGTGCTCGATAAAGAGTATATGCTTCATTGAGATCATGATTAGTATGACTCTTAGCGAAAAGAAGAAGAGCATGACCCAAGGAGACATCTCTTGCCTAAAGATAAGGGCAGAGGACAGAGAATCAGGAGGTCTGAATTCTACACACGACCCTGCCACAGGTCGACTTTGATGCCTTGGTTAAGTTCTTTCATCCTTCAGTGTCTCGGTTTTTTTATCTGAAAAATTCTTTTCATCGTAATAACGATGGCACTGGTTAAGTGCATACTATGTGCCTAGCACGGGTCAAAGCATTGGCGTCAGTACGAGGCACTCTGATTGTCCCACGTGGGGCTCACAGGCTTCATCACCATTTTCCAGATGAGGGAATGGAGGTGCAGAAAAGCCCGAGCACAGACCAGTCCGGTGCCTTGCCCAAAGTCACCCAGCTAATCAGGGGCAGAGATGGGACAAGAACCCATGACCTCTGACCCCCAAGCCTGTGCTCTTTCGACTATGCCAAACTGCTTCTCTGAGAGAAAAGAGGAGAGAGAGAAAAAACAGATAAAATGGAAAAGAAAGTTAAAATCGGAGATGAGCTACCCTCTCTCCGATTGATCCAAGGGCCGGACAGATGAACTGTCATGACTCACTGAACTAAAGCCTTGTCTCCTCACAGAGGATGGACTGTTCACTCACTGAGGAATAACTATTTCTCTTCCCTCTTCCCGGCATCCAGGTCCAGAGCCTAGCCACATGAAGGAGTGAGTGAAAGGGAAAAAAGATAGAGCGCATTCTTCATTCATTCCTCCAATCCTATTAACTGAGTGTCTACTGCAAAGCACTGGACTAAACACTTGGAAGACTAGAACACCAACCATAGACAGACACATTCCCTGCCCATGACCAACTCACAGTCTAGTGGGGGAGCCAAACATTCACAGAAAGAATGACATTACACATAGAGATCTATGTGCTGGGGGGCTGGGAGAGAGGATGAATGAAGGGAGCGAATCAAAGTGACGCAGAACAGAGTGGTAGAAATGGAAAGGGGGGCTCTGTCAGGGAAGGCTGTGGGGAGGAGAGTTTGATCAAATTTCAAATTAATTCCCCAGCTTCGGCAAATGCCGACCGTCTTTTCCGGTTTCTCCTGATAACCAGATGCGGGAAGAATCTCTCCTGAAGTAGAATCACAGGGAACACAGGGAACGAGTCTGGTTCCGAAACAGCTGGCCCCAGGGAAGTCCCTGGCCCTGTTTCGTATCCCCAGGCTGGAAAGATCTGCATGTCACTACTGGCCAAACTCGAGTCTCCTGACTCACCTCGACACCATCAGGCCCGTTCAGCGCGATCGGTGTGCGCCCCGAGGCCAGATGGGTGGCAGATGGAGGAAACGGCTCTACGCTCCACCCCGTTCATGTCTTCGGACCTGCCCAGGCTGACCCTTTTCCCTTCCAAGAAAAGAATCTCATGGCAACTGAGGCCAGAGGGACCGGAAAACGTTCGGTTTGTCACAGATAGGCCAGTGATGGAGTTGGCTCATTTGGATGTGGCTCATCGTTGGTCCTCAGCTTCTAGGGTGCTGAAGCCTGGGCTGGGTGTCATGGGACTCTGTATTGGCCGGTAAGCACCGAGCAGATAGAGGTGGGAGTGGAGACATACACAGGAAAGGTCATCGTGGGCAGGGAACACGTGTACCGATTCTGTGGTATTGGCCTCTGCCAAGCACACAATACAGTGATCTGCACACAGCAAGCTCTCAATGAATACCACTGATGGATTGATAAAGACCTGTGGGGTGGGAACTGTGCAAAGTTTAGGAAAATCAAAATGGGGTCGACCCTCTGCAGCTTGATTGCAAGCTTGCTGTGGGCAGGGATTGAAGTTGCCTACTGAATGGTACTCTCTTAAGTGCTTAGGATTGGATTTTACCTACAAAAAAAACTCAATGCATCTCACTCCTTGATTGATTCAGAACTCCCTGGACAACAAATGCCTGGGGCAACTGTCCTTGCCTCTGGAGAGTTCTCACTGACTTTGACAGGGATAGACAAGCATCTGCACAGAATACAAGGTGTTGGTGAGATGGACCTGGAAATCTAAGCAAATGAGGCGATCTGATTCAAAATGGCCCACTTCAAAGAGCAACGATCCATTTGTCTTTGGCTTTTCAAACAACTCAAACATGGGAAAATACATTCCTTTATTACAAAGACAAGCTGAAAGACTATTAGGCGTCAAAAAGATCCTATACACCTCTCACTGAAGCAATGATGAAACTGTTGATTCATCTTGTTTCACAAACTCTTTCTCCGCTGCCCTCTTGTTCAGTGAACAAGGGTGGGGCCATCGCTAAGTGGACGATTGGTTTTCACCATTGATGAATCTAGACGGGTGATTTGTATTCAACCAACCAAACATTTAAACACTGGTTCACATTAGAGCTGCAGAGACTTGGGAAGGCACTCGAATGCAATTTTCCAAGGAAATGGGAAGCTGTGGTGACTGGTGGAAAGAGAATGGGGATGGAAGCTACCGGACCGGAATTCTCATCCCAGCTCCACCACTTCCCAGGTGCAAGACCTCAGGCAAGTCACCTCATTTCTCTGTGCCTCAGTTTCCTCGCCCAAAAAATGGGGGATCCAATATCAGTTCTACATCCTATGTACGTCGTGATCCCCATGTTGGATAGGGATGCTATCCGGTTTAATTCCCTTGCATAGATCCCCCGTGTTTCCAACAGTGCTTGACACAAAGTAAACACTTTTAAAAGATTTACAAAAAAAAAAAAGGTGGCATGTACTTTGAGTGGATTGCAGGCGAGGGCCAAGGACAGTTCATGTGGAGAACCTGAGAGGTGCTGATTCCAAACTTTGGCCACCTATATTTGCCTTCTGTGGCTGTCTTGGCAGTTTACAGACCAAGGGACAACCAAAATGCCCTTATTTTATTCACTCCTTAAATGCCGGGTTTAGGGAATGAATAGAGATGAGGCTTGGATGATGGCTCCTTAAACGATGCATCTCTAAGGAGATTTTAACAGCGAGATGGGGCCTTACCGTTGAAATTTTGTGTCTTCATAGTGGGGCAGAAGTCACTTTTCAAGAAACACGGTGTACTTCTCTTTTTCAAACTGCCTAGGGAAGACACGTGGTCCAGTGGAAAGAGCACACGCCTACAATGCACCGAGACCTAGGTGCAAGATGCCACCCTGCCGCTAGCTTCTTCTGGCCAGATCCCTTCCCTTCACTGGGCCATAGTTTGGTCATGTGTTCCATGGATATACTCATTCTTACTTCTCCCTATGCCACATATTTTTGGAAAGGAGAAACATGAGACGCTTTAAACTGTGAGCCCCACATCTGGTATCTGTCCTATCCAGTTAATAGGATTTTTTCTACCTCACTGCTGAAGATCCTGTGTCGCCAATAGAAATTCCTTCAGAAATGCTACTATGATTATGATTCTCGTTATGTCACACACTTTGAAAAGTGATTTGGACATAGATAAGTGGTTTACCCATTCGACGTGTTCTTTGCACAGTCTTCCTCAGTCATGTGTTCTGGTTTATAGGCAAACTGACAAAAAGGAGAAGATCCTAAGGAAAAAAAACATGTCCTAGTGGATAGAGGATGGGCTGAGGCATCTGATTCCAATCTCAGCTCCACCATGTGTCTGCTTTTGACCTTGGGCAAGTCATGGACTTCTGGGTGCCTCAATTACCTCATCTAAAAAATGGGAATTCAGCCCTGAGGAGTGGGACAGAGGCTGTATCTACCCCATTGTTGACAGTGCTTGCCACTTAGCTGTTCACAAATAGCAAAAAAAACAAACCTCCTAATCGAACCAAAACCAGACACCTGACCACAGAGTTCTTATTTAGGTCTAACCGAAATTACTCATCCTGCCATTTCAGCACTTTTCCCCTCTCTCAGCCCAGTATGAACAAGGAGAACCACTTATCAAAACCCTGAGGATCAGACAACCTACTTTCTGTAGACTGATTTCACCTCACCCATGGCAATCCTTGGCCCTCATCCTCCCTCTGGCCTGGAACACACTTGCCCCTTCATATCTGAGAGAACGTCACTCTCCTAGAATCAGCCCTCAAAGAGGCTTTTGCTGACTGAGCCCTCACTGACCCACCCAGCCCTCCTCTCTCCATGGTCTCTGTGCTCGATTCTGTACCCTTTAAACACTTGATATCCACCCCACCCTCTGACCCGCAACACTCGTCTGCATATCCCTTTGCTTTGCCATCTCCCCATTCTGTCATTTCTTTTCATGTCTATCCCCTCCTCTAGACTGTCAATTCCTGGTTCTCAGGGACTGTGTCGACCAACTCTATGGTTGGGTCCTCTCCCACGTACCAAAGTGCTCAGGATTGAGCACTGGTGGACTGACAAAGCTCTCCGCCTCCCCTGCTCCCAGCTGCAGGCTCCTCTCTGGCCTCAACATTTCTAATCCCTTCCACTTTTTCTGGGGAGCTCATCTTGCACCCTTTGAACATGGAGCCCACTCATCGAATGGGGAATGTTGACAGGATATCCAAGTTGAGATTCTCTGACTACGGGAAGGAATATGATACTGCAGAGATGGAGAGATCGAGGCCAGAGACGTCCCAGAGATGGTAGGTGAAGCCACAGAAGTGAATGAGTCGGGCAAAGGAGTGGGTGTAGATGGAGAAGAGCGGGGGACCCCAACCTGAGCCTTGAAGGAGTCCCACAGATAGCCGTCAGTTGGCAGAGGGAGGAGCCCTTGAAAGAGACTGAGAGCCAGTGACTTAGGAGGCGAACCAGAAGAGGATAATGTCACTGAAACCAAGGTGAAATCATGTTCGCAGGAGATGGATGCCCTTGGAGTTCACAGGCCGAAACAGGCCGGTTTCATTGACGTGACAGGCCTGGAAGCCAGATTGGAGGGGTTCAAGGAGAACACTGAATGAGAGCAAGTGGAGGCAGCGGGCATAGATGACTCACTTGAGAAGTTTGGAGAGGAAAAGTAGCAGAGAGATGGACTGTTCATCGTAGGGAGCCGTGGAGGCCGGGGAGGGTCTTTTAAGTTGTAGAGATGTAAGCATGTTTGATCACAGTGAGGAAGGAGTCACAGGAGAGTGAGTAATTGAAGATGGCAGTGAGGGAGCAATGATGGGATGTGGGGGGGGGGATGTCTTTGGTTTAGGTCCAAAGGGGTGAGTTTCGAGAGATAGGTGGAATGGGTGGATTTTGAGAGGAGGAGGGAGATTTTCCATTGAAATACTGCTGGGAAAGATGGGAGAGTCAAAGAAGGAGGAGGGGAGAATTTAAGCAGAGCGCACCTGATGATTTCACTTTTCTCAACACAATATGTGGCCCGATCATTAAAGGCAAGAGAGGCTGGGAGGCTAGGGGACAGGGGCTTGAGGATGGAGTTATGGCAGAATATAAAAGACTAAGCAGACTGTTCCGCAACCGACGGTCTGCTGGAAGGGGGCTGAGTCCATCGACTCACTCTCGCCACTTCAGGCTGAGGGTGGCGGTGGGAGGTGCGGGCAGGGTAAACTCGTCCACCCCTTCCTCTCCTGGCTACTGTCAGAGCGATACGGGTTGGGAGACTATACAGATTGGGATCGGCTCCCAGCAATGACCTCTCCTTCAGCACGCCCTGTGGCTCACCCTACGATGTCCTGGCCGAGCCTCTATACACAGGTCCTCATTGATCCATCCATCACTCAGCTATGTGAATTGAGTGTCTATTGAGTGAAAAGCCCTGCTTAGAGAAGAAAGGAAGCAATGTGGCCACGTAGAATAAAGCACAGACCTGGGGTCATTGGCCTTTGAATTCTTGCTCTGCTACTTGCCTGCTGTGTGACCGTAGGCAAGTGACGACCTCTCTGGGCCTCAGGTTCTTCATCTCTCCAATGGGGAATTGAAATCTACTCTTTCCTTTTTAGACTGGACACCCCATGTAGAAGAGACCCTGTGTCCGACCAGATGACCTTGTACCTACCCCAGGGCTTTAACCAGGCTTGACACATTGCATTGCTTAAAAAATGCTCTAAAAGTCATCATCGTGTTACAATCAGACAGAAGGGGTGTGTTCTTGGCCCTCAGACAGCTCACGACTTAAAGCTGTAGATCAACAAATACGAGTGACTCTTCCTCTGAGGTCGAGAGCACCCTATGGGACCAGAAACAGTAGGGCCTAGTGGCCTAGGGCATGGTCTTGGGAGTCAGAGGACCTGTGCTCTCATTCCAGTCCTGCCCATTCCATGCTGTGACTTGGGATAAGTCACTTCATTTCTCTGGGACTCAGGTGCCTCATCTGGAAAATGGGGATTAAATTCCCCTTCTCTCTCCTACTTGGACTATGAGCCCCATATGGGATAGGGACCGCATCCCTTCTGATGCACTTTATGTGCCCAAGTGCTTAAAACTGGCCTTGACACCTAGTAGGCACTTGACCCAGAGTGTTCAAAATGACTGCATCAGATCTGATCATCTTTTATCTACCCGAGGGTTGACTCCAGTGCTTGACCTGATAATACTATATAATCATCATTATGAATAATTCAGGTCTTTGTTAAGAGCTTACTCTGTGCCAAGCACTGGTCTAAGTGCTGGTGAAGATATCAGGTGATACGGTCTTCCCACGTGGGGCTCACAGTCTCAATCCCCATTTTACCGATGAGGTCACTCAGGCCCAGAGAAGTGAAGTGACTTGCGCAAGGACACAAAGCAGACTAGTGGCAGAGGCGGGTTTAGAACCCACGATCTCTGACTCCCAAACCTGGCTTCTTGCCCTTAGGCCATGCTGCTTTTCTTCTAGAGTAGCCAATGCAAAAGAAAAAATGATTCAAAGAATCCGGACAAAGTAAAAAAGACTAGTTCTTGCATCCACAAGTGTTTACATAAAAAATGGGTTGACACCTACATGCTGAGGACCGGAAATACCATAAAAGGATGTGGAAAATCCTTCAAAAAAGGCTTCCTGAAGGAGAAATCTCTCTCTTATCATTCTTTTTCTTCCTCTCCATTGCCGCCCAGTGACATCATGAACCTGATGGGCATCTCACTCGATTGATGAGACCCCATGAGGGAGGAGACTCAATTTATGTGGGCTACAGAGGCAGACTGGTTTGGATATTGCCACAGTGAATATTTTCTTAGGCGATCCCTCTGGATTCCCCACTTTGTTCTTTTTCTTCTATCTCCAGCCCAGATTCAACTCTATCCCTGACCCTTGGGTCTTTGGCCTACAGTGACCGTGAGAACTGTACATACTTGGAGGAGATCAATCAATCCATGATATTGATGGATGGTTCCCCATCGACATCTGGGTGACCCTGCATCATCTGAATTTCTTGACCAAGCTCGACATCTGAAGCAACACCTAGTTCCAAAAAGAAGCCACCTTCTGAGCTCTGCAAGCTGGCCTTCTCTCTGAGTCTCCACCCGACACCTTAGCCTGTTCTGCTGAACCGGCTAACGTGAATATTGAACTATAGCAGCTGACTCACTGGATTCTTTTAGACAGTTTGGAAATGGTATTTCCTCTGCATTGACTCTGTGCTGGGCATTCAATTAAGTCCCATACAAACTGGGTTCGACACAATCCAGATCGCACATGGGACTCCCAGTCTGAGTAGGAGGGGGTAGGTTTTCTTTCCCATTCTACAATGAAGTCACTGTGGCACAGAGAAGTGAACTGACACACACAGGTCACACAGCAGACAACTGATTGATTGAAAATCATTTTTAATGTGGAGCCTTCAGATCCAGTTTCTTTCCTTTTTAAGGATCCCATGTGAAATTTATTTTTACGTCTGTCACCTCTGATCGACTATCATATCATTAAAGGCAGGGATCATGTTGACCCACACTGGGATCTCCTAACTTTTTCAAGCGCTTAATACCATGCTCTGCACATAGTAAGGGCTCAAGAAATACCTTTGATTGATTGATGGGTGTGCAGGAAAGGCACCTTTAAATTTTAGTTTTTTCACTGATGCTAAGTTTTTTTTTAGAGGAACAAATCTTCATACAGATTTTTAATGACAGTGTGGCTTCGGGGGAACATCTGCTGTCAGTGAATGACTACAAAATCTACTCCGGGGTTTCTACAGTCTGTACCTGTGATTCTTTTCACTCATCATCTGGTGACTCACTCATTGTTTTTCCCAGAGACTCAGGTGACCGGACCTCCTTCCTCTCTCTTCAACGAGAATTCTATCTTCATAAAAGTTTATTTGATCCTCTCTAAAGTTTCACTGGAGATTCCATAGTCACAGCATGCTTGATGCTATTGGCATTCTTCACCAAAGGAATCTCCTAGGAGCATTTCCACAATCTGAACCTCGACTGGCCAAAACAAAAATTCCGTGGGCTAGAGAGACAGACAGGTTTCTTTCTATATTGCCACAGTGGATATTGTATTAGGAAATCCCTCTGGATTCCCCATTTTGTCTCTCTCCTTCTACCTCCAGCCCAGATTTTTAAGGTGACCAACGCAACTAACAGTCATTTGGGCCACAACCAGGTAAACTCTTAGAACGCCTTCCGAGTAGCAGGAGGATGGAAACCTTAGAGACCTAGTCATTTCAGCTCACCACACGCCTTTAGGGTCATGAATACATCAAACCTCTTTCCTGGGGTAAAACCTTCACTCGTCCGATCCTACCTTGTGTAGATTTTCATATTGCTGCTGAGTCATCTACTTGAAAGGTCAGGGTCTGACTTTTTTTTCCTTACCATAGGCTCTAGTCATTCTCAGTGTGAGGTGAAAAGATTCAAGCTGTTCCTTTGAATCCATAATGCAGGCCTCTCCAATCTCTAGTCTTTAATATATTTTTCATGGGCTCAATTTTATTCATTTATTGACTAATTCATAAAGCACCTCTTGAAATGCCAGCTGCCCCATTTCATTTTGCAGTCACTGTGATGCAAAAAAGCTAAAGTGTCCATAAAGTACAGTCCTTCTTGGTCCTGACAGATTCCCAAAAGACCAGTCCCTGACAGGCTCCCCTGAAGCAGGAAGCTGAGCAGTGACCTATAAGGGAATTCTGAAATCCTCTTTAATGTTCTCAATCTGTTCTCTCTTTCCAACCTATCCTCCCTCTTCTCCCACTTCAACTCATCCCATTCTATGGGCTCTGTGAACATCGCTCCGCTGATTGCACCTCAATCTTCTCTTTCTTGATCCTCGTTCAGCCCTCGTCCACATCCTCTCTCTGGCCCGGAGCTCCCTCCCACTTTGTATCTGCAAGACCACCGCGTTACGGAAAGCTCGACTAAAGTCACCTCTTCGCCAGGAAATCCTCCCCAACGGCTCGATCGTTCATCCCACTTTTTCTTCTTCCCTACTGCATCACTTATGCCCCCCTACATCGTACCTCCTAAAAACCTTGAATACTCACCTCCCTCCCACCCCCAAAACACTTTGACTCCTCTCCTTGGACTCTGTTCCCTCCCTCCACCTGTAATTTCTTTTAATATCGGTCCCCCTCGATAAACCCCCTCGATAAACAGCGTGGCTCAGTGGAAAGAGCACGGGCTTTGGAGTCAGGGCTCATGAGTTCGAATCCCAGCTCTGCCACTTGTCGGCTGTGTGACTGTGGGCAAGTCACTTAACTTCTCTGTGCCTCAGTTCCCTCATTTGTAAAATGGGGATTAAGACTGTGAGCCCCACGTGGGACAACCTGATTCCCCTATGTCTACCCCAGCGCTTAGAACAGTGCTCGGCACATAGTAAGCGCTTAACAAATACCAACATTATTATTATTATTAAACCTTAAACCATGCTCGAGGGTGGGGATTGTGTCTACTTTATCGTCCTTTCCCCTCAAGGGCTCAGCACGGTGTTCAGCTCACAGTACATCCTCCATCAATACCACCGATTTTTGGATTGATGGACTCCCCTAGACTGCTGTTGACATACAGCTGACCTTTGGGCTGGAAGGTGAGGCTACTGGCAGTGACATTTCCCTTCCTAACCCTGTTCCTGATCCAGTTGGAAAAGCATTCTGGAACTCTAAAGACTCCAGTCTACAAGTAAGGGAATAACCATGGAAAGTTTATAAGGCGTAAAAAGGCAGCATGAGAGGATGTCTCCAAAATCACAGCTGGATGGTACAATGAGGTAAAGTCCCCCTACAGTGACTTTAGGGGAGAGGTGAGAGGCGGGGAGACCGGAGAGAACTTTGATGTGGAACAGGGTGGACTTGGCTGGGATGGAGACCCACGGCTACATCTTGAACAGGTGGAGGAAAAATGGACAAAATTTCATGGCCAGTTTTCTATGACAGCTGAAAGAGAGAAAGAAGCAAAGGTCAAGGCCAAGATGAAGGCTTCAGAGACCGTGAGGCTATCAGCTGTGAGGAAAAAGTTGGGAGAAGGGAAAATGAGGAGTGCATTTCTAGACATTTTGACCTTCAGATGCCGGCCGGACATCCAAGTCCTTCCCATGCTATGGCCTTTGCACTCCGTCTTGAGGTCTGCTTTGGGGCCTCTTGGCCTTTTTGACTCCATTCTCTAGCTTATTCGCTAGCACATTCCATTATTGAACAGCATACTGACTAGCTGGTTTAATTCAGTAACTGCTCTAAAGGTCTGTGTTTCAGATACAAACCTTTTTCAGGGAGATGGGTTTTCCAGGTGCAGACTGATTCATAACATTAATGGACAAATACACGTTTACGTTTCCATAGAAAATTTAGAGATGTGAGGCTATTGGCATAACCTTTTGCCAGTGTTCCACTGGGTACACAGTGTGCTGCGTTCAGAATTATTACAGCAAGAGACCCACCCTGAGCCTGCATCAGCCCAGATTGAACAACCTGGTCATCTCTGCAACTGCTCAAGGACAAGGTTCGCATGTACTGGTCTCCACACAAGATCACTCAGGGAAAGAATCCTCCCATGCTATCAACAAAAGGGGAAGAATCAGTACCATTTACATCATCAGGAGAAGATTTTCCTTGGACATCCTTGGAGAAAGTTTCTGTGAAAAGAGATTTCCCAAAAAGAGAGATGTCATCTTTTCCTTCCCTTCTCCCACATACTCTCAGCAAAAGAAAGGAGAACCTTGCTCAGCCTGAAGGACTCTTTGTTGGCCTGGGAAAAAAGGTGGGGAAGGAGTCTGGGAGGCATTGGGGAGTTGGGATTTCTTTCTAAATCATCATGATGGCATTTATTAAGTGCTTACTATGTACCTGGCACTATACTAAGCACTGGTGTGGTTACAAGAAAAGCTCATGGGGCACCGTCTATGTCCCACATGGGGCTCACAGTCCTAATCCCCCTTTTACAGATGAGGTCACTAAAGCCAAGAAAAGTGACATGACTTGCCCAAGGTCACACTCCAGGCACATCTAACATAGTAGAGTATGGGCCTAGGACTCTGAAGGTCATGGGTTCTAAATCCAACTCTGCTACTTGTCTGCTCTGTGACCTGGGACAAGTCACTTCATTTTTCTGAGCCTCAGTGACCTCTGTAAAATGGGGATTAAGATTGTGAGCTCCAGGTGGGACAGGGACTGTGTCCCACCTGAAGAACTTGTGTCCACCCCAGCACTTAGAACAGAGCTTGCCATGTATTCTTAAGATGATTCTGGTTATGACCTTCCGACGCCCAGGTCCGTGTTCTATCCACTAGACCCAAAACATACAAGCCTTTGCTGCAAACGTATGTGTCTACCCGATGATGCCGGGGTGGTGCACTCTGGCGGCGGGGCTATCAGATGATGCTGGGAAAGTCCCACATGGCATTTGGGGCCAGAGGCATCCACTTGAATCCAGAGCATCTCTCATAAGCCCTGATCCTAGTGTGTGGAGTCCCTTTGTTATCGGTTATCTCGTTAGGATCACCCTGAGACCCAGGCCGATCAGTGGCAACATTAACTTGATTAAGAATTCTGGTCACCTTCTCCTTGGGACTCTTTCCCACACCTGCCATGGCAACTATTCTTCACATTAACCTTTTTAACTCTACTTTAGAGTCAAGGCAAGTACATCGCCTCGAGTGCATGGAAGAACACAGGCCCGGGATTCAGGAGAATTGGGTTCTAATGCTAGTTCTGCTATTTGCCTGCTGTGTCATCTTGAATCAAACCTTTAACTTTTTCAGACCCTAGTTTCTCATCTGTAAACCTGGGGATCAGTTCTCCATTCTCTCTCTATACACTGGGTGTCCCAAGAGGCACAGGGACTCTGTCCAGTCTTAGATCCTATCTATAGTCCAGCACTTTGTACAGTGCTTGGCACATAGCGCTCCACAAATACCACTATTGGTTATTATTACTGTTTTGAACACATCGGTGAACAGATTCACAAGGGGTCACTCAGATATCCAGGCCCAAGAGGTATCTAAACATTACCACCCTGGGTACCAACTGAGATGATGCTATGACAGCAAACTAGAGAATATGTGAGAAGATGCTCACACTCCATCAAACGAGACTGACAAATCCGGCCCAAAGATATATCAAAAGTCGGGTGGATCAGGGAGAGGATTCTGTTTCAGACAGAAAGATGCCTGGAGTGAGAATAGCGGGCAAAGAGATGGCGCATTTAACTTGAGTCAAACAGGACTCAGTACCTGTGAAATCAGAGGGAGGAAAACGGTCTCTTTGGTTGGGCACATGAAAGACGTTGGGTAGGTGGAAGCGTTGCTCTTTGGATAAATACATCCAAAATGTGACAATGATCCATCCTTCCATACCAGGCAGCACTAAAACACCTATGTCCTAATCGAGACGCTCGGGTTCTTCCTGTCAGCCCAGGAGGGACATACTGAGCTAAAGATGTCTTCCTTTATTTTTAACTCCTGGGTCATCCATTTGGGGAAGGTGGGGTTCTTTCTTCCCTGGATGGGAATAGACTGCATTCTAGAATAGGCCTCCATGAAACTGTGCTCTGCCCACTAGGCTAGGCTGCTTCTCTACATTGCCTCCTGATCAAACTGACTCTAACCAACTTGGCCTTGGCTAGAGTCCAATCAATCAATCAAATATACTTTGGGCTTTCAGGTGCAGTGGACCTAACTTTATACTTGACAGAGTAGAATAGAAGTTGAGGGCACAGTCTCATCCTCAAGCAGTTTACAATCTAGTTAAGGTGATAGTTAAAATACATACAGATAGGAGGAGGGAGAAGAGAATAGAAAGACTGTTAGGTGGGTGAGTCAGTACAATGGTCAAAATAAGATTAGATTTCTCAGTGACATACAACGCAATAAAAATCACAGCACAAAGAATATCAGCACTTATGCTTCCGGGTATTCTCCGACTTCCAACTGGAAAGAGGAAAATTTTCTCCTGCCTGGCATAGATCTGTCAAAAAGCCCAGGGTATCATGGGGTCTTATTCCAATCCAACAGACTTAGTTCATCATCCCGAGTCTTTCCAACTTTAAATAATCACCATCTCATCCAAGGTTCCAGAAACAGTCCATTAATTTTTGTCTGCAAATGACTGTATCCTAGAGGTCCTCACCCCAGAGAAAATGCTAATGATTCTAAATTGTTTCTGGGATAGGTCTAAAAAAACCTGAGATGACAGATCAGCCTGTACCACAAAAGGCATACGTATCACCAAAACTTCCTCTGGACAATGCCTACCTCAGAGCTGCCGTAGAATTCTGTTCCCAAACAATACACTGACCAACAATACAGTGCTAGACTAGGAAATAGAGATCTGAATCAAGAAGACCTGCACACCCTCAGGGAGCTTGTCAAACCAAGTGTGCGGGCAGGATAGTCACAGTTCGCTGTGTTGTCCGGGCTCCTTCTATGGCTCGGAGACCGGAACTTCACTTAGGCACCACCTCTGGGACCTTGAACTGCTACATGGACATCATTTTCTGGCCCGACAATATCAAAGGGCCAAAAAAAATAATGGAACTTCTTCAGTCTGCTCTGAGGATGTTCACCCTAGGCTGGGTAGGACAAAGGAGGAGGAGGAGGAGGAGGAGAAGGAGTGACAGAAGGAGTCCCAAATGCCTGTTGTAGGGTGACTTGAAATGGGGAAGCAGAAAGCAAGGAAAGTGGAAGAAATGTTTTCAGAACAAGATCAAACAAAGTTACAGACAATGCTGCTTCCCAGCTGATAGACCAATATGTCCTACTGCTATTCTGAAAAGAGGGATTCTTTTAAGGCAAAGCTCTGTAAGGAATGAGAGGCAAGGAAGAAAAAGAGAAAACAGCACCAGACAGATCAGGCATTCACCATGACAACACAAGAGCCAGACCTATCGTGTGTGCAAATAGACAGGGACTGTAGGTCCCAGAGTGTCTTTTTCAGTGACACCTGCTCTTCTAGGTCCATTTCAGAATCAATGCGGTCTTCTAACACGAGGGACAATAATACACATGCATATCGCCAAAGCAGTGGGCAATAAAAGACAATATTGAACTCACTGGATTGTTGATTTTGCCTAGATGGTTTTTAGGACTTTAATTATTTCAGTATCACAATCAAGCTCAAGGTTCATGCAAGTTAGAAGCTGGGATTCCCAGCTTGCAGGACTCTAACCTTTCCAGTGGACAGAAGTCATCTCCTGCAGAGCACATCGACAGAGCTTTTCTCAATGTTACTAGTCAGATCGCACATCGTCTTTCACAAACATCTTGATCACCTTGAGAGTCTCTTTTACTACATACAGCATGTGACTTTTTTATGCTCTTGTTAAGCACTTCCTATATGCCAGGCACTGTACTGAGCACTGGGGTAGATACAACCTAATCTGGATGGACATGGTTCCTGTCCTGCATGGGGCCCACAGTCTTCATGCCCAGTTTACAGGTGAGGTCACTGTGGCACAGAGAAGTTCAGTGACTTCCCTAGGGTCACACAGCTGACATGTGGTGGAGTCCGGATTAAAACCCAGATCCTTCTGACTTCCGGGACATTGCCATCCATTAGGCCCCGTTGCTTCTCTTTACCCTTGGCTTTTCTGTCAAGGATTCCTCGGTGTACGCGCCAACTCCTGTAACCCTCCTTTCCTAGGCTGGCCCGAGCACCTTCCTGGTCAGGTCCAGTCTAGGTCTAATCTGGAGGGTGACTGAAGTGGGAATGTTTGGATATTGGTTTAATCTCTAAACGTGGCCCAAATCCGGCTTCCCAGAGGTGCTTCTGGGCCTGCCGGGGTGCCCCTGTGGGCTGCTGGGAGTTGAAGTCTCAGTCCTGGGGACAATAATGCCCCCAAAATCTCAAAAGCAGGCGAGGCACTGCCTCCTCAAATTCACCATCTTCAACTCACTTCCAGACCTGCCATTTCCCAATCACATCCTGTTCTCATGTTCTCTCATAATAATAATAATAATGTTGGTATTTGTTAAGCGCTTACTAGGTGCCGAGCACTGTTCTAAGCGCTGGGGGAGATACAGGGTCATCAGGTTGTCCCACGTGGGGCTCACACACTTTGAATCCCCATTTTCCAGCTGAGGGAACTGAGGCACAGAGAAGTGAAGTGACTTGCCCACAGTCACACAGCTGACAAGCGGCAGAGCCGGGAGTCGAACTCATGACCTCTGACTCCAAAACCCAGGCTCCTTCCACTGAACCACGCTGCTTCTCAGACCCCAACACCTCAAAGGAAGTGGAAAACAGGAATCTTGGAGGAGGCGCCCAACCTTTGGGGAAGCAGCATGGCCTAGTGGACAGCCCAGGGTCTTGGGAGTCAGGAGATGGGGATTCTAAGACCAGGTCTGCCATTTGCCTGCTGTGGGATCTAAGGCAAGCCACTTTGCTTCTCTGTGGCTCAGGTTCCTCATCTACTATATGGGGATGTAATGATTGCTTTGTGGTTGTTCTGGGTGTTTTCATGGGATCTCTTAAGTACTTCCTATATGCCAGACACTGGTCTCCTGGCTCCATTGACTGTAAGCCCCATGTGGGACTGGGATTGGGTCCAACTGGGTTATCTTGCATCTACACCAGGGCTTAGCACAGTGTGGAACACAAAATACTCATTCACTCAGCTACATGGATCATTTTTCTACAGAACCAATTCAGTCCATATTCCTCATTGTTCAAGTGTTTCCTGGGGTTTACAACGACCTCTGCCTCAAACACAGACTGCTACCATAGGCTTTAAGACAGTCCATCACCTTGCCCTTTCCTAACTCACTGCCTTGATTCCCTAACACAGCCCAAACCGTCAACTTTGCTTGCTGGCACCAACCTAGTAACCGTACCGCCATCTCATCTAGCTTGCTGATGATCCCTCACCCACATCCTGACTCCGGGCCTGGAACTCCCTCTCTTTTCATTTCCGACAGGTCGCTCTCCCCACTTTCATATGCTTCTTCAAAGCACAGGTCCTGTGAGAATCCTTCCCTCATTTCCTTTTCTCTGACTCCTTGCTGTGTCCCCTTGCATTGGATTTGCTCCCTTTATTGATTCCTCCCCCAGCCTCACAGCATTGACGTACACGTCTGTTTTTTTTTTTCTATTTTTGTCTGTCTCCCCCTCTAGACTGTACATTTGTTGTGGACAGGGAACTTGTCTACCAACTCTACTATATTGTACTCTCCCAAAACCTGAGTCTAGTGCTCTGAACATATGTAGCATTCAATTGATGCATGTGATTGGTCCTATGCTCTTAACCCATGTCATGATTCTTAGGCCAGGCTGAAACGGAAGGGTTGAGGTTTGTGATGTCTCAACCTGGCCTTTACAAGACTCAAAGAAACGTCTCTCTCCCCAGTCATCATTGTAAGCATCTGAAGTATGCAGTGAAGATGCAGGGAGGAAGACAACAACAAAGTTGAGGGAGATCACAATGAAGACAGTGGAAAGCCTGGGGCTCCGAATACATCCGGGGGACACTCTACCAAGTGACCTTTAACGCTACTGGACTTGGGAAACCCTGGCCAGAAATCTTGGTTTCTGGAAGGCAGGGATTAGAACTCCCTACTCTGTTGCACTCACCCAACTCTTCAGAACAGAGTTCTGGGCAGAGAAAGCACTCGATATAAAAAAGTCTTTAGTTGATCCCAAACAAGTCGATCATAGAGGTTATGGGGGCGGGGGGGGGGGGAGCGGAGAAATCGAATCACTTCTGATCAATTCTGTAATTTCCAATGGCTTCAGTGATCAGGCTGTCTGTCCAAAGCCTCTCAGTCTCAAAAACAGAGGCTTGGAATCCCTACAATCCCAAGCTTCTAACAAGTCTCCTGGATTCCTCTCTGATCATGAATGACATTTCTTTATTGAGTGCTTCATGTGTGCTGAGAAGTGTACTGATGGCTTGGGAGAGTCGTGGACTACAGAGTTGCCAGTCCCACAGGTGCCAAAGTGCTGTGGGATTGCGGGGGGTTGGGGGTGACTATCAAATGCCCAAAGGTGACAGGTCCAGTCACCAGCGCTCTTAGAGGAATTTGGAGAAGTTGCTTGACCCAGAGGATTCACAAGCTTAGGTCTGGGAGGCAGGAGACCCAAGTTTATTCATTCATTCATTCATTCAATCCTATTTCTTGAGCGCTCGCTGGGTGCCGAGCATTGTACCGACTGCTTGGGAGGATCTGTTGGCTCTACTCATTCATTCCCTACTTTCTGAGCCTGGATAAGTCACAACTTCTCTGTGCTGCAGTGTCTTCATGTAAAGATTGGAGATTCAAGTCCCATTCTCCCTCTCCCTTACCCTGTCTGTCCAGCGTTGGGTAGGAACGGTGGCTGTTCTGATTATCCTGCATTTACCTCAGGACTTGTTACTGCGTTGAACCCACACCGTGATGATGACGATGTTGCTAAAGAACACCCATCCTCAAAGGCCTCGTTAACTGTCACGGGACCCTATTTGCATACTCCTAGGCACTTAGCTTGCTCAACCTTCCCACATGGGGTGAACGGTCTGTTTCCCTCTTCCTCCCAAATGACATTGCTTATATATTCAATCGAATGGCAGCTATGGTAATACCTCCTCTGTTCTGAGCTATAACCACAGGGATACTTCTTCAAATGATCCCATGATTAACCTTTTAATTGACCAGAGTCCTTATTTCTGGACCCAACTTTCCAGACTCTTTTTTAATGACTTGAAACTGTCACTGTGAGCTATGACGCTCATGACTCTATCTATCTATCTATCTATCTATCTATCTATCTATCTATCTATCTATCTATCTATCTATCTATCTATTAGCCTGCTCCATGACCAGTCACCCAAAGTGTGAGGAGTACTGTAGGCTGAACAGTGCAAAACGTTCATCCCATCTTGTGAATACTCACCTCCAGTCCATTCTCACTGGTAGACAGTGTTATACTGGATTCTTGAAGACATCTACAGATGATCGACTTAAGCAAGAGTGACAGCCTCTTTCTCCCCAGCCAACCTTTCATAAAAGGGAAACTTTTTTTTATTCCTCTGGCCTCCTTTTGGAAAAAATGATCAAGGGTCAGAAAACATGAGAGGAGGAGGAGGAGGAGAAGCAGAGGATATGGTTTACCCACCCACGGGATCAGGACCGAAGGGGACGATTTTTGCTACGAAAAATCCTTTAAAAAGATCTCATCGACGAAAGACTTGTATTGGCCCCCTGGTCAGTTGTCTTCTCAGTTTAAGTTAAGATGTTGCTCAGACTTGAAACTGGGGGGATCGTCAAGGAAGACGCACGTGGATCTTCCCGTGAGACTCTGGATCAAGATAACCCAGGCTGAATGGAAGGTGAGGTGGGTGGACAAAGGGTGGCAGGGGGAATCACTTCAATGCTTCTGCTATTTTCCATTATTTTCCATTCCATTTCCATTAGAATTCCATTAGGAATTTCTAGGAAGCCACTCTTCTTTGGATTCTGTCGTTCGTGCCTCCTCCGAGTCTCTTCGTCTAGAGTGGCAACCACCGTGAGGGCAGGAGGGAATGGAGTCTCTAGCGTATGGCTTCGTCGGTGGAGGGAGAGGCCGCTTGAGCAGGGGCCAGAGAGGGAGGGAGGTCCCTGGTGCATGAGGAGGAGAAGACCCACCGAGAGACAAATAGTCTCCCTGCTGAGCTGACTAGGGGGTGGGCACCAGGTTGGCATCTGATTAGGTCATGACCAGCAGATGTCAACCATAGGAGATGCAGCACGCTGTTGGATTGTAGTTCAACCCCTTCTACTAGGGATGGTTCATAATTCTAATGGAGGTATTTGTTCTGCACTTACTAAGGTGCGCCGAGCACCGTACTAAGAGCTGGAGTACAGACAAGATGATCGGGTACCAGTAGATGTTCACAGTCTGAGTAACAGGGTGAGCAGGTGTGGAATCCCCATTTTGCTGCTGAAGGAACTGAGGGACAGAGAGGTTAAGTGACTTGTCTAAGATCACACAGCAGGTCAGCGTGGGGCTGGGATTAAAACCCAGGCCCTCTGACTCTCTGGGACATCCGACAGGACATCCAAACATATCTGTAGTCAAAACAAATGCCTCTAATGTACATCACAGCCCCGCCGCATAACCACTGGATCACCCAGTTGTCCAATGTGAGTCTTCACAGGATGTGGGGAACAGGAGAGGGTGGGGAATGTAGGAAAAGCTCAGGACATATTTACCCACATATGCCTCCATCTCACCTTTCTCGCCACCCACCCCTCGCTCGCCTCCTGCCTCTGGCCTGAATGTCCTCCCTCCTCCAATCCAAAGGTTAATTATTCTACTCCCTGCAAAGTTTTCTCGCAGGCAAATCTCCTCCAAGAGGCCTCCCTCGATTTCGCCTCACTTTTCCTCATCTCCCACTCCCTTCTCTGTCGCCCTGAATTGCTTCCTTGGCTCTTCCTCCCTCCGAGCCCAGAGCACTGACATACATAGATGTCCTGTTATTCATTATATTCATGTCTTTCTGTCCCCCTCTGAACCATCAGCTCCTGGTGGGCCGGGAATGTGCCTGTTGATTCTTGTATTGTTCTGTCCCAGGGGCTTAGTTCAATGCTCTGCACACAGAAAGTACTCCATAAAGACAATCGAATGGATGAATACCAAAACATTTCTTTCAGATTTAAAATTGAAAGAGCTTGCTGCCTCTTTCCTGAATATATCCAAATCTTTATAGCTGTTCTAGGTAAAAATTACACTGCATAGACTCCAACGATTCCCCTCAAATGTCAGGGTGCCCCTTCATTTTTATAAACTCTGAGTGCTAAATGTCAACCTGCAAACCATCATTTGGTTCACATTTTAAAATACCCCGGGTCATGGACTTAGATGACATGGGTTCTCCTCCTGGCTCTGCCACTCACTTCCCGGGCGACCTTGAGCAAACCTCTGGTCTTCCCTGCCTCAGTTTCCTCTGCTGCAAAATGTCAACAAGTGACATCATCTCCCTTTCTCATACTGTGTATCTTGCATAGGACAAGAACTCTGTTTAATCTGATTTGGTCGTGTCTGCCCAGTGCTTAGTACAGTGCTTGGCACCTAGTCAATGCTTACGCATTCTCCAATTTATTAGTATTAGCCCTTTCCAGAGACACCCTGGACCTCTACCTCTCATCCTTCCACAGAGGCTAGGACACCTCAGAGGAGTTGGACAAAAACAGTCCTGAAAGGGGAATTTCCTCACAAGGTTTTTCCCCACCCAAATTACTACTTTGGGGAACATCTGCAGGGGACAAGAAAAGAGAATCTGGAAAACTGCTCTCCCACTGGCAAAGTTCGCTGGCAACTTGGACTCTCGATCCCAGGTCAAGGTGGTGGTGACCCCACGGGGACCCATATGGGCTCCAGCTGACATTAGGGAAAATGTGTTTCTTTTTTAATTGTTCCAAATAGATTTTGATCAAAAGGTCCTGAAAACATGAAATCCATTGGCAGAGTCATCATGGGAAACTGACATGAAAGAATCCACTTTTCTTTTCCTTCTGAGAGTTCTAGACAGCCTGAGTTCCTGGGGTCAGAAAATGCAAATCTACGCAACTGCAATCTTCACCACAGAATCCACGCATCAGTGCCAACTGGGTCTACCCAATGGCAGAGCAGAGAAAAAACATCAGGGATGAAGCTCCTTCCCTTTGAAGAGTGAATACGGGAAAAGATGGAGAACAGGAAAAGTCCCTTTTTCAACCTAAAGAAGAATCAGGGAGACTAATGGCCTCCTTTCAGGAAATCTAGTACCAATGGGTCCCCTTCACTTTAGGCTGGGTGGGCCTGGTGTTGTTCAACTGTGCTACCTTCATTTGGCAATCCAAATACAGTGTTCAGAGGTGTCAGTGGAGAAATCACAGAAGAAAATACATCGTGTCATCATCGGGTCAGAACAATGCACCGTGCCATCCAGCATCCCGAGGCCAGTTGTGACCACTGGATGCTGGGACCATCTGGGGGCGAGCTGCCCTACTGTACATCCATCCTCTCGGTGGGGGTCACACCTTCTAACTTTTCCTTCTATATGAATCGAGGCAAGTCACTTAACTTCTCTGTGCCTCAGTTCCCTCATCTGGAAAATGGGGATTAACTATGAGCCTCACGTGGGACAACCTCATTACCCTGTATCTACCCCAGCGCTTAGAACAGTGCTCTGCATATAGTAAGCGCTTAACAAATATCAACATTATTATTATTATTATTATTTGGGGCGTACTGTGTGCGGAGCATCGTACTAAGGGCTCGGGAGAGTACAGTGCCCCAGGGTGGGTAGAAATGTTCCCTGTCCACCACGAGCTGACAGTCTATAGAGACCACCTTCAGGACTTCATACCAACTGACTCCTCTAGTGAGTCTTTTAATTCCATTTGCTCTCATACTCCCTCAAGAACCCCTTTTTCCTTAAGGTAACCCAACCCTTCCTGAACTAATTGCTATTTTCTGCTTGCAAGGGGACTGTTTGTAAAGGATTATTGGACCCCTGTGATTTCTTCTCTATGCGGTTTTAGGGCCTCGCCCGCGTAGAGCTGAGGAAACTTCAAAGGGCTGGAGAGTGCTACCATCCATGCCTCCGAGATTTGTTTGTTTTGGTCATAAGGCTTAAAACACCCAGGGAAATGAAAGACTTTCATATGTATTGGAATCTTCGCCGAGGAATCACATTAACTCCTATAATGATCGGAACAGCCTCTTATTCTTGCCGTATTCACTGCACCGATAGACTCTGCATGTGGAGAATTGCTTTTTTGGCAGAATCGAACAACCCACCCAGAGGAAGGACTAGGGGAAAGTAAGAGAGACCTGGGAGAAACTGGTTTAGAAAAGGGTGATCGACCACAACCCAACATCCATCCCTGCTCCTCTAAGGCCAGTCTACCTCAATCTCATCTCTCTCGCCTCCAAGCCTTTGCTTGCCTCCTTTTTCGGGCCTGAGACTCCCTTGCCCTTTAGATCCGACGTCCCCCACCTTCCCCACCATTAAAACACTTCTAAGATTCCATCTCCTCAAAGGCACCTTCCCTGACCCCCAACTACGCATTTGGCGACCTACCCCTTAAACACTTCGACACTCACCCCAACTCCGAGCACTTTGGTAAATATCCATATACACTACTATTCCCCTCTACGTAATTTCTTTTCATGCCAGTCTACTCAGAGACTGTAAACTCCTTGTGGGCAGGGATCCTATCTACCGACTCTGTTGCACTATATAAAAAAAAAATCATTGCTTTTGTTAAGCACTGAATATGTCCCATGAACTGTACTATTTGTACTTCCTCTAAGGCTATACATTGGGTTAATTGAAATACATTCAGTTCAGCCAAAAATGTGTTTGCAAAACACGCTTTGTCTTGATCACATTTAGTCAATGAGGGAGCATCCTTCCACCAGCAAGAACTTGATGGGTTTTCATGTGTCACGTTGCTGAAGACACTTTGCAGACACACCTATGAACTGAAACTGATGAGTGATGCAGCCTAAGGTTTCTTTAACTAAAGGTTTCAGACACGAGTAGCCTTGCATCCTAGGAGTAGACCGTAGTCTCCCTATGGCCAGGGAACCTACCAAACCAAGACTATGTTGCATGGTACTCTCCCAGACCCTTAGTACAATGCTCTGCACAGAGTAAGAGCACAATAAATACTATTGATGGCTTCTATACTATGCGTTATAGGTATACACTGAAGTACTAATTTTCAAAACATGAAGAAATGGTTTCAAGCCATCCTTAATTCATTCTGTTTTCAATACTGCACTTCTCTTTTTCCAGTTGTAGAGTGGAAGCAGAATTGATGTCTCTAAGAGACCAACTTTTATTCAGAGACAAAATGAGACCTTGATAAGTGCCATTTATTGCTCTTACAGCATGAATTCCTTCCTTTAATCAACTGGGTCATTAAACTCTTAAGAAAAAGGACTTCTGATAGGAAGTAAAAGAAATGTGGTACAAACTCAGGGAAAATTCTCTAATCCCTCATTTTTTAAAGGGTGTCTAAATTTTGGCACCGGCTTCTTGGACTTTGGGCTCATCACTTTATATGTGCCTCACTTTCCTCATCTGCTAAATGGCAATCCAACACCTCTTGTCTTGCCTACTTAGCTTCCATGTGGGACAGGAAGGGCTGTGCTGGACCCAATTATCTTAAGTTGACCCCGGCACTCACTATGGTGTTTGACACGTAGTAAACACTTAGCAAATACCTCTATTATTATCATTTTAATCGTCATTATTACAGAGGTGGAAGCACATGTGAAACACTGCCAATTTCTGGTTCATAGCTCCTTCAGCCTACTAAGCTCAGCATTAAAAATTCCATACTTTCAGTATAAAAGACAATTCTGAGAGGCAGCCAGGCCTAGTGGATAGAGCGTGGACCTGGGAGTCAGAAGGACTCGGGCTCTAATCCCGACTTCACCACTAGTCTGCTGTGTGAACTCGGGGAAGCAGCGTGGCTCAGTGGAAAGAGGCTGGGCTTCGGAGTCAGAGGTCATGGGTTCGACTCCCGGCTCTGCCACTTGTCAGCTGTATGACTGTGGGCAAGTCACTTAACTTCTCTGGGCCTCAGTTACCTCATCTGTAAAATGGGGATTAACTGTGAGCCTCACGTGGGACAACCTGATTACCCTGTATCTACCCCAGCGCTTAGAACAGTGCTCTGTACATAGTAAGCACTTAACAAAAACCAACATTATTTAACTTCCTCAGGAATCCAACCTGGAAAATGAGTATTAAGACCCTGAGCCCCATGTGGGACATGGAGTGGGTCCCATTGGATTAGCTTTTATCTACCCAAGTGCTTAGTACAGTGCCTGGCAGATAGTAAGTACTGAAAATTTCCCAAAAAAAGTCAAGTAGATTTTTAAATATAGGCAGCAAAGTTAATGTATGAAGATAGAGAGAAATAGAGATAGGTAGGGTAGGCAAGAGATTTTATTACATGCTTATGTTATGAAGAATACTGTACAAAGTTCATTCATTCAGTTGTATATATTGAGCATTTACTGTGTGCAGAGCACTATACTTAGCCCTTGGGAGAGTTCCCGAGAACACTAAAAAAACACATTCCCCGCCCACAGTGAGCTGACAGTCAAGAGGGGGAGAAATACATTTATATAAATCAATAAATCGCAGATATATACCTAAGTGCTGTGGGCCTGGGAGAGGGCAAGACCAGATGGAGCCAATCCAGGGGATGGAGAACAGAGTAAGAAAAGAGGAAAGAGGGGCTTAGTCAGGGAAGGGACTGCAGGTTCTTTGAGGCGGGAGGGCGTTACAGGCCCAAAGCAGGACATGGGGGAGGGGTTGGCGGCAAGATAGAAATAATTGAAACACAGAGAGGAGGTTAGAATTAGAGGAGTGAGGAGAGTCGACTGGGTTGTCATAGGAGAGTAGGGAGGTGTGGTAGGAGGGGCCAAGGTGATGGAGTGCTTTAAAGGTAAGAGCAAGGCGTTTGTCTCTGATGCACAAATGGATGAACAACTACTGGTGTTTCTGGATAAGTGGGGAAACATGTCCTGAACATTTCTGTAGACAAATCCTCCCAGCAGCAGAGTGAAGAATGGGCTGGAGTTCAGAGAGTCGGGAGGCTGGAAGTCAGCAAGGAAGCTGATACAGTAATCCAGGTGGGATTAGGTTGAGTGACTGTATTAAAGCGGGAGCTGTTTGGATGGAGAGGAAAGAGAGGATGTTCACAAGGTAGTGAAGGTGGAATCGAGAGGATTGAGTGATGGATTGAATATGTGGGTTGAATGAGAGAGAGGAGTCAAGGATACAACCAAGGTTATGGGTGTGTGCGACAGAAATGGTGGTGGTGCTTTTTACAGAGTTGGGAAAGTCATTGGGAGGACAGCATTTAGGCAGAAAGATCAGGATTTTGGTTTTGGAGACGTTCAGCTTGAGGTGACGGGAAGCCATCTAAGTAGACATGTCTTGAAGGCAAGAGGAAAAGTGAGACTGCACAGAGGGAGAGAGAGCGAGAAGAGCTAGAGAGATTGGTTTGGGTATGATCTGCATAGAGGTGGTAGTTGAAGCCATGGGAGCCTATGAGTTTTCCAAGGGAGTCGGTGTCGATGGAGAAGAGAAAGGGACCGAGAAAGGAACCTTGAGGCACCCCCACAGTGAATGGGTGGGAGGCAGAGGAGAAGAATTAATGGAGACTGAGAATTAATGGCCAGGGAGATGAGGGGAGAACCAGGAGAGAACAGTGCCAGTCAAGCCAACGTTGGAAAATGTTTCTGGGAGAAAGGGATGGTCCTCAGGGTCAAAGGCAGGCTGAGAGGTCAAGAGGGATTAGGATGGAGTAGAGACTTCGGAATTAAGCAAGAAGGACATCATTGGAGTTTCTGTGGAATGAGGGGAAAAGAAGTCAGATTTGAGAGGGTCAAGGAGAGGAGAACTCGCTCAAGCAGTCTGGAAAGGAACGGTAGGAGGAGATCGGATGGTCACAGGAGGGAGCCATGGGATCAAGGGAGGATTTTTTTTTTTTTTAAGGATGGGGAGACGTAGTTCTGTTTAAAAGTGATGGGGAAGAAGCCACTGGGGAGCAAACAGGTAAAGATGGCTGTTTAGAAAAGATAAAAAGGAGGGAGGAAGACTTTTGATAAGGCATGAAGGAATGGGGTCCGATGCACAGGTGGAATGGGTGGATTTCAAGAGGACGTAGGGAAGGATAGGAGAGTTGAAGAGGTGGCCAGATGGGGGAGAGACAGAGAAGGCTCTGGGGAGATTTGAGGGAGCTCACCCCTGAGAGTGTCCATTTTCTTCATCGAGTAGGTGGCCAGGTCACTGGGGGCAAAGAATGAGGAATATAGGGGGACAGGGAGCCTGAGGAGGGAGTTCAGTGCCTGGAACAACTGGCAAGGGCAATGACCTTGAAATGGACAGAGTCGGCCTATCTGGATTTCCACCGGCAACACTCTGCATCTCATTCAAAAGAGTGAAAGAACCCGACTTTAGAAGTTCTCCATGGCTCCTGTTGGTGACTGAGCAGGAAGTAGGCACCCTTCACTCTCCAGTGGTATCTGTTTAATCACTTGATCCCTCCTCCACAGTCTGGATGATCTCCACCTCATGGACCAAGTCAACATCTTGGAGTCCCAGGATCCCGAGATCAGAGGGTTGGTGGAGCTTCCCCTTAACGCCAAACATTCCTACGGTATATCCCAAGCTGCAACGAGGAGAGGCCCGGAGAGACTGAAAGACCCACTGTGGCTTGTGATGCCTGGGTGTATAGGGGAAGAGGGAGTGATTCTGGGCTGCTGGAGCCTGTAGAACAGTGGAGTTGGTCCCCAGGACTCGTTTTGGGGGATAGGCATTTGGTGTGTACACAGATCTCTGGGCTCCTTATGAGAGTGTCCACATTAGAAGTGGTTCATGAACTTGGGGTGTGCCACAGGTGAGAGGGGAAAGGGGAAGTGAGGGGCACATAGGCTCCATGGCTGAGGCTTCTGGAAACCCCCTCTCAGTGCCAGGAGACTCACCTTAGACCATCAGGAGGACAAAGATGCTTGAATCTCCCTGCCTACACTGCAAAGCTCAACTCAGACAATGGTATAGAGTGGGAGAGGGGAGGAAGTAAAGAAAAACACCTCCATGGCAGTTTGGGGATGGCCCTCCACTGCAGAAGATCCACGGGCAAGGCTCCATGGCATCAGGGATTGGGGGGGGAAACACTACAACGGGAGGGAAGGTGGGGAGTGGGTGGTGTTGGCTCCATGGTGGAAGCAGCCTGGTACTCATCTCGCTGACACAGAGCCCGAGGCTGAGAAAGGCAACGTTATTGAACTCAAACTCCGACTTTAAGTCGATAAGATACCTGTAACGTGTTAGGGACCCGAAATATTGACCAAATACTGACCCAGTCCATTTTCCTGTCATTTTATTTGGGACTAAAACACTTCTCATCCCTAATGAGGAAAAATTCCCGGAACGGAGGCTGGGTTTTCCCAAGTAGCCTGAGACGTCATGTGGTCTAGTGGAAAGAACATGGACATGAGAGTCAGAGGACCTGAGTTCTAATCCCGGCTCTATCATTTGTCTGTTGTTTCAACTTGGGCTGCTCCCCTAACTCTTCTCTCCACCTCGGCTACCTCTCTGATACAGTGGGGATGAAGACTTTGAGTCCCATGAGGGACGGGGACTTTGTCCGACCTGAGCTTCTTGTATCTACCCGATGCTTAGGACATTGCCTGGTATATCGTGATGGCTTAACAAATACCACTAAAGGAAAACAAATTCCAGGCACCTCTAACATCTCTAATTGAGGAACATTGTTTCCAAAGCACACAAAAGAGCCCCTCCATGTGAATATATTGCATAAATGAAGCAAAGACATCAAGGTAAGTACAGAAAAACAAGAGTACTATTTACACGTTTACCTACCTTTACCATTTACACGAGAAGCAGCGTGGGTCAGTGGAAAGAGCAGAGGCTTTGGAGTCAGGGCTCATGAGTTCGAATCCCAGCTCTGCCACTTGTCAGCTGTGTGACTGTGGGCAAGTCACTTAACTTCTCTGCGCCTCAGTTCCCTCATCTTTAAAATGGGGATTAAGACTGTGAGCCCCACGTGGGACAACCTGATTCCCCTATGTCTACCCCAGTGCTTAGAACAGTGCTCGGCACATAGTAAGCGCTTAACAAATACCAACATTATGAGAAGCAGCGTGGCTCAGTGGAAAGAGTCTGGGCTTTGGAGTCAGAGGTCATGGGTTCGAATCCCAGTTCTGCCACTTCTCAGCTGCGTGACTGTGGGCAAGTCACTTAACTTCTCTGTGCCTCAGTTACCTCATCTGTAAAATGGGGATTAAGACTGTGAGCCCCACGTGGGACAACCTGATTCCCCTGTGGCTACCCCAGTGCTTAGAACAGTGCTCGGCACATAGTAAGCGTTTAACAAATACCAACATTATTATTATTATTCAATCCCGGCTCTGACACTTGTCTGCTGTGTGACCTGAGGCAAGTTACTTCACTTCTCTGTGCTTGAGTTATCTCATCTGTGACATGGAGATTAGCACTGTGAGCCCCACTTGGTACATCCCGATTCCCTTGTAATCCAGCGCTTAGAGCTTGGTACATACTAAGCACTTGTATACCTTAAATCGTTATTCCACTGTGGTATCGTGCTTTCAGGAGCTCATCTTTCCCCATCAGGAAGAGGGTGTATTTTCCTTGGAAATTACATCAGCAGGTTCATTCCCATGACCTGGGAGGAAGACTCATTCCCCCGTGTTTAGCCACACCTAATTGTTTGATCTCAAGTTACTTTCACTTTACCTAGGTCTTTCTCTTGTCATATTTTATGTCTTCAGCCACGCTAAAAGACAGGGATGTTCAAAACTCCAAGAAATCATTATTGATTGAGAGTTGTTCCTGTACTGGACTCTAAAGCAGAGTGGAGTGAAAAATGCATTCATTCTCTTTCCCTCAAAAAGGGGCAACATGGCGTGGCTGTCCTGCCTTCCATTTCTCCCTCCCGAGTGAGGGGACTGGTCAGACTGATCACTACAGCATCACAGTGGCTGTGTGTTGGGCAGGCTCCTTGATGAAATTCTCTAAAGTTTAACTTGATTTTCAGGAGCGTGGCCTAGTAGACAGACAATGGCCTTGAGAGGCAGAGGACCTCGGGTCTAAACCAGGCTATGTCACTTGTCTGTCAAATGAGCTTGGGCAAATCTCTTCACTCCTCTGTGGCTCAGTTTCCTTCTCTGAGAAATAGGAATTCAATATCTCTTGTCCCTAACTCGTACATTGAAAGCCTCATCTAAGACAGAAGCTGTGTCCAACCCAATTATCTTGCATCTAGCTCAGTGTCCAATATTTGCGGCTCAGTGGAAAGAGCCCGGCCTTGGGAGTCAGAGGTCATGGGTTCTAAACCCTGCTCTGCCGCTTGTCAGCTGTGTGACTTTGGGCGAGTGACTGGGAGTCAGAGGTCGTCGGTTCTAATCCCAACTCCGTCACTTGTCAGCTGTGAGACTTTGGGCAACTCACTTGACTTCTCTGGGACTCAGTTACCTCATTTGTAAAATGGGGATTCAAACTGTCAGCCCCATGTTGGATAACCGCATCACCTATCCCCCCCAGCTCTTAGAACAGTGCTTTGCATATAGTAATCGCTTAACAAATACCACCATTAGTATTAACTTCTCTGGGCCTCAGTTAATGTTAAATGGTGATTACAACTGTGAGCCCCTAATGGGCCAACCTGATGACTTAGTACCCCCAAGCGCTTAGAACACTTCTTGGCACATTAGTAAGCACTTCACAAATGTCATTATTATTTAACAAATACCACAATTATTATTATTATTTAGAAGTGAGCTCGAGGCAGTCAGAACCTCTCCTCATTACCACCTCTAAACAATAATGGGGGTGATGGTTGCTGGGGTCCAGACCCCCATCTGTGGCATCACTAACAAGAGTACTGCTAAAAACAGTTTACCCACATTTCTGGGCACCAACACCCTGAAAGATGGGTATCTTGACCTAGTCCCGGATTCCCAGCAGGGCAAAGTGAATAGACCACTGGCCTGGGCATCAGAATGTTGTGGTTTTTAATGCCAACTCTGCCACTTGTCTGCCCATCATTTCATTCTCTATGCCTCCATTACCTCATCTGTAAAATGGGGATTAACAGTGTGAGGCCCTGGCGGGACAAGGACTTCGTCTAAGCCGATTTGCTTGTATCCACCCCGGCGCTTTAAGCGCTTACTGTGTGCCAGGCACTGTACTAACACCATAAATATTATTATTTCCCAGGTTCTAGTTTACCTTTCCCCCCAATGTAAAACAAAGAGGTGAAAACAAAAATTTCACCAGGGGTTATACCAGCAAACGAGGTAGCATCTCAAAGGCTGGAGGGCCTGGGTTCTAATCCTGACTCAACCACTTGCCTGCTTTGTGACCTTGGAAAAGTCACTTAACTTTCCTATGCCTCTGTTTCCATCATTTGTAACATGTTCTCCCTCCTACTTAAACTGTGAGCCCCATATTGGACAGAAACTCTGACCTCATTCACCCAATGCTTATTCAGTCTGTCACTCAATCCTGTCTGTTTTATCTTCACCACATTACTAAAACCGTCCCTTCCCTCTAGCCAAACTGCTACCTTGCTGATCCAAGCACTTATCCTATCCTGCCTTGACTACTGCATCTGCCTCCTTGCTGACCTAGTGTTCTCCTATCTTTCCCCACTCCAGTCCATTCTTCACTCAGATGCAAGGACCATTTTTCCACAAAAACCAGATCACCCCACTCCGCAAGAACTTCCAAGGACTGCCCATCCACTTGTGCAAACAAACAAACTTCTAACCATTGGCTTTAAAGCACTCAATCCACTCTATCCTATCCAAACTCACTGATGTGCTACTACAGTCCAGCCCACACATTCCTCTTGTGCCAGCTTACTCACTGTGCCCCAATCTCGTTTGTCTAGCCATTGGCTGCTTTCCCACGTCTCCCTCCTGGCCTAGAACTCCCTCCCTCTCCATATATGGTAGTCTACCACTCTCTCACCTTCAAAGAATTGTTAAGGTCACATCTCCTCCAAAGGGCCTTCCCCCATTAAGCCCATTTTTGCCCTGGTTCACTCTCCCTTCTGCCTCATTTCTGCATTTGGATCTGTGACTTTAGAACATTTGGTATCTGCCCCACTCCAACTCCACTGCACTTAGGTAGTTTCCATTAAATATATTTTATAAATTATTCATTTTTGTGAATGTGCTTCCTCCTCTAAACTTCTTTAAGATCTTTACAGGTAGGGAATGAGTCCGCTAGTTCTCTAACACTGTTCTCTCCCAAGCTCTCGCTTTGGAGTTCTGCACCTAGTAAGCGCTCAGTAAACACCACTGAGTGATTGGCAGATTGCATAGAGCAGTACTTGACACACAGAAACTTCTCGAAAACTCCATCTAGAAAAAGAGTGCCTGTGGGTACTTGGTCAGGTCAGGAACATGATTTTGCATTGACCTTTACTGGCCACATTGGCAACTGGAAGAGAACTTCAACATCAGCAGCTTTGTTTTCAGATTGGTGATACATCTTTGGAGTTCATCCATCATCTCTTCTAAAGCCACTGATTCAGTCCTTCAGAAGCATTCATTCATTCCATCCTATTTAGTGAGCACTTACTGTGTGCAGAATACTATACTAAGCGACTGGGAAGTATAATTCAGCTATCAATAGAGACATTCCCTGCCCTCAACGGGCTCACAGTCCAGAAGCAGGGAGACAGGTATCTAAACAAGTAAACTGGCATCAGTGTTCCCTTTGAAGGTTTCTGTAGACACTTCATCGCTCCTGTTTTATGGTTTTGCTCACAGTCTAGAGATGAGAGCAAATGACTTCGATTTGAGTTTTTCAGGCACTTTTTTATTCCATCAATATTTCATTTTGGGTCTTCAATAAATGCTTCTCCCTCAACAAGACTGAACGTGACTCACTTCAAAAGATTCCTTCACCCAGAGGATTTAGTGATTCTTTCTAAAATGGTCTTTAGAAGATCATCTGATCAAGATACTCTAATCTCTGTATCAAATTCCCTTAATTCGACTGAACCTGCCTCTCAGTAGGAGGAAGAAGTCTTAAAACACAAATGGGTGGTCTCTGTATCTGAGCAATGGTTGCCTTGAGTCACTGCTTTTCTCTGGTTGGATTAAGAGGGATTATTTTTCTCAAAGGAGAGGGAAGAGATGAATGATCATTTTGTCTTCTGTTTCTCCCCAAAGCTGCACATTATTCTAATCCATAGAATTAGCTAAAAGGGATGATTTGAGTCAGTCTCCATTTCTGAGGAATCCCAGTGGAAATGGCAGTCCCTGGCAAATTTAATTTTTACATTTCTGAATAATTTTTGCAATTGATGATCAACACTTTGGATGCATATAAACAGGCCATAAGAAGTGGGAGATGGAGGGTCAGAGAGACATAGGAAGAACTCCTGGAAAATGTGCTTCTCTATTGGCTGGCACCAGGAATGAGACTTTTTGGAACGTTTCAATCATTCGGTAGGCCAATCGTATTTCTTGAATGCAGAGCACTGTAATAACCATTTGGAATACTACAATATAATACTAAATGGACACATTACCTGCCCACGCCTTGTGCTCTACGTGACCAGTAGACACTTGTGATCATGATACTATTATGTTATCTTCTCAGCATAAATTTCTTATTGTAGTACATCTCTCTATGTCCTGAGCATGGATTAGGGGAAAGAGCCCGGGCTTGAGAATCTGACGTCATGGGTTCTAATCCCAGCTCCGCCAATTGTCAGCTCTGAGACCTTGGGCAAGCCACTTAACTTCTCTGTGTGTTACCGCGTCTGTAAAACGGGGATTAGGTCTGTGAGCCCAACGTGGGACAACCTGACTACCTTATATCTATTCCAGCGCTAAGAACAGTGCTTGGCACATAGTAAACACTTGAGAAATACCATCACCTCCATCATCCTCCAAATTAGGTGGAACTAGTCCACATCCCACCGGGGGCCTAGAGTTCAAGTAGGAGGGAGAACAAGTATTGAATCCTCAATTTATAGAGAAGTGAAGTGCCTTTACCCAAAGTCACACAGCAGACCAACTAAAGAAGCAGCACGGCATCATGGATAGAGCACAGGCCTGGGCCTCAGAAAGTCACGGGTTACCATCTGAGCCTGCCTCTTGACTGCTGTATGACCTTGGACAAGTCCCTTAACTTCTCTGTGTCTCAGTTACCTCTTCTGTAAAATGGGGACCGAAACTCTGCGCCCCATGGGGGACAGGGATGGGGTCTAACCCTATTAGCTTGTATCCACTCCAGTGCTTAGTACGAAGTCTGGCATAGGGTAAGCCCTTAAGAGATACCATAATTATTAGATCTGGCATTAGAAGCAAGGTCCTCTGACTCCCAGGCCTGGCCTCTTTCCACTAGGCCACTGTGAGCACCCCAAGAGACTCTGGGGGCCTGTATTTGGGGGTTTCATTCACTCTCACACAGCCCAAACTCCAGAAACAAAGATAGGCAGAGAGAGAGAGGAGAGTTATAGTGACAGTATTTCTTAAGGGTTAGGGCAATGTGCAAAGCATTGTACTAAGAGCTAGGAAATTCATAAAAGGATGAGATTGAGCTGTGGCCATTGGTCCCCTAAAGGCTCACCATTTAAGAAGGATGGAGGGGGCTGGTGTCAGACATGGGAGGAAAGAGGCACAGAACTATAAAACATAAAGACAACTCAAAACTCTAAAGGAGTAGCAGGATTTCAGATGCTTGTAGCTGAAGCACAGTAAAAGCACAAGTATCAGAGGGTGTTGTCCCTAAAGAAGAGCTCCAGGGTCATCATGGTTCAGAGTCTGAGGCACAGCTGCCATCACACTGACCACTAGAATAGCTACCCGTCTTCTGGAGCAATAGTGGAGATCTCATGCTTTTCTCTTTCCAATGAAGGATTGGGGAAGGCAGGATGGAATGGAAGCCTGTAATTTTGGCATTATTCTTGACTCCTCTCTCTCATTCAAACCACATATTCAATCTGTCACTCAATCCTGTTGCTTCAGTCTTCACAACATCGCTAAAATCCATCTCTTCCTTGCCATCCAAACAGCTACCACGATAATGCCAGCATTTATCCTATTCCACACTTTCTGTCTCAGTCTCCTGGCTGACCCTTTCTTCTGTCTAGCCCCACTCTAGTCCATACTTCACTCTGCTGCCTAGTTCATTGTTCTATAAAAGCATTCAGTCTATTTTTTCACACTCCTGAAGAGCCTCCAGTGGTTACTCATCCACCTCCACATCCAACAAAAACTGACTACCCGCTTCAAAACATTCAACCACCTGACCTCTCACCTCACCTCGCTACTCTCCTACTACAACCCAGCCCGCACACTTCGCACCTCTTATGCCAACCCACTTGCCGCACCTCTATCTCATTTATCTCGCCTCCAACAACTTGTCCCTATCCTGCCCCTGGCCTGGAATGCCCTCCCTCTTCCTATCTGACAGACAATTCCTCTCCCCACCTTCAAAACCTTCTTGAAGGCACAACTCCTCTATGAGACCTTCTTTAACTAAGCCCTCTTTTCCTGCTCCTTCTGCATCTCTCTGACTTGCTCCCTTTATTCACCTCTCCCACCAACACCCCACAACACTTATGTACTTCTCCATAATGTTTTTATATCTGTCTCCTCCTCTAGCCTGTAAACTCTGTGGGGATGTGTCTGTTCTATTGGTGTTCGTACTCTCCCAAGTGCTTAGTAGAGTTCCCTGTATGCAGCAGATACTCAATAAATATGAGTGATTGATAGAGGAGAGGAGAGACAGTGTGGCTGTTTAGTCAGTGGTTGGGATGCCGTGCTATGGCTAATAACAACAATAAATACTTGTGGAATCTGTTAAGTGCTTATATTCCAGGTACTGTATTAACCACTGGAGTAGGTCCAAAGATTATCAGGTCACACACAGTCTCTAGGGAGGAAGAACAACTAGTAAGGAATCTCCATTTTACATTTGAGGAAACTGAGGCCCAGATAAATTCATTGACTTTCCCCAAATCACACAGCAGATAAGTGGCAGAACCTAGCAGCTCTGCCTTCCACACACACACACTCTTTCTACTAGACCACTCTGCTTCCTGTGGTGAGGCAACTCAGGAGGAGCTTACATCCCTGTGGCCTGGCATTTACAGAGCATGTCTGAAACAGGGGCCCTGGGTGGTAAGAGGGTAGGGGGAAATTGTCAGTTACTTCACTGAACCAGGATGGACAGAGGAACAACTGCTCACGGGAGACCCAGCGGGCTAGAGGTGGAGCAGTTTCCCTCCCACCCACGGGACCCAGAGTTCAGGTGTAAAGGGAAAGGTGGATGGCTCCCACAGCTAGCGCTGTGGGAGTCTGGGAACAAATAACACGTACTTTTTTTTTATGATATCGGTTCCATCCAGGAAGGGCTGCTTCCCCATATCCTAAAAATGGGAACGTGGGGCTCCCAGAATCTCCATCTTTCTCCTGATTTTGTCCTTTCTCTCTATCCTTATTCTATCCACACCTTTCAGCACCTTTCCAATGGCCAACAATTGAATTTTCCCACAAAGCTTTTGGTGAGCTGTGATTCCGAGATGAGGTCGATAAACCGACGAAAACACAGCAGTCCCTGCTGCTGAGAGAGAAGCCTGACCAACGGCTCCCTCTTCCCAGGCAACTGCCTCCCAATATGGACTTTGGAAAGTAGGAGAGCAGAAGAGAGAGTGTGGAAGGGATCAGCCCAACCCAACACCACTATCAACTGAAAAACCACACAGACACCATGCGGAAGCCTAGTGGGAAAAACACAGGCCTGTGAGTCAGAAGGACCTGAGTTTTGATGTCTGCTCTTGAACTTTGCTGTGGGATCTTGGGCAGGTCGCTTAACTTCTCCGTGCCTCAGCTACCTCATCTGTAAAATGGGGATTAAGGCTATGAGCTCCGTATGGGAGATGGACTGTGATTTCTCAGCATTAGCCTTTGCATTTCCAAGTATTGTTCTGGGTAGGTTGGTAGGAGTTTGATTGTTCAATTTGATCCTTTTTAAAAACCATGGCCTCTCCTCAGAGGCTTGAGACTAGACTGTGAGCCCGTTGTTGGGTAGGGATTGAGGCTGAATTACAGTTTCCAAGTGCTTAGCACACAGTAAGCACTCAATAAATACTATTGAATAAAATGAATCAATCCAATTATCTACCCACCCCAATACTTAGCACAGTGTCTGACACCTAGTAAGCACCGAATATATTTTAACAATAAACAGCTGTCCTGCTGATGGTGTACTCAACTCCCTTAAAAGCAATAAAATCACAGTGCTTACTATGTGCACACCACTGTATTAGACGCTTGGCAGAGTATAGTATAACAACAGACACATTCCCTGCCCACAACAAGCTTACAGTCTAGCTTGTTTTTAGCTTCTTTTGGATCCACAATAAACTTGACCATCAGCGGCATCATCATAGAATTCCATCCCTCTCTCCACTTTTCTCAGCTCTAAAGTTCAAAGAAATCTAGCCAGGTCCATTCAGAACCCTTGATTAAGGAAAGAGAACAAGGACATTTGACCTTCTCCTTCATGACTGAGCAGCCCTAATTAGGGATACTGTGTTCACCCTGAATGGTAAAGGGTGAGAAAACCAGGTGTGCCATATTTTCATAAATAAAGACTAGAAGAGATTGACTCTCAGTTGGTACTCACATCAGTAGAATGTACACTATGAAAGGTGGATAAGTGTGGGTCTGTATGCGTGTGTTTGTGCCTGTGTATACAAAATGAAATAGGGAAATGAAGTACTTAGGCAGGTAGAGAAAGCCACCAGATAATCAGGAAAATTTTCTATTTCCATCTGAATGATCAAGATTGAATGAATAATCCATTTGGCTGAATTTCTCCATTTCAACTGGTCTCAGCTTCATTTAACCAGTGTTGCTGTAGCCATAGTATCTCAGCCCCCGTATCTCAGCCACCCCCCCTCCCTCCCCATCCCCAATTCTCCTTATTATAAATATTTGGCATCTCAGAATGAAACACTTTCATGTCACCTTGATTTCCCTCATTTTCAAACTAGGAAAATCTCCATCTCTCCTTCTTGTGCTTTCCAAGACTTTCCCATCTGACCTCGTACGATGTTGACCATTTAAGGGGCTGCAGATGGCATTTGGGATTTAGGCCCTATTTTCAAATTTTTAGAAATGTTGAATTCCCCTGAAGCAAATGTTCTTTCACTCTTAGACTAAATTTCTGGAAGGGTCCGGGCCTTTTAGTTGTAGTCCACATCATTCAGTAAATCAATGCTTTGACTGAGCAACTATAAAGTGCTAAGCACTTGAGAAAGCACATCAGAAGCAAAACACACCTTCCCACCCACGGAAAACTTACGATCTAAATGGGGTGAAAGAACAACAAAAATTGTTTACAGATCATTGGAGAAGGAAAGACAAGAATCATAATAGTTGTGATCCTAATAATGATTATTATCTGTTAAACCCAAACTAGGGTGAAATGAGAGGGGGAATACTATCAGGTCATAGACAGGATCTGTCTACAGGGGAGGAAGAACAGGCATTTAATCCCCATTTTATGGAAAAGGCAACTTTGACACAGATAAATCAAGTGATTCGTCCAGTGTTACACCCCAGACAAATGGCAGAGATGGGATTTTAAGCTAGGTCTCCCGATGATCAGTCCTGTGCCCTTTCCACTAGACCACACTGCTTCTCTAAAAGTCATATGTGACAGAGCACATGTGCCAGTATGAAATATCAGGATAATATTTAATTACAAATAATTTCACCATATTGAACTCTCTCAAGTGTGTAGTACAGTACCCTCAACACAGAGAGCACCAAATAAATACCATTGATGATGATGAAGAAATTGAATGCACAATTCCCTAGTTCAGAGACAGGATGAATAGAAAGACCAAAGAGCTCTGCGTGACCATTGGGTTAATAAGACTTGGAACTCTGGGAAAGCTTCTTTCTTTCCATAGAATTGATTCTAGAAGGGACTGCGGTGTGAGATCTTCGAGACTGTAAAGTTCTTGTTGGCAGGGTTTCTGTTCATTCATTCAGCTGTATTTATTGAGCACTTACTATGTGCAAAGCACTGTAGTCCTTGTTGGCAGGGTTTCTGTTCATTCATTCAGCTGTATTTATTGAGCACTTACTATGTGCAAAGCACTGTTCAAAGTGCTTGGGAGAGTAGAACAAATCGATTAAGCAGTCATTCCCTGCCCACAGTGAGCTCACAGTCTAGAGGGGGAGACAGCCATTAATATCTATATCTATCTATATAGATATATACACATATTAATAGTGTCTACCAACTCTATTCTGGTGTACTTTCCCAAGTGCTTGTTACACCACTCTGTGCAGAGTAAGTGCTCAATAAAATGCTGTTGATTGAGTGGAGAAAAAGTATCTGTCAGAAGTGGGAGAGTCATGAGCAGGATCCATTGAGGTGTGTTTGTGAGGAGTGAAGACTGTGGAGCTGGGAATCAGTGAGTGAAGATTCTCTCTGGAGGAGAGATTTTGGAGGTTAGGAAACCAGATTGATGGTGTTTCTTTTTAAATCCCTGTTTTCAGAGCATTCTAATCATCACTACTTTTACCTGAAATAATTGCCTGACCCCCTGCCATGTATTTTGGCCTGGAGCCTAGTGGAGTTGAGTAGCCACCCAGTGTTCAGAACACACTCCCCCGCCCCCCCCCCAAAAAAAAGTTTGGCTTTCAATTATGCTGAATCAATTCATCACTCAATAATTCGTGACTAGAAAGCTTTAAAACTGATCAACAGGGCTTATCAATCCATTAATGAATAAACCATTTATTGAGCATTTCCTGTGTGCAGAGCACTGGACTAAGATCTTGAAAGAGTTGGTAGACATCTGCCCAGTCCATAAAGAGTTTACAGTCTAGAGGGGGAGAGCAATGACCTCTCCCTCCCTCTAGAAGCAGGGATACTTCTGCTTGGTAATACTGGGATTCTGAGAGACAAGGGGAAGATATGCCACAACTCCAATCACCTTCCCAAGCTCTGAAAGGAATCTCGTTCTCTCCTGGCACTCAATCATCCTGGCGATCAACATCTCAATTCAAATGAAATTGCATCTAACCTTTTCTTTCCAATCCTGACTTTCCTTGGTCGTAACTCAAATTCAGTTGTGTGATATTGACTGATTTTGCAATTAGTTCTGTGACCTGCCATGTCATTGTCCCATCCCTAATAATATCATTAACCACTGTGGTATTTGTTAAGCGCTTGCTGTGGGCCAGACACTGGACTAGGTGCTGGGGTGGGTACACACAAATCATGTTGGACACAGTTCCCGTCCCACATCGACAGACTTCATCCCCATTTTACACATGAGGTAACTGAGGCACAGAGAAGTGAAGTGACTCATCCAAGGTGACACAGCAGACTCACAGTACAGCTGGAACTAGACCCAGGACCTTCTGACTCCCAGGCCTTTGCTCTATCCACTAGGCTCTGCTGTTTTCATGCTGCTCATCCACTGATGAACAATCTCTGCAGTCCCAGAAGCTTGAAAGGAAGGGTGGAGATATTGGAGAGAGGATTGATGTGTCAATTAAGCCTTGAATAACTAGGTCCCAAACTCCATGGCCAAGCTATTTCAAAATCCCAGGACTTTCTTGGTGAACAATATCTATAATTAAAATGCAACACTTGCTCATTGGGATTGAATAGACTGGAGTAACAGAGAAACTTCTAAATTGAAAGGGAGATGCCTCACTTCCTTAAAGTTGCCCTGTTCTAATTAGGCATTGAATGTGAAGTCTAATTTGAAACAAAGAAAGGGGATAATGAAACGATGGAACCATGGAGGGACTCCATGTGGAATAAAAGGAAGATCTGAAATGCAGGCGGAAAGCAGAAAATAACAGCAATTTGGAGGGAGCTGGTTGGCGTTATATGCTACTGTTTCTAATGGGGATTTAATTAGTGAGTCATTGTTTCCTCTTGCTTGGGTATTCAGAAAGTTTCCTTTCTGCACACATACAACTTTATCCACCATGGTACATATTGGCTGAGGCTACACAAGGAAAGGACACCCAAGGTCACCCTGCCATTATCCTCAAGCCTTCTGTTCCCAGCTTCACTGCTTTTGCCAGAAACGGAAAAAGACAGGGCTGAGATGCACAGATACCTGCCTAGGGACCTTGGTGATTCAGCTAAGGGCACTGCAAAAAATGTCTGGTGTATCTTCTAGGGATGAGAGGAGTAAGCCTCCTAGTGCTCAAAAAAGTCTGAGTTCAAGAAAAGGTACAACAAGAGGAGAGGTGAAGAACAGAGGGAATAGTCTACAGAGAAAAATGTTACATGATCGACACAGTGATTGGGCTTGCAATGGAAAGGACTGCAGAATACAAGTGCATCGTGCAATTTCCAGGGGTCAGTTAGGGAAAAGCCTCTTGCAGGACATTGCTTTTAATAACATTTTCAAGGTGGGAAAAGTGTCCATCTGCCAGATATTAATGGGGAGAGAGTACCAGGCCAGAGGCAGGATGTGGGCGAGGGGACGACCACAAGAGAGATGAGATCAAGGTCCAGGGAGTAAGTTGGGGTTACGGACATGGTTCCATCGTTTCATTATCCCCTTTGTTTCCAATTATACTTCACAATCGATGCCTAATTAGAACAGGGCAACTTTAAGGAAGTGAGGCATCTCCCTTTCAAGTCTGAAGTTTTTCTGTTCAATACCTATGGGCAAGTGGTGAATTCTATTATACACATTGTTCACCAAGAAGGTCCCAGGATTTTGTAATAGCTTGGCCATTGAGTTTGGGACCTATTTATTCAAGGCTGAATCGACAAGTCCAACCTCTCTCCTGCCTCTCCACCCTTCCTTTCAAGCTTCTGGGAGTAAGTTGTACTTCTGGGAGTAAGTTAGTGTGCTGGACTATAGAAGGAAATCAGTAAAGTAAGTTGGGTGAGGCAAGGTGATTTGAGGTTTGAAAAAGGTCAGGAGTTGAGCTTTCATGCAGAGGTGGATGGGCAACCACTGATGGTCCTTGAGGAGTAGGGAAACAGGAAATTAATTTAAAAAAAAAAAATGGTCAGCAAAATAAAGCATGGACTGGAGGGAGGAGATCCGGAGGCAGGGAGGTCACTGATCAAGGCAGGATAGAATAAGCTTACAATGTTCCTTGACGGCAGAGATCACATCTACAAACTGTACCCTATTCTTCCGAGTGCTTAGTAGAATGCTCTGCATAAAGTAAGATTTCCATAAATACCACTGATTAATTGATTGATAACACTCTAAAGGGAAGAACCCTACTTTTTGTAGGAGAGAAATGATATCCAACTGTATTTGGGTGGGGACTGTGTGGCACTGCAACTCAGGAATAGACTAACGCTGTTAATAACATTATCTTGGAACACCAAGGACAGAGGTTTAGGATGATGATGATGGTAACTGTTAAGCACTTACTAGGTGCCAAGCACTGTTCTGAGTGCCGGGGTGGAGATAAGCTCATTAGGTTGGACACAGTCCATATCCCACATGGGGCTCACCACACGAATCCCCATTTTACAGATGAGGTGACAGAGAAATGAAGTGACTTGCCCAACGTCACACAGCTGACGAGTGGCAGGACTGGGATGAGCATCTATATCCTTCTGACTCCCTGGCCCGTGATCCCTCTACTGTGTCATGCTGCTTCTCAATACTTATTATGGTATTTGTGAAGTGCTTACTAGGTGCCAAGCACTGTTCTAAGAGCTGGGGTAGATGCAAGGTAATCAGGTTGGACACAGTACCTGTCCCACATAATAATACTATTGATAATAATAATAACTGTGGTATTTGTTAAGCACTTCCTATGTGAGAGGGACTATACTAAGTGCCAGGGTGGATACAAGCAGATCAGGTTGCACAGGTCCCCTGTCCCACATAGGGCTCACAGTCTCAATCTCCATTTTATACATGAAGGAACTGAGGCACAAAGAAATTCAGAGACTTGCTCAATGTCACAAGGCAGTAAAGTAGAGGATCTGGGATTAGAACCCACCTCCTTTGAGTCCTAACCCCGCTCTCTTGCCACTAAGCCATGCTGCTCCAGGGGAGCCTAGGATTCAGCTCTGCGTATAATCCAGAATGCTCTGGAACAGTGCGCCAATACATAAAATGTACAGCCGTGAGAGTGGGGATATTCCATTCTGAAGGTTCGGGGGTGCTGGCTCGAGAATCCCAGCTGCCAGGGTGCGAAAGTGCAGATCAACCATGATGGGGAGACAGGCCCACACAAATCCCTGGATCGGGGTGTTGGGCTTCCATCCGGATGACAGAATGGCCCCAGGTGGAGTGTGGAGGGGGCGGGGGGGGGGGAGGCGGTCAAGGCAGAGCTGGCACTGGGGAGAACTGACCCCTGGTCCCAACCCATGATCTCTTTGACACATCTGCCTCCACTCCATCCTAATCCTCCTCAACCTCTCAGATGCCTTTGACACTGTGTCCCACCCCCTTCCCCTGCAAACATTACCCATGCTTGGCCTCAAGGATACTGTCCTCTCCCAGCTCTTCTAGTCTCTCTTTGGCCACCACTCCTCAGTATCTTTCACAGCCCACCACTCTCTCCACCTTCAAAGCCCGAGTTAAATCACACTTCCACCCAGAGGCCTTCACGGACAAGGCCCTCCTTTTAACTACTCGGCATGAGCATTTAGATCTGCACCCTGAAGCATTCGATACTCCCCCCAAACCCACCAGGACTTTTGTAAATATCCTTATATTCACCCTTTTCCCTATCATGTTCAATCATTCAGTCGTCTTTACTGAGCACTTACTATGTGAAGACCACTGTACTAAGCACGTGTAAGATTCAGCAACAGAGAGAGACAATCCCTGCCCAATGACGGGCTAACAGTCTAAACGGGGGAGACAGACTACAAAACAAAACAAGTAGCCTGGTGTCAATATCATCAAGATCCATAGAATCATAGATATCTATATATATACACACATCATTAACAAAATAGACTAATAAGTAATATATACAAATATGCACAAGTGCTGTAGGGATGGAAAGGGGGAAGAGCAGAGGGAGGGAGTAGGGGCGATGGGGAGGGGCAGAGGAGCAGAGGGAAAGGGAAGGCTCAGTCTGGGAAGGCCTCCTGGAGGAGGTGAGCTCTCAGTAGGACTTTGAAGTGGGGAAGAGGGTTACGTTGGCGGACGTTAGGAGAGAGGGCATTCCAGGCCAGCAATAGGACGTGGGCCAGGGGTCGACGGCAGGACGGACGTGAACGAGGGACTGTGGGGAGGTGAGCGGGAGAGGAGCAGAGTGTCCGGGCTGGGGTATAGAAGGAGACAAGGGGAGTGAGGTAGAAGGAGGCTAGGTGATGGAGAGCTTTGAAGCCAAGAGTGAGGAGTTTTTGTTTTAGGCAAAGGTTGATAAGCAATCACTGGTGGATTTTGAGGAGGAGAGTGATATGCCCAGAGGGTTTCCATAGGAAGATGATGCGGGCAGCGGAATAAACAATAGACTGGAGCGGGAAGAGACAGGAGGATGGGAGAGTGGAGAGGAGGCTGACACAATAATCCAGGCGGGATATGATGAGAGGGTTCCATCTGGGCAGGAAGCATGTCAAAAACTACTGTATCCTTCTCCCCTAATCACGTCGTAGAGTGCTCAACCAAAGTGTGACCTTGCTGACTTCCCTGCCTCCTGTCTATCCCCATTCCAATCCAGCTCTGCTGCCCAAATTATGCTTCGATAAAAGCATTCAGTCCACGTTTCTCCATTCCTCAACAACTTCCAGTGGTCGCCTCGCCGGCTCCACCTCAAACAAAAATCCCTTGCCATCGGCTTTAAAGCACTCAATCGCCTTGGCCCTTCCTAGCTTACCTTGTTCATTTCCTACTACAAACCATCATGTTCGCTTCACTCCTCTAATGCCACACATCATGTACCTCTATCTCATCTACCTCACAGCCGGCTCCTCGCCCATGCCTTGCCTCTGGCCAGGAAGTCCCTACCTCTTTAGATCCAACAGCCATCACTCTCTCCATCTGCAAAACTTTATCAAAAGCACATCTCCTCCAAGAAGCCTTCCCTGACTAAGTTCTCCACTCCCCTATTGCCTTTCCCTTTTGAGTCACCCTGGCTTTTGGATTTAGACCCTTCATTAAACCCACCCTCAGCCCTGCTGCACTTACATACATATTCTTCATATATTTTTATGCCTGTCTCCCCCTCTAGAATGTAAGGTCCTTGTGAGCAGGGAATGGGTCTACCAATATTAGACTCTCTCAAGGCCTTACTACCATGCCCTGCATAGAGTAACTGCTCCATAAAATGATTGACTAACAAGTGCCCAATAAACACCAGAGATGGATGGATCCAAACTCCATCAACCCCTTGGCTGACTTTTCTACCTCCACCTTCTCCTCTCCAATCCATACATCACTCTGATGACCTGATCATTTTTCTTAAAAAATTCATTCTGCTCACATCTCCTCACTCCTCAAGCATCTGCAAAGGTTGCTCATCAATCTCTGCATCAAACAAATACTCCTTGCCATCAGGTTTGAGTCCATCAGCTCTCCCTCTCACCTGACCTCACTCCTCTCCCATTCTACACAGCCCATACACTTCACTCCACTAAGGCTAATCTATATATTACTCCCAGTCCCAAAGGTCTTATGTACATCTCCTGATTCTCTGCCATTCTGGCTAACATCTATCTCCCCCTCAACCTCCTTGTGGGCGGGAAGTTTTTCTACCCACTCTATTGCTTTGTGTCATCCCAAGTGCTTAGAACAGCACTTGGCACACAGTCAGTGTTCAATAAATACCTTTGAAAGATGGATTGATTACTGTATCTCTATCTCATTTCTCTCACCATCAACCTTTTGATCATCATCTCACTCCTGACCAGATTTCTCTAACCCTTCATATCCAGCAGACTACCCCTCTCGCCAACTTCAAAATCCTACTAAAATCATCTCTTCTCCATGAAGTCTTCTGGGAGAATTGTGTACCATTTTACAAAGTATGTATAAAAGTGTATGTAAATGTCCCTCAATGTCTCTCAATAATCAGATTGTTTTTTCCCAAGCACAAAGTCATGCTCATTATATACAATTATTGATTGACTTACTGACTGGAATAAACCCATCCCATCCATCCTCCCTTCTGCATCAACTATGCATTTGGGTAAGCATTATGACCTTTACCACCCCACAGAGTTACCTTGCATTTCTCTACATATCTTTATGCTCAGTTGCTTTCCCTATCTGTAATTTTACTACAGTGCTCTACACACGGTAAACTCTCAATACAGTCGAATGCCTGAATAATTCATTTTCGTGTCTGTCTCCTGCCCTAGGCTAAAATTCTTGAAAGCGGTGTTCATACCTTCCAACTCTATTGTATTTTACTCTTCCAAGTGCTTAGTCCAGGCCTCTGCCTAGAGACCATTTAATAAATACCACGGTTGGATTGATTGACGGCTTCGCCTATCTGTAATGTCTCTGGGTGTTTGTCTCCCACCCCAAATTATAAACTTCTAAAAGGCAGGGAGAATGTCGACCCAATCTTTTACACTGAACTCATGGAAGAGCTTAGATCGGTCTTTTTCCACAGAGTAAACACCAAATAAATTAACTGTATTTACTGAGAGCTTAGTGTGTACGGAGCACTGAATTCTATGCTTGGGTGAAAACAACATAATGGAGTTGTGCCGCATTCCCTGCCCAGAAGGAGCAAAGAATGTGATTGAACCATCAGCAGGGGGTGACCCCGGATCACCCAAACCTGGGCTAGTGAGGGGCTGGGGAGACAGGTCCAGCTGCCGGTCCCTTTAAGCTTGCCATCAATGGGCATATTCCCCATTCTCCCATAGCTCAAGGTCTTGGGCTGTGTGTCCAGCTCTAACTTGGGCAATGCTGCTTCCTCCGTGGCCAACCCAGGATCTGCTGCCTAGGCATACTGTAAGAGCAAGGTGGGAATGCCCCCCTACACTGTTACCTCATTATGGGCAGGGAACGTATCTACCAACTCTGTCCTATTGTACTCTCCCAAGAGCTTAATACAGTGCTCTGCTAACAGTCACTATTCAATAAGTACCACTGATTCACTGATTGGGAAACAGCACGGCCTAGGGGAAAGAGGAAAGACCTGGAATACAGAGGACCGGGCTTTTCACCCGGGCTCGGCCACTTGCCTGCTCTTTGACCTTGAACAAGTCACTTTTCTGGGCTTCCGGTTCCTCATCTGTAGCATGAGGTCACATCTCCTCCAAGAAGCCTTCTTGGAATAAGCCCTCTCTTCTCTGGCTCCCTCTCCTTACTGCATACACTCTATACTTGCATCTGTGACTCTGAGGCATTTGGTCTTCATCCCACCTTCAGGCCCATGGTATGGATGTTCATATCTATCAATTATATACTATGAATTATTTATTTATATGAATGTCTATCTACCCTGCTAGACTAGAAGATCAGTTTAACACGGAGGATGCCTACCAAGTCTGTTGAATTGTACTTCCCTAAGCTCAGTACAGAGAAGCAGCATGGCTTAGTGGAAAGAGCACAGGCTTGGGAGTCAGAGGATGTGGGTTCTAATCCCTGCTCCACCACTTGTCTGCTGCATGACCTTGGGCAAGTCACAAATTCTCTGTGCCTCAGTTCCCTCATCTGTAAAATAGGGATTTAAAGTATGAGCCCCATGTGGGCAATCTGACTACCCTCTATCTACCCCAGCGCTTTGAACAGTGCTTGCCACCTAGTGTTTAACACATACCTGGATTATTATCATGATGACTATGAACACATGGCACTCCACGAATCCCATCCATTGACCAATTACTTGACTTTTTCACTCATCTTCCTCCTACCTTAGACTATGCACCTGGTGTGGGATAGGGAATGTTTCTGACCTAATTCTTTTCTAGATACATTAACCAGCATAGGCTTCACTGACACTGCCTCTCCTAGTTCTCCTCCTCTCTCTCTGGCCGCTCGGCCTCTTTTGTGGGGGTCCTTCAAGGTTCAGTTCTGGGGCCCCCTTCTATTCTCTATCTACACCCACTCCCTTGGAGAACTCATTGGCTCACATGGCTTCAATTACCACCTCTATGCAGACGAGACCCAAATCTACATCTCTAGCCCTGATCTCTCCCTCTCTGCAGTCTTGCATTTCCTTCTGCCTTCAAGACACCTCGATTGGTTCTCCTGCTGTCACCTCAAACTTAACGTGACTGAAACAGCGCTCCTTTTCTTCCCCCTCAAACCCTGTCCTCCCCCTGAAGTTCCATCCCTGTAGATGACACCACTGTCCTTCCTGTCCCATAACTTTGGTGTTATTCTTGACTCCTTTCTTTCATTCAACCCATCACTAAATCCTGTCAGTTCGAGCTGCACAACTGCTAAAGTTCACTCTTTCCTCTCTAACCAAACTTCTTCCACATTAATCCAGTCTCTGGTTATCCTCCACCTTGATTACTCTATTAAACTCCTTGCTGACCTCTAAGGCTCCCATCAATCAGTGGTATTTATTGAGCACTTACTTTGTGCATAGCACTGTACTAAGTCCTTGGGAGAGTACAATACAACAGAATTAGCGGGCACGTTCCCCACCCGCATACAGTCTAGAGGGATTGTGCCTGGAAAGACATGGGGAATTGCCTAAAGGATCACTTCCTGAACCCTGCAAACTACTGAAGATTTTCCTCCTGGGTCCCTCAAGGCAATTCACCAAGCCGTGGTATGGAATGCTTACTTTGTGCAAAACACTATATGAAGTGCTAGGGAGAGTACAGTGCAACCAAGTTGGTAATAGTAATAATAATAATGATGATAATGATGGCATTTGTCAAGCGCTTAACACAAGGGGAGGTGGATACAAGGTGATCAGGTTGTCCCACGTGGGGCTCACAGTCTTAATCCCCATTATACAGATGAGGTAACTGAGGCACAGAGAAGTGAAGTGACTTGCTCAAAGTCACACAGCTGACAAGTGGTGGAGATGGGATTAGAACCCATGACCTCTGATTCCCAAACCTGGGCTCTTTCCACTGAGCCAAGCCGCTTTTACATACTGTGGTATTTGTTAAGCGCTATGTGCAAAACACTGTTCTCAGTGCTGGGGGGATACAAGGTGATCAGGTTGCCCCATGTGAGATTCACAGTTTTTAATCCCCATTTTACAGATGAGGTCACTGAGGCACAGAGAAGTTAAGTGACTTGCCCAAAGTCACACAGCTGGCAGGCGGCAGAGCCAGGATTCGAACCCATGACCTCCGACTCCCAAGCCCAGGCTCTTTCCACTGAGCCATGCTGTACCTAGCTTCCCTGCCACAAGGAGCTTCCAGTCTGGACTGGGAGAGGGGCATTACAAGACATGATGGATATGTACACAAGTGTTGTGGGACTAAGGGGAGAATGAATAGCATGTGCTCTAAGGCTACAGATCCAAGTGCAAGGATGAGGCCAAAGTGGAAATGAGGTGAGAAAATGAGGGTTTGGTTAAGGAAGACCTCTTCAAGGAGATGTCTTTTGTCTACCCCGGCATCATTCCACCACTACTCATTACAGACTTCACTCTGCTGACCGGATCATTTTTCTTCAGCAAGGTTCAGGCCATGTTTCCCCTCCACTCAAGGACCTCCAGTGGTTGCCCATTCACCTCCTCATCCAAGACAAACTCCTGACCATTGGCTTTAAAGCAGGCAATCGCCTTGCACCTTCCTACCTCAGCTCACTATTCTCCTACTACAGCCCAGCCCCCACACTTTCTTCCTAGAATGCTAACCTTCTTACTATACTTCAATCTCATCTATCTCGCTGCTGACCGCTCATCTACGTCTTGCCTCTAGCCTGGAACACCCTCCCTCCTCATAGCCAATGAACAATTACTCTCCCCAACTTCAAAGCCTTATTAAAGGCATATCTCCTTCAGGAGGCCTTCCCTAAATCCTCCTTTCCTGTTCTCTCACTATCTTCTTCGTTGCCCTAACTTGTTCCCTTCATTCATTCCCCCATCCCAGCCCCATAACACTTATGTACATATCTGTAATTTATTTCAATATCTGTCTCTCCCTTGAGACTGTAAGCTCATTGTAGGTAGGGAATGTGTCTGTTTATTGTGATACCATAGTCTTCCAAGGGTTTAATACTGTGCTCTGCACACAGTAAGTACTCAATAAATTTGAATGACTGGCTTAACAAATAGCACTAATATCATGATTATCATGTTCTCATAGTGCAAATCCTAACCAGAGCTGGACTTCCCCCTGGCCAGGGAGGGATCATTAATCTACACAGGGGATAGGGGAAGAGAGATAAGGAACTTGCTGAAATGTTCCTTTCCACCTCTACCCACGACACCTGCTTAAGCCCTGCCTTCCCAAAGCACAGAGCTACAGCTAAAGGCAGTTTGTTTTTTTTTTTTACTTTCATCTCTAATAGGCAGAAAATGGGATTGGGAACAAAGTGACCCGAGAGACTTAGCTCTACTTCTGTGTCTGGCCTTCGGTGTGACTAGAGGACAAATCTTTTTGCTTCTCTGAGTGTCATTTTACTCAGCTGTAAAATGGGCCTAAAATGCCTCTTCTGGGTTAGTTCTTATAAGAGGGCTCAAAGTGAAATAGGCTTTGTGTCCTACAAAGTACTCGATAAAAACCTTTAAACTCCTTGTGGAAAGTGAGCATATTACATTCATCTGTTCTTTCCAGGTGTTTAGAACAGTACCCTACACCAAGTAGGGGCTCAGTAAATTTGATTTTTATACATACATGCCTTCCTATGGAGAAACAGAAAGAGACAAAAAAAAAACATTTTATACTCAGTTTTATAGAGAAATGCAGCACTGTGTTGCACTTCTGAGTTTAGGAGAAAATCGCTCCTCTAAACTTTTAAGGGCACATGGACTTACAAGATATTTTTATTTTTGTGGAATACTTTTCTTCTCCATTTCTTCAGGTGTGTCTATTTTCATTTCCCGGGGATACCCCTAGTCTATTTTGGCTTCATTTTCTCTTCAGTCTACCACAGGGTCATTTATAGATTAAGGTTGCATACTGCCTTCCCTCCCTTGTTAGACCTTTGAAAATGTCTCGGTTTCTTTTCTTTTTTTTTTAAAACTGGAAATGATGTTTTGACAAGATGTTTGTAACCCCAGAGTCTTAAGGTCTCAGCTGAATTTCAGCAGCCCTGACACAAGGCTGACAAAATGACCTTTAGCCGCCTTCAACCGGGGGCTTGATCGGTTACCTCCCTGGGAAAAAGTCCGTAACCTGTGATCAATCCTACAAGGCATCAGACCTTGAAGGTCGATCATCATCGAAAGGGATAAATGACACACGCTGTCTCCCCCTCTGTCTCTCTCTCTCTGTATTACAATGTCCCTGTAAGGGAGGGGGTCCAGGAAGGGTGACTTGCTTAAACTCTCCAATGAACTTGCCTTAAAGGACCATAGGATTTCAATAACTGACTTTGCAAACAAGTTCTACTGAATTTTCCCCTCTTTGGCAGGTAACCAGATGATACACTCTATAGCTAGTAAACCCATTTCCACACCACATTAGGAATTTATCAAAGCAAGTCCAATCACTTCTCTACAAAAATGGAAGAATCTAGGGAAAATTTTATGGCTGGGTTTTAGGGTCTCTCCAGCTCAGATAATGATTTATAATCACTTGCAGTATTTGCCTGCTCTTATATTGAATTCCCATTGATTTTCTTCTTTTTTTTTTCCTGCTCTTTTCCACAGATGTATTCTTTCATCTTTACTAGGCAATAGTGACTGAAGCCACAGGCTGTATTACGGACCCAAATTATATCATTGCATTGCGTACTGTATTTAATTCAAAGTACCCATCTCCAGACAAAATGATTTTACTATTAAAATTAGAAAAAATTAATTTTGTACTGGCCAATTCATATAGCCAATTCATATATCGGAGGTAATTTTGTCATTTTCTCTCTCACTCAAAATGTAAGAAAACTTCGTCATACGTCCTTGTCCATATAAATGGCCCAGATTTAACTATTTTAATTTTCTGTCTCAAGGGGAAAGCAGGACTAATAGGCTGTATAATATTACTAATAATTACGATATTTGTTAAGCTCTTAATATGTGCCAGGCACTGTACTGAATGCTGAGGTAGATAAAACTTTATCAGGTTGGACATATGGCATGGCTGAGACTGTTGGAGGTGAGGAGATAATAATGACAATTATGATGGTATTTGTTAAGCACATACAAGCTAATCGAGTTGGACACAGTCCCTGTACCACGTGGGGCTCACAGTCTCAATCCCCATTTTGCAGATGAGGTCACTGAGGCCCAGAGAAGTGAAGTGACTTGCCCAAGGTCACACCAGCAAATGAGCGGCAGAGTCGGGACCACAACCTATCACCTTCTGACTCCCAGGCCGTGCTTTAGTCACTATGCCAAGCTGCTTCTCATGCTGGGACGGCACCAGAGGTGGGGAGGGGTTGGGTGGAAGGAAACCGATAGGGGAAGGGGATCTGGGCCACTGGTGGGACAGGAAAACTCTAATAAGGTTGGAGTAGGAAGCTGGGGGAGACGCAAAGGGTGGGGAGGGGTTGTCCGTGATTGCAGCTTCGCCTCAAATTACATGTTCTGTGTCAGATAGGGAGGTAGAAATTTAGCCTTCCATATGTTTAAAGAGTTTAACTGTCTCCAGCTTAATTTTTCCTCCAAACAGGGAGGAAGGAAGGGTTGTTATAATAATGTGGGTTAGTGACTGTTGGCTCAAACTGGAAATTTTATTCATTGCCATGTATCTTTCTGTTGGTCTTACAACTGAATCAGGAGTCTGCTTGATTGGCAACTGTTGGGTTCCTCAGCCTTCACCCCGGCATCCTGCCCTGCAGTATCCCTTTTGCGGACAAGCCGACAGACACTAGTCTGAGCCATTGTTGGGCAGGGATTGTTTCTATCTGTTGCCCACTTATATGTTCCAAGCGCTTAGTACAGTGCTCTGCCCATAGTTAGCGCTCAGGAAATAGGATTGAATGAATGAATGATGTTGGCAGGGGTGGGAGTAGTTGGGAAAGTTTCTATAGGAGCTGCAAGGCAGGAGGGGGGTGGTGGCTGCTGCAGTGGGAGCCATGAGAGAGAAATGGGAGGAGTCCCCCAAAACTCTGTTCTGGGTCCTCTGTTATTGTCCATCTACACCCATTCTCCCAGGGAGCTCATCCACTCCCATAGTTTAAACTATCAATATTAAGAGGACGATTCCTCAATCTACCTCCCTAGCTCCACCCTCTCCTTCTCTGTAACCTTATGTTTCCTCCTGTCAAGCAATGAGGTTCAGGGGAAAGAGCACGGCTTGGGAGTCAGAGGTCATGGGTTCGAATGCCAGCTCTGCCACCTGTCAGCTGTGTGACTTTGGGCAAGTCACTTCACTTCTCTGGGCCTCTGTTAACCTCCTCTGTAAAATGGGGATCAAGACTGTGAGCCCTATGTGGGACAACCTGATCACCTTGTATCCTCTCCAGCACTTAGAACAGTGATTTGCACATAGTAAGCGCTTAAAAAAAAGCCATCCTTATTATTATTCCATGGATGATCCACCAACACCTCAAACTCAAAGTTTCCCAATTTGAACTCCACATCTTCTCTCCCAAACTCTTCTCCCACCCAAATCACTTTCCCATAACTGTTAATCACCAACCTCCCTACCTTATATGGCTACAGACTTGCCACTAACCTTGACTCATCTTTCTCTTCCAAGTGCCTATTAAATCCGTTGCCCATTCCTCTCTGTTGTGTCTTCACATCACTTTGATTCATTCATTAGTCTTTATTGAGCACTATGTGCAGAGCACGGTACTAAGTGCTTGGAATGTACAATTCGGCAACAGAGAGAGACAATCCCAGCCCATTGAGGGACTCACAGTCTAATCAAGGGAGACAGACTGACAAAAACAAGACAACATAATCACAATAAATAGAATCAAGGGGATGTACACCTCATTCACAAAATAGGATAAAAAAATATACAAATGAGCACAATGCAGAGAGGAGGGGGAGGAGCAGAGGGAACAAAGGGAAAAGGGGAAGCTCAGTTTGGGAAGGCCTCTTGGAGGAGGTGATCTCTCAGTAGGGCTTTGAAGAGGGGAAGAGAGTTCGTTTGGCGGAGGTGAGGAGGGAAGGCATTGCAGGACAGTGGGAGGATGTGGGCCAGGGGTCGATGGTGGGATAGGCGTGAATGGGGGAGCGTGAGGAGGACCCTCACTCTTTGTCCAAAATGTCAGCATGCTGGTCTACCTGCTTCATCAGCCTCCTCGCTGACCTCTCTGGCTCCAGGCTCCAGGTTCCTCCTCCTCTAATCCATACTTCATTCTTTGGTTCAAGTCACTTTTCTACAACATCCTGTACACGGTTTCCCCACTCTTCCATGACCTCCACTGGTTGCCAATTCACCTCTGTATCTCCTCCCTAGTCGATTACCTCCGCTTTGAGCGATAAACAGAAAGCACTTAGCTACTTCTCTCACTCTTACCCCTACAGTACCTATATACACAACCTTGTACTCAGTGGCTTCCCCTACCTCTAGTTTATCCTAGTGTATGAGCTCCACTACTCACTTGTAGCGTGAGAGCGGGGGTTGGGCCTATTAGCTAGACTGTACTAACCCAAACTTTTTGCACAGTGTACTCCACTGAATAATTGTTTAGTAAATTCTACTGATTGATAGATTGTCTGACTGCGGAGAAATCTAGGCCAGGGAAATTTAGGGGAGTGAAGCAAGAGGAGCAGTGAAAGACCCATCTTAGGGAGGCTGTCTCTTCCTGTCTACCTTTGGCCACTCCTCACGGCAAGTACCAAGATGGTTGTTGAGTGTGCAGAAACTTACAACCCTCCAATCAATCCATGGAATTTCATGAGCACTTACTGTGTGCAGATGACTGCATTAAGAACCTGGGAGAACACAGTTTAACAGAGTTGGTAGACAGTCCCTGAACCTAAAGGGGCTTCCAGGCTAGAGACAGGGACAGGCATTAAAATGCATTATAAATGTACGCATAAGTGCTCACTCTCACAGGATCGCACCTGGAGAGTTTCCAGTACTCTGCCCACCTCAGGTACGAGAAAGAGTCAATCAGAGGCACACTCAATCCATTCCTAGCTTGGTCAGTGGCTAGCAAGTGGAAGGCAATCTGTTACAAGTAATGTGGGCAGCAACAGCATGGGAGAGAGTCATGGGGTGAAAATCAAAGTCAACGGCACGGGGAAGGCAACGGTAAACCACTTTCATATTGTTACCAAGAAAACTATGGATACAGATCACAGAAGGAGGTGGACTGTTCTGGGAGAACTTTTCCACAGAGTCACTATGGACCGGAGACGACTTGATGGCATGACAAGACATAGGTGCTCTGGGGCTGAGGGTGGAGTGAGTATCAAGTGTTAATAGGTTGAGATCTGAGTGTAGAGCTGATACAGAAGGGAGAATAGGGGAGATGAGGGTTGAGTTGGGGAAGGCTTCTTGGAGGAGGTGGGATGTGACCACTTTTCAGGTGGGAAGAATAGTGGTCATTAGATATGGATGAGGATAAAATTCCAGGCTAGAGGGGGATGTCAGCAAGGGGCTAGTAAAGAGATAGATGAAATTGAGGTGCGGTGAATAAGTTTATGTTAGAGGAGTGACGTGGGCAGACTGGCTTTTAGTTCGAGATCATTGAGGTCATATAGGTCAGGGAGAGCTGACAAAGCCAGTGGTAAAGAGTTTCTGTTTGATGCAGATGTGGATGGGAAATCACTGGAAGTACTTAAAAGAGTGGGAATGGATGAAATGAATTTTTTTTTTTTTAGAAAAATCCAGGCCCTGAGAAAGGAGGGCCTAGAGAGGGAAGAGACAGCATACAGGGAGGTCAGCAAGAAGGCTAATGCAGTAGTCAACAGGGGATATGAAAAGTGATTGGATCAACATAGTCGTGGTTTGGGCAGAGAGGAAAAGGTGGATTTTAGTCTTGTTAGGAAGGTAGAATGGACAGATTGACTACATTGGTTCAAAGAGATATCAAGGATAATGCCAAGTAAGGTTACAGGATTCTGAGACAAGGAGGAGAGTGGTGTTGTCCACAGTGATGATAAGGACAGGGAGAGGACAGGGTTTGGGTAGGAAGATGAGGAGTTCTGTTTTGGACCTATTAAGTTTGACACGCAAGGAGAGAAGCCCTGAAAGCAGGTGGAAATTTAAGAATGCAGAGAAGGCGAGAAATCAGTTCTAGAGGGGAAGATTTGGGAATCATCTGGGTAGATTGTAGTTGAGTCTATGGGAGTGAAGAGATTATCCAAGGTAGTGGGTGTACATGGAAAATAGAAGGGGATGCAGAACTAGCTTTGAAGGACTTCCACAGTTAGAGGGTGGGAGATGGGGGAGGAGCTAACAACAGAAACTGAGACCAGAAAACCCCTAGGGATAATGGGCCAGGGCAGTCATTCATTGTCTATCCTGAAAACACCAGGGCACAGACAGACCCAGAGCAATCCTGAATGGAAGATCCTAGCTGGCAAAACCTGAAAGAAATACTGCTTATATCAGCTAACCGAAATGAATCCCATCTACAGCATGGAAACGTGTGTGTATGGTGCACTATTGGTGCTTACTGCTTCAGGTCGACTAGTTTTCGGTGGGCCAAGCAGGAAAATGGTTTCTTTCACTAAACAGAAGTCAGGGGAGCACGAGAGACAGAAAGACAGTCATCAAAATAGTTGCCAACGCTGCTGGTGGCAAAGAGCAGCCAGGAACACTTTTTTTTTTTTTTTACATGTATGGTGTTGATCGTGCTTGATGGGGCAAGATTATTTTCGGCCACATTCCTACATCAATAAAAACAGTATCATTCTTGTAAACAGCTTCATCCAATCTAGTGCTCTTCGGCGACAACCAAGCTCTCTCACACTGAGGGATTGCTATAAAGTTGGCTTGCAAATCTCCCTTCTTTTCCTCTTCAACCCTTGAAATATTCAGAGTCACTTGGAAAGCACATTTGCAACTAGCAATTGGATACTGGCATATCTACTGAGCAGCTCATGTCACATCCCTAGGTATGTTAATACAGGGTATCTTTTTGTTGAAATGTCTGCAAGAACTTCAATAACAAGTTTTCTTTTGCTGATTAAAATGTAAAAGATAACACTGAAAATTCAAAGTGGACATATAGACATATAAAGCAATCCAGTACAAATGGCTCATTCTTCCACCCCCATCATAACCTCTAGTTGGTAAGCTCATCACGGGGCGCAAAGACGTCTGTTGAATTTGTCGTGAGCTCCCCCGGTTCGTATCAACCAGGACGTTCCTGGGCCAGGGGAGCCTGTGACACATAGTAGAGTTCAAACCACAACTTGGATCACCAAGGTTACTGTGAAAAGTTTTTTTTACTTAGTTTTACCAACATGCAAGGGAGTGACACACGCCCACTCACTCCACCACCCAAGGGTCCGATACCAGTCCGTGGTCCAAGGAGCCTGTTCTTCCAATGTGTTTCCTTCCTGCTTCCAAATGCTGCTGCCTTCTGCTGCTGATTGCTTCTCTCTGCAACTTAGTGTACCTCTGTGCTGCCTGCAGATGGGCCCTTGCATGACACAGGTGTGTCCTTGTGAGAGACTCCCTGCTGCTTCTAGCTGCCCCCTCTTGCAGCATACCTCTTGCACTTCCAAAGGACCGCCTTTCATCTGCTTTACTCAAGGCAGCTGTGGCTCCATGTAGCAATCTTTGATTGGTCCAGGCCTGTTGCCGGGTAGAACAGGGAGAGAAAGCCACCCCTCTTTCCATGCTCCACCCCCCTACAGGCCCACAATCACCTGCCCTCAAGTAAAGCCCATCAAGTGCCTTCACAAAGTCTCTCCCTTGTTCTTCAGGGTACCACAAGAAAGGCAGCTTGTTGTCAGCTCGTCACAGTATTGTTACATTCTATTCTCCCAAGTTCTTAATATAGTATTCTGCAAACAGTAAACACAGAATAAATAGGATTTACTGACTGAATATCTATACTTGGCTCTGCTGTCCAGATCATCTTTCTACAAAAGAGTTCAGGATATGTCACCCCCTCTTCAAAAATCTCCAGGGGTTGCCTATCCACTTCCATATCAAACAAAAACTCACCATGGCCTTTAAAACACTCCATCAACTTGCCTGCTCCTATCTCACCTGGCCCTCTCCCTCTACAACCCAGATGGCACACTTTGTTTCTCTACTGCTAACCTTCTCACTGTGCCTCGATCTAACCTGTCTCCCCACTGAGCCCTGGCCCACGTCCTGCCTCTGGCCTGGAATGCCCTCCCTCCCCAAATCTGCCAGATAATTGGCAGAAAAGCAGCATGGCTCAGTGGAAAGAGCATGGGCTTGGGGGTCAGAGGTCATGGGTTCGAATCCCAGCTCTGCCGCTTGTCAGCTGTGTGACTGTGGGCAAGTCACTTAACTTCTCTGTGCCTCAGTGACCTCATCTGTAAAACGGGGATTAAGACTGTGAGCCCCATGTGGGACAGCCTGATTGCCCTGTATCTACCCCAGCCCTTAGAACAGTGCTCTGCACATAGTAAGCACCTAACAAATATCAACATTATTATTATTAATTTACTCCCTCCTCCCTTTTAAAGCATTATCAAAGGCACCTCTCCTCCAAAAGGCCTTCCCAGAATAAGCCCCACTTTTCCTCATCTCCCACTCCATTCTGCACTGCCCTCTTCCCCTACCCCCGAGCTCCACAGCACTTATGTCTATACCTGTAATTGTATTTATTGTCTTGATGTCTGTTTCTAGGATAATGATACTGGTATTTGTAAAGTGCTTATCATGTGTCAAGCACTGTTCTAAGCACCGGGGTAGATACAAGGTGATCGGGTTGCCTCACGCAGGGCTCACAGTCTTAATCCCTATTTTACAGATGAGGTAAGTGAGGCACAGAGAAGTTATGTGGCTTCCCAAGGTCACACAGCAGACAAATGGCAGAGCCGGCATTAGAACCCATGTCCTCTGACTACCAAGCCCGTGCTCTTGCCACTTTGTATTAATGTCTGTCTCCCCACCTCTAGACTGTGAGCTAGTTGAGGGCTTATCACTGTTTATTGTTGTTTTGTATTTTCCCAAGTGTTTACTACAGTGCTCTGCACACTATAACTCGTTAATAAATAGGACTAAATGAATGAATTAATGAAATGGGTTGACCCATTTTAAAAATTTTTTTGGGGGGGTATTTGTTAAGCATTTACTCTCTGCCAGACACTGTATTAAGCACTGGGTTAGATAGAAGATAATAGAGTTGAACACAGTCCCTGTCCCAAATGGGCCTTACCCATTTAATCCCCATTTTACGGAGGAGGCCATTAAACCATGCCACTTCTTCTTCATCCAAAAATTCATAACAATGTTCAGGTCAGATTGACATATGCCGCTGGATGGAGGGATACTACATTACAGAAGATCATTTTGTTGCCTGGTATCAAGCCAAAATGATTTCCAGGGGATGTTTTGAGACAGCTAGGGGGAAAGAGAGCGTTGGAGAATTTGTCCCTGGATAATAGTGCCATCACCAAGGCTTCCTAGGGGCCTCGGTAATTCCCAAGCTGGAGTGGTCACAGTTAGCTTTTAATCAAATTCCATCGCATTTAGTTCAGAGAAGCAGTTTAAATAACTGGGCTACTTCTATATTTTTTGAACTGTCACCCTAAGCTCAAAAGACCCATTGAAGAATTTGCCTTTAGTTACAAATGAAACCCCTGGAGTCCCCGTTCTATTTCCAATTATGAAGTTGAAGAGCGTTGCATGAAAAAAAAAAAGACAAGTTAGATTGATCTTCCAGATCATGATTATAAAATGCTAAAAATAAGCAACTCTCAATATACCTAAACAGAACAGAAAAATTGGTTTGAATAGAGTGAAAAGAGTTTCATAGATTGTGGACATGAAAACTAAAGGCTCTGTGAGCAAACTATCGACTGATATTATCCCCAGGATTCTGAATAGAAATTGTTTCGTTTTTCTTCTTTCCTCCTTCTGCATCAAGTTCATGCATGTCTGTCTTTTGCGTTAGTTAGGTGTCAAGTAGGGCTAGTCACTGAAATGATAATGACCTTGAAGGCAGAATTTCAATTCATAGGTTGTTCCTCTTCAGTTAACGGTCTGGACAGAAAGCACAGACAGTAGGAGCTAATCGATGGGTACGGTTGCCTATACTGAATGACGGTAACTCGGGTGCAACCCGGACTGAACTCCCAAATGAATAGGGGCAAAGGATTTGTGTGCAAAGGAGGAAGAACCGATGTGGTGTGGCAGAATCAGACATCTTTCACTCTCCAGAGGTAAATTTATAAAAATTGGCCTTCGGTTAACAGGACCATAAAGTGCTTGGACTCTGCCAATGTTCTGCCTTTTGGGCCCTGAGTGACAGAAACTGATGAGACACATTTGGTAATTAGGGAAGTGATTTACATTTTCAGAGGTTTATGAGCATTTGATGTTCAATGATCTAAATATTGGCAACGGTGTGTCCTTCTGGGCCGAAATGTCTTGTGCTGAAAGGCATTCAAATCACCCACCATTCTGGTGCCACCTGGCCAACTCTGAAAGATGTGGTATGGACTCTCTTGACTGCTGATGGTCAGACGTTTTCCAGGAGCCAGGCCAATTCTAAAATATGCTCTTAAAATAAGGTGGAACTGATCATCCCCTAAACTGGGTCTTTGACTTCATCCACCCTGTCTCTTTGCTAGGGCTTATACTCACTCATCCATTCAATAACAATGCTGAGCACTGATCTGGATGACTAATCAGGAGCAGGGTGGACTAGTGAAAAGAGCACAGGACTGGGAATCAGAAGACCTGGGTGCTAATTCCTGCTCTGTCACTTATCTAGTTTGTGACCTTGGGCAAGTCACTTTGCTTCTTGGGGTCTCCGTTGCCTCATCGGTAAAATGGAGATTCAGACTCTGAGCCCCATGTGGGATCTGGACTGTGACCAAACTGATTTCCTTGTAACCATCCCAGCACTCAGTCCAGTGACTGGCACCTAGTAAGCACCAGAATATGCACCCTCCTATCCTCTGTGATTAAGTCTTGTTTTTCAGCCTAACAAATTTGATAATGATTCCATCCAACACATTTTGACATTTTCTAATTTTAACATCTATGCATTTTTACTGTCTAAACTTCTAACTCCCTGTGGGCAGGGAACATGTCCGCCAACTCAGTCATACTGTACTCTCCCAAGCACTTTGTAGAGCACACAAAGACTCAAATATGATGGATTGATTGATTGATGGATTGATTTCTAGCTAATAGAACTTCACTTCAACATGGTGCTGTGTCTGGTGTACACTGGAAACGATAAGGTCACTTCTGCCATGGACACTAGGCAAGTGTTTTAAGGTCGCTGTTCCTCACTTTTACAGTCTGTAAAATGTAAAATGGAGACTCAATACCTGTAATGCCTCCCTCTTAGAATGTGAGCCCTGTGGAAACAGGGACTGTGTCTGACCTGATTATGTAGTATCTTCCTCAGTACTTAGTACAGTGCTTGAACATAGCCAACTCTTGACAGGTATCTTCCTCATCATCATCATCATCCAACATGAGGCATTAAATTTTGTACACTTCATCCTAATTAACGATGCTTAGCTCAGTACCTACAGAACCGATCTTTGCAATTCAAGCCTGTGTGAGATAGCAGAAACTCTATGAGAAATCCTGGAAATATCATTATTTGTCATTCAGCAAAATGGTAGATCATCTCCTGGATTGAGCCCATCTTTTTTTACTTGGTGAATGTTGGACTATTTTACTCACTGGGAAAAAAAAATGTGACAATCTGCTGTACCTGAGTCCACTGCCTGTTAATTGGATTTTTAGCATTCTGTTGGGAGGATCTGGGTTTCAGGACAGGAGTTTGTCAGGGAAGTCAGTCAATCCATAGTATTTATTGGGAGATTATTCATTGCAGATCACTGTACCTAAGTACTTGGGAGTGTCCAATAGAGCTAGTAGACATGATTCCTAACCCTTAAGGAGTTTTCAGATGAGGATCTTACAATAACAATAATGATAATTAATAATGATGGTATTTGTTAAGCACTTACTATGTGCAAGGCACTGTTCTCAGCGCTGGGGTTGATACAAGGTAATCAGGTTGTCCCACGTGGGGCTGCCAGTCTTAATCCCCATTTTACAGATGAGGTGACTAAGGCACAGAGAAGTTACGTGACTTGCCCAAAGTCACACAGCTGATAAGTGACGGAGTCGGAATTAGAACCCAAGACCTCCGACTCCCAAGCTTGGACTCTTTCCACTAAGCCACGCTGCTTCTCACCAAGCCATGCTGCTTCTCAATACAACCAAGTGAGCTTGGCTTGGTGTAAAGAGTGTGGGTTGGGAATCAGGAGATCTGAGTTCTAATCCCAGCTCTGCCACTCAACTCTGGATGATCTGGGGAAGGTCACTTGACCTCTCTGAGCCTCAGTGTACTCACCGGTAAAAAAGGGTTAAAGATACTAGCTCTCCCTGCCTCTTACCTTGCTGGGCCCACATTAGAAAGAATGTCTGTATGTACCACAGTGCATGACACTCAGTCAACACTAGAGTAGTGGCATGACGTTGTGGAAAAAATCATGGTCCTGGGAAGCAGAGCACCTGGGTTCTACTCTAGCTCTGCCAATTGTCTGCTGTGACACCTTGAATAAGTCACTTCATTCCTCTGTGCTTCAGTTTCCTCATCTGTAAAACTGGGGATTAAATCTTAGTCCCTTCCTATGAGCCCCTTGTGGGAAAGGGTCTACATCTAAACTGGTAATCTTGTACATACGCTAGTGCTCAGAATAGTGCTTGGCACCTAGTAAGTACTAAACAAATACAAAAATTATTTCTCATTAATAAATGTCATAACTCATTAAGGATTTCAGGGAGAAATCACACTGATAGAAAGGAGGAGGAAAATCAACCCCATGAAAGGGGTGTCTGATATGTAGGTTCTATCCCCACTCTCTGTGTGTTATCAGTCAATTGACTCTATCATTTTTCCCATCAGCAATCCAGAAATGAAAATGACTGAACTCTACTCATCTGTTTAGGCTACTGTGGGGAAGAAGAGGAATTTGGTTCCCTGAGCGATATCTATCCTTCAATCAATCAGTGGTATTTATTGAGCACTTTACTGTGTACACAGTATTACACTAAGCACTTGGTAGAGAACAACAGACTCGGTCGAAACATTCCCTGCTTGTAGCGAGCTGATATCTGGCCCAATAAACATGCTTCTTCCAGAGTGGCTGCGCCTTTCCTTAAGTATTAATGCAAGTGTTAAGGTGTGAAGCAAATGGGTACTGTGATTCAGATGAGCCTGTTGGACACCTCTGGAGGAGGAATCTTCATGAACTTGCTCTTTGGGGGTTAAACATTGACTACATGGATCAGAGTGTGGCTGGGAAGTGCCCCTTGCTACAATTACAATGAACCCTTTACTGTCTGGTACCATTTTGGATCTGGTACCCCTTGCCATCCTGACTCCCTCAAAGCCTCTGCTCCAAGAGAGTCTCCTCACAGCTAAGCACCCCAGGCCAGGCTGTTCTGTCAGCTGTGGCTGACTCCCAGCCTAATATCACTTTGTTTGAGATCCTGCTTCCTGGAACCTCCTCATGCTCAATACCATCGGGGACTTTTCCTTTTAAAAAATTACAAGGTTAGTTGGGTAAGAAAGAAATCGACCCCAATATTTGAACTTTGAGTTTGGGATGAAACTTTACCTTGATAAGGTTAGGAGTTTCTGTCCAACTTGCCAAAGTAGAATCCCGCCTGGCAGTGTGATTAGAGGAAGAGCTAATCATTACCGCTCAGCTTGCTTTCAAGGTTGAAAATGACAGGCTACATCTGAATCTTCCTCTCTCCACATGAATACAGTCAAAAGACTGCATTTGTAGCAACTAGGAATTGGATGATAAATGACTTGGTGAGGGTTCAGCAGCTTCTGCGTATGAAATTAGGCTTTTTATTTCAAAACTTATCATTCATAGGACATACAACATTCTGTGGAACTCTCGGTAGTCAGAAAGTCTGCTTGCCAGAACTGAGCCAGATTTATTTCTCCCTAGACTTACAATGAATTGCTGTTCTTCCAATTGTTTTACTCCACTAACCATTTCTCAGAATCACATTCAGTTGAATACTTATGAGGGGTATGATGCTGTTTTCCCATCTTACCTCAGAGAACTTGAAAGGTAATTTTTTTGATTTCATTGAACCACCATATTTTTTAATGCAGCAGTAGAAGAGTAGAAGTAAGAGTAGGAAATCGTAGTATAGTAGTACTATTTCTTGAGCACTCACTGTGGGCCGAGCCCTGTAGCCAGGTCTTGAAGAGAATACACCGGTGGGAATTAGACCATGGTCCCTGTCCCTCAGGGCACTTTCAAGCTCAAAACATGGGGGAGAGTCTGAAATACACATCCAAATTGAAATGAGAGGAATTTGGGGCACCGTGATTAAAAAACAAAAAACCTAAACAAACCTAAACAAACATAACCATCTGTTTATAGGCTTTTAATTCTCTCCCTCCTTCGTGTCTTTCAACTTTCTTCTATCACACCCAGATTCCCATCATGTACTCTACCAAGTCAAACCATTTAACTGACATTCTTCCCACCCAGAACTCCTTCCCCCTTCGTCTCCAAATTGGTCTACCCCCTGCTTCAAAGTGCTCCTTCCAAGTTCCTTCTTACATGAAGCACCCTCTGATTTCTCCTCCCTATATTCCTGGTTATGGTAGCCCATCAGCCACTTCAACCTTCCTACGCCCTTATATGCTAGTTTATTTCATGATTTCTCATCCTGCCTTTCTTATTTCTGCTTAGGCTGATGTTCTTTTAACTACTGTTTTGTCAGTGCCTGCCTTCTTATCTTCCCTTTTAGATACTAAGCTATTTGACAGCAGGGATTTACTGTATCTTCTATCTGTCCCCTAAGCATCTGTTTCTGGGTGCTGCACACGGTAGCAAATTCTGTCGAGGATACACTCATTTTCACCTGTTTATTCTGGGGTATGGATTAAAAAAAAAAAAACCCTCTTTCACCTATTCATATAGCCATAGTATTTCCAGCTTGAGTTTCCAGACAAGTTAATAATGAACGTCTTCATGGCTGTCCCTTGTCAGGTTGTTTTCACTCCTCACGTTTCTGCTTTCCACTGGATTTGAATCAGGAGAACCGAGTTCCATTTCTACAAGCCGCCTCTCAACTCCAGATGGCACCGCCGCGTGGCTCAGTGGAAAGAGCATGGGCTTTGGAGTCAGGGCTCATGAGTTCGAATCCCAGCTCTGCCACTTGTCGGCTGTGTGACTGTGGGCAAGTCACTTCACTTCTCTGTGCCTCATTTCCCTCATCTGTAAAATGGGGATCAAGACTGTGAGCCCCACGTGGGACAACCTGATTCCCCTATGTCTACCCCAGCGCTTAGAACAGTGCTCAGCACATAGTAAGCGCTTAACAAATACCAACATTATTATTATTATTAACTCCCCCGGTCTCATCTCTCCGTGGGCCGCAGGCTCTAATCCTGGCTCCACCATCTGCTTGCTGTGCGTCCTTGGGCTAATCTCATAGACTATAAGCTCTCTGTGGGCAGGGAATATATCTAACAACCCTGTTATATTGTACTCTCCCAAGTGTTTTTTGTACAGTGCTCTGCACTCATTAAATGATCAGTAAGTCTGACTATCTGTGAAAAGGGAGTTAAATATCTTTTCTCTCTCAGTTCTAGAGGGTCAGACCTACTTGGGGCCGGCACTCGGTCTGTTCCAAAACACTTTATATTGACTTCATATTAACTTCTGATTGGCTTCATATTGAAGCATCGTAGTCAAGTGGATAGAGCATGGGCCTGGGAGTCAGAGGCCCTGGATTCTAACCTCACCTCCACCACTTGTCTGCCACGTGACCTTGGGCAAATCACTCAATCTCTCTGTGTCTCAGTTACCTAATCCTGTAAAATGGAGACTAAGACTGTAAGCCCCATGTGGGACACAGACTCCATCGAACCTGATTATTTTGAATTGACCCCAGAATTTAGTTTAGTCCCTGGTACACAGTATGCACTTAGCAAATACCATTAAAAAATGAATAATTAGATCTAGAGAGGGAAAGATTCTTATAAAGTTCAACATAAGCATTTACATTTCAAAGTATACTCTGGTCCACAGGATAATGATTTTTTTCAGGTGATCAGTTAAGTGCTTACTATGGGCCAGGCATTGTACTTAGCACTGGGGTAGATATAAGCTAATCAGGTTGGACACAGTCCGTGTCCCACTTGGGGATCACCATCTTAATCACCACTTTACCAATGAGGTAACTCAGGAACAGAGAAGTGAAATCATTTGCCCCAGGTCACACAGCAGACAACTGGCAGGATGAGAATCTGGATTCTTCTGACTCCCAGGCCTGGGTTCTGTCCACTAGACCATGCTACTTTCCTATTGACGATGCTGGCCATGTTTGGAATGGCTCATCCCAGAGTTTCACGCACTACAAACTCAACTTCACAAAGTACGTTCTTCCTTCACTTTTTCAACCTATGGCTATTTCGGGGATTTCATTCATTCATTCATAGGATTGAATTGAATTGAATGGAAAGGATTTCCTTTCCAGTGGGAAGAGGAGTCCTCTTTCTAGAGGAAATTTATATATACAGAGAAGAGAAGGAATGGGAATGACATCACACTTCCTCCCCAAAGAAGGCTGATTGATATGGAATGAGTTTCTTCGGTAGCAGCAGGGATTGCAATTAGACATTAGGAAGAACTTCCCATCTGTGAGGCTGAATCATCTTTACCAAAATTTCTATTGTTTACCTCCTATACTCATTGTTCACTAATAATACCTATGGTCTTTGTTAAGTGCCTACTATGTGCCAGGCACTATTTGGAGCGCTGGGGTAGGTAGAAGGTAATCAGGCTGTCCCACGTGGGGCTCACAGTCTTAACCCCCATTTTACCGATGAGGTAGCTGAGGCACAGAGCCACAGAAAAGTTAAGTGGCTTGCCCAAGGTCACACAGCAGAGAGGTGTCAGAGCCAGGATTAGAACCCATATCCCCTGACTTCCAAGCCCGTGCTCTTTCCCCTAAGCCACGCTGCACTATACTAATTCTTGGCTGAATTTAGAGAGATAAAAGGCATATTCCATGCTTTATGAAGTCTTCATTCTAATGTAATAAAGATCAAGCAAGGGAAGTTCAAAATTATCTAACCAAATGCATTGATGAGGGTTGCCAATCAGGATCATTTGTTTGCAGAATCATTGAGTTTCCTCAACTGTGTATTTCTATACAAGAGGTAGCCACATTAATTCTCTCCTTTTAATGTGGACAGAATGATTGTAAAAAAAAAAACTTAAAAGGATTTCAGAGCAAAAAGATGACGCAAAATGACAAATCATCTGGACCTTTGCCTCAGAGTAGGACGTACTGGCAAGAGGGATAACTTGAAGATATCCAAGAGAATAGGAGTCAAATAAGGTTTGGGATGAGGTTCAGGTAGAATGCTAAGAGAAATTCTTAAGAGTCAACCAGATGGTTTAAGAATTCTTTGATTCCTTCATTACTTTGAAAACTATGCAGTCTCCAAATTAGTTTGTCCCCATTCTGATACAATAGGTGAGATCTTTAAGAAGTAATTCTCTGCTCTACAAAGATGGACAACTCCATGCGTGAACTTTGGAGGATAGGTCTTTATGGGGGACCACATAGCTGCTTGGGACTGGAATTTGGGGTCAGCAGTAGAATGGTGAGTTTTGAGAATGGCCCCAAGTGAACCCGTCACAAAACCATAGCACAATCCAGAACTATCCATTTGGACCATAAATTCCTGAGGAAAAGGGCATCATGGACTAGAGAATGGCATAGGTCCATTGGTAGCCAAAATCAGAACAGGTCCTAACTTCACAAACATGTTAACCCAAATGATTTAGTTTTTCTGTTTTCTTAAGCACTTTTATTCAGACTGACCCTAGGTATGTGCTCTCTCTCTCTCTCTCTCTTTCTCCTCCCCGCCCCCTGCTGCCAATCTTGCATTTAACCATATTTCTGGATATATTTAGAATTCAGACTCTAAAGCCTCATATAGCTGAATTGAAAGCTGCCACCCACCCACAAATTAGGCTACTGAATGATGGAAACATTTATTTCATCAATTGGAACTTGTGAAGTGTTGCCATGTGTCCCATTCATCTCAGAAACTAAACAGCTGAAGTGTTGAATTGTGTGACCACATCAGAAATGTCACCAGTGGGTCATTCTCCTGTAATACATCACTTTCTTGTTTAGATTGTAAATGAGAAAGAAGGCATGGCAAAATAACAAATGTGTGACTCATCAGTGGTGCTGCTAAGTCCTTCCAGACATCTGGTATAGAGGTGTTGAGTTGCTACACATGAGCAGCGTTTTCTTTTTTCATCTGAGAAGACGTTTATAAGCTAATTCAAAAACATATGCTCATATGAATAATACACTGAAACACTGAACCCCATTATTTTTCATATTTCATAGACTCAGTCCTCCTTTAGTTTGATGTGTGAGAGCCCAGAATGAGCCATGACTCTCACTCGTCAATGAAAAGCTGAGGTTGGCTTGATTCGGGCCTGAAAATAACTCCAGCCTGGACTACCCTATTTCTCTCTTTTGTGGCCTCTCTGCCTTCAGTCTGTCACTGCTCCAATTCAAACTCAAAGAACATTATTTGAGATTGTTAATTACAAATCAGGTTGTTTTCAGCATAGTTTGGATCAATCTTTTCCCCTTGCAGTGGCTCCTGGGAGAGATTCTTGGTTCAAATTAATGTAAGTAAAGACTCTGAAGACCTTCTCTGGCTGCCTGTTGCTATCTAACTACCAAGTCCAGTCCCTCTATAGGTCTGCTCCCGATTCTCTTGGCCAGAGAGGTAAACTGAGTCACCGCCCACCCTATTTTACAGCTCCCAGACCTCTCTCTTACTATAACAAATCACTTCCCAAACTCACCTCAGTTCTGAAGGCTTCCTTCACAGGCCCTTCGGGTTGAATGTCCCTGATGTCTCTAGTCCACATGTGGATTTGTGACTGCCATTGTGTACTTTCTCATTCCTTCAACCTTGGACTTGTCCCTTTAACATTTTGTTCCAGTTAGTCTAGATCGTTTTTAAATCTTTTCTCTGACCTCCAAAAGCATTGGGAATTCCAACCAAAATAGAGCATTTGAACCATGAGAGCGGTCCAGGAAATGTTCACTTTCCTTAGATTTCTCATCTGACTTTTCAGAGTGACCCAAGATACAGAACCTTATTCTTCTGCTTGTGAAAGGGGAAGCTAAAGTCAAGCAAACATGGATTGTCTCCAGGGTACAACTGTGGGCACTGACCTAGCTTTCATTGAGTACTAGAAAACTCTACTGAAATAGGGAGCATACATTCACCTAGTTAAAAATGATTGGAACTAGTTGGGCTGGTTAGTTTTTTGGTGTCTTTAGTGCAGTGTGCTGCGTACACTAAGTGATCCATAAATACCACTGATTGATTGGTATGCAGTTTAAATGAAACTACAAATGCCAGGCTGACATTCTGGGAGGAATCTTTGAGAAGCACTGGACTCTCTTATGTTGCATTCTAGGGACATGGCTGACTTCACTTTTCCCAGGGGAAGGTCAGGAAGGCCCTCGAGGGAGTGGAGATGTAAGCCCAGATACAGAAATCCCTGTGGACCCAGTGAGGTTCATAGCGATGAGCTTTACTGGGTGCCAAGTCCTGGCACATAAAGTACTTACGAGATAATCAAGTTGCATACAGTCCTGTCACACAGTCCAAGAAGGAGGAAGAACAGCTATCAGAGGAAATGGAGGCACAGAGAAGTCGTGACGTGCACAAGGGCGCACAGTAGACGAAAGATCTCCGATTAGAACACTCTCTCAAGTGCTTTGTAAAGTGCTCTTCATTCAGTAAGCGCTCAATAAATATAATTGAATGAATGAATACTGATCCTTCTGACTCCTAGGCGTGTGCTTATTACTTGACCCCACTTTTCCTCCCAGCTGACTGGCACGGGGTGAGAGCAATGGGGTTAGGCACAGCAGAGAGGGTGTGGGGTCCAGGCTGCCTGGCATAACTCCAGCATGGGGATAGCGAGCCAACAACTCCAGTCCTCTAACAGCCGGGAAGGGGTGCGGGATGGTGGCGAAGGGCATCTGGCACATGGGAGAGGAGGGAAGGAGAGGCAGAGAGCAATCCCAGGGGTCAGTGTTGCATACAGTGAAAGTGGCAGCCGGTGAGTTACATAACACTCTCTGGCCCAATTGCCTGATGTTCTTCTGCACCAGATGAGGGAAGAGGTGAACAAGAGACCCAACAAGGAGAGTGAGATTTCATTCAGTGAGTGTCAACCCCTACGATATACAGAGGAGCTTGGGGGAGTGTTTGGAGAGTCCTTGCTTCAGACTCTCCACTTGCAGTGATTTCAATGCCTGGACAAATTGATAAACAAAGAAGCATCATGGCCTAGGGTAAGCTCTAGACTGCACGCTCCTGGCGGGCAGGGGACAAGTCTACCGACTGTGTTGTTTCATCCTCTCCCAAGCTCTGCACACAGTAAGCACTCAATAAATAGCATTGATTGATTGATTGATTGGCAAGAGCACAGGCCAGGAAGTCAGAGGACCTGAATTTTCTAATCCTGTCTCTGTCACTTGCCTGCAGGGGGTGATCTTGGACAAGTCACTTCATATCTCTGGGCCTCAGGCTCCTCATCTGTAAAATGGGAATGCAAACTGTTCTTCCTCCCTCTCAGACTGTGAGCCCCATGGGGGACAGGGACTGTGTCTCATTTAGTACTGTGCTTGTCACATAATCAGGGCTTAGTTAGTACAATTATTCCTGTTTTTATTATTTTTAATAATATCTAAAATGATGTTTAATGCATCTCAATGAGGAAAGGGGGTTAAACTCCTCCAGAATCCTTTTATATTATACATCCCAAAATTATATGAACCTAAATTAAACAAAGACCAGGTATGTTCCAGCCCAGAAGTGGAGCTCTAAGGACTTAGAGTAAGAGAGAGTAGTAGGAATTTGGCTAATTTGGGCTGATAAGCTTTTTTGGCACTACCAATTTGAAGCTTTGCATACTATTTCTAAACTTGTCCAGTACCAAAGACTAAAATCTAGGACTGTGCTAGAGAAACCAGGATATACGGTCAGTAATCTCTCACTCCATTTATTGAGTGTTTACTGGGCACAGGTCACAATACAAATACTTGGGAAAAGTACCATAGAGTTGGTAAGCATAATCCCTGCTCTCGAGGAGCAGTGGGTAGTAATAGAATATGAAGAAATCGCAGAGGCTTCAGAGTTAGAGGACAGGGGATTGTAATCTGGGCTCTGCCTCTTGCCTGCTGTGTGCCCATGACAAGTCACAGCTTCTCTGTTTTCCTCATCTGTAAAATCACACTCTAGCCTGTAAGCTTGCTATGAGCAGGGAATATTTCTGTTATCTTGTTGTGTTGTACTCTCCCAAGCACTTAGAACACAGCTCTGCACACAGTAAACACTCATTGAATACAATTGATTCACTGACTGATCAATTAAAACTCTGTTCTCCCTCTCCTTTTGACTGTGAGCCCCATGTGGGACAGGGACTGTGTTGGACATGACTAACTTATATTTGCCTCAGAACTTAGTAGGTTGCTTGGCACATAAGAAATGCTTAACAAATATTGTAATTTTGACGTGTATAAGTGCTACGGTTGGGGTGAGAGTAGAGATTGTGAGTATTTAAGTGCTTAGGAGGTGCCAGAATGCTGAGGGGGCTATTGGGGAGATGAAATGGGAAGATTTGAACAGTTTGGAGTTGGTGGAGGCAGCAGATAATACCTTGCCCGGATCTGTGTCACGGAAACCATGTTGAAAGGGCCCTTCTGAGTGCAATGGGAAGACTGAGTCTCTTTCTTTCTGGAAGCTGGAGAAAGCTACAGGTATTACTACTAATAATGATGTTGGGATTTGTTAAGCACTTACTTTGTGCCCAGCACTGCTCTAAGCACTGGGGTAGATATGGGGTAATTAGGTTGTCCCACGTGAGGCTCACAGTCTTAATCCCCATTTTTCACTGAGGTAACTGAAGCACCAAGAAGTTCAGTGACTTGCCCAAAGTCACACAGCTGACAGGTGGTGGAGCCGGGATTAGAACCCATGATCCCTGACTCTTAACTACTTCTACCACTAAAACTAATTCTACTAATATTTATAAGAGCTGATTATGTGTCAGAAACTGGGATAGATCAAATACAACGCAATGAGATGGAACCCAATCCCTACCCCACATGAGACTCACAGTGTAAGGGGACAGGGGAGGAGAACAGGTACCGAATCTTAGCCGAGTGGCAAGAGCACAGACTTTGGAGTCAGAGGACATGGAGTTTAATCCTGGCTCTGCCACGTGTCTGCTGTATGACCTTAGGCACATCACTTCACTTCTCTGTGCCTCCGTTTATCTGTCAAATGGGGATTCAGACTGTGAGCCCATTATGGGACAGGGACTGTATCCAACCTAATTACCTTATCCTAGCACTTAGAACAGTGTCTGATACATAGTAAGTGCTGAACAACTACCATAATTATCATTTTGCAGATGAGAAAGCTGAGACACAGAAAATTTGGGGAGATTGCACCAGGTCATCCTGCAGACAAGTGGCAGAGCTGGGATTAGAAGCCAGGTTCTCTGACTTTCAGGCCCATGTTCTTTCTCCTGTGCCATGCTGCTTCAGTAGCTACTTGTGACTGATGGATTCCATAAAGTCCTTGCAATCTACCTTAAAGTTTATACCATGCAGAAAAGAGGCATCATCACCTGCCTTCTGGTGAATATCATGGTGTTTCTTTATAATTTACAGGCTCCACAGAACAGTTCCTGTTTAAAGAACATCTGGGCCTACTTTAAATCTCTAAGGAGCATCACACCTCAAAGCAAATACCACATTCAAATCCATCAAGCAGAGAATCCAAAGGAATTATGTCTTCAATGTTCTTCTCTGAACACTGATATCCAGGAACTCTATCACTCAGTATGGTTCCTCTATATAGATCGTTCATCCTACGATCAGTCACCAGTTTCCTGACAGATTTTTAAAGTTCACTTATTCCTCCCCCATTACCCATGAGATTTGAAACACGACAGACACAGTTTCTTGTCAGGGATGGGACATTCTACTGGGGAATTTGTTCCTTTTTTGGGGGCTGTCACTATCCTTCTTTAGATACAGAAGATAGAAACGCCTAAAAGATCCAGTTAATGTGCCTTGGTTTTTGCTACCTAGTGATATTTTTCAAACTTTGATAGACTAAGAGCAGAAGGAAACTCTTCCATCCCCAAGGAGCTGAATCAAAGACTATCTATTGCCTAAAGTCAACAATTTTGAAGGAATGTCTTTATAAAATGGAATTTCCCGGACTGGAAATTCAGAAACAGAGAATCAACTTGTGATGCAATTTTGGGTCTGACCTGTGGTGTTGATGCCATCAGCTTTGCCATCAAATATGAGTTGAGTCAGATTCTCCCTTCTCCAGATGTCTTATAGTTTTTCAGGAGTTGGGTGCGGAGTTCAGATCCTTGGCTCGGGGCCGGGAAGGTCCTTTTCTCTCTCAGCTCAGGTGAGCCTGTTGTTCCGGAGGAACAGAAGGTCCGATAAGGTGTCATCCATCAGTGGCAGACATTTGATGGGGAATAGATGAAAGCGGGCAGGTCAGTCTGACAGGAGCTGATCTGGAATGGGAAGACTTGTCCTGAGAAGGAGTTTTTGACACCTCAAATCCACCCTGTGGGAAACAGCACCTGACCCTGCAAACCACAGGAGACTGTTTCAGGGGGACAGACTGTTAAAAAGACATCACTTTTACTTTGACTCTGTATGATCTTGGGCAGGTCACTTCACTTCTGTGTACCTCAGTTTGTCTGTAAAATGGGAATTGGAATGGTGAGCCCCACTTGGGACAGGGACTGTGTCCAAACCAATTTGCTCATATCCTCCCCAGAGCTTAGTACAGTGCCTGACACATAGCGCTTCATAAATACCATAATTATTCATTATTATTTAATTTTGCCACACATGCCCCTGCACACTAGTAAGAAGTCACGATCAGGGCCATGATTATTAGACATGAAAGACAGCTGTTTACCTAGTGCCATGATCACTAGCCAGAGCTACACTGTATTAGGAAGAAATTGCTTTCTTATTAGAGGTAGGAGATTGGGTGAGTTGGCTACCTGGTGTGGGGTAAGGCAGGAAAATTTCCAATCGGGGTGGTCTCTGTACTGGCCTTGAATCTGTTCCCTTTGGACGTTCAATATTCACTTCACTTTCAGCCCCACCGCCCTTAGGTTCATATCCAGAATTTATTTTTCTGCAGTAATGTCCATGTCCCTGCTAGACAGTAAGCTCTTTGGAATGGAGCATGTGTACCAATTCAGTTATATTTTACTCTCCCAAGCATTTAGTAAAGTCCTCTGCACACAGCAAACACTAAATAAATATAATCGATTGCTTGATTGTCCTCTCCAGCTTGTGGAGAGGTGGATGGAGGAAAGGGATAATAATGATAATGTTGATGATGATGATGAGAAGATGATGGTGATGATGATGATTGTTTCACACATGAGGCTCACAGTCTAGGGAGGAGGGAGAAAAGGTATCTCTTGTGAAGAATAAAACCTAGCTCCCTATAATATTAATAATAATGTTGGTATTTGCTAAACGCTTACTATGTGCCAAGCACTGTTCTAAGAGCTGGGGGAGATACAAGGCCATCAGGTTGTCCACGTCTTAATCCCCATTTTACAGATGCGGTCACTGAGACCCAGAGAATTCAAGTGACTTGTCCAAAATCACACAGCTGACAAGTGGCAGAGCCAGGATTAGAACCCATGACCTCTGACTCCCAAGCCCGGGTTCTTTCCACTAAGCCACGCCGCTTCTAATGCAGATCAGTCACTGAAAAGAATGCATCAGACCCTGGTGAACCATTTATGTAGCAGACATTTATTAGTAGTAAGAGTATTTATTCAGGCCCCACGGAGGGCAATGATTAGACTGTGAGCCCAGTACTGGACAAGGATTGTCTCTATCTGTTGCTGAATTGTACATTCCAAGCGCTTAGTCCCGTGCGCTGCACAAAGTAAGCGCTCAATAAATACGATTGAATGAACGAATGAATGCAGTGTATAATCATCGTAGTATTTGTGAAGTTCTTGCTATAGTGTCAAAAGTTAGGGTCATTACAGGATAATCAGACCAGAAATGGTCCTTGTCTCACATGGGACTCCCAGTCTAAGGGGATGGGGGAACGGGTATTTAACCCCCATTTTACACAAGGGAAAACTGAGGCACAGAGAAAGTAAATGACTTCCACAAGGTCACACAGCAGGCAAGTTGCATAACCAGTGGTATTTTGTCCCCAAAATACCATATCACTTATTCTCCTGACTGCAACCTGTGAACACCGGAAAGGATAGGACAGAAAATTGTCTGTACTTCCATCCATCATTTGAAATCTGTTTATTGGGATGCGCAGGCCTGGGAGTCCAATGACCTGGGTTCCAAAACTAACTCTGCCACTTCTCTGCTGCATGCCTTGGGGCAAGGCCCTTAACTTTTCTGTGCTTCAGTTTCCTCTAAGTGTAAAGGGAATCCAATACCTGTTCTCCCTCCACTCTAAACTGTGAACCCCATGTGTGCCAGGGACTGTGTCCAACCTGATCATCTTTTCTCTATAGCAGCACTCAGTAAAGTGCTTGGCACAAAACACAACAAATTACTGTTTAGGAGTTCTTCCTTCAAAGATCCTGCTGCCAATTTCAGGAGTGCACCTAGTGGGCAGAATCAATCCTGGATCTGAGCCAGTCATGGCCTCACTATGACATGGACTTCATATGAGCTCCGCCCTGAAATTGCCAGGCAAAGAACAATACATTCTTCTTCCTCTCTCTTGATGTCCATCTTAATTTCCCTTCCTTTGGAGTGGAAAACTTTACCTCAGCCTCCCCGACCAGTCAGAGAACTTGGTCTGCAAGAAAAATCACTCATTTTAAAAAATAAATTTTACTATAGGAGCAGAGAAGAACATGGGTCTGGGAATCAGATGACCAGGGTTGTACACCTGGCTCGGCCAACTTCCTGCTCTGTGACCTTGAGCAAGTCACTTCAGTTCTCTCTGACTCAGTTTCATCATCTGTGAAATGGGGATTCAATACCTGTTCTCCCTCCTACTTTAAATGTAAGCCCATGTGGGATGGGGCCTTTGTCCAAATTGATTATCTTGAATCTGTCTCAGTCCTTAGTACAGTGCTTGGCATATAGTAACTTAGTATAGTATGCTTAACAAACACCCCAATTATTACCCTTAATGCCTTTCAGCATTTGTGTGTGGAATTCCAACCCAAAGCACCAATCTCAAATCCTTTTAATGGCCAATAATGTTAATGTCATCAGAAATCTGAAATCTTTAAGCAATATGCTTTTGGATTTGCCTCATAAAGACCCAGCCATTGTCTATGAGTCACTTGGAACTTCTTTTTATTAACCATTCATTAGTATAACTCATAGTGGCATTAGTTGAATGCTCATTACGTGTCAAGGACTGTGTTAAGCACTAAGAGGGAAAAGTCCCACTGATTATTGCTATGGTTTTCTTTGTGGTTGGCGGCCTCACACATCACATCGATGGGTCGAGGAAGAATTACTGAATCTGGTGGGAAATTAACCACCAGGTGTAGCCAGTTGTCAGAGAAACAAAATATTTTATCTTTTTTACTCTCCCCTTCTTGCCCCCTCCCATCTCATATTTCGGGGACTGGGGCATCCTCATAACCAGACAGGGTTATATTAACTGAGAGGGCTGGTGACCCTAGTAGGTTCTCAGAAGTGATGTGCCTCCATTAGAGGTCAGGGGGTTCAGAGCCTAGAATGGCTTCTGTAACTGGCAGTGTGACCTTAGTCAACTCACTTACCTTTTCTGAGCCTCAGTTGGTAAAATGGAAATAAGAAGACTTTGGATGTGAAGGGAAATGGGTTAACTGGTATGGAAAGTCCTTGATCTCTTCCTAGAAAACATTTCTCAAATGCAAAGAATAATACTGTAGAACTATAATTACCCAAATACCACAGCACTAGGTATGATGTGGATAACTGGTTACCCATTGATTCCAGCCATTTAAATGGTTTCTCATAATGAACAAAGGAAATGTTGGAACAATAACTCTGACATGGGAGCATGTATGAACAGTCCTATTCATAACTGTGGTCATTGTTAAGCATTTATTCTGTGCCAAACACAACTAAATCTTGGGGGAGATGCAAGATAATCAGATAATGCAGGTGGCAAATTTTTCTGATAACCGTTGAGCACTCCCCAATCAAAGCACAGAACACAACTGGGAGATTGTAATGTTTGAGATTTGGGAATGCCCATCAGGTAGAACAGCTTTGCTCCTGCAGTAAGAAAGATCTTAGGTCATCCTTAAACAGTTGGATGTTTCTCCCAGCAAAACTGTACGAAGCAGAAACTCTACTCTCTCCTTGCTCAGTGGGTATTTGATATTTACAGAAGTCAGAGAGATAATGGCTTGGGGTTCAACATTTTTAGGCCTAAAGACTGAAGAGTGTTTTATCTCTCTTTCTCCCTGTCCTTTCCAAGTCTCTCCATCCTTCTCTCATAACCACACATTGTGGTTCTCTCAACCTCTTGCTGGGTCCTATGGCTTATTTGGTTACTTTATGAATTAACTTTCCTTTGGGGAGAACTGCAAGTCAGAGCTGGGGTCTAGTGCTCCAAGCACAGTTTTGAGATATTCTCCCCAGTGATTGTATTGCATTTACCCATGCAAGAGAGATCGCCACTGGATTTAAAAAAAAAACCCAAATGACACAAGACCAGTGTCAGAGGAAAAACGTGGCAGCAACCACCACTGCCTTGATGCTGGTAAGATGTGGGGAGCTGCCTGATGGAGGAGAAGACTACCTGTTTCCCTGCTCCTTTGTCCTTCTTTCCCCTATTTTCTTTCTTGCTTCTCCATCTCCACCCCTGGCCCTGCTCCTCTTTATGTCTGTGATCTTCTTTTGTCACTACCCCCAACTCACATGAGGAGATCTTGTAAATTAAATGCAATTTTACACTCAAGAGTAAGCTCTCCAATAAATGTCCAGGCTGATGGTGGGAATGCTGTTTTTGGAAGATCGGAATACGTTTCTCCTGTGTTTCAGGAAAATTGACAGGAAAGCAAGCCCCTTGCCAGCCCTGGGGTTGGGCGAGATGCAATGACTTTACCTTTCCTGTGAAACAATAGATTTAGAAGCAGTGTTGCCCAGTGGAAAGAGCACAGGCCTGGGAGTCGGAGAACCTAGGTTTTAATCCCAGTACCATTAGGGAAATGACTAAACCTCTCTGTCCCTCAGTTTTCTCACCTGTAAAATGGGGATTCAATACCTGTTCTCCCTCTCCCCAAGACCCTGAGCTCTATGTGGGACAGGGATTTTATCTCCCTTGGAGAACTCATTAACTTCCATGGCTTCAACTATCACCTCTATGGGGATGATTCCCAAATCTACATGTCCAGCACTGGTCTCTCTCCCTTTCTGCAGTCTTGCATTTCCTCCTGCATTCAAGTCATCTCTACTTGGATGACTTCCCATCCCACTAGCTTAACATGTCCTAAACAGAACTCTTTATCTTCCCACCCAAGCACTGTCCTTCCCCTGACTTTCCCATCACTGTAGATGACATCGCCATCCTTCCCGAAGGTCTCACAACCCCATAACCTAGGAGATTTCCTTCATTCATTCAATTGTATTTATCGATCGCTTACTGTGTGCAGAGCACTGTATCCTTGACTCCTCTTTCTCATTAAACCCAAATCTTCAATCCATCACTAAATCCTGTCGATTCCACCTTCACAACATTGCTAAAATTTGCCCTCTCCTCACCATCCAAACGGCTACCACATTAAAGCAATCCCTTATCTTGTCCCACCATGATTACTCTATCAGCCTCCTGTCTCTCCCCACTCCACTGCCTGGATCATTTTTCTACAAAAACATTCAGGACATGTTTCCTCAATCCTCAAGAACCTCCAGTGGTTGCCCATCCACCTTCACATCAACCAAAAACTCCTCACCATTGCCTTTAAAGCATTCAACCTTCTTGCCCCCTCCTCTCTCCCCTTGCTACTCTCCTACTACCCCCCAGTCCACCCACTTCACTCCTCTAATGCGTGTGAGACAGAAAGGATGGTAGTGCCATCTGCTGTGATGGGAAAGTCAGAGAGACCTTATATATCTGAGCCCAGTAAGGACTCATGAAATACTACAATTATTATTATTATCATCAAGTATATAAAGAGAGCATTAATATAATAATAATGATAATGTTGGTATTTGTTAAGTGCTTACTATGTGCAGAGCACTGTTCTAAGTGCTGTGGGAGATACAGGGTAATTAGGTTGTCCCACATGAGGCTCACAGTTAATCCCCATTTTACAGATGAGGTAACTGAGGCACAGAGAAGTTAAGTGACTTGCCCACAGTCATACAGCTGACAAGTGGCAGAGCCGGGAGTCGAACTCATGACCTCTGACTCCGAAGCACAGGCTCTTTTCCACTGAGCCACGCTGATTCCCAAATCCTATACACAATATAGGATTTGTGTATGTGTGTGTGCGTGCGCGCGTGTGTGTGTGTGTTGAAATAGGTCAGAGTCCAGTCCCATATGATCCAATGAATAAGGGTTCTGGCCTATACCATGCCTAAAACACCCCCTAGAAGTGGGAACCCTCACTGGACTCTAGCGAGGGCCAGATTCACCAAATTCAGGGCCTGGGATTGGATCCTCTTGAGAGCCATGTGAGCTGAGATACAGATGAGGCCATATGCAGTATGACCCTAAGAGCAACACACAGTGATGATGTCATCACAAGAGCAAGAGCAAAGATGGACGGGATTTGGAAGAGGTCTTGATTTTCTGTCCACACCCAGGAAGGCAGCGGGGTCAGGAAGACTTTTGGTTCGAGCATCGGCAAGGGAAGCTTGAGCCGAGAGGATTGTGCTGTGCTGAGGATAGATGTGGAGAGGCTCACCCGGAAAAGTGACTTGACTGGGACCAAACGCTTTACCTTGATATGCCTCTCCTCCCACATTCCTCTCCTTGCCTCAGCACTGGCTTGGTTCCCCAGAAAGAAGGCAGCTGTGGGGTGAGTAGAGGGGTAGGGGGCGGAGATGGACAACAGAAGAGACCATCCCTTCCTCATAATCATGGTGACTGGGAGACAGGCAGTGATCATCAGGGAGCACACTCTCACACACAAACACGTGTACACACATGTCCTCGGCCCTGATGATGCGGAGTCTGCATTGAGTGTCTGGGCAGGAAGGCTGAGGTCCAAGAGGGGTTGGGAGAAACCCCTCATGGCCAGCGGCTACAGTCTAGGAGAGTCAGGAACCATTCCAGGAGAGTTTGGGGGTAGCTGTTCCTGCTGTCACTGTTTCCGAGCAGGGCTCTGTAGCCCATCCACCTCACCCACCCAGCAGGGTTAGCTGAGACACGTCTCAGGGCTTGCAGGTGCCTACCCGGCAACAGCACAGACTGAAGGAAAGAGTACAGGCCTGGGCATCAGAGGACCTGGGTCTTCATCTGGCCTCTGCTTATCTACTGTGTGACCTTGGTTAGGTCACTTTACGTCTCTGTGCCTCCGTTTCTTCATCTGTAAAATGAAGATTCAACATTCCTCTCACTATTGGACTGTGAGCCCCCTCTGGGATAGGGATTGTGTTTGATCTATTTGTCTTGTAAATAATCCAGTTCTCGTTGCTTGACAAATACCATTTAGTTCATTAGTATTAGCTCATGAAGAATGAATGGCCAAAGTAGATTGTGTAGTGGGAGATTTCCAACTTACGATAATAATGATTATGGTCTTTGTTAAGTAATTACTATGTGCCAGGCACTGTCCTAAGTGCTGGGCTGGATACAAGCAAATTGGGTTGGACCCCGTTCCCATCCTATATGGGGCTCAATCTCGATTCCCCATTTTACAGATGAGGTAACTGAGGCACAGAGAAGTTAAATGACTTGTCCAAGGTCACACAACAGCCAAGTGGCAGAGTCATGATTAGAACCCACGACCTTCTGACTCCCAGGCCCGACTTCACTTTCATCCCACCTAATTCTTCTTCTTCTTATTGTATTTGTTAAACACTAATCTAGGCTCTAGGAAACAGTCCCTTCCCACATAGGGTTCAAAGTCTCAATAGCAGAGAGATTCAGCATTGAATCCCCATTTGACAGATGAGGAAACTGAGGCACAAAGAACTAAAGTGACTTGCCCAAGGTCACACAACAGGAGAGTGGCATCACCAGAATTAGAAACCAGGTACTCTGGCTCCCAGAACCGTGATTTTTCCACTAGGTCATGCGGCTCCTTACCCTACTCTTCAAGATTACTCTTACTCCAACACTTTTGTCTCTCTATTCACTGTCTGCTTAATATATTTCTCTAAACCTAGAAATCAGTGACCTTTCTCCTTGCGATGCTGAAACGAATAAAGAGGGAATGGGAGGGTGGTGATTAGTGCCTATTTGTGTTAGTTATCTGCGGGTGGGTTAATGCGAGGAGAGTGATGACTTTAAAGCAATTGATCAGAGCTCAGAGTCAGGCCTGGTGACCCAGGAGCCTGGACGGGAGGGCCCTACATACAGTCAGAGAGCCAGGGTGGGGACAATGCAGCGGCAGCCGATGGGAGCAGCTCCTGTTTCTCTGAGAATGGGACTTGTAGGCTTCTCTCAGGTTGCCCATTCCCCAAATGCCCCGAGCCAGTGCTGACTCCCCTTTTACAGCAAGACATGCCAGCACAGCCTGGGTTGTCCCGGGAACTGTGCTCTGCCCAGAGGATGGGGAGTGAGGTCGTAGCATCCAAGACAGGGGCAGCCTAGAGCAAGGCCTGCAAGTTATTTATAGCTAGGTTTAAACTTGTCCTCGCATGTCACCTCTCCCTTCTCCTCCATCAACCTCCCTATTCATTTCAAAGAAGAAAAATTGGAAATGACCAGCTCAAATGAGCAGAGTCAGAGGGAATAGAGGGAGGGTTTGGACATCAGAGAATGCACAGGCCAATGCCAGGCTCACTGACCCTGTAACACTGTTCAAATGTGACCATTTTGGGAAGGTCCATTTAGGGGCTCAACTTCATGGAGGCCAAAGCAGTAACTGTTTTGGCAAAATGGGGTTTGTGTTGGGGTGGGGGGGCAAGGAGGTTCCCGGGGCCCCAAACCCAAGAATCCTGAGCTACAGTCCCGTTAACCCCCATCCTAATCCTGAACGCTTCCACCCCCTTCACCACCCTCTTGGGGGCAGGGGGTTTTAAGAAAAGGACACTCAATAACACTGGATGCTAAGAAGAAGTGATATCTCCTACATTATACTTGGTACACAGAGAAGTGTGGTTATTTGTATAAATGCCTGTCTTCCCCTCTAAACTGAAACTTTGTGGGAAGGGAATATGTCAGTTATATATTGTACACTCCCTGGCACTTAGTATTCATTCATTTATTCAATCGCATTTATTGAGGGCTTACTGTGTGCCGAGCACTGTACTAAGAACTTGGAATGTACAATACAATAATTGGTACAGTGCTCGGCACACAGTAAGTGCTCAATAAATACAACCGACTGACTAGGTAAGCATGAGATGAGTGAAGTGTGCAGGCTGGGTTGCAATAGGAGATCAGCAAGTTAAAGTTGGGGGGGGATTGAGTGCTTTAAAGGTGATAGGAAATCAAAGAGATAAAGTTGGAGAGGTGAGTTGATTATTTTCAAGACAATAGGAAATCAGTGAGTTAAGATAGGAGAGGTGTGTTAATTGAGTGTTTTAAAGAGGATGGTAGGGAATTTGTTTATTGTAGAGGGGGATGGGTATTCACTGGAGGTCCTCAGAGTTGTTTGGAATCCATTCACACTAGACAAGAATAGCTAGAAAATCCTGAAGCGTGAGGGAAGAAAGGCACAAAATAATCTAACATAGGTATTTATTGAGTGCTTACTGAACAAATGCTTGGGAAAATATAATACAGTCGAGTAGACAGGAACCAACCCTATTGATCCAGAAGCAGCATGGCTCAGTGGAAGGAGCACTGGTTTAGGAGTCAGGGGTCCTCACTTCTAGGACTGACTCTGCCACCCATCAGCTGTGTGACGTTGGGCAAGTCACTTAACTTCTCAGTGCCTCAGTTACCTCATCTGTAAAATGGGGATTATGACTGTGAGCTACATGGGACAACCTGATTACCCTGTACCTACCCCAGCACTAAGAACAGTGCTCGGCACATAGTAACCACTTAATACCAACATTATTATTATTATAATGCTCTGCACACAGGAAGCACTCAGTAATTACCATCAATCGATTGACTGATTGATAGATCTCTGGTCTCAAGGAGTTTACAGCTTAATGGGATTGACCTCTCAGCTAAAGGCATAGCCTGCAGACTCCGTTTATACCATCTGACGAACTCAGCCAAGGTGAAGTGGCATACAGGGGGGCCGTGGGCTGGCCTTAGTAGTAAAAATAATAATAGCCATATTTGTCAAGTGCTTATTATGTTCCAGGCACTGTTCTAAGCTCTGGAGTGAATACAAGCAAGTTGAGTTGGACACAGTCCCTGTCCCACATGGGGCTCACAATCTTAATCTCCTTTTTTCAGATGAGGTAACTGAGGCACAGAGAAGTTAAATGACTTGCCCAAGGCCCTACAGCAGATATGTGTTAGAGCCAGGGTTAGGACGCTGATCCTTCTGACTTCCAGGCCGGTGAACTATCCACCATTCCACTCGGCAAACTGTCCATTCCCACTCTAGGGAGCTTGCAGATCTGGGGGAGCAGGATGTGATGTGGAACTCCCTGGACCTCAGAGTGTCCACCCTTTTCCTAACAGCAATTTCCACAAGGGAAAAGAAAATAAAAGAAGGCAGAATTCAGAAGCAATTAGAGTTGATCTCCTCAATAAAATTCATTTTAAGAAGAAAATAAAACCTGCATCGATCATCCATTAGGCCATTTTTCCAGCTTAGAACCGAGAAAGAGGATGAAGTGAAGGGTGAAATGCTTTTGTACAAATGATGGCCATTATAATTAACATTATATAAATTATGCATTATTATTTTATCATCCATCATTATTTTATCCCCATCCTCCCACCTATTGCCCGTGGCACTTCAATTCCCAGAGTTAGTGAATAAGTTGGTAGAACCGACCCGGGTCCATAACGAGCTTTCAGTTTTGAAGGGGAGACAGATATTAAAATCAATTACAGAGAGGGGAAATGGGAGATTGTATACATAAGCACTGTGGGGCCGGGGTAAGAATCAAACTGTTTAAGGGATACACAGTCAAGTGTCAGTGTACCCTGACGACACTACTATCCTTCCTGTTTTACAAGCCTGTAACCTTTGCATTATCCTTCATTCCTCTCTCCCATTCAACCCACTTAGTCAATCCATCACTAAATCCCCTCAGTTGGACCTTCATAACATCACTAAAATCCACCCTTCCCTCTCCATCCAAACTGCTACCCGTTCATCTAAACACTTATCCTATCCTGCCTTGATTACCGGATCAGCCTCGTTGCTGATCTCCCAGCATCCCGTGTCTTCCAAGTGGAAAAAACCCAGGCTTGGGAGTCAGAGGACCTGGGGTTTAATCCCAACTCTGCCACATGTCTGCTGTGTGACCTTGGGCAAGTCACTTCACTTCTCTGTGCCTCCGTGACCTCATCTGGAAAATGGGGATTACCTTGTATCTACCCTAACGCTTAGAACAGTGCTTGACACATAGTAAGGGCTTAACAAATACCATTATTATTATTATTATTATTATTATTATTATTATTAGTCCATACTTTACTCTGCTGCCCAGATCATTTCTCTACAAAAATGTAGAAAGTTCCTCACCACTGGCTTTAAAGCACTCAATCCCTCATTCCCTTCTACTTCACCTCACTAGTCTCCTACTACAACCCAACCCACACACTTTGCTCCCCTAATGCTAACCTTCTCATGGTACCCCAATCTCATCTATCACACCCCAGACCTCTTGCTCACATTCTGCCACAGGACTAGAATGCCCTCCCTCTTCATATCCTACAGACAGTATACTTTCCCCCACCTCAAAGACTTACTGAAGGCACATCACCTCCGAGAGGCCTTCCCTGACTAAGCCCCCCTTTCGTTTTCTCCCACTCTCTTCTGCCTTACGCTGACATTCTCCCTTTATTCTTTCCCCCTTTTAGCCCCACAGCCCTTATGTCCCTATCTATAATTTTATTTATTTATATTACCGTCTCTCTCCCCCTCTAGACTGAAAGCTCACTGTGGGCAGGGAATTTGTCTGTTATATTGTTGTATTGTACTCCCCCAAGCACTTAGTTCTGTGCTTTGCACACAGTAAGGGCTCAATAAATACAATTGACTGACTGAGATGAGTGGATGCACAGTTCCCTGCCAAACCATTTCCATTACCATTTTCATCTGAAAATGGGGACTGTGAGCCTCATATGGGACAACCTGATTACCCTGGATCTACCCCAGTGCTTAGAACAGTGTTCTGCAAATAGTAAGCACTTAACAAATACCAACATTATTATTATTATTATTATACCAACTGCTTCGGTTTATTTTCCACAGTGCACAGTGCTCCTCCATACCTTATCTCACCTTGGCTTCATGGACTCCGTCCTCTCCTGGTTCTCCTCTTACCTCTCTGGCCGGTCATTCTCGGTCTCCTTCGCTGTAGCCTCTTCCCCCTCCCATCCTTTAACTGTTGGAGTTCCTCAAGGGTCAGTTCTTGGCCCTCTTCTGTTCTCCATTTACACTCACTCCCTCGGTGAACTCATTCGCTCTCATGGCTTTGACTACCATCTCTACGCAGATGACACGCAGATCTTATTGCCATTGTTCTTGTCTGTCCATCTCCCCCGATTAGACTGTAAGCCCGTCAAACGGCAGGGACTGTCTCTATCTGTTGCCGACTTGTTCATCCCAAGCGCTTAGTACAGTGCTCTGCACATAGTAAGCGCTCAATAAATACTATTGAATGAATGAATGCCAGTGAGAGTAAGGACAACAGGTGGGGTAGCCTGCGTTAAGCCTTTAAGCTTCCCATTCTTTGTTTTTTACGGTACTTGCTAAGTGCTGAAGAACTGGGTTCAGAACTGTTCTAATTACTGGGGTAGATTAAGAGAAGCAGTGTGGCTTAGTGGAAAAAACACCGGTTTGGGAGTCAGAGGTTGCGGGTTCTAATCCCAGCTCCGCCACTTGTCAGCTGTGCCACCTTGGGCCAGCCACTTAACTTCTCTGGGCCTCAGTTAGCCCATCTGCAAAATGGGGGTTAAAACTGTGAGCCCCTCGTGGGACAACCTGATTACCTTGTATCCAACCAAGCGCTGAGAACAGTGCTCGGCACATAGTAAGCACTTAACAAATACCAGGCTATTATTATTCAAATACTCAATACAGTGTTCTGCATGTAGTAAGTGCTCAATAAATATGAATGAATAAATGAATGAATGAATTTAAGTTTTTCACCTCCGACACAGTCGCTCTCCCACATGGAGCTTACATTCTAAGTGTGTGTCTCCTTAGGGCCTAACAGGGTGGATTTATCCTGAACCCAGAGCCATTTGTTGGGCGGGGGGGGGGGGGGATCATGGTGAAGAAACTGCCAGCTGGAGAATAAATTGGTTGGTGCTGAGACCACAGAAGTAATTCTTTCAGGAGCAGTTTGGGGTTAGGGAGGAAGGAGTAAGAAATGGATGAATCATCCTGACCCATGCCCTTCCTTACTCCTAGGTCAGAAACATCCCTACCCCTAAACTGAAAGCAGCTAAATTTGGCGATGCTAAGTAGAGAAGTGAGATGGCCTAGTAGGAACAGCAGAGATCTAGGAGCCAGAGAGCCTGGGGTTTAATTCTGGCTCTGCCAACTGCCTTCTCACTGACTTCAGTCAAGTCACTTAACTTCTGTGCCTTGTTTTCCTCATCTGTGAAATGGGGATTAAATAGCTGCTCTCCCTCTCTCTAAAACTGCAATCCTCTGGCCTGGAATGTCCTTCCTCTTCAAATCTGCCAGACCATTACTCTCCCCCTCCTTAAAAGCCTTACTGAAGGCACATCTCCTCCAAGAGGTCTTCCCTGACTAAGCTCCAATTTTCCCTATCTCCCACTCCCTTCGGCATTGTCCTTACTCTCTTTGCTCTTCTCCTACCCCTCCCCACCCCCTCAGCACTTATGTATAGATCTGTAATTTTATTTATTTATGGTGATGTCTGTCTCCCCACAAGACTGTGAGCTCCTTGTTGCCTGGGATTGTTACTCTATATTGCTGTATTGTGATAATAATAATAATGATGGTATTTGTTAAGCGCTTACTATGTACCAAGCACTGTTCAAATCGCTGGGGTAGATATAAGGCTATCAGGTTGGACACAGTCCCTGTCCCATGTGTCAATCCCCATTTTACAGATGAGGGAATTGAGGCACAGAGAAGTGAAACGACTTGTTCAAGGCCACACTGCAGAAAAGTGGCAGAGTCGGGATTAGAACCTACAACCTGTGACTCTAAACCCGTGCTCTTGCCACTGGGCGATGCTGCTTCCCTTTTGTGGTTTCCTGAGGTCTTAGTACAGTGCTCTGCACATACTAAGTGCTTAATAAATTCGATTGAATGAATGAATGAAAGGATAGGGACTGTATCTGTTAAAATTGTATCTACCCTAGTGGTTCCTTCAGTGTTTGGCACATAGTCAATCAATTACAAATACAATTGTTGTTATTATCATTACTGTTATCATTTTATAATTCCAAAGCTGCCACACTTGCAGAAACATCTCTTCCTGATCTCCCTGTCATGTTCTTGGGCCTTACATGGTCAAGGTGTACTTGAGTCAGCCCCCGAGTTGGCCCATCCTCTGATAGAATTTATTAATAATAATAATAGTAATAACAATAACAATAATAATGGTATTTGTTTAGCACTTACTCTGTGCCAAGCACTGTTGTAAGTATTGGGGTAGATACAAGGTAATCAGGTTGTCCCATATGGGGCTCACAGTCTTAATCCCCATTGTACAGATGAGGCAAATGAGACACAGAGAATTGAAGTGGCTCACCCAGTGTCACCCAGCTGACAAGTGGTGGAGCCGGGATTAGAACCCACGTCCTCTGACTCCCACGCCCGTGCTCTTTCCACTAGGCCAGGACAGTTTCCAGCCAGTTTCCCTGAATTTCCTGTTGGAAATGGTGGACATTGTGTCAGTGACCACTGATGACCTCCTTGGGTACTTAACAAGTACTTTCTGGAAGACTGACAGATCCCAAAGTGCGTGACACAGTGAAGCTGAGAGACAAGAACAAACTTTTTAAAAGTTTTCCTGCTCTCCAAACAGCTGAAACTCCAGGAATCTAGTGAGAAAAAGGGAAAAAGTACCGACCGCCACCAGTACTTTCCCTTCTAACCCTGACACGACCTTTACCGAATATGGACCATCTTCCCTCCAAACCCATTGGCCAAATTATCTGCAACATTCATTATGCCACTCCTACTTAGACTGTGAGCCCACGTGGGACGGGGACCGTGTTCGATTCGATCATCTTGTATCTGTCCCAGCACTTAGAATGGTGTTTGGCACATTGTAAGTGATTAGCCAAACCACAGTTAGGATTATCATTGCTATTATTATTGAGTACCCACACTGTGCACAGAGTCCTAAAAAGAGTCCTCACCCTCTGGAAGCTAGCAATTTATTGTTCCTTTATCCATCAGCTTCCTCGCTTTTTATTGTTTATTGTAGTCAGATTTTGAATTTGATCAGGTCGCCCCTTAATCGAGTCTACCCCCGACCCTGGTCATCACCCCTTTTATTAACACGACTATATTGTATCATACTGTATCATGTTGCTATATTAGCACCACTGTATTGTATCATATTGTATCATGTTGCTATATTACCGATTTCGTTTATTACTGTTTATTGTTGTCAGTGCTGCCACCCACCTCTCTGGCCTCGCCATGTCCCTCCTCCCCCCCTCCCCCCTCCCGCCCCTTCCTATCCTCCCCTTCCCCTTCCCCTTCCCCTCTCTCGCTCAGCTCTTTCCCGCTCTCTCCTCTGTCTCCTCCCCCCCTCCTCTCTCCCGCCCTAGAACCCCACTTTACCAGCGCTACCCCTCTTCCCCTCCCCCTACTCTTCCCCCACCTAACCCCCTCTTCACCCCCTCCCCCCTTCTCTCTTCCCCACCCATGCCCCATCCCAGTCCTCTTGTCCCACCGCCACCCCTCATCCCCCTCTCCCCGTCCAGGGCCCCGCCACCTCCTTCCCATCCAAACCCTCCCCTCCCCCCGCCCTTCCCCCCCTCCTCCCCTTGCACCCACAGCTACTTTCAAGTGTGGCCTCTGGAACCCCCGCTCTGTTACAGGCAAGCTACCTTTCATCCATGACCTTTTCCTCTCCCGCTCTCTCCTCCTCCTCGCCCTTTCGGAAACGTGGCTCTCTCCCGAAGACACGGTCTCCGCCGCCGCTCTCTCCGGCGGAGGCCTCTCCTTCTCCCACTCCCCCAGACTCACCGGTAAGGGAGGAGGCGTCGGCTTCCTCCTCTCGCCCCGATGCCGCTTCCGCACTATCCCTCCTCCCCCCTCCCTCTCCTTCCCCTCCTTCGAAGCCCATATCATTCGCCTCTACCACCCACTCCAGTTACTTGTCGCCGTCATCTACCGCCCTCCCGGTCCCACCTCCGACTTCTTCAACCACCTTGACCCCTTTCTCACCTTCCTCCTCTCCTTCTCTCTGCCCACTCTGATCTTTGGAGACTTCAACATCCATACGGATGTACCCGACGACTCCTCTACCGCCCGCCTGCTATCCCTCCTCAACTCTGCTGACCTCCTCCTCCACCATACCGCGCCCACTCACCGACTCGGTCACACCCTCGATCTCGTCATCTCCTACCGCTGCACTATCTCCTCACTCACCAACTCTGAAATCCCTCTCTCTGACCATAACCTTCTCACCTGCCTCATCTCTCACACTCCCTCCCCCTGCAAATCTTCGCTACGGCCCCACAGAGACCTCCGCTCTCTCGATCCCATCCGTCTTTCCAATAGCATCTCTCCTCACCTTGCCGCCCTGTCCTCTCTTCCCACTCTCGACGATCAGGTCTCCGCTCTCAACTCCACCCTCTCTACTCATCTCGACTCTCTCGCCCCCCTTTCCCTCCGCCGCTCTCGCTCCACTAACCCACAGCCCTGGATCACCTCCTCCGTCCGCCTCCTACGCTCCTATGCTCGAGCTGCTGAGCGCTGCTGGCGAAAGTCCAAGCACCGAGCCGACCTCACACACTTCAAATTTATCCTTTCCTGCCTTAACTCTGCCCTCTCCTCCGCCAGGCAAAGCTTCTTCTCCTCCCTCATCGACAACCATGCCCGTCACCCCCGCCGATTGTTCCGGACCTTTAACTCTCTCCTTAGGCCCCCTGTTCCTCCCCCTCCCCCATCTCTCACCCCTAATGATCTGGCCACCTATTTCCTCACGAAAATCAACACGATCAGGTCTGAGCTCCCCAAAGTCACCCCTCCGCCTCTCCCCTCCCCCCCAACAACCCCCTCCCCTACTTTCCCATCCTTCCCTGCAGTATCCTCAGAGGAGATCTCCTCCCTCCTCGCAAGTGCCACCCCCTCCACCTGCGCCTCGGACCCCATTCCCTCTCACCTTCTTAAAACCATCGCCCCTGCCCTCCTCCCTTCCTTAACGTCTATTTTTAACCACTCAATCTCCAAGGGCTCCTTCCCCTCTGCCTTCAAACATGCCCACGTCTCCCCCATCCTAAAAAAACCCGCTCTTGACCCCACTTCCCCCTCCAGTTATCGTCCTATCTCCCTACTACCCTTCCTTTCCAAAATCTTAGAACGAGTCGTCTACAATTGATGCCTAGAATTCCTTAACTCCCATTCTCTCCTAGACCCCCTCCAATCTGGCTTCCGTCCCCTCCACTCTACCGAGACTGCTCTCTCTAAGGTCACCCATGACCTCCTTCTTGCCAAATCCAATGGCTCCTACTCCATTCTGATCCTCCTTGACCTCTCTGCTGCCTTTGACACTGTCGACCATCCCCTCCTCCTCCATACCTTATCTCACCTTGGCTTCACGGACTCTGTCCTCTCCTGGTTCTCCTCTTACCTCTCTGGCCGATCATTCTCGGTCTCCTACGCTGGAGCCTCCTCCCCCTCCCATCCTTTAACTGTTGGAGTTCCTCAAGGGTCAGTTCTTGGCCCTCTTCTGTTCTCCATTTACACTCACTCCCTCGGTGAACTCATCCGCTCTCACGGCTTTGACTACCATCTCTACGCAGATGACACGCAGATCTACATCTCCGCCCCTGTCCTCTCCCCCTCCCTTCAGGCTCGCATCTCCTCCTGCCTCCGGGACGTCTCCACCTGGATGTCGGCCCTCCACCTAAAACTCAACATGAGCAAGACTGAGCTCCTCATCTTCCCTCCCAAGCCCGGTCCGCTCCCAGACTTCTCCATCACCGTGGATGGCACGACCATCCTTCCCGTCCCGCAGGCCCGCAATCTCGGTGTCATCCTTGACTCGTCCCTCTCGTTCACCCCACACATCCTATCCATTACCAAGACCTGCCAGTTTCACCTCTACAATATCGCCAAGATCCGCCCTTTCCTCTCCAACCAAACGGCTACCTTACTATTACGGGCTCTCGTTATATCCCGGCTAGACTACTGTGTCAGCCTTCTCTCTGACCTCCCTTCCTCCTCTCTCGCCCCGCTCCGGTCTATTCTTCACTCCGCTGCCCGGCTCATCTTCCTGCAGAAACGATCTGGGCATGTCACTCCCCTTCTTAAACAACTCCAGTGGTTGCCTATCGACCTCCGCTCCAAACAAAAACTCCTCACTCTAGGCTTCAAGGCTCTCCATCACCTTGCCCCTTCCTACCTCTCCTCCCTTCTCTCTTTCTACCGCCCACCCCGCACGCTCCGCTCCTCTGCCGCCCACCTCCTCACCGTCCCTCGGTCTCGCCTATCCCGCCGTCGACCCCTGGGTCACGTCCTCCCGCGGTCCTGGAACGCCCTCCCTCCTCACCTCCGCCAAACTGATTCTCTTTCCCTCTTCAAAACCTTACTTAAAGATCACCTCCTCCAAGAGGCCTTCCCAGACTGAGCTCCTCTTCCCCCTCTACTCCCTCTGCCATCCCCCCTTTACCTCTCCGCAGCTAAAGCCTCATTTTCCCCTTTTCCCTCTGCTCCTCCACCTCTCCCTTCCCATCCCCACAGCACTGTACTCGTCCGCTCAACTGTATATATTTTCGTTACCCTATTTATTTTGTTAATGAATTGTACATCGCCTTGATTCTATTTAGTTGCCATTGTTTTTACGAGATGTTCTTCCCCTTGACGCTGTTTAGTGCCATTGTTCTTGTCTGTCCGTCTCCCCCGATTAGACTGTAAGCCCGTCAAACGGCAGGGACTGTCTCTATCTGTTGCCGACCTGTTCATCCCAAGCGCTTAGTACAGTGCTCTGCACATAGTAAGCGCTCAATAAATACTATTGAATAATAATTGACAATCCGGGGTTGCTGGGCCACCCCAATTATCCAAATTGAGATTTGATGGGTGTGATGCAGGCATCCTTTCAGCCTAGCAGTCCACATCTGGATCCCGCATTGCTTGCTTGTAGAAAAGAGCTTAATTGATTTCATCCACTGTGTTTCCTTCATGTAGAACATGCATCAGCTGCTATCTTTCAATTAACCCACATTCAGAGCACATGATGTCTCTCACTGCAGCCGAGTACAGACAAATCTAGCTGATTAAAGATGGAAAATGATTACAGTCCAGGTCTCTTTCTTCCTACTGTTTTTCCAACCTGCTCCATCTCCCAGATTCCCCCTCTCCACCAGCCTTACTCGAGTCAGATCCATTCAAACTAGACTCCTGAATTCTGGAGTTCAACCTGTTCCAGAGCCAGGGATAATGATCGTGGTATTCATTAAGTGCTTCCTATGTATGAAACAGGGAACTAAGCTGAGGGGTAGATAGAATAAAATCAGGTCAAACACAATCCCTCTTCCACACATAAGGCTCACGGTCTAGGATGGGGGGAAAGAACAGGTATTGAATCCATATTGTTCAGAAGAGGAAACTGAGGACCAGTAAAGTTAGGTGACTTGCTCGAGGTCACACAGCAGGCAAGTGGGATTAGAACAATGTTCTCTGATTCCTAGATCTGTGTTCTTCTTAATTATTAGAAATCTTTTAATTATCCCCTAGAACTTCCTGAAATGGTTTTACACTTCTGAGTATTTGGAATGGTCCAAAGGCAGATCTGAGATTCATTCCCCAGTCTGTATTTAAAACTAAATCTCTTGGAAATTCAGAACAGCTATGGATGACCTGGTTCCTACAAGATGTCATTGCACCACCGGAATGTAAGCTTTTGGGGCAGGGATCGTGTCTACTCTGACTCTTTTGTACTCTGTTAACTGCTTAATTCAGGGCTCTGCACCCAGTAGGTGTACAGTAAGTACTACTGATGGATTGACTGATTTCTAGCAGTAGTTATTCTGGTCTCCACTGAGAATCTTCTGAATACAATACATTACACTAAGAGCTTGGGAAAATCATAGAAACACAAGTCTCTTCCTGCAAGGAACTTAAGCTTTAATGGAAAAGTAAAGGAAATTAAACCCGTGGTTGTGATGGAGGCATCTCAGCTCAATTGTATTAGAATGGGCTTTGACCAAATTCTTCCTTTTATGCAAAACATGGCAGCTTCTAAGCACATGCATCTGGGGAGGGTCTCTCTTTGGTCCTCCTCCTTTTCTTTCCTAGCAGAGGGTAAAGAGGAGAGTTCTCACCTCTTCTCAATATCTACCCCCTCCACTTGTGCCTCTGATCCCAACCCTTCTCATTTTATCAAAACACACGCCCCCCCTCCAATCCCTTTCTGACAGCTGTAGTCAACCTTTCACTTTCCAGTGGATTCTTCTCCACTGTTTTTAAACCTGCACAGGTATTCCCATCCTAAATAAAAACCCTCCCTTAATCTGGTGGCTCTCTCGGATCATTGCCCATCTCCTGTTACCATCTCTCTCCACAGCCCTTGGGTGAGTTTTCTATACCTGCTACCTCCACTTCTTCTCCTCCGATTCTCTTCTTGATCTCCTCGGATCTGGCATCCACCTCCTTCATTCCATGGAAACTTCCATCTCTAAGGTCACTAGTGACTTCTTTCTTGCCCGATCCAATAGCCTCTGTGCCGTACTAATCCTCCTTAATCTCTCTGCTGCCTTTGACACTATGGACCACTTCCTCCTTATGAAGCAGCATGGCATAGCGGATAGAGCACGAGCCTGGGAGTCAGAAGGTCATGGGTTCTAATCCCAGCTCTGCCACTTGTCTGCTCTGTGACCTTGGGAAAGTCACTTCACTTCTCTGGGCCTCAGTTACTTCATCTGTAAAATGGGGATTGACACTATGAGTCTCAAGTGGGACAGGGACTCTGTCCAACCCAATTTGTTTGTACCCACCCCAGTGCTAATGATAATAATAATTATGGAATTTGCTAAATGCTTACTATGTGTCAGGCACTGTACTCAGTGCTGGGGTGAATACAAGCAAATACAAGGTTGGCCATGGTCTCTGTCCTGCAGAGGGCTCGCGGTCTTGACTGCCATTTTACAGATGAGGGAGCTGAGGCTCAGAGAAGTCAGTTGACTTGCCCAAGGCCACACAGCAGACAAGTGGCAGAGCCAGGATTACAACCCATGACCTTCGGATTCCCAGGCCCGTGCCCTATCCACTTACGCCATGCTACTTCTGCTTCTGCTAATGGTATAAAAGTGCTACTATGTGCCAGGCACTGTTCTAGGCTCTGGGGTAGATACAAGATAATTGAGTTGGATACAGTCCCTGTCCCATCTGAGTCTCATATCCTTAATCCCCATTTTACTGATGAGGCAACTGAGGCACAGAGAGGTAAAGTGACTTTTCCAAGGTTACACAGCAGGCAAGTTGCAGAGCCAGGTCCCCTGTCCTTTCCTCGTCTCCTATTTCTTTGACAGGTCCTTAGTCTCTTTTGCAAGCTCCTCCTCTACCTCCCACACCCTAACACTGGGAGGCCCTCAAGGCTCACTTCTGGATCCCCTTATTTTCCATCCACAGCCACTCCTTTGGAGAACTCATTCATTCCCATGGCTTCAACTGCTTAAGAGAAACAGCAGGGCCTAGTGGCAAGAACACGGGCTTGGCAGTCAAAGGTCGTGAGTTCTAATCCTGGCTCCACCCCTTGTCTGCTGTGTGACCTGGGGCAAATCACTTAACGTCTCTGTGCCTCAGCTGCTTCATCTGTAAAATGGGGATTGAGACTGTGAGTCCCACGTGGGACAACCTGATTACCTTGTATTTACCCCAGCACTTAGAACAGTGCTTGGCCCTTTTTGAAGCACTTATCAAATGCCATAATTATTATTATTATTATTGTTCAACTACCAACTTTTATGAGGATGATCCCTAAATCTACCTCTACACACCTGATCTTTCTCCTTCTCATCAGTCTTGTATTTCCTCCTGCCTTGAGGCCATTTTTACCTGGATGCCCTGCCAACATCAAAACTAAACATGTCCAAAACAACTCCTCATCTTCCTGTCCAAACACTGTCCTCCCCGTTTCTTTACCATCTCTGTAGACAACACTACCATTCTCACTGTCTCACAAGGCCGTAGCCTTGGCATTATCCTCGACTCATCTCTCTCATTCAACCTACATATTCATTCACCAAATCCTGTCAGGTCTACCTTCCCAACATTAGTAAAATCTGTCTTTTCCTCTCCATCCAAAGCTCTACTATTTTGATACAAACACTTGTATCTGGCTTTTCCTATGGTCTCAGCTTCCTGGCTGACCTCCCTGCCTTCTGTCTCTCCCCACTCCAATTCATATTTCACTATGGAACCCAAGTCATTTTTCTAAAACTTCATCTAGTCCATGTCTCCCCACCTCTCGAGGACCTCCAGAGGTTGCCCAGCCACCTCCACACCAAACAGAAAATCCATACCATCGGTTTTAAAACACTCCGTCACCTTGTCTTCTCCTACCTGACCTCCCCGATTTTTTACTGCAATCCAGTCTGCACACTTCATTCTTCTAATATTCACTTACTGTACCTCAGTCTCATCTAGCTCTCCACTGACCCTTGGGTCATGTTCTCCTTCAGGTCTGAAAGCCACTCCACATCCATTTATGACAAACTACTCTCCCCACTTCCAAAGCCTTAGTAAAATTGCATCTCCACTAAGAGGTCTTCCCTGTTTAAGTCCTCTTTTCTCCTACTCCATCTTCCTCTGTGTCACCTCTGCACTTGTTTCTGTTCCCTTTAAGCGCTTGAGTTTCACCGCTTCTTCAGCCCCACAACACTTGTTTGTACATATCCATAATGTATTTATTTATATTAATATCTCTTTTCTCCTGTAGACTGTAAGTTCGTTGTGGTCAGGGAATGTGTCAACCAACTCTGTTTACTGTGCTCTCCCCAGGGTTTAATACAGTGTTCTGCATGCAGTGAGCCCTCAATACACTCTGTTAATTGATTGATTGGGTCTAATAATAATTATGGTCCTTGTTAAGTGCCTACTATGCACCACGTAAGACTATCTGATTACCTCATATCTACCCCAGTGCTCAGAACAGTGCTTGGCATATAGTAAGTGCTTCACAAGTACCATCATCATGGTAATTAATTGATTGATTGGGTCTAATAATAATTATGGTCCTTGTTAAGTGCTTACTATGTGTCAATCACTGTTCTAAGCGCGGTGTAGACACAAGCTAATAAGGTGAGACACAGTCCCTGTCCCATATGGGGCTCACACTCTTTATCCCCATTTTACAGATGAGGTAACTGAGGCATAGAGAGGTGAAGTGGCTTACCCAAGGTTACACAGAGGACAAATGGCAGAGCTGCGATTAGAACCCAGGTCCTTCTGAATCCCAGGCCCATACTCTATCCACTAGGCCACGCTGCTTTTACGTTATATTATATAGTGATCACATGACTGACCAGCCCACGTCTTCAATGCCAACTTTGCTCTCTGAAATCAAGCCCATGATTTTCCACAAAGAGAAAGTCATTTTAGGAGTAGCAAGACCACCAGGTGAATGTGCATCAGGCAGGTTCACTGTGGCTGGAGGCACAAGCTATTTATCATTTGCTTACTGATCCAAGAGGTAAATAGAAGTTGGAATCAATCTGAACCAGGCAGGACATAGCAGGTCATTAGAATTCATCCCCGAAGGGGTAATATATGTATTGCTCTGGACAGCCATCGCTATACAGCTCTTTAAATCATCATGAGTTTCAGTGCTATGTAGCAGGAAAGGCAAACAGCAGAAAATTGGGGGCATTCTTTTTTCAGATCCAAACTGGATGCTATTCAATGCTGGCTTTTAAAAATGAATCGCCTAAATGGACAATTGAGACCATCAATACGTGGTATCACTGATTATTGTTTCTCAAATGACCCATTTGCAGTTTCATTAGCAATGAAACTTCTGGCTCTGTCGGGCAAGCACATTAGGCTTAGATGTAAATAAACAGGGTGCTGGGAAAATGGAATGGACTGTCAGGTCGAAGACATAGCAAATGGAGGTGAGTTGCCCAGGGAAGACCTTCTTCAGGCACAGATGTCAAGAAGGAGCATAGCTCTTTTGTAGCGAAAGCTTCAGACTGACCAGGGTTCAGGGAGCCAGTATAGCCAGTCCCTGGGGCCGCCAGTTGTCTTTATCAGAATATACTGAGGGTCTACAGACTAGTCTGTAGAGAGATATCTATAGCATGGTTCAGTGGAAAGAGCATGGGCTTTGGAGTCAGAGGGTATGTGTTCTAACCCCAGCTCTGCCACTTGTCTGCTGTGTGACCTTGGGCAAGCCACTTAACCTCTCTGTGCCTCAGTGGTCTCATCTGTAAAATGAGGATGAAGACTGTGAGCACCACGTAAGACTATCTGATTACCTCATATCTACCCCAGTGCTCAGAACAGTGCTTGGCATATAGTAAGTGCTTCACAAGTACCATCATCATTCTTCCTCTTATTATTATTTGTACTCACATCCAAAGCCACATTACATGGTGTGGAAGCAACATGACCTGGAAGCAACATGACCTAATGGAAAGACCACAGGCCTGGGAGTCAGAGGACCTGGTTACTAATTCTGGATCTGCCGCTTACCTGCTATGTAACCTTGGGTAGGTCACATATCTGCTCTGTGCCTCAGTTTCCTCATCTGTAAAATGGGGATTAAATCCTACTCCTTCTAATTTAGACTCTGAGCCTCAGATAGGACAGATAAGGTGTCCAACCATACAATCTTGTTTCTACTGAAGTGTTTGGCATATAGAAAGCACTTGGCACATATTATTGTGGCGCAGTGGAAAGAGCATGGGCTTGAGAGTCAGGGTTCATGGGTTCAAATCCCAGCTCAGCCACAAGTCACTTCACTTCTCTGGACCTCAGTTCCTTCATCTGTAAAATGGGGATGAAGATTGTGAGCCCCATGTGGGACAACCTGATCACCTTGTATCCTCCCTAGAGCTTAGAACAGTGCTTTGCGCATAGTAAGTGCTTAACAAATGTCATTATTAATATTATTATTATCTGACATCTTGAGCAGTTCCACCAGTGTCACTTATGTCCAACACCCACTGTCAAGGGGTGAAATAGTGGCTTTAAAGGAAGAGCTTTAAGGAGGCAGGAAAATGAAGCCTCAGATAATATGGCATCTCAGGTGAAAACAAGGGGTCAGTGGCATTAAACACATTCACATATAAGCTAGTACCCTGCAGGGAAGAAAGGAGTGCCTTTCTCTAGGAGAAATTTTGAGCAGAATGTGATGGAAGAAAGCAAAAGAGAAAGCACCACCATACTCTACAGACAACAAACAAGATAGGCCTTCTAGGTACACGTGTGGTTAAGGACAATGGACCCCATCACAAACTCACTCTCATACACACCCACACCCTTATAAGTGAACAGCAAGAGGCTCAGATTCAAGCGAGAGGGATAATTTATACAGTGCCTGAAAGTTGAATATTTTCTTAAAGCAATATTGAAATGTCTCCTGAATCGTCCTTGACAATATATAGGTAGACAACTCATCACTGGAAATCTTCTTACTGAACAATAAAATACCTTTCACCTGATTTTCACAGTTTGGCTATTATGCATGTATGGATTTCTGTGGGGGATTATCTTGTCTTTGGATGAGGTTCTCTAAGCTGACAATCTTGAGAGCACATTAAAGGACAAGTGTCACCTCTCTTGTCCATCCTGTTGATGTTAACATATGCACTGCAGACCTCTCACCAATCCTGGACCCATTCTGACCATAATGCACTCACCAATGTCAATAGGAGGTTCATTTCTATCACTTCATCATGGGCACTTTTCTCAGAGGAGACAGCACTTTATTTGAAAACTTCAAATTTGATCTCACTAATTGGAGAGCCAACCATGTGATGATATCCTAAGAACTTCTCTGACTTACTATTTTCTTTCTTTTAGCTGGGCAGATGGGAAAGTGAATTGCATTAGGTAGGTGGTTTTATCAAACCTCCGAAGATGACAGATACCTGGGAAATTTGAGCAGAAGAATGAGTTTGTGCTTTCCAGTGTTTTTCTAGTTCTCTTCAGGTATCAGGATGCAGAATCCCTCTATTGCACGAAAATAAGCAGCAGTGGCATGAAGATGAATCATGTCATCTCTATAATCTCTAGACTATAAGCTCATAATAGGTAGGACAAAGATCTGCTAATCATACTCTCCCAAGAACTTAGTACATGCTGTGTGCTCAAAAGTGTAAGCACACCAAAATTAGCATTGATTGATAATCTCACCAGCATCGGTCATTGGTCGTCTATAATATAACTCTGTAAGTCTGGAATTACTATTCCAACCAAAATCGAGTCAGGGATATTAATGACTTTGCCCCTTATCAGAAGCAGCTGACACCCAGAGACAAGGGTTATGAGGAACCAGAGAGCAGAAGCAAGCTGAAAGGGATGATTGATAAAGCACATGGCCAAAATGAAGTCATCACTTAAAAAGCACTGTCTGGAAGGCAGGGGATAAAAAGAGTCCGAACGAAGAGTGTTGAGACAAATGCTTGTCCTGAGTCAAGCTGATAATGAACATATGGAGCAAGTGAAGAGAAGATTGCTGGTGGGATGAAACACATTTGGGAAGCTCCATCACATCATGAAGAGCAATTTATCTGATATCGAATCAGCCTGTCCTTTCTGCAATGAATGATGGATAGAAATCAAGGAAACATTTTAAGAACAGATTAGAAGGAAACCCATCATTTGAAGAGGCTGCCGAGGAGGCGAGGAAGAGGTGAGAGGAATAATGCTGGATAGTACGTATGAATGAAAGGTGTTTAGAAAAGTGTAAATCAAATTTAATAGATGTGAATCCAAGCATCTTGGAAGAATACTTTGTAACAGGGGTGCCTGCTTCCTTCTTTGACTTTGTAGGCCATCGAGCCAGAACGGGGTCTTAGTTTGGAAGATGGAGGACCACAGAGGGCTTGACAGGATACTGAATCCACAGTCTGGATCGCCATCATTCTACAGCTATTCAAATCGTTATGAATTCCAATTCTTCCAATGTCAGAGAAGAGGAAATTGGCAGAAAATTGGGGGTGGGTCTTCGGACATTCAGCCACCCTGAGTTACTGTCAACATTGCTGCCTTTTCTCCTACACTGCAAGGTGTTGTGTGGAAATCTTTCCAAATAACTGACCATCTGGGGAAGGGAGAAGCCTAGACTCATTCTCCTCTTTCCATAGCTATTCTCACACAGGTGATTCTTTTTTTGTGGTATTTGTTCAGCATTTAGTAAGTGCCAGGCACTGTTCTAAGTAGACACAAGATAGGTTGAACACAGTCTCTGTCTCATGAGGAGGTCACAGTTCAAGTCAGAGGAGAGGATTCAATGCCCGTTTCAATTTTTTTCTTTCATTTAGGTTGACCGCTTCTACATTTTTAACTTCCACCAACCTACAATCACTCAGCACTACTGATGTTTGGCAGGGACTGTCTCTGTTGCCGAATTGTACATTCCAAGTGCTTAGTACAGTGCTCTGCACATAGTAAGCGCTCAATAAATACGATCAAATGAATGATGCTCATGTCTCTGCCATGAGAACGTGGCCTTGGTCACTTCTGCTGAAGATGATCCAGGAGTGGCCCTCTCCCCTAATCTCAGACCACCGATGCTTTATCCCAACCGGGCCAAGAGACCCCAGCCCACAAGTTCATAGCCCAAATAAAGTTCCAATATAATAATAATGTTGGTATTTGTTAAGCGCTTACTATGTGCCGAGCACTGTTCTAAGCGCTGGGGTAGACACAGGGGAATCAATCAGACCATTGTCCTAAGAGAAACTTAACCATCTTTGTTTCTTCTGTTGCCAGAGAAAGAGTAAAGGGGATCGAGCCATAGAGAAGTAGGAGCAGCCGCACACGACAAAGAAAGCTTGTTGCTTTAAGCAAAACACTCTCATCACTTCTACCCCTGCTTCTTTCTGCTGACTTCCATGGTGATTCCAACATTTGCCTCCATAATCTTCCATAATATGCTCAGACTGGAAAGGGCTCCTCAGGCATTCAGTACACTCAGGCTAACCCTGCAAATTGTGCTGTCAATCTCTGTTAGCTTACTGATACAGGGATCTCTCTTTCAATCCGTCACTCAGTGGTTTAAAATCCACCCTCTTGAAAGTCACCAATGATCTCCCTCTTTCAAAATCCAACAGTCTCTACTCCATCTTAATGCTCCTCGATGTCTCAGCCTTTGACTCAATCGACCACCCCCTTCTCCTGGAACCACTATCCAACCTTGGCATCACTGATGCTGTCCCTTCCTGGTTCCCCTCCTATCTCTCTCACGGCTCATTCTCAGTATCTTTCGCGGGCTCCTCCTCTGCTTCCCATCCTCTAACTGTGGGAGTCCCTCAAGGTTCAGTTCTGAGTTCCCTTCTATTCTCCACCAACACATATTCCTTTGGAGAACTCATTCACATGGCCTTAACTACCACCTCTATGTGGATGACACCCAAATCTAGCCCTGATCTCTCTCCCTGTCTGTGGTCTCACATTTCCTCCTCCCTTAAAGATATCTCTATTTGGATGTCCTCAGTGGAAAGAGCCCAGGTTTGGGAGTCAAAGGTCATAGGTTCGAATCCTGGCTCTGCCACATCTCAGCTGTGTGACTTTGGGCAAGTCACTTAACTTCTCTGTGCCTCAGTTACCTCATCTGCAAAATGGGGATTAAGACTGTGAGCCCCACGTGGGACAACCTGATTACCCTGTATCTATCCCAGCGCTTAGAACAGTGCTCTGCACATAGCAAGCACTTAACAAATACCAACATTATTATTATTATTATTATTATGTCCTCCTATCACCTCAAACGTTTTGTGTCTAAAATGGAACTTCTTACCTTACCACCCATATCCTTTCCTCCCCCTGACTTTCCCATCATTGTAGCTGACCCCACCATCCTTCCTCTCTCACAAGCCCATAACGTCGGCATTATCCTTGACTCCTCTCTCTCATTCAACCCACATATTCAATCCATTACTAAATCCTTTTGAGTTCCACCTTTACACCATGATATAATCTGCCCTCTCCTATCCATCCAAACTGCTATCATGTTAATCCAATCACTTATCTTATCAACTATCATCTCTACGCAGATGACACCCAAATCTACATCTCCTCCCCTGTTCTCACCCCCTCCCTTCAGGCTCGTATTTCCTCCTGCCTCCAGGACGTCTCCACCTAGATGTCTGCCCACCACCTAGAACTCAACATGTCCAAAACTGAGATCCTCATCTTCCCTCCCAAACCCTGTCCTCTTCCTGACTTCCCTGTCACTGTGGACGATACAACCATCCTTCCTGTCTCACAGTCCCGCAACCTTGAATGAATGAATGAATTATCCTATCCCAGTTTGATTATTGTATCACCTTCCTTGCTGACTTCCCTGCCTCCTCCCTTTCCCCATTCCAGCCTATCCTTTCATTCATTCATTCAATAATATTTATTGAGCACTTACTAAGTGCAGAGCACTGTAATAAGCACTTGAAATGTACAATTAGGCAACAGACAGATACAATCCCTGCCCAAGACGGGCTCACAGTCTAATCAGGGAAGACAGACAGATAAAAACAAGACAACACCATCACGATAAATAGAATTAAGGGGATGTACATCTCATTAGCAAAATAAATAGGGTAATAAAATACATACAAATGAGCACAGTGCTGAGGAGAGGGGGAAGAGGAGGGGGAAGAGCAGAGGGAAAGGGGGCCTAGCAGAGGGGAGGTGAAGAGGGACGTGGAAGGAGCAGAGGGTGGAGGGGGAGCAGAGAGGGAGCAGAGGGAGCAGAGGGAAAATGAGTAGCTCAGTCTGGGAAGGCCTCTTGGAGGAGGTGAGCTCTCAGTAGGGCTTTGAACAGGGGAAGAGAGTTAGTTTGGTGGAGGTGAGGAGGGAGGGCCTTCCAGGACACCGGTAGGACATAGGCCAGAGGTCGACGGTGGGATAGGCGGGAACAGGGGACGGTGAGGAGGTGAGCGGCAGAGGAGTGAAGCATGAAGGTGGGCAGTAGAAAGAGAGAAGGGAGGGGAGGTAGGAGGGGGCAAGGTGATGGACAGCCTTGAAGCCAAGAGTGAGAAGTTTTTGTTTTGTGCGGAGGTTGATAGGCATCCACTGGAGGTTTTTGAGGAAGGGAGTGACATGCTCAGAGTGTTTCTGCAGGAAGATGAGCCTGGCAGCGGAATGAAGAATAGACTGGAGTGGGGAGAGACAGGAGGAAGGCAGATCAAAGAGAAGGCTGACACAATAATCCAGCCGGGATATTATGAAAACCTGTACAAGCACAGCAGCCATTTGGACGGAGAGGAAAGGGTGGATCTTGGCAACATTGGAAAGGTGAGACCGGCAGACATTGGTGACAGTTTGGATGTGTGGGGTGAATGAGAGAGCTGAGTCAAGGATAACACCAAGGCTGCTGGCCTGTGAGATGGGAAGGATGGTCGTGCCGTTCACAGTGACAGGGAAGTCAGGGAGAGGACAGGGTTGGGAGGGAAGATGAGGAGCTCAGTTTTGGCCATGTTGAGTTTTAGGTGGCAGGCAGACATCCAGGTGGAGATGTCCTGGAGGCAGGCGGAGATATGAGCCTGAAGGGTGGGGGAGAGAACAGGGGAGGAGATGTCGATTGGGTGTCATCTGCATAGAGATGATAGTTAAAGCCGTGGGAGAGAATGAGTTCACCAAGGGAGTGAGTATAAAGGGAGAACAGAACATGACTCTGCTGCCCAGATCATTTTTCTACAGAAACATTCTGGCCACATTTCCCCACTCCTCAAGAAACTCCAGTGGTTGCCCATCCACTGCACATCAAACAGAAACTCCTCAGCATTGGCTTTAAAGCACTTAATCACCTTGCCCCCTCCTAACTTTTGTTGCTACTCTCCTACTACAGCCCAGCCCACACATTTTGCTCTTCCAATGCGAAAAACCTCAGTCTGGTCTATCACACTGCCAACCTCTCACCCATGTCCTGCTCTGGCCTGGAATGCTCTGCCTCCTCAAATCTGACAGACAACTACTTTACCCCCCTTCAAAGCCTACCTGAAAACACATTTCCTGCAAGAGTCCTTCCCTAAGTCCCCTTCTTCCTCTTTTCCCACTCCCTTCTGTGTTGCCCTGAGTTGCTCCCTTGGTTCTTCCCTTCTCCCATCCCCACAGCACTTATGTACATATCTGTAGTTTCTTTATTTTTATTAATGTCTGTCTCCTCCTCTCAACTGTAAACTCATTGTGGGCAGGGAATGTGCTTGTTCATTGTTGTATTGTACAGTCTCTAGCACTTAATACCGTGTTCTTCACACGGTAGATGCTCCATAAATATGACTGACTGACTGATGGTATCCACTGAGCACTTACTATGTGCAAGAACTCTACTAAGCATTTAGGTGAGTACTGTATAATGAGGTGGTAGACAATCTATGACCCCAAGGAGCTAATAGTCTAGGCAGGGGGACAGACATTAAAATACTTTAAAATGGATATGTACATAACTGCTGTGGGGTTGGGGAAGGGGTGAATCACAAAATATTTAAGGGGTTCAGACCCAAGTGCAGAGGCAATACAGAAAGAGAGCTTAGATAGGGAAGTAAGGGCTTAGTCAGGAAAGACTTTTTGGAGAAGATATAATTTTAGAAGTACTTTGGGGTTGGGGTGAAGTGGGATGGAGTTTCAGGCCAGAGGGAGGATGTGGGAAAGGGGTCGGCAGCCGGATAGATGAGAATGAGGTACAGAGAATAGGTTGGCCTTAGAGGAATAGCATGTGGGTTGTATTAGATGATTGGCAAGGCTAGGTAGGTAGGGGAGAGGTGATGGTAAAGCTGATGATAAGGAAATTCTGTTTGACGTGTAGGTCGATGGGCAAACACTGAAGGTTTTTAAAAGAGAGCAAGTTTTTTTTAGAAAAAAGATTCAGGCCGTTGAGTGAAATATTGACTGGACTGGTCAGAGACAGAAGGCAGGGAGGTCAGTGAGGAGGCTGATGCAGTAGTCAAGGAGGGATATGAAAAATACTTGGATCAGCACAGTCACAGTTTGGATGGAGAGGGAAGGGTAAACTCTAAAAATAATTAGAACTGAATTGTTTGTTAAGCACTTATTCTATGTCAGGCACTGTACTAAACATTAGAGTCTATACGAGTAAATCAGGTTGCGCAAAGTCCCTGTCCCACATGGGACTTACAATAACTATAAATCTCCTATTTTACAGATGAGATAACAGAGACACAGAGAATTACAGTGAGTTGCCTGAGGTCACACGGCAGACAAGTGTCAGAGCTGGGATTAGAACCCAGGTCCTTATGTCTCCCAAGCCTGGGCTCTATCCACTAGACGAGACTGCTTCGCTTGATGTCACGAAGGTTGAACCAGCAGGATTGGGTGACAGACTGAATGTGAAGGTTGAATGAGAGAGATGAGTTGAAGATATTGCCTATAGTATAAAAAGGATAGTGGGATTACCTACAGTTATGGAAAAATTGAGGCAGAGGACAGGGTTTGGGTGGGAAGATGAGGAGTTCTGTTTTGGACACGTTAAGGTTGAGTTGTCAGGGGGACATCCAGGTAGAAATGTCTGGAAGGCAAGAAAGAAATATAAGACTGTATAGATGAGAAAGATCAGGACAGGAGGTGTAGATTTCACATGACAAAGATCAGGACAGGAGGTGTAGATTTCACATGTAGATTTCATCCTTGGAGAGATGGCTGTTGAAGCCTTCAGAGTGAATGAATTCTCCAAGGGAATGGTTGTAGATGGAGAATGGGAGAGGACCAGAATTGAGCCTTGAGAGATTCCCAGAGTTACGGGGTACAAGGCACAGGAGAATCCTATGAAACAGACTGAGAAGTAGGGACCAATAGGAGTTAGGCAGAGGAGATAGGAAGAGAACCAGGAGTGGACGGTGTCAATAAATCCAAGTTCAGATAGTGTTTCCAGGAGAAGGGGATGGTCCTTAGTGTCAAAGGCAGTTGAGAGACTAGGAGGATTAGGATGGAGTAGAGGTCACTGATTTGGCCAGAAGTCAGTCATTGCTGACCTTAGATAGGATAGTTTCCTTGGAGTTCCAGGAGCAGAAACCACATTGGAGCAGGTAAGTAGACAATTCGAGGAGAAGTAGAGGTAGTGGGTGGAGACAATTCTCTCTAGGAGTAAGGGAAGTATGATAGCAGGAAGATAGATGGGTGATAATGGAGAGTGCCTTGGGGTCAAAGGACAATTTTTTTAAAAATTTAGGATAAAGGATTCATGGGCTTGTTGGAAAGCAAAGTGGGAAAGAACCATTGAAGAGTGAATGGTTGAAAATGATGTTGGGGGAGAAGGAAGGAGGGACAAGAGTTTTAATAAAGTGCAAAGCAAGAGGGTCGGAGGCACAGGTGGAGTGGGTAGATTTTCAGAGGAGATGAGAGATGACCTTTTGAGATGCTGCTGGGATGGTTCAAAGAGTGGAAGAGAGGGCAGGTGGAAGATGGGACTGAAGAGATGCAGGTGATATTTTTGGGAGATCATGCCTGAGGGTTTCCATTTTTTGATGAAATAGGTAGCAAGGTCATTAAGGGAAAGAAATGGGGGAGGTGGGGAGACCCAGGGTTTACTTATTCTCTATTTATCTTTTGCTCTTTCTCTCATTCTCATTATTTGATCTACCAGAGAAAATAATGTGTGTTTGGTGGGCCGGGGAGGGGGGCGGGCATACATTTAGGATTGGGTGCAAAAATTCTGGAAATTCATGCTTTTAGAATGTTTTATCCAGTTCAGAGTCTCAGATTTTCTGTCTCGAGTGACCAGTGTTCACTAGCCCTCTTGGTTTCCCACAAGTGTTTCTGGGAGATTAAATCCCAACTGAACTCTAAGCATGGACTACATTTCACAAACACTTTCAGGGTACACACTAAGCCCTTACTATCATTATCCTTCTAATTATATTTGTTAAGCAGTTACCCTATATCAAGCACCGATCTAAGCACTGGGATAGATACAAGTTATTTGGGTCAAACATAATCCCCATTCCACATGGGTCACACAGTCTATGTAGGAGGAAGATCACCATTTCACAGATGAAGAAACAGGCACAGAGAAGTAAAGTGACTTATTCAAGGTGACACAGCAAGAAAGTGGCAGAGCTAGGAATAGAACTTCAGGTCCTCTGACTCACAGGCTTGTGCTCTTTCCACTGGGCCACAGGACCTCTCCCCTGATTTCTGCTCTTCTGCTGCCTGAGTCTGACCCAAACATAATAGGTACATGCATCCACCTTTATAGCTCATGAAATCTGCTCTGGGGGCACAATCTTGTAACCAGACTAATCAGGCACACTTCCTTGCTAGGTTCCAATAAACAATCTGGATTTGTTGGGATCCGTGATGGATGATCTGCTTGTATGGGAGTGTGAAGTCTGGATGCTGAGACAATAACCACCGCCCCACACCAAATCCCACACTTCCCATATCCTGACTGTAACCTTGACCTCCCTTTCCCTTCGTACCTGTTAGACCATCACTCTCCCTTCCTTCAAAGCCTTAATAAAAACTACACCTCCTCCAAAAGGTCTTTTTCAACCAAGCCCTCATTTCCCCTACTCCCAACTCCCACTTCCATCTGCCTTGCCCTTGCATTTGAACTTGTATCCTTTACTCTCCCCACTCTCAGGCCCAGAACATCTATTTTTATGTCTCTCTCCTCCTCTATACTGTAAATTCTTTGCGGGCATTGAACATGTCTACCAACTATGTTATAATGTTCTGCCCCAAGCGCTTAATACAATAGTGCGCTGCACACCAGTAAGTACTCAATAAATAGGATTGATTGATTCTCTGTATACCTGGGCAAGAATCACCACCATACCCTGGTGCAGATGGAGATGTACATGTTTAGGGAGAAAGAAGGACTGATATTTTAGCAAAGGCAGCCAACCACCTTTAGAATGGAAAAATTACCCAAAGGAGGATGACTAAAAGGGGATAGATCTAATGGATCAGGCTAAATGGAAAATAAACCCAAATGGAGAGCAGATTCTTTCAGGTGATATTGGAGGACCTTTCAAAAGTTCATTTTGCATGCCACATTGGCCTTCTATAAAAAGGGGTTTAAAAAGCTTAGCCTCACAAACGTGCCCTAACTCCCCAAACAGCATGAAGAAAGCAATCTTTACAGTGGAATTTCAATAATGAGGAGAAAATATATGTACATATGGCTTAAGAATGCCCAGGGTCTAATAACTCTTGGAAGGAGATGAAAATTATACTAAAGGGTACCATTAACAACGCTATTCCCTTAACCTTACAGCTACGTATTTTTTTTTGTAGAATATGTACTGACATTTAAAGACCTGTAGGGAGAGCAACCAAGTGGGTAGATAGGTGATGGTTAGTGAAAGCAAAGCCCTCTTATTCCCTGCAAAATCATCTCCTTCCTTACATTTCAACAGGTGTCAGCTATTCAAAAATAATAGCACAGCTTGACGCTCTGCAGTTTAAAAATCAATTCCTCCTCCTTGAACAAATATACAGAAGAAACAATCAAAATCAAAGCCAAAATGGTGAGAATTCATTATTGATATGAGTGTATTAAGCAAACCAAATTGTTGGTCGCGAGCAGAAAATCAATGTTGCTTTGTTAAGGAAGTGGAATCTATAAAACTATTGAAAAAGTGCTACTCATAACAGTAAGCTACTGCCAAATCTGGTAGCCTTGGGCATGCAGGAATTCATGTTCTCCTTAAATCTTCTCTCTCCGTGGACTAGAACCAGTAGATATTAGTTCCTCATTCAATCATTGCCTAGGGAAGGCCGCAGAGGGTAATTTGCCCTCTGAGGGTAATTTTACTGTCTTTTCATTTTACTGTGGTATTTGTTAAACACTCAATATGTGCCAGGCACTCTACTCGGCACTCAGCACTGGGATGGCTACGAGTATTCATTCATTAAATCGTATTTATTGAGCTCTCACTGTGTGCAGAGCACTGTACTAAGTGCTTGGAAAGCACAATACAAAGCAAATTGGGTTGGACACAGCCCCTGTCCCATATCGGGCTCACAGTCTATGATCCCCATTTTACAGATGAGGTATCTGAGGCACAGAGTATTGAAGTGACTTGCCCAAGGTCACAAAGCACACAAGTGTCTGAGTTGGGATTATTCATTCATTCAATAGTATTTATTGAGCACTTACTATGTGCAGAGCACTGTACTAAGCGCTTGGAATATACAAATTGGTAACAGAGACAGTCCCTGCCCTTTGACGGGCTTACAGTCTAATTGGGGGAGACGGACAGACAAGAACAATAACAATAAAGCAGGTCCTTCTGACTCCCAGGCCCGGGCTCTAGCCACTTAACTGCACTTGCTCCTCAAGCTGGGTGTTGCAAATGGAGATCTCCTGGGGCCACCAAATTGCAGAGGGTTCGGGTCAGGAGGGAAAAGACAGGAAGCAACCCTCAGGGCCCCTCTTCTGCTTGCAAGAGAATGAGGGCCTGGAAATAGTGGCCCCAGCCTCTAAATCTGTCTCTGTTCCATTTTGGTTAGCAAACCTCAACTGGACATATTCCTATCAAGGGTGGACATGCTTCTATCATTTCTGTTTAAATAACAGTCCGATTCCCCCTTCTAAGTTAGATCTGTAGATGTTGCCATGGAAACAGAGGGACCACATCTTAGTCATCATGCATTCATTCTAGTCTCATTCTATTTCCTTACTGGATGAGGTATTTGAGTCCAGAAAAAAAGAAAAAAAAAACATGATTTGGAGACCTGAAATGTGGATCCCCTGGATAACCTTTGGGTCTCTGATTTCAGACGATTAAAAAAGAAAGAAGAGAAGCAGTCTTCATATAACATCTAAATTATATATCTTGCTTTTTCCTTATTTGTTGAATAAATTTCAGGGCATCAAAATTCCAGAGCTGTGATTATGAAGGTGAAATGATGTGGTGGGCTATCAATCAGTACCACTGATTAATGGATTGAGCTACCATGTATTAGTGTACAGAAGATCATTCAGGTAAAAACCTATCTTACTGTCAAACTACTCCTATTTCTCCAGGAGCTGGGATTGTTTTGACCTTAACAGTCGAGCTAATGGCTTGAACTCTCTAGCTCTGTCATTTGTCTGCTGTGTGACCTTGGGCAAGTCACTTAACCTCTCAGTGCCTCCATTTTCTCATCGGCAAAATGGGGATTCAATGCCTGTTCTCCCTACTACTTAGACTTTGACCAATTTGTATCTACTCGAGTGCTTAATACAGTGTTCGACATCTAGTAAGCACTTTACAAATACCTATTATTATCATGATCACTTTTTCATGTAGACTCATCCAGAGGTATGGGAATTTTTCAGTTTATAAACCTCTTGAAGTAGCTCTGGAAACAATATCCTTATCACTATAATAAATATAATAATTTTATTTGTTATGCACTTGCTATGTGCCAAGCACTGGGTAGATACATGACAATCATGCCAGACAAATTCCTATGCTTGCAGTGCTCACAGCCTAAGCAGAAGGAAGAATAGGCATTTGATCCCTATGTTACAGATGAGGAAACTGAGGTTAAATGATTTGCTCGAGGTCACGCAACAAGCAAGCGGCAGATCTTAGAAGAGAATCCAGTTTCTCTGACTTCTGGGCCCGAATTTTCTCCACTTGGCCACACCGCTTCTTTGCAGTGAAGTCTTAGAGAGAATGTAAGGATGTTAAACTATGGAAAGGAAGATACTAATCAAGTTAACAGCATAGCTAGGGTCTACATAGGCAGTGCCAGAAGAGAGCTGGGGTTCTTATCTGGATAGGCAGACGGCAAATACCCAACAGAGGAGGGGGAAGAGAGGATGGAGGCCACATTGATAATTGTCTGATTACATTAGCACAGCTTTGGCGTACTTTGCACGTGGAGACAAAATCTATGGAAAACAGAATCCTCAGGTCCTGTAGGAAAGTTTATAGCTTTTTCTTTTCTCAAATAATCTTGTTCTGGGCAAATTGGCTATAGATGAAAGTGTCTTTCCTTCCCTGAGCGATCTAACTTATCCTTGATAGATTATGGAACAGTTTACTCTTTGTCCCAGATTTTTTATAAACTGGCATCCATGCCAAACCTTTTAATACTCCCTCTTCTCTCACTAATAAATCACACCACAAGATGTCTTTCCAGCTGCTTATATTTGAATCTATATAATGCTATTTTGCTGAAATAAGGACCCCGCTTATTTACACAGTAAACATGAATCTGTTCCATATTAAAATCCCAACTGGGCAAACACTTAAATTTAAGCTATGCCCCCCATAGTTAATTCCTGCATATCCCCACAGAGAAGAAATACTCTGTCCTAGATGAGTACTAGGAGTAATTCAAGAGATATTTACGAGTGGCACCAGTCCTCTGCAATTAGGCTTTTTGAGTCCAGAAACTGAGGGTTGAACTTTTATCATCCTCTCCCAAGCCCTTTGCCTAATCCACTGTATACTCTGAGGAGCCCATTGATTGATTCCTGATTGTGGACAGATAGAGCTGGAGCATCACCCCCATGGAGGGCTTCTGGGAAGTAGGCCAATGAGAAGCAATAAGAAGTCATTCTTTACCCCAGTTCTTGGAGCCTGTGCTGGCATTCCTGAGGGACTGTGGGGTATTCCTCTCCCAATAAGTGATCAGTCTCCCGATGTATTTGAACCTCTTGGGTTGAAATTTTGATTCTGAAGATTCCCTGAGCCCAGTTTTCTGTGGTGGCCTCCGTTTTCCTACATTGAACCTTTAGCCTCTGATTTAGGGGGAATTGCTTTTATTCTTGTTCAACTTTTTATCCATCTAAAATGGAGATTCTGAACTCTAAAAATTGAGGAGGGGTAAAAAGATAAAGAAAAGGCCCTCAGATCCCTTTAACGGCCTCATGGGACCTGGGGCTTTGTTATAAGAATTTGATGATCAAAGGCTTGTTAGTCCTGTCTGTGGCTGATGTAAGGCTGAACACCTGTTCAGAGCTTTTTGATGTACTTCTTGCCACTCTTCTGGAGGCCTTGAAGATACATCTTTTATTCCTGCTGCACTCTACAGCATGGGGGGTGCTTGGTGATGATCAGCTCTGTGTGTAATTCGAGTTTGAATATTTGCTTTTGTACACTCTTTGGCTGTTTGAAATTTGCTGCAGATTTAAAAAAAAAATGGCCTGTATGTTAATCACCAAAGGAATACCTGTGAAAAATAAATAGGGAGGCAGTGTTGCCTAGTGGGAACAACATGGGCCTGGGAGTCAGAATGACCTGGGTTCTAATTCCGGCTGCATCGCTTGTCTGCTGTGTGACCTGGAGCAAGTCACTTAACTTCTCTATGCCTTAGTGACCTCATCTGCAAGATGGGGATGAAAACTGTGAGCCCCATGTGAGACAGGGACTGTGACCAACCTGATTAGCTTGTATCTATCCCAGGGCTTAGAACACTGCTTAGCATATAGTAAGCACTTGACAAATACCATCATCATTGCAATTAATCATGGGTGTCGCTCTTTTCCCAGGAAGCAGCTAGAGCCATTACTCTCGTTACAAACTTGTCTGTTACTTTTCCCAGAGTCAAGGAAAACCCTTAAGCATCAGAAGTATTGACTAAGTCACTAGCAAGGGACCTTCTCAAGCTTGATGTAACATAATACAAAAGTTTAATTTCCCTCTTTGTTAGATTCTCTAGAGACCTGAGGCCTGTCCTAAAGAACTAACCTAGACTCACCAGTCTGTCAATCAATCAGTGGTATCTTTTGAGTGCTTATTGTGTGATGAGCACCATATTAAGTGCTTGGGAGAGTACAGTCAAACAGATGCGGTAGTCACCACCCTTAAGGAGCTTACAGACCCCCACATAGAACTTTAATGTGGAGTTGTCTGGTGGTTTAACAGCTATACCCTCATCCTACCCACATCGATGTGGATTACAGTCCATTATATTGAAAACTCTTTGAGGACAAGGTCCCTATCTATTACTTCTATTGGGCGATAAACCCAGCTGTTAGTGCCATGGAAAACTTACTGCTCTGGAAATCAGGAAATCTGGCTCTCATCCCAGTTATTCTTTCTAGAATTTATCAGTAGTGGAAAGCTTTGGCCCAAGTATCACCTACGACATTCCATAAGGTGGACAGGCCCTGGATAAATCCTTTAAAAACTACCCGGTTAATGATGGCCACAGTGGTGACCAAGGCAACCTCCTGCTGGGTCATGGCCCAGTGGTGCAATATCAGCACTATGTTGCAGTCACTTCAGCTGCAAATGTGACCTGAACATAAAAATGCAATGAGAGCCTTTTGTGATTTGTTGCACCCTTGCCTGCAAGCTTGCTACATTCCATGCATCGACGGGAACAAGACTGCCAGAGATGAGAGAGTTTTGCTATGCAATACACCAGCTCTGTTTTCATGAAATATCAGGACCAAGGTACAACCATTGTTCCTGATAGGAAATGCCGTCACCATTGTTTTCCTAAACATAGAGTTGGTGCCAAGTGAAAACTGATGATGATTCTTGTGACGAAAATGATGAGGATGATGATAGGGAGCTGTCTCAGTTTCCCATAACTTCCTTATCTTCCCCTAAAGTGAGGAGAATGGAGGCAAGATGGCCATGGAGAGGAGAGGGAAACACAGGGTCACTGATGTCAGAGGGCTAGTCGTGAGGAATAAGGAACTGTGGGCCCCTTGATTCTGAAAACCCATAAGCTCACTGAAGCCAGAGGGGGTGGTCACAACTGATGAGGTGAATTCTGTTAGGCCTTGCCATACGATCTTCCCAAATATGACCATGGAGGAGGGGAGAATTAGGAAATAGCAGGGTATATGTGGAGGGGAGTATCCACAAACACTTTGTAGTAAGTTGGAACTCTGCCACACCAATATGGCAAATTGCCTCTACCCGGAGTTGGGGATGCCCACTCTGTTGAACCCTGCATGGTGCCAAGTAATGGATGCTGGAGCAAGGAGTGAGTATCCCCTAAAGGAGTGAGCTCAATTGCCAGGGTGATTTGAAAGATAGCCCCCAGGTGACTTGAAAGGTAGGCCTTGAGAACTGATTATGGGGTGATTTGAAAGGTAGCCCCTGGGGATAACCAGTGTCTCCTTCCTAGTTCCTCCAGTGCCTAGAGCTTGGGGACTGTGTTGACCAGCGTACTTGTTGCTTATTAGCCTATGAATAGATTTGCTCTTGTAGATTACCTCTCATGAATTGTTTTGTACAATAATCTCAATTTACTTGCCTCTACTACTCATAATCCTCAAGTCTGGGAGTCAATTTCCAACCCACTGTTATGCAAAGTCACAAGTTACCCAGCAGCTGGTTCTGCCTAGTGATAGTGACTTGCCCTGGGTTACCCCACATGTCAGTGACTGAGCTAAGACTAGAACTCAGGTCTTCTGACTCCCTGACTTGTGCTCCTTTACTTGGACCTCACTGCCTCGCAAGGAGCAAAGTCAATTGTACAGAAGTCTTAGAAGAAATTAATTCTATTCTGTTTGGGTTTCACTGCTCTCTGCATCTGCTGTCATCTTTCGGTGATACTCATATTTTCTTAACTCAGTAACCTAATGAAACAAAGCCCAGTACAAGAACAGTTTCACTGGTAAATAGCCGAGGGGCCAGTGCAAATCTCTTGAGCTAAATAGAATTTTCATGGACCAGTTAAATTTCAGGAATGATGTGAATAGTCAAATTATATATTACAACTGGCCACTTAAAGATGTGGATTAAGAAGCCAAATCCCCTACACTGGGTGAGTTTCGGTGTACAGTTCTCTGTAATGTGGCTGAAGAAGAATCAATCACACTATAATGGCTGAAAGGAAACCATTCATAATTAATATCAGCTCGGGAAAAGTATAGTTCCAGGATCATGGAAGAGAGGAGCTAAATAATGAGGGGAAATACTGGCAAGGATGTAACTAATTAAATTTGTAAGGAGGCACTGATGAATGAACTCAGGAAAAAAAAGTTGAGCATTAAATATTTTTGACATATGATTAGAAATGTACCTATTTCCACAACTGATGTGCATCCAGCAATTTATCAATCATATTTTATGAATTCTTAGTGCTTGGGAGAGTATAATTTAGTAGAGGTGGTAGGCATTTTCCCTGTACACTGTGAACATGCAATCTATGAGGGTTGGCACACATCAATATAAATACATAAATGAATTAATGATGGATATGTGAATAACTGCTGTGTGCATAAGGAGGGGGTGAATAAATAGTGTAAATCCAAGTGTGAGAAGAGGAAATGATGGCTTAGTCGGGGAAAGCCACTTGGAGGAGATGTGTGCTTAATTAGATATTGAAGGTGGAGAGAATGATTGTCTGTTCGGTAGGAAAAGGGAGGGCGTTCCCGGTCAGAGTCAGGACGTAGGCGAGAGGTCGGCGGCAGGATAGCCAAGAGTTATGGCTAAAATGAGACCGTGTAAAAGTTCTGCCCGAAGCCCCTGCCCTTCCAAGGCATTTTTTGTGGAATTTATTTAGTACCTTCCATAGAAACTTAGTTATATTTTGCAAAGAGAAATTGAATCACTGAGGATGATGTTGCCTGCAAGAGTACCGGGAACTTCATCAGCTGTAATGTACATGTATTAAGTGTTCCCTTGTTGCAAGGACTATTTACCTGACACATCCCATGTTGAGACAAACTAGTATTGTAGTTTGCATTTCTTTATTAGCACCCAGAGCACAAACTCAACAGTTTCTTTCAACGTCGCTATTGCATCCAACCCAGATAAGTGCCCATTGGAAGAACGTTCCCTACTTCACCAACAGTAGTATGTAGAGTCAAGACCACATTACTGATGAACTGAGTATATTTTACCGTTCCCCTAATGTATTAAGAAATAACTGGTGTTTTCTTGGTACATGATGACATCAATTAGACCCTTAAGTAATACTTAAAATATGATACAGCTGCAGAACTTCGGTAAACCAGAATTTTAAACTAGATTTGGGGCTCAGTATAGACTTTCCTACTCTTAGGTGCTCCGACAGTCTGCCCTCACAGAACTTATGTGCATATCTTTATGCTCTAGTTGGTTTTTCTATCTCTAATTTACTTTAATATCCATCTCCCCTGCTACACTGAGGGCCAGGATCATTTCTACTAGCTCTATTATACTCTGTCATGGGCTTAGTACAATTCTTTGCCCATAATACATGCACAATAATGCTTTTGATTTATTGATTGGCTATCTTGCACTCCTTCTTCCTTAATACTGTTCTACGTTCCTCAGCAGATTCCCCCGCAGTCCTTCCATCCCCAGGGCCCTTGTAGGACTGAGTCAGTTGCAAACTTTGTTCCATTCCAAAAGCAGAGTTGATCTGCCTATCCAATCTGGACATTTCTGGAAGAGTACCTTGGTGAAAAATCCTTTACTTCCTGGCTCTGGAATTTCAGAGACATTTCTAGTCTCTCTACTCTTTGCCCAATACTCTTTTGTAACTGGTTGTGTGCCAGCTTCTCTCTGATGAGTGCTATGTAAATTTGCCCTACAGTCAGAACAGGGTTTAGGTCTCCAATAAAGGAAATCAGGCCACCTTGATATGCACACTGTAATTATGTAATCCATCAATCAATCAATCAAATAGCAGCATGGCCTAAAGACTAGAGCACGGGCTTGGGAGTCAGAGGACGCGAACTCTAATCTCACTCTGCCATTTGTCTACTCTGTGACCTTGGGCAAGTTGCTTCACTTCTCTGGGCCTCAGTTACCTCATCTGTAAAATGGGGATTAAGACTCTGAGCCTCATGTGAGACAACCTGATTACCTTGTATCCACCTCAGCACTTAGAACAGTGCTTGGCACATAGTAAGTGCTTAAGAAATAACATTATTTTATCAAGCAAAAAATTCATCATTATTAGTTTCCAAGGTCTTCATCTCCTTTACTATGTGCAAAGCATTGTACTAAGTGCTTGGGAGAATGCTATACAACAGAATTAGCTGTCACGCTCCCTGCCCATAATGAGCTTGCAGTCTAGAGCATGTTTATTCTTTAACCAGAGTATTTCCACATGAACTGTCTCAGTTAAGCTATTCCTGTGAGGTGGCGAGAGGCAACGTAATAATCTTCATTTTAGAGGCAGGGAAGCTGAAATCCAGAGATGTTAAGTAACTTGCAAAGAGTTGCACAGCAGGCAAGTTGTCATGCCAGAACTAGGATCCTGATTATCTCATTATAATTTATCTACCCCTGCCCTTTGCCTAGTACTCAGTACATAGTAAGTCCTTAAGAAGTACTATTATTGTTATGATTATTCTCTCCCCAACCCTTAGCATGATGTTCTGCACCTACTAAGTGCTAAATAAATGGCATCTATTTAGTCAGTGGTAGTGGGAGGATCCCCTCATTAGAGAAGCAGCATGGCTTAGTGGAAAGAGTCCGGGTTTGAGAGTCAGAGGTCTCGGGGTCTAATCCCTGCTCCACCACTTGGCAGCTGTGTGACTTTGAGCCAGTCACTTCACTTCTCTGTGCCTCCGTGACCTCATCTGGGAAATGGGGATAAAGATTGTGAGCCCCACGAAGATTGTGATTTACTTTGTATCTCCCCCAGCACTTAGAACAGTGCTTGGCACACAGGGCTTAACAAATACCAACATTATTATTATTATAGTTCTTTCATTCACCCCACACATCCAATCTGTCACCCACACCTGCCAGTCTCACCTTTACAATATCACCAAGATCCACCCTTTCCTCTCCATCCAAACGGCTATCGTGCTGGTGCAAGCTCTCATAACATCCCGACTGGATTATTGGGTCAGCCTCCTCTCAGATCTCCCTTCCTCCTGTCTCTCCCCACTCCAGTCTATTCTTCATTCCGTTGCCTGGATCATCTTCCTACAGAAACGCTCTGGGCATGTCACTCCCCTCCTCAAAATTCTCCAGTGGCTACCTATCAACTTTCTTATGAAACAAAAACTCCTCACCTTGGCTTCAAAGCTCTCCACCCCCTTGCCACCTCCTACCTCACCTTCCTTCTCTCTTTCTACTGCCCACCCTGTACTCTCTGCTCCTCTGCCGCTCACCTCCTCACTGTCCCCAGGTCATGCCTATCTTGCCATCGACCCTGGCCCACATCGTACTGCTGTCCTGGAATGCCCTCCCTCCTCACCTCCACCAAGCTAACTCTCTTCCCTTCTTCAAAGCCCTACTGAGGGTTCACCTCTTCCAAGAGGCCTTCCCAGACTGAGCCTCCCCTTTCTCTCTGCTTCCCCTCCCCTCCCCTCCAGCCCTCTGCTCCTACCCCTTTCCCTCCCCTCAGCACTGTGCTCATTTGTATATATTTATTATCCTATTTATTTTGTTAATGAGATGTACATCCCCTTGATTCTATTTATCTTGATGATGTTGTCTTGTTTTTGTTTGGTTCTGTTTTGCTTTGCTGTCTGTCTCTCCCGTTTAAACTGTGAGCCCGTCGCTGGGCAGGGATTGTCTCTATCTGTTGCCGAATGGTACATTCCAAGTGATTAGTACAGTGCTCTGCACATACTAAGCGCTCAATAAATACTATTGAATAAATGAATGAATGGCCATTAGGTTAAGAAATTCAGACTCATGATCAATGTCCAGTGTGGATTCTTGCTGACCTCCATGGCAGCCGATAGACTTTTAAGGTTAGGCTTGCAGGCTACAGTCATTCATTCATTCAGTAGTATTTATTGAGCGCTTACTATGTGCAGAGCACTGTACTAAGCGCTTGGGATGAACAGGTCGGCAACAGATAGAGACAGTCCCTGCCGTTTGACGGGCTTACAGTCTAATCGACTGTCCAGTCATTTGACTGCCCAGGTAATATAGAAAGTGAAGTATTTGAATGTCTTTGATATTTTCAAGGTAAGGGATAGATACAGTCCATTTATCCATTTAGTCAGAACATATCTGATTCTCAGCACCATACTCTTTCCACTAAGACCATGTTTTCTTTCCTCACCTCTGTGGCTTTTTGAAAGGCCTTGTCTAGGCTGGAAAAGCAAACTCTTCTTTGCTGAGTTGCTCCTGTGGTAAATTCTCACCTTAGTCTCTCAGGGAGAATGTGCGGCGAACGTAGAGCAAGGTTCTGGAATGTTTCAGGTTCAGCTCAGTTCTATTTTACCTCCTGGATCTTAGAAGTTATCTTTAAAAGCCACACATCTCCCACCCGAACTGTGCAACTCCCTTCCCCGAGATACTTGCTCCAAATTTACTCTCATTAATGTCCCATCGCATTCACACCGGCCCAACCACTTGTGATTCATGACGTCATTTGACTTTAAAAACATTTCCAATCTAACTACCTTCCTTCTGGTGTACTGTTTCATCAGCATTTGTTGTTTGTTCCCTGCAGTCAGGACTGTGAAGATGCTGCTGCTTTTTTTTAAAAAAATATAGTATTTGTTAAGTAGTCACTATGTGCCAGGCACTGTGCTAAACACGGGGGTAGATAAAAGCTTTTATCTAATCTGGTTTACACAATCCAGGTCCTACATGGGGTTTACAGTCTTAATCTCCAATTTACAGATGAGGGAACTGAGGTACAGAGAACATACGTGACTTGCCCAGGGTCACCCTGTAGACACTGGGTGGAGTCGGGATTAAACCTAGGTGTCCTTCTGTCTTCCAGGCCCATACTCTACCCACTAGGCCAAGGTGCTTCTGCTTTTTTTTCCCTTTTGTTCCCTTTTATGTGCTTTCTCTCTAACTTTCCTGACTTGACCCTATTTTTCCTGACTGGAGGTAGTGGGAGGATCCCCTCATCATTGGCCATAAGGTTACAAAATTCAGGCTCATGATCAATGTCCAGTGTGGATTTTTGCTGACCTCCATGGCAGCCTGTAGACTTTTAAGGTTAGTCTTGCAGGCTACAGTCCTATTTGACTGCCCAGGTAATATAGGAAAAGAAGTATTTGAATGCCTCTGATATTTTCAAGGTGAGGTATAGATACAATCCCTTTCTGACAGATGCCTGGCCAGCAGGAAAGAAAGTTATAACTTGGGAAGATGCCATTTAGGATGAAATTACATCAAATATCCCTACCAAGCCATCAGAGTTGAGAAATCAGGAACTGGTTCAGACGGATGGTCTGCCCAATGCCATTCTAAAGGTCATGTCACCTGGGCAAACTCTCAGGACTCCCCTACTTTAGGGAAGATTCATTTATTGGGTGACAAATATAAAATCATCATTTTTGGTGCTTATCTAGAAATTTGAGAAGTTTGCAAATCATAACCAATATGTGTTACCAGTCTGGGTTTAAAGTTGCTCATGCAATATGTAATGTTATTTTATTTTAAAACAAGATTTTTTCAACTAATTAAACTGGGGCAAATGTGAAAAAAAAATGTGCTCAGGCATCAGAGTATGTTGGCTCAGTCTTAAGATCACCCATCCCTCTGTGGACTTGATTTTTCCCAATGTAGCCTTACTGGTGATATCTTGAAGTTCCATAATGACTCTTGCTCTATATTGAAACTCCACTCACCCCAGTAAATTTGACCAAATAAACTACTATGCAAATCAAATGAAAAACCCCAGTTAATCATTAGAAACAATGTATTCAGATGGGGTGTTGTATTTTCAGTGCTAATTACTTATGACAGGTAGCATATTGTTTTGCTTAATAACAGCTGTTGTCAAATTTGTTAAGAACATATTTTGGTGAGGCCAAATCTCTCACGAAAAAGTTAATGGAAACATGAGCAGAGACAAACAAAATTGCCAAGTCACTGAACAGCATATAAACTACATGGATTATTTTGCCTCTTGCATAACAATTAGCCGGGTTCCATTATTTAGTTCCCTTCCAACCTGACCTTCCAAGACGTTTGCAGACAGACAGCAATTTCAAGTTGATTTATGAGAAGAGAGCCACATATTTCAACGTTTGTATGGCTAGATCATAAAAAGCAAAGTACAATTAAGTCAGATGGAGCTGCAGATTTGTTAACTTAATAAGGCGATATGCCCCATACACCACAGCTGATGCAGGAGGGGACCTGGGTATAAAAGAGAAACCTACAGTTAAAGGTGAGAGAAACTAAACCACTATCCTCTGTTCTCCCAGAACCTTTTCTATTCAATGCAGTTCAAGGGCAATGAAGCTCTCTGGTTCAAATTTCACTTCTACCTGGGGCTGAGTACCTCACATTTCCATCTAGCTATGACTTTAGAACTGGGAGGGGCTTCATGAGATCCTCGTTCCTAGCCCCCAACTTCTTCAAAGATGGAGGCATCCAGGATACCTCCCAGGGGTCTCTCAAGAGAGGCTCTACCACCTTCTCTCAAAATCAAACCCCTCCACCTGCTCTTCCAACCCCATCCCTTTCCATAATGTCAAAATGATTGCCTCCTATTTTTCCCCTCTCTGATCACCACGTTCAACAGCTTGTATTCCACTAGTCCCTTCCCTTCTGCTACAAGAACCTTCTTTGATCCCATGGGATCCACCAGTCATCACCCCATCTCCCTCATGCCTCTCCAAAAGCCTTCGTGAAGTTCTAAATATAAATAAATAAATGATGGACAGCGAGAGGTAGGATGGCGAGAGGTAACCGTGAGATAGATGAGATCAAGGTACAGTGATTTGCTTGGCATTAGAGGGGCAAAGTGTGCAGATTGGTTTGTTATAGGTGAGTAGTGAAGTGAAGTAGGAGGGGATAAGATGATTGAGTGCATGAAGTAGGAGGGAGCAAGGTTATTGGATGCTCTAAATCCAATGATAAGGAATTTCTGTTTGACATGGAGGTGGATGGGCCACCACTGGATGTTCTTGAGGAGTAGGGAATCATGGCCTGAACATTTTTTGTAGGAAAATGATCTGGCAGCAGAGTGAAGTATGTTCTGCAATGGGGAGAGACAGGAGGCGTGGAGGTCATCAGATTGATACAGTAATCAAGGTCGGATAGAGTGCTTGTATTAACCCGGAGTACACTTTGCTCCTCTAATGCCAACCTAATCACTGTACCTTGATCTCATCTATCTCACGGTTACCTCTTGCCATCCTACCTCTGGCCTGAAATGACCTCCCTTTTCATATCTGACAGAAAATTACTCTCCTCACCTTCAAGATTGTATTGAAGGCACATCTCCTCCAAGAAGCCTTCCTAGACCAAGCCCTCTTTTTCTCTTTTCCCACTCCCTTCTACATTGCCTCAACTTGTTCCTTTTATTCACCACCTCTACCCCAAACCTCACAGCACTTATGTACATGTCTATCATTTATTTACTTATATTTAGAGTGTCTCCCAGTCTAGGCTGCAAGTTTTCTGAGAGCAGCGAATGTTTCCACAATCTCAGTCATATTGTACTCTCCCTTCACTTAGTATAGTACCCTATCCACGCTAAGCACTCAATAAATATGATTGATTGATTTATAAGTTAAACAGGTCTCACACAGGGCTCACAGTTTAAGTAAGAGGGTGAACAGGTATTGAGTCTCATTTTACAGGTGAGGAAACTTAGGCACAGGGTCACATGGCAGGAAAGTGGTGTGCCTCAGATTAGAATCTGATCCCCAGACCTATGTTCTTTCCAATAGAACACACTGCTTCTCCGTGGTCCCCAATGACCTCCTTCTTGCCAAATCCAATAGTTTCTAATCCTTCCTAATCCTCCTAGACTTCTCAACTGCCTTCGACACTGAGGACCATTCCCTTCTCCTGTAAGTCAGTTAATTGATCAATCAATCAATTACTCTAGTAGAGGAGCTTACAAACTAGAGGAGCTTACATTATGTAGCCTTAACTTCACTGACAGTGTCCTCTTCGGGTTCTCTTCCTATTTCTCTGCTGCTACTTCTCAGTCTCTTTTGCTGGCTACTCCTCTGACTCCCTCTGTCTGTGAGGATGCTTCAGGGCTCATTTCTGCATCCTCTTCTATTTTCCATCTACACCTATTCCCTTGAAGAACTCATTTCCATTTTCAGCTTCAACTAATGTCACTATGAGGATGGTTGCCAAATCTACTTCTCCAGCCCTGACCTCTCTCCTCTGCAGCTCACATTTTCTTCTGTCTTCAGGACCCCTCTACCTGGATGACTTGCCAACACCTCAAACTCAACATGTCTGAAACAAAATACCTTATCTTCCCACCCAAACCTTGTCTTCCTCCTGTCTTTCCCACCATTGTAGACAGTGCCATTATCCTCTCCCTCTCACCAACCCGCAACCTTGGCATTGTCCATGACTCGTCTCTCTCATACAACCTACATATTCGATCTGTCACAAAATCCTGTCAGTTCTCCCTGCATAATATTGCTAAAATCCACCCTTTCCTCTGCAACCAAACCGCTACTATGCTGCTCCACTCACTCTCCAATGGCTTCTTCCCCTCTGCCTTCAAACATGCCTGTGTCTCCCCCATCCTAAAAAAACCCTCTCTCAACCCCCCTTCCCCTTCCAGTTATCGCCCTATCTCCCTACTCCCATTCCTTTCCAAGATCCTAGAACGAGTCGTCTACACTCGCTGCTTAGAACTCCTTAACTCCCATTCTCTCCTGGACCACCTCCAATCTGGCTTCCGTCCCCTCCACTCTACCGAGACTACTCCCTCTAAGGTCACCCATGACCTCCTTCTTGCCAAATCCAATGGCTCCTGCTCTATCCTAATCCTCCTTGACCTCTCAGCTGCCTTTGACACTGTCGACCATCCCCTTCTCTTCCATACCTTATCTCACCTTGGCTTCACGGACTCTGTCCTCTCCTGGTTCTTCTCTTCTCTCTCTGGCCGGTCATTCTCCATCTCCTTTGCAGGCTCCTCCTTCCCCTCCCATCCTCTAACTGCTGGGGTTCCCCAAGGGTCAGTTCTTGGCCCTCTTCTGTTCTCTATCTACACTCACTCCCTCGGTAAACTCATCCGCTCTCACGGCTTCAACTATCATCTCTATGCAGATGACACACAGATCGACATCTCTGCCCCTGTCCTCTCCCCATCCCTTCAGGCTCGTATCTCCTCCTGCCTCCAAGACGTCTCTACCTGGATGTCTGCCTGTCACCTAAAACTCAACATGACCAAAACGGAGCTCCTCATCTTCCCTCCTAAGCTCTGTCCTCTTCCTGACTTCCCTATCACTGTGGATGGTACGACCATCCTTCCCATCTCTCAGGCCCGCAACCTCGGTGTCATCTTTGACTCGGCTCTCTCATTCACCCCACACATCCAATCCATCACCAAAACCTGCCGGTCTCACGTTTATAATATCGCCAAGATCTGCCCTTTCCTCTCCACTCAAACGGCTATCTTGCTGTTACAGGCTCTCGTAATATCCCGGCTAGATTACTATGTCAGCCTTCTCTCTGATCTCCCTTCCTCCTCTCTCTCCCCACTCCAGTCTATTCTTCACTCCGCTGCCCGGCTCATCTTTCTGCAGAGTCTCTCTGGGCATGTCACTCCCCTTTTTAAAAACCTCCAGTGGTTGCATATCAACCTCCGCACAAAACAAAAACTTCTCACTCTAGGCTTCAAGGCTCTCCATCACCTTGCCCCCTCCTACCTCTCCTCCCTCCTCTCTTTCCACAGCCCACCCTGCACGCTCCGCTCCTCTGCCACCCACCTCCTTACCGTCCCCTGTTCTCGCCTATCCCGCCGTCAACCCCTGGGCCACGTCCTCCCGCGGTCCTGGAACACCCTCCCCCCTCACCTCCACCAAACTAATTCTCTTCCCCTCTTCAAACCTCTACTTAAAGCTCACCTCCTCCAAAAGGCCTTCCCAGACTGAACTCCCCTTTTCCCTCTGCTCCCCCTCTACTCCCCCCTTCACTTCTCCTCAGCTAAGCCCTCAATTCCCCCTTTTCCCTCTGCTCCTCCCCCTCTCCCTTCCCATCCTCTCAGCACTGTACTCCTCTGCTCAACTGTATATATTTCCATTACCTTATTTATTTTGTTAATGAGATGTACATCACCTTGATTCTATTTATTTGCTATTGTTTTAATGAGATGTTCATCCTCTTGATTCTATTTATTGCTATTGTTCTTGTCTGTCTGTCTCCCCCGATTAGACTGTAAGCCCACCAAAGGGCAGGGACCCTCTCTATCTGTTACTGATTTGTACATTCCAAGCACTTAGTACAGTGCTCTGCACATAGTAAGTGCTCAATAAATACTATTGAATGAATGAATAAGTGCTCCAAGCACTTATCCCACCTTGACTACAGCATAAGCCTCCCTGCCTACTGTCTCTTCCAATTCCAGTACATACTTCACTCTGCTGTCCAGATCATTTTTCTACAAGAACATTCAGTTCATGTTTCCCCACTGCACAAGCATCTTTAGCTGTTGACATCCGCATCTGAGATAAACAGAAACTCCTTACCATCTGCTTTAAAGCTCTCAGTCACCTTGACCACTCCTACCTTAGTTCACCGGTCCCCTACTATAGCCCAGCCTGCACTATTTGCTCCTCTAGCATCAACCTGCTCACTGTGTCCTGATCTCATCTATCTCACCACCCACCCCCTTCCCATGTCCTCCCTCTGGCCTAGAACTCCCTCCCTGTCCATAAATGCTAGACCACCATTCTCCCTACCTTCCATTCTCCCCACCTTCAAAGTCCTGTTCAAGTCACATCTAGCTGCCTCCCCAGTTAAGTCTTCTTTTGTCTGCCCCTTCTCTCTTGTGCTCCATATATGCATTTGGATCTGTACCCTTTGGGCATCTAGTTTTTACTTTACCCTCAGTCCCACATCATTTATGCACTTATATGTAAATTATTTATTTATATTAATGACTGCTTCCCCCTCTAGCTTGACAGTTTTCTGTGAGCAGCTCACGTATCTACCAACTCACACATACTGTATTCTCCCAAATGCTTAGTACAGTGTTCGGTGCACAGTCAGCACTTAATAAATACCTCTGTTGGAGTGACATATGTTTTTTTGTCCCCGAGTTGCTTACATCCAAACTAAAGAAGCAGCGTGGCTCAGTGGAAAGAGCACAGGCTTGGGAGTCAGAGGTCATGGGTTCGAATTCTGGCTCCACCACTTATCAGCTGTGTGACTCTGGGCAAGTCACTTGACTTCTCTGTGCTGCAGTTATCTCATCTGTAAAATGGGGATTAAGACTGTGAGCCCCACGTGGGATAATCTGATTACCCTGTATCTACCCTAGTGCTTAGAACAGTGCTCTGCACATAGTAAGCACTTAACAAATACCAACATTATCATTATTATTAGAGGGCAGGACACTAGCTAAAATAGGAACATAGAAGAAAATAGCAACTGTAAAAGACAGGAAATGGAAGAGGACAAATAAAAGACACGTAAAGGCAAGATTTACATGCCAGAATAGCTGAAATCATATGAATAACAATAAAACACAGTGGACAGGCTTGAGTCTGGGGAGCAGAAGAACTAGGTTATTGGTCTCCCGTATGGCCTAGGCGCCGACAACTGAAGCATGTTGCCGCAGGCTTTTGAGCTGAGAAATGGAAATGTTATCTTCTTCTTCATACCTCCCAGGAATGTTGGAAAGATCAAATTACAAATTTGACTACAAAGTTCTCTAGAAAAAGGAAGACTGTTACACGGATTCCAGGCATTGCTTTTCATAAAGAATAGTGGCACCAGAATTGAAGGAGACTGAGGAGCCTTTTGGAGGACTGAAAAGTGGAGCAGATAGAGGAGCCTGAGCATTCTACAAGAAACAGCATGGTGTAGTGGATAGAGCATGGGCTTGGGAGTCAGAAGGTTATGGGTTCTAATTCCGCTTTGTGTCTTGCTGCTGTGTGACCTTGGGCAAGTCACTTCATGTCTTCTGGGCCTCAGTTACCTCACCTTTAAAATGGCGATTGAGACTATGAGCCCCACGTGGGACAGGGATGGTGACCAACCAGATTTGCTTGTATCCACCCCAGCGCTTAGTACAGTGTCTGGAACATAGAAAGTACTTTATAAATACCTTAATCATTATTATTGCAGTTGATTCACACTTCCTTAGGACAAATCTGGTTTTCACTTGATACCTAAAAATGATACTAGATAATCATAAAAATAATGATGATATTTGTTAAGCGCTTACTATTTGCCAAGCACTGTTTTAAGCGCTGGGGTAGATACAAGGTAATCAGGTTGTCCCATGTGGGGCTCATAGTCTTAATCCCTATTTTACAGCTGAGGTCTCTGAAGCACAGAGAAGTTAAGTGACTTGCCCGAAGTGACACAGCTCATACGTGGCAGAGCGGCTTTAGAACCCATGACCCCTGACTCCCAAGCCCGTGTTCTTTTCACTACACCATGCTGCTCCTCTAGATAATGGAGGGAAAACAAAATGAAAAATGGGATATGCAAAATGAGAAACAGTATGGCCTAGTGTGTAAAGAGCATGACACTCAATCAGGTGAATCTGCCACCTGCCTGCTGTGTGACTTTTGGTATTTCACTTAACTTTTCTGTGCCATAGTTTCCTCATCTGCCAAAATCGTTTAGACTGTGAGCCTGTCATTGGGCAGGGATTGTTTCAATCTGTTGCCGAATTGTACATTCCAAACTCTTAGTACAGTTCTCTGCACATAGTAAGCGCTCAATAAATAATATTCAATGAATGGGTTTAAGATACCCGTTTTCCCTTTCTTTTAGAGTTGTAGTCCCATGTGGGTCGTGGGTTTTGCATGATTTGTTTACATTGTTTCTACTCCAGAGCTTGGCACATTAGAAGCGCTTAACAATTATCATTATTATTATCATTATCATTTATAATGATCTAATCCCAGCTCTGCCACTTGTCTGCTGTGTGTCCTTGGGCAAGTCACTTGACTTCTCTATACCTCAGTTACCTCATATGTAAAATGGGGATCGAGACTGTGAGCCTCATATGGGACAGGGACTGTGTCCAACCCAATTTTCTCGTACTCACCCCAGTGCTTAGTACAGTGCCTACAGTAATAATAATGGAGGGGGGATTGTTATTTCCAAAGAATTGTTCGATTCCTTTCTTGAGGCTAGGATAGAGTCCCCACAGAGAATCTCCTAACTCTATCCTGCTGGGCTCCAGGTGCACAATCACACTAGAAAGTTTACAATTTACATTTAAATAACTGACAAAGCTCGAGATGGTGATTCCAGCTTACTTCCATAAAACTTTCTCTCAGTTAGAATTGTTGGACCCCATCTAGGCCTAAAGTCAAAACAAAAATGCCCTTCTTTTTGAGTATCGGCATTACTCACGCCATGTGACCAATTCAATCAACCTTTATCTCTATTATTGAGTGCTAAATCCACTTCATCCACAGTACTTTCAGGTGCATTTGAAGATTCTGCCATCAGTGAATCAACAAGCCAAATTAACATTTTCAAAGAAAGGAGAATTCTGATACAACTTCAGTTTTTATGGCTAAATTGATCTTTCATTCTTAGACTTGGACATCAACTCTATCTATATCTTTGCTCTATAGACACACTGACATCATGTTCACAAAGTGCTTCTGCATCTGGCCATATATATCATAAAAAGACATGTTAAATAGCCCTCAAAGTCAAAAATCATCAAGTTGATTTCATTATAGAATGAGAGTGTTTCACTGTTCCTATTAACTTCCTTTTGGGGAACCATCTCCCAGGTAACACCTCCCCCCCCAGCCCTTCTTTTCTCTCCTTGTCCTATTTTGTAAATCAAGGATCTGAGAGAAAAATAGACAATTTAAGGGGTTTTTTAACCATGTATGTGTCAAAATGTTTCAAAGCTTAAACATTCAAAGCTCAAAGTTGTACAAGGAGTTTATGAGCATGACATAAGCCATATGTGACTAAGCATGTATAATAATAATAATAATTATGGCATTTGTTAAGCACTTACTCTGTGACAAGCACTGTTCTAAGCACTGGGGTAGATACAAGGTAATCAGGTTGTCCCACAGGGGCCTCAGGGTCTTAATCCCCATTTTACAGAGTAGGTAACTGAGGCACAGAGAAGTTAAGTAGCTTGCCCAAGGTCACACAGCAGACAAGTGGTGGAGCCAGGATTAGAACCCACATTCTGTGACTCCCAAGCTCCTTGCTTTTTCCACTAAGCCACACTACTTCTGTAACGTTTCTAATGCTTCTCTAATATGTCAGATTTGGCTTTATCATTTAACTGGAGTTAAACCCAAATTTGTGTTTGGGCAAAATTACTCTGCTGGGAATTGTAGGTCATCCGTAGCAGTGACATTTAAAGACACTGAGGCACAAGGAAACTGAGGCACAAAAAACCTAAGTGCCTTACTCAAAGTCACACAGCAGTTCCAGCAGAACTGAAACTAGAACGTGGGTCTACCAGAATTCCCAGCCAGAGTTCTTACCACTCTATTCATAATATTTGTGATATTATTAAGTGCTTACTATGTGGTAGTAGTAGTAATATTTATTACATGTGCACTGGGTCCAGACCACTGTACTATGCTCTGGGAAAGAGTACACGGTTGGGAATTAAAGTGCCAAACACTGCAATAAGCAGTGTGGAAGATACAAAACAGTCAGGTCTGAAAACAACCCTTTCCCCTATGAGACTCACAGTCTAAGTACGAGGGAGAAGATATTGAATGCCCATTTTAGCGGTGAGGAACCTATAGCACAAAGAAAGTAAGGGACTTGTGCAAGCAGGAGAGAGTCAGAGCCAAGATTCAAGCCAGGTGTCGGATACCCAAACTCGTGCTCTCACTACTAGGCAACATTGCCTCCTCAAACTCTTACTTTTGGCTTCAAGGTTTTCCATGAAGTCTTTCCTCTCTATTTTACTGACTTACTGATTCTCTTGCCCTGTATTCACACTTGTTCTCCACGAGCCACCTCCTGGCTTTACACTGGTCTGATCTGACCTGACCCAACTCCAGTTGGAGTTTGACAGGAAGAACTAGCGGTCTCTGTTGGCAGGTTGAATGTGAACAAATGAAAGAGAGTGCAGGATAGAAAATGAACACCATCGACCACTAGTAACGATGAAGCACCTACTGTTATGAACATCATGGTACGATGCACTCGGGAAAGTGCAATAGAAGTAACCCGCATGGACCTGCTCTTCGGGATTTGAAAATCTAAAGCAAGATTTGAGAGTTGATTGTATTTGGTCTCAAACCTTCCTGTTCTACCAACTTCCTCTCTGCCACTAAGAATGGCTCCATTCTTATGGTTTTTGTTAAGTGTTTAGTATTTGAGAAGCACTAGAATAGAAATGAGTTTATAAGGTCCCATGGGGGATTCACAGCCAAAGTAAGAGGGAGAACAGGTATTGAATTGCTGTTTTGTAGACGGAACTGAGGCACAGATAAGTGCTTCTCACTTTCCTTCCAGTTCCCCTAGCTATAACCTTAGAGTAATCTTTGACTCCCCTCGCTCCTTCACCACATCTGTTGAGATCTTCCTCTGCAAGGTATACGGAAGGGGTGCATTTTGCAAAAGAAGCATTTGGTTGGATTACAGATATGTCTGGGCATCCTAGCAGATCTATCATTCCATAGTAGAAGGTATTGAACTATGACCCAACATGGCATCATATCCCCACAGCATAGCCTAGTAGAGAAGCAGCGTGGCTCAGTGGAAAGAACACGGGCTTTGGAGTCAGAGGTCATGAGTTCAAATCCCAGCTCTGCCACTTGTCAGCTGTGTGACTGTGGGCAAGTCACTTCACTTCTCTGTGCCTCAGTTACTTCATCTGTAAAATGGGGATTAGGACTGTGAGCCCCACGTGGGACAACCTGATTCCCCTGTGTCTACCCCAGCGCTTAGAACAGTGCTCTGCACATAGTAAGCGCTTAACAAATACCAACATCATTATTATTATTATTATTACTTCATCTGTAAAATGGGGATGAAACCTGTGACCCCCACGTGGGACAACCTGATCACCTTGTATCTACCCCAGCGCTTAGAACAGTGCCTGGCACATAGTAAGTGCTTAACAAATACCTTAATTATTACTATATTATTGCCCCCTATGATTGACATCTGCCAGTTATAGGATATAATTGGAAGCCAGCCTGGGGTGCGCTCATTCTGGGCAGGGAATGTGTCCGTTTCTTGTTGTATTGTACTCCCCCAAGTGTTTAGTACAGTGCTCCATAGACAGTCAGCACTCAATAAATACTACTGACTGACGGGCTGACACCCCTCCATGTTCATCCTGCTCCCAAGTCACACCAGAGAGTGCATTCCTCTATTCTGGCCAGAGTGTTCGTTCAGTTCCCCTCCACCCACACCACTCCTCTGGGATGTGGAGCACCCTCTGGTCTACTCCCAGGTTAGCTATGCTCACGCACATCCCTGGCAAAAGGGTTGCTCTCAAGACGCTTGTCCGAGACACCATACCCTCCACCCCTGCCACGAGGAACAGCTCCAGAGGAAGGGATCTGGGAGAGATATCAAAGACCCCAGCAAAAGGAAGACAACTGCCTATTAGTACATTGCTAAATAATTGAGAATCATTCCCCTCACCCTTCGCCCATCCACTACTTCTTCAATTTACTGACCATACACCTAGTGTAGTTGGCTTGGGTCCTTTCCTTTAGAATCTCTTGGAAAGTCCTGCCTCCCTTTGTCCCAGCACCTCCCCCTGAAGGAAAGCTCAGGTAACTATGTCATTTAAACAAAGAAGGCAATATCGGGAGCTGATATAAATTCATTCAATTCTTCAATCGTATTTATTGAGGGCTTACTGTGTGCAGAGCCCTGTACTATAAGCTTGGAAAATACAATTCAGCAACAGATACAAACATGGCTCTTGGATCAGATCATCCTGAAGGATTTCTCCTGATTAACCTGTCATTACCCAAAATATTCCAATTTGTCATGAAACCCTCTGCAACAGTTCCTGGATCCACCCTTTCCCCTCTACCTGAGAGTCACAATCCCAATCCGGAAATTAATTCCCTTGTGTCTACACTGTACATTTCCTGTACAGCAGAAACAAGTGTTTTCCTTTTCTTGTACTTTCCCAAGTATTTGTGTGGTACTAAGTAAATGCTCAATAAAGATTATTACTACTATTTTTACTATGATTAATGCTAATACTACTAATATTATGATTACTACTACACCACTGGACTTTAAATTATCCCTCTTCTAATCTACCTATAAACAGAAGTGAAAATAAAAAATCAGGGAAAATGGATATGGATTATCATACTCATAGTATACATTCACCAAAGTATAATAATAATAATAATGTTGGTATTTGTTAAGCGCTTACTATGTGCCTAGCACTGTTCTAAGCGCTGGGGTAGACATAGGGGAATCAGGTTGTCCCACGTGGGGCTCACAGTCTTAATCCCCATTTTACAGATGAGGGAACTGAGGCACAGAGAAGTTAAGTGACTTGCCCACAGTCACACAGCCGACAAGTGGCAGAGCTGGGATTCGAACTCATGAGCCCTGACTCCAAAGCCCATGCTCTTTCCACTGAGCCAAGTATGTAAATATCAATTCATAGCTAAATTAACCAATTCATGTAACTTCATTTAATTGATGAATCTTCCTTAGTCCACATACAAATAAATCATTTTATGTCTTTGAGCTCCTCAAGGATCTGATTGTATACATAATGTTTGGTCCCAATCACCCTCATTGTTGACTGTGAACTAATAGCCTCCCTTGGAAATGTTTTGTTGCACTTTCTCAAAATCAGTTGGAGGGATTTTATGCATGGATCATAAGCACCATATGTTTCTCTTCCCTTTGGACACTTTAAACATTTTTTTTCAGATCCTATTTTTTTCACTCCCTCTTCAGTGACCTTAGATTTGTGCTGCTTGGGTGATTTTCTGTAACCCATCCTAGGTGACAATCCACTAGGATTGGGTCTTGGCTAAATGAGATTCATCCCTGTTGTTTGGCTAGAATTGAATAATTGTGGTATTTGATAGGTACTGACTATGTGCCAAGCATTATATTATGAACTGCGGTAGATAGAGGATGACAATTCGGATTCACTCCCTGTCCCACATGCAACTCAGTCTAAGCAAGAGTGACAAGAAGTAGTTAATGAGTCATTCAGTCAATCAAATTTATTGAGCACTTACTGTGTGCAGAAAACTGTACTAAATGCTTGGGGGAATACAGTATATCAATATGACAAATTCCCTGCCCACAATTAACATACAGTCTAGAAAGAGAGGCAGACCTTAATACAAAGAAATAAATTACAGATGTGTACATAAGGGTTGTGGAGATGGAATGGGGGATGAATAAAAGGAGCAAGTCAGGGCAACACAGAAGGAAGTTGAAGAAAAAGACAAGAAAACTTAGGCAGGGAAGGCTTCTTGGAGGAGATGTGCCTTCAATAAGGCTTTAAAGATGGGAGAGTAATTGTCGGATATGAGGAGGGAGAGCATTCTAGGCCAGAGACAGGATGTGGGTGAGAGGTCAAAGATGAAATAAATAAAAGCAAGATATAGTGAAAAGGTTAGCATTAGAGGAGCAAAGTGTGTGGACTGGGTTGTAGTAAAAGAGTAGAGAGGTGAGGTAGGAGGGGGCAAGGTGATTTAGTGCTGTAAAGCCAATGGTGAGGAGTTTCTGTTTTGATGCAGAGGTGTGTGGGCAACCACTGGAGGTTCTTGGGGAATAGGGAAGCAAGGACTGAATGATCTTGTAGAAAAATGATCTGGGCATTCTTCCTGGTTATAAGCCTTTCTAGGATTTCAATCTTGACTTGCCCTTTTTCCCTTGAATGAATTCTGTCTGAAGGAGGGGGTAAGCCATCTCTCTCTTTGACTTTGGTTCTGATTTCCCAGCCACATCATCAGTTTATGTCTGCAGTTCTCCATCCCTCCTTGGGACCAGAAGGTATTTTTAATTTTCTCTTATGCTCTACAGCCAGGTGTTAATTGCCTTTTTGTCCTTTGGGATCTTCTGTCTTTCTCTTCCTCCCCTTGCCTGTATCCTCTGGATATCTTTACCTGCTCTGTTGCTAAATAGATTCCTATCCTTGTCCTAATTTGTGATGAGACCTTATTTTTTTGGCATTTCACTTTTTCATTGACATTTATTATTAAGAATAATAATAGTAATTGTGGTATTTGTTAAGCACTTACTATATGCTAGGCACTGCACTAAACACAGGGGTGGACACAAGCAAATCAAGTTAGACACGGTCCCTGTCCCCTCTGGGGTTCAGAGTTTCAATCCTCATTTTACAGATGAGGTAACTGAGGCCCAGAGAAGTCAAGTGACTTGCTCAAGGTCACATAGCAGGCAAGTGGCAGAGCCGGGATTACAATGCATGACCTTCTGACTCGCAGGCCCATGCTCTATCCACCATACCATGCTGTTTCTCCACTAAATACCAGCCACCGTACCAAGCAGTGGGGTGAATGCAAGATCATCAGGTTGGGTCTCAGTCTTATAACCCGTTTTACAGGTGAAGTAACTGAGACCTAGAGAAGTTCAGTGACTTCCCCACGGTCACACGACAAAGTAGTGGAGCCAAAATTAGAACCCAGGACCTCTGACTCTTGGTTCTATGCTTTTTCAACTAGACCACACTACAATTTTTCTTTTCCTCCTCCTTTCCTTCTCTCTCCATCTGCTTTTCTCCTTTCTAGCACCTCTATTTTTGCCCAGTCACACTGTAGTTCAGGGGGTCAACCTCTTTCATTGTCTCTGCCTGACTGTGTCTTCAGTCCCATTGGTTTGTTCAGTTGCTCTTGTACCTGTTTTGCTGGACTCTCTTTCCACCATTCCATCCCACTGCACTTTTTAGCCTCTCTCTCCTTTTGGCCTGTTGCCCCTTCTTCTGCCCCTCTGCCTTTCTTCACTAGTCCAGTCACAACTACTCCTCTGGCCATCTGGTTCTTCCACTGTCCAAGTTTTTATTATAATAATATTAATAATTGTGGTATCTATACTATGTGGCAAGTATTGTGCTAAGCACTGAGGTAGTTACAAGGTACTCTGGGCAGGGAGTGTGTCTACCAACTCTGTTGTATTATACACTCCTCAAAACTTAGTACAGTGTTCTAATGAAATTCCCTTAACTGATAGCTATCAGATACAGTCCCTTTCCCACATGAAGCTCACATTTTAAGAGGAGAGGAAGAACAGGTATTTATTCCCCATTTTACACATGGAGAAACCGAGACCTTGAGAGGTTAAGTGACTTTCCCAAGATCACTCAGCTGTCACCTGGCAGATCTGGAATTAGAACCCAGGTCTCCTGATTCCCAGATCTGTGGTCTTTCCACCAGGTCAACCTGCTTTTCTGTTTGACTTCCTTCTACCTCTTCTCGCTGGCTCAAGACTCCTGGGCCTCTTCTCTTCTATCCACCTTTTCATTCTGCTAACTCCTCCCTTTACTGATTTGCACTGTATGAGCTCTTTCATGCTTACTCTCCCGGTTTCATCTCTCTCCAGCCTAGTCACTGATCTACAACTCTCTAACCAATTCTAAAGCTCTCTACTATTTCTTGCCTACCCTGGTCCCTTGGTTCTCTGAAGGGGCTAATGGATCTATGAAGAGAAATATATACTAGTGCCCATAAGGCTCTATACCATAGATCGACCCTTCTGAAGTGACAGAGCAGCACACAATATTGTTACACCCACAGCCTGACTCAGGGATCAGTTATATTTATTGAGCACTTTCTGTGTACAGGGCGCTGTACTAAACACTTGGGAGAGTGCAATAAAACGAAGTTGGTAGATACTCTCTGCCCATAACAAACTTACAGTCTAGAGGGAGATATAGAAAGTAATAATAATGGTATTTGAGAGCTTACTATGTGCCAAGCACTGTTCTAAGCACTGAGGTAGATACCAGGTAATCAGTTTGTCCCATGTGGGGCTCACAGTTTTAATCCTCATTTTACAGATGAGGTAACTGAGGCACAAATAAAATAAGTGACTTGCCCAAAGTCACACAGCAGACAAGTGGCGGGGTCGGGATTAGAACCCATGACCTCTGACTCCTAAGTCCAGGCTCTTTCCACTAAGCCATGCTGCTTCTCTGCCAAGCACTTACAGATACTAATATTACTGATACTAATATAAATATCTGTAATACTACAGATACTCATATAAATAAAATCACAGATAGGTACATAAGTACTGTGGGACTGAGGGCGGGGTAAATAAAGGGTAAAAATCCAAGCGCAAGGGTAACACAGAAGAGAACAGGAGACGTGAAAATGAGGGTTTAGTCGGGAAAGGCCTCTTGGAGATGTGCTTTTCAAAAGGCTTTGAAAGTGGGGAGAGTGACCATCTGTCAGATATGAAGAGGGAGGTTGTTCCAGGCCAGAGGCAGGACATGGGTGAAAGGTCAATAGGGAGAGAGATGAGATGGAGATACAGGGAGTAGTTTGGCATTAGAAAAGTGAGGTGTGCAGGTTAGGCTGTAGCAGGCAATCAAGAAGGTAAGGAAGGAGGTCACAAAATGATCTGAGTGCTGTCACAAAATGATCTGAGTGCTTTTTTAAAGCCTCTTTGTTGCTGAGATGGAAGGGCAACCACTGGAGGCTCTTGAGGAGTGGGAAAGCATGGACTGAAGGTTTCTGTAGAAAAATCATCTGAGCAGCAGATTGAAATATGGACTGTGCTGGAGAGAGAGAGAGGAGGCTGGGATGTCATTAAGGAGGCTGATGAGGTGATCAGAGCAAGATAGGCTAGGTGGTTGTATTGACATGGTAGCAGTTCGACTGGAGAGGAAAGATTAGATTTTAATGACATTATTAAGGTCGAACCAACAGGATTTGGTGACTGACTGAATATGTCTATTGAATGGCATATTCAATTTTTCAGTTATAGTAAATTATTTAATTGATAATTACAATTGTATTATTATATTCTGTTATGGTGTAATATATTCGATGTTAAATTATATAACTATATCATAACTTTAATGATTGAATAATTATGTTATTCAATTATATTCAACAATTGAATGACATATTAAATCTGCCACTAAATCCTCTTGGTTAGCCCTGCACAACATTGCTAAAATCTGCCCTTTCCTCTCCATCCAAACTCCAACCACGTTAATCCAAACACTTATCCTATCCTCCCTTGATTATTGCATCAGCCTTCCTGCTGACCTCCCTACCTCCTGTCTCTTCCCACTTCAATCCGTACTTCATTCTGCTGCCCGAATCATTTTTCTACAAAAACATTCTGTCTACGTTTCTCCACTCCTCAGGAACCTACAGTGGCTGCCCAGCTATCTCCATTTCAAACAGCATCTTCTAACCCTCGGGTTTAAAACACTCAATCACCTTGCCCCCTCCTACTTTAGCTTCCTGGTTTCTTACTACAACCAAGCCCGTAGGCTAACACTGAGAGGTACTCTCCCCACCTTCAAACTCTTATTGAAGGCACATCTCCTCCAAAAAGACTTCCCTGACTAAGCCCTTATTTCCTGTTCTCCCACTCCCTTCTGTGTCATCCTGAACTTTGATTTGCTTCTTTATTCACCCCTCCCTCAGCCTGATAGCACTTATGTAAAGATGTGTTATTTATATTAATGTGTGTCACTCTTTCTAAAGGATAAGCTTGTGGTGGGCAGGGAACATGTCTACCAACTCTGTTATTACTATATTCTCCAAATTGCTTAGCACAATGCTCAACACACCGTAAGCGCTCAGTAAATATGATTGATTGAATAATTGATAGGTAGATTAAATGAGATGAGTGGAGGATAACACCAAGTTTGCAAGTTTGTGAGACAGAAAGGCTGGTGGTGCTGTCTACAGTGATGAGAAAGTCAACGAGAGGACAGGGCTCAAGTGGGAAGATAAGGAGTTCTATTATGGACATGTTAATTTTGAAGTGTCCATGAGAAGCATCATGGCTTAGTGGAAAGAGAGTCAGAGGTCGTGAGTTCTAATCCTGGCTCCGCTACTTGTCATCTGTGTGACCTTGGGCAAGTCTCTTAACTTCTCTGTGCCTCACTTATCTAATCTGTAAAATGGGGATTTAGATTGTGAGCCCCACATGGGACAATCTGATCACCTTGTATCTTCTCCAGTACTTAGAACAGTGCTTGGCACATAGTGCTTAACAAATATCATCATTATCATTATTATTATCCAAGTAGAGATGTCCTGAAGGCAGGATGAAAGGGAGAACTGCAGAGAAGGAGAGAGATCAGGGCAGGAGATGCAGATTTGGGAATCATCTGCCTAGAGAGGGTAGTTGAAGCCATGGAAATGAATGTGTTCCCCAAGGGTTTAAGGTACTCAATCAGTTGTCCTCCCCTTCTTTACCTCACTGATCTCCTCTTATATCCCACCCCACACACTTCCCTCCTCTAATACCAATCTTGATCAACCTTGATTAATACCAACTTATTGTACCTTGATCTCATCTATCTTCCTGCTAACCTCTTGCACGCATCCTCCCTCTGCCCTGGAGCATCCTCTATCTTCATATCTGACAGACAACCACTCTCCCCACCTTAAAGCAGCTTTTCTCAGAAACCAGATCACTCAGCAGCTCAAAGCGATCTTGCCATTTCCAAAATGAGAAAGATCCTGTAGAATAGATGTCCTTCATTTTCCCAGATCTTCACATGAGAGAAAAGGGGATGTGAGGTGATTGGTGTCTTTTTTTTATTGGAAAAATAAAAAAAGAGAGATTGTTTAAAAACGGGGTTTGATTGAATCCTAAAGGTTAGAGGGCTGGCAGCACAGAGTCTTAAAGCAGACTGGAACGGCAGCCTTGCTTATCTCACCACATTTCAAGCACTGGCACTACTCATTTAAGAAATAATAGTTTAGTGCAGCATGCAGAATTGAGCAAAATCCAACTTCATAACAGAGGTTCTGCAAAAGTGAATATTAGACATATTTACTGATGGTAAGACTACTCATTTTCCCAGTGGGCATAATAGGAAATTATTCTGTTAATTGATGCTTCTAAAACTATCACCTAGGGGCATTTGGGAATCCACTAGAATTTGTGTGCAAGTGAATAAATACAAGTAAACCAAATGAAAGAGAAAATGTCCTTCAAACCTCGTACTCCAGTTTCTCAGGTTGCGCCAATCCAACAACTCTTGACAATTTAGTTTAGATACCTACTTATACAATCAAGGATTTTTGTTGTTGTTGTATGGTAATTTACACTTATTGACCTATTTAACTGACCATGTGCTTGTATTCAGGATTTGTAGCCTTGTTCTTTCTCCTGTTGTGGCTATTTATAAATCATTTGTGATTGACCATCTCCCTTATTAGATTGCAGGCTCCTTGAAGGTGAGGACCTTGTCTCCTGCTTTTATTATTTACTGCATTCAATTTGACAAGCTGGTTGGCTGGATGGGTCTCTTTCACAAGAATTGGAGAATTTGGAAGTATCAAGTGAACTGGCTGAAGCCCACTGATTTGCTGTAAGAGGAGCTGGGTGGTGCTGAAAGGAAGAAATAGTGGAAATGAGAAAAATGACTCCAAGATCAATGTAGTAAGGGGATTTTAGTTCTGATTCTCCATCACTTTCCCATCCATGTTACCAGAAAGGCATGGAACTTTGGTACTTTGGGGCTCTGTTTCTGATTGGGGAGACAATGTACAGACTGCAGCCCTTCCCTAGAGTTTTGTTTGGATTTGGAAACTAGAAAAGTGGGAGGACAGAGGACTGTTTGGAAGGCTGTTTAGAGCTGAGAGAGATGCCTGAGCATTGTTCAATTGATTAACACTTCCCTCCAAAACCTGAGACTCTAATGAAGGAGACAAACCAACATAAATTAAAAACGTATAATAGATTAATGAGCAGGACCAATGCACCATGGCCTAACAGAAAGAGCACAGGCCTAGAAGTCCAGAGCTATGGGCTCTAATTCTGAGTCCGCCACTAGATTTCTCGGGTCTTCAGTTTTCTCATTTGTAAAATGGGGATTAAATATCTTCTTTCCTTCATTCATTCAATCAATCGTATTGAGCACTTACTGTGTGCAGAGCACTGTACTAAACGCTTGGAAAGTACAATTCGGCAACAAATAGAGACAATCCCTATCCAACAATGGGCACACAGTCTAGAAGGGGCGAGGCAGACAACTAAACAAAACAAGTAGACCGACATCAACGACATCAATATAAATAAATAGAATTATAGATACATATCATTAATAAAAAGACCTGTTCACCCTCCCTTGCAGACCGCAAGCCCCATGTAAGACAAGATTGTTCCTGATCTGATTATACTGTATCTTCCTCACACTTGATACTTAGTAAGTACTACACAAATATCACAACTGTCACACAAAATAAAAACAATAGGATGGTATCAAAATAAATGAATGAATAAATAAATAGGAATAAAATAAATTTCTCACCGGTGCTAAGGGTGGCAAATAATGATACAAGCACAGATTTATTTCTTTTTTTTTCTGGTCACTCCTGTGACTATCCCTCTCTAGTTCTACAAAGGGATGAAACAAAGAGGGAGGCCCTAAGGGCCCCTCACCAGGGCCCCACTGAATAGGGTGACCCCTTCCTGACTGCTTACTCAGGCACAGAGCTATTATGTCAGTGGTTAGTCCTGGGCACAGTCTCAGCCAGGGAATCCTGAGAAGGACTGAGGCCAGTAGGAGGCAGGGGGATCCCGTCAGTGTGCAGGGATTGTCTCTATCTTTTGCCAAATTGTACATTCCAAGCGCTTAGTACAGTGCTCTGAACATAGTAAGTGCTCAATAAATACTATTGAATGAATGAATGAAAGTGGAGCTAGGAAGATAGATTCTTCACTGGCCTCCAGAATATACTGATCAGATACTCTGTACCCTTGTTTGAACCCATTACTGGACCTAGAAAACCCAGTGTGTTTCAAAGTGACATGGGGAGTGTTTTGTCCATTTTCCCCAACTCGGGAATCATCCGTTCAGTAAGAATCTTCTATTCATCCATATACACCCACTTTCTACATCCTAAAAAGTCAAGGCCGGGGGTGGAACAGAAGTAGGATCAAGGAGTACAAGTCATAAAAGTTTAGCTCTGGTCTATAACCTGCCATCTCTTGGGTTCCTATACTTTATCAATAGCAGGTGATCAATCTATCCATCTTGTAGAAAGAGTTTTCAATGTACTAGTGCTCCCCTAGGATATTTGCATAAACTCCGCTAATCAGATTAGCAAAGAGCTTCACCCTCTCCCAAAGCATAACTGTATGTGTGCAGTTCTTTTAATATGATTAAAAAATAATACTTTCCCTCTAACAGCTTCTCCTAATCCGATCAGCAAACAATCCCGCTCTAACACCTACCTTTAAACATGGATGGGGTTCATTCTGATGTTGCAGACATTCCTAGGGAAGCAATATTTCACCCAGAGTTCAGCAAAAGTCAGAGAGTGTAATTCTGGCAAAGGTAACATCCAAGACCAAGGGATGCATGGAAGTAAGGGAAAAGGTCAGGAGTTCTCAGAGGCTGACTCGTTTTTGGAAATTGTGTCTTCTATTAAATCATGTCCAAGAGATGGGAAAAATGTCTCTCTGAGGAAAAGGTGACTCTGTATTGATTATTGCAGCTATGGGGTGTTATACTGTTGGCCACCTTACGATGGAAACCTTCCTCTGGGGCAGAAGGCTCATCTCCCCCCCCCCCCTTTTTTTTTTACCAAAACTTGCCCTGTAAAGAATCACTGTGGGATGGAGGTGATCTCTTCCCTCTCCCCCAGAGGTCAGGCTTGGCTTCCCCCTGAATGAATGAGAGAATTGGGTCCAATGTTACAATTATGTTACAATTCAGTTCTGACCCAAACAATTATGAATCTCTTAAAATCAGCTGAGGTGAAGGGAAGTTGAGAGCTGAAGGTTTCGCAAACCTACAGGGTTGTGTCACCGGAAATTGTTACCAGAGCCATTTAGCCTAGTCTAAGAAGTGTAGAAGCCTTGTCATTTCTGTCATCCTTGACTGTCCTTGTGGGGTAATGAGTAAATAGCAAATGAACTAATCACTTGTGGCGTCCTATTTGCTTCTCTGATTTGCCAATTTTCAAGTTGGATGGCAATTCAATCAGGAATGAAATCTGAGAACTGACTTCAGACATAATTAAGGCAAAATTTGGGTGTCATCAAGGGAGATGCATTTCACGCATGTGGAATGTAACAACAGAGTTTAATATTGTGACTTTTTTTTAACATAAGTTGACTTAAATGTTTCAAATTTGCTGATGTGCCATTAAATCTGAACTCTGTTAAAGAGGAAGGGTAGAGAAGATTTTGATGGTTTTATTATTCTTTCCCAGACAATCCCACAATTGTTGCATCAATAAAGGAATCAATTTAATTAATTCAAAAAACACAAATTTCAAAATAATAAGCAAATAACCATGTATTGACAAACAGCAATTAGGGTAAAGTCCATTTCATCACAGATCATTCATTCATTCACTCACTCAGTGATTCCTATTTGAAGAGAGTTTACAATGTGCAAAGCAATCCACTAGTTGTTTGGGAAAGTTCAGTATAAGTTTGTTAGCTATGGTCTAATAAGGTTCCTACTATATTCAAAGCACCGTGATAAACACTGGGTTTAATACAAGATTGGCCAATCAGATTTTGCTCTTTACCACATCGGGCTCATAATTTATGTGGAAGATAGACAATAAGAGAAGTGATTACAGACAGAAAATTACAGAGGAAGATTGAAAATATGGGAATTGAAAATTAAATGTTGGAGGATGAGTAGTAGTTAGAGGGAGCAATCCTGCTCCAGGCCACAGATTTGGGTTTCTAATGGACAATTCTAAATGGTCCTGATGGAGTGGTTTTAGCCCTTCCATGGTGTCCAGTGGACTCAGGGAGACTCTAAGCCTTTGGTGACATGGTAGCTTGTTCTTAACTTCAGCTATGTTCTAATGAGTTTATCATTATCGTGATCATCATTGTCATGATCATCATATCATCATCCATATGAACTGAGTGCCTACTGTGAGGTTATAGTGATAGCATTATTTAAGTCCTTACTATGCACAAAGCATGCTACTAACTCTGGGAAAGAAGTGAATGGATAAGAAATAGACCCAATCTTCGGCCCTTAATCTAAAAACAAGGGTGGGAAGGGGAGTGTTCCAACAGACATGTAAGGAAAGATGAATGAAAATATAAATGACCCAGAAGATGATCCACCTGAAGGAGTGACAGCATTTATACTCCTCTCAGCTCTGATCAACAGACATATAAGTCATGGCAGTGACATCCTCAACGTTCCTAAAACTGAGAAGGCCTCACCTTACCACTGAAAGCAAGGGCTGATGGGAGTGCTGAGCTCCTAAATACAGTTCAGCATCTCTCCTCTGTAGTTGAACTTTTGAGATTGGCTGTAGGAAGGAGTGGAGAATTCATGCTTAGAGTACTGTGCTAAGATCTTGGGACCATACCATAGAGGTAAAAGACGAGAAGAGTCTTGAAGAGTTTACAGTGTAAAATAATCCAGAATATTCTTTTTCCATTTTGGATACAAAGTTCCTTCGAGTTCTAACAGCCCTAAGGTTTTCCCATATCTCAAAACACCCTCCCACCACTTCTTCATTAATTCACCCATATCCTAAGGAGGCGAGGGAAAACCAGATTATTTTCATTTTCAATTTGGGGTAGGAAGGAAGTGAATGTGAAGTGAATCACCCCAAGCTGTATAACATGTCAATGGCAGGTTGCTCTAATAGGCTAACTACTTGGAAGTCAAGAGTAAACTCCATCCCACTGACCTTTGAAGGTAGAGTATTGAATAATTAAGTGCATTACAGTGCTTTATCAGTCCTCAGAAGCATCCATCATAGACCCCTGTCTGACAGGAAATTAGATTAGATAGCTTGTTTATCCTTTCCAGGATGATATCCCAGGAGTCTCAGCTTCAGAGGGAGAGCAACCTGACAGCCTCAAACTCGTAATTAGGGAAGTGACTGAATTGTAAAAAAACCCAAAAACTATCCATAAAGATATCCATCTGGGGCTAGTAAGGTTCCCACCAAACTGTCCAAAAATGAAGCCGAACTGCTTTTCCCTTCAGTGTTCAGGGTTTGCAGGGAAGAAATGTTAATCATCATAAATTGATCTACCATCTAAAAAGCCCAATTAAGAATCTTTGCCAGAAGGTGTCCTATTCAACCAAAGAGAGAAAAAGAATTGGTGAAGAGAATTTGGGATCACCACACAACCTTCTTTAATGAAAGGCCTTTAGTCACTTGATTTTTTCATTATCTTAGAAATTAATAAGGACCAAGAGGAAGAATAGATCTCTGTGAAGGAAAAGTAAGCACACCTCCACATCAAAAAAAAAAACCTCCACACCATTGGCTTTAAAGCACTTAATCACCTTGCCCCCTCCAACCTCACCTCGCTACTCTCCTACTGCAACCCAGTCTGCAGACTTAGTTCCTCTAATACTAACCTCTCATCATTCCTCGATCTCATCTAGCTCGTCGCCGACCTTTCGCCCACATCCTACCTCTGGCCTGGAATGTCCTCCCTCTTCATATCAGACAGATAATTGTTCTCCCCCACTTCAAAGTCTTATTGAAGGCATATATCCTTTAAGAAGCCTTTACTGATTAAGCCCTCCTCTCCTCTTCTCCCACTTCCTTGTGTCACCTTGGCTTGCTCCCTCCCTCAGATCCTCACAAAACATTTGCATATATCTGTATATATCTGTAATTTATTCATTTATTTATGTATACTAATGTCTGCCTCCCACTCTAGGTTGTGAGCTCATTGTGGGCAGGGAATGTGTCTGTGTTTTGTTATATTGTACTTTCCCAAGCACTTACTACATAGTAAGGGCTCAATAAATATGATTGAATGAATGAATGAATGAATGAATGAATGAATGAATGCAAAGCAAGAGGGGTCCTTATGGCATGGGGATGGGGAAGCTTCTCTTCTGTATAGTTGGGTCCCAGAGGTCGGCAGTAAGGGGAGTGGGGAATGGCTCACATAGCTACAGGTCTAGCCCTTTCCTGGCTGGAGCAGGGGCTGATGGGAGTCCTGACAGCATGGGAATGGAACAAGAAGTGTGTAATATAGTGATGGGATGACAGGAACATGGCAGAGGTGAGCATGTGCTTAGAGATAATATTTCAGTAAAAAATATCACTTATGTACACTGTGCTAAGAGAATGGTTAGAACAAGTAGCTCAAGCCTTTTACCTTCCCTATGGAGAATAAGAGTAATGGTCATAATCAAATTAATTGAGGACTCATTTAATCCATGCATGTTCCTAAACACAACTGAAGCCCCCCTACTAAACTACTAATTCCTCGAGGGCAGAGATTGTGTCTAAAAACTCTATTGTACTCCCTAAAGTGCTTAATACAGTGCTCTGAATCCAGTAGGTGCTCAGTGAATATCACTGATTGCTGGATTGGTGGATTGAAGATAAAGTTCCCCTGTCTACAAGTAGCTTACTCTAATGACAAGGATGTTGTTCCTCTATACTACAGGTCCCTTACACTGCATTGAGAACACACCTGACTCATAATCCTGTTCCTGTGTTGCTCACTAGGGTTTCTGTATACAGGGATTCCTTCTTGTATCCGAGGGAAGTGTCTGCTGGAGAGGAGAAATTCAGGGGTGGCGAAATCTCCCAATATACCCAGCTGATACCTTCCTACGAGCAAAGTGGATTTACTTGGGATCAGCTTACTTGCCTTGGATGGAGAGGATTTTGGCCTTGACAAGATTTTTCCAGCTCTAAATGGACCTCTACAATGAAGATTTATTATCCAATAAACAAGTGGTTAACTTTCAGCACAGAATACCTGTGACATGGAAAAGGTTGCTATTTATATTTAAATCTATAAACCACATCTACTTCATTCTGTACTAAATATAACAGCCAATTTGTTCAATTTACTACAACTAGATAGCTTTTTGCCTTTCTTGTGGGGATCATAAAATGGGTAATCTACAGTGAAATAGTGTATACTGAAAACTCAGATTCATGCCTAGACTGTATATATACTTATACGTATGTATATATCTATATATATATATATATAGTGGAACCACAGTCTAACAACAAAAAAACTATTTCAAATTGCATCAGATTTGATCAGCATCTTTGTCCAGAACTGAATCAGTAATATTGCAAATTCAATGCAGTGGAAAAGAGAATGTTAAGTCCTTTTCCCCATGGTTCTACCTCTTTTCTCCTCCCCTTGAGGGGGAAGGAAGAGGGGAGAGATTTAGGAGATAGATAACAGTGGAGTGATGTCTTCAGCCTTTCCTCAAATGGAACTTAATTCTCACCACTCTGTCATTTAAGGCCATTTCCTCATTTGGGATCTTGGGGAAGATGACATCTCTACTTGGATATACTACTGATTCCTCAGACATAACACATCCAAAACAGAACTCCTCATCTTCCCACACAAAGTCTGTCATCCCCCAGACATTCCAATAATTGCAAACAACACTATTATCCACCCTGTCTCACAAGCCCTTAACAATGGCATTTATCAATCAATTAATCATTGGTATTCCTTGGAAGAGTGCCATACAATGGTCGGCATAATCCCCACTCACAAGGATTTTAGAGTTTAAAGGGAGAGACAATGTGAAGTAGCATGGCTTAATGGGTAGAGCTGCAAGTCAGAACGACCTGAATTCTAATTCCAGCTTCACCACTTGTTTGATCTGTGACCTTGGGGAAGTTTCTTTACTTTTCTGGGTCTCATTTAATTCATCTGTAAAATGGGGATTAATACCATGAGGCCCATATGGGATATGGGCTGAGTTCAATCTGATTAGCTTCTAAGCCCAAAGAATTTATGTACATCTCTGTAATTTTACTGTTTTGAATCAATGTCTGTCTTCACCACTCTAGTCTGTGAGCTCGTGGCCAGGAAAAGTCACCGTTTATTGCTCTGTTGTACTTTCCCAAGCACTTAGTACAGTGTTCTGCACACTGTAAACACTCAGTAAATATGATTGAATGAATGGATGATTGAATATCTGCTTAAGCACTTAGTACAGTGCCTAGCACATAATGAGAGCTTAACACATATCATAACAAATTAAAAATTTTTTTAAAAACATGTATAGGGAAAATGGGAGGGAATAAGAATTTGAGCATTCTAGGGCCCTAAGTGCTCTAGGGCTTGGGGGGGGTTGTTGAATATCAGTGCTTAATGCTTTAAGGGCAGAGGTGACCCAGAAGGAAAAGTGAGTAGGGGATATCGGGGCTTAGGAGGGGAAGGCCTGTTGGAGGAGATGTGATTTTCAGGAGAATTTGAAGGTGGGGAGGATTGTGGTGTGTTATATATGAAGGCGGGGGGAGTTCCAGGACAGAGAAAGGACATGGGAAAGGGTCATAGGCAAGATTGAGGAACAGTGAATAGGTTGGCATTAAAGGAGTGAAGTGTGCAATCAATCTATCAATCAGTAAATTATTATTTGTCACAATGTGACAAATTCCCTGCCCATAGTGAGCTTACAGTCTAGAGGGGGAGACAGACATTAATATAAATAAATGAATTACAGATATGTCCTTAAGTCCCGTGGAGATGGGGGCAGGAGTGGTGAAAAAAAGGGGGCAAGTCAGAGTGATGCACAAGGGAGGGGGAAAACAGAAAAGGAGGGCTCAGTCAGGGAAGGCACCTTGGACTAGATGTGCCTTCAGGGATGGGAAATTCAGGGGAAGGACTTAAAGACTGTGCAGTCTGGGTTGATGTAGGAGATCAGTGATCTGAGATAGGAAGGGGAAAGCTATTAGAGTGCCTTAAAAGCAATGATAAGGAGTATTTTTTGATGTTGAGGTGGACAGACAATCATTGGAGATTTATGAGGAAAGTGGGGAGATGTGGATTGAAGAATTTTTTTAGAGAAAAGGTTCAGACAGTACAGCAAAGAACCTTGGTTAGGTTCTGAAGGATGGGGAGAAGATGAGAGAAAGGGAGAAGGACAAGCCTGCCAGTGTGCCACACAGAAAGTGGCATAGGTGTTAATTGCTAATCGCCTCTCATTTGAACCACATTTTCCAAGGGTCCTGAAGAAAAATGAAATGTTACACTTGGCAACAATAAAAATGAATTCCTTTTCATTATATATCTATGTATATGTATATATCTATACCTATATGTATATGTATATATCTATATCTATATTTATCTATATATCTGTATATCTACATATGTATTCATTCATTCATTCATTCAATAGTATTTATTGAGCGCTTACTATGTGCAGAGCACTGTACTAAGCGCTTGGGATGAACAAGTCGGCAACAGATAGAGACAGTCCCTGCCATTTGACGGGCTTACAGTCTAATCGGGGGAGACGGACAGACGAGAACAATGGCAATAAATAGAGTCAAGGGGAAGAACATCTCGTAAAAACAATGGCAACTAAATAGAATCAAGGCGATGTACAATTCATTAACAAAATAAATAGGGTAACGAAAATATATACAGTTGAGCGGACGAGTACAGTGCTGTGGGGAGGGGAAGGGAGAGGTGGAGGAGCAGAGGGAAAAAGGGAAAAAGAGGGTTAAGCTGCGGAGAGGTAAAGGGGGGATGGCAGAGGGAGTAGAGGGAGAAGAGGAGCTCAGTCTGAGAACGCCTCTTGGAGGAGGTGAGTTTTAAGTAGGGTTTTGAAGAGGGAAAGAGAATCAGTTTGGCGGAAGTGAGGAGGGAGGGCGTTCCAGGACCGCGGGAGGACGTGACCCAGGGGTCGACGGCGGGATAGGCGAGACCGAGGGACGGTGAGGAGGTGGGCGACAGAGGAGCGGAGCGTGCGGGGTGGGCGGTAGAAAGAGAGAAGGGAGGAGAGGTAGGAAGGGGCAAGGTGACGGAGAGCCTTGAAGCCTAGAGTGAGGAGTTTTTGTTTGGAGCGGAGGTTGATAGGCAACCACTGGAGTTGTTTAAGAAGGGGAGTGACATGCCCAGATCATTTCTGCAGGAAGATGAGCCGGGCAGCGGAGTGAAGAATAGACTGGAGCGGGGCGAGAGAGGAGGAAGAGAGGTCAGAGAGCAGGCTGACACAGTAATCTAGCCGGGATATAACGAGAGCCCGTAACAGTAAGGTAGCCGTTTGGGTGGAGAGGAAAGGGCGGATCTTGGCGATATTGTAGAGGTGAAACCGGCAGGTCTTGGTAACGGATAGGATGTGTGGGGTGAACGAGAGAGACGAGTCAAGGATGACACCGAGATATGTATATTCAGGAAAATATCCTCATATTCCCTCCTCCTTATCAAATTCCAATTGAACAGCTCAAGTACATGGTCCACAAAATTCTCTCTCTCACTTGATACCATTGGCCTTCTTTGGGTACCTTAAAAATGGCCTTAGACACATCTTTATTGGGAAATAGGCTGAAAAGAAGGTTGCCTTCTGGTATATTCCCTGCTTTTTTGTTTTACTAGTCTGTCCTACTTCTTGGGAGACCTAAACAACTCTTCAGCCAATGAACCTGACTCCAGCAAGCTCTGATCAGTCTGGTATACCATGGGTGCTCCTTTGGGCTGGTTCTTTTCCTCTGAAGAACAAGTTATATTCCAACCATGGACACCCTTCCTTTCACCCTGGATCAGCCTGGATTAGCGGACTGGGGCCACATACTCCAGTGCAGTTCCGAGGTTCATGAACTCGACTCCGTTTGGAACAAGCCCCAAGAAGCTTCTGTTTGGAGTTTGGAGCCAGGCCTATTTATGGCTTGGGACCCATGAATTACCATCAGTCTTAATGCACACTTTCCACACTCTTTGTCTGGTTTCTTTTTGACTGAACAGTTCCCCCAAATTATTCTGCTATGCCCCCCCCCAACCCCGGCCCATGCTCTCTATATTTAGAGTTTTGAGGGGGAAGGGGCCTGGAGACAGAACTCTTCCTAGGGCCCATGACTAAATTGATCTGCTTCTCTGTTCTTAGCTTGGAGTCCACACCCTTCCACATGTTTTCCACCTGTCCATAGGAGATTTCCAGGGGGCTTTTTTGGTTTAGTTTTTTTTTTAATGACATTTCTTAAACACTTAAATTGTGCCAGACACTGTATTGAGTACTGGATTTGATGACAGATAATGGGGTTGGACACACTTAAGGATCACAGTCTAAATCCCCATTTTACAGATGAGATACTGAGGCGCAGAGAATTTAAGTGGCTTGCCTGGCTCAGTGGAAAGAGCACGGGGTTGGGAGTCAGAGGTCATGGGTTCGAATCCCGGCTCCACCGCTTGTCAGTTGTGTGACTGTGGGCAAGTCACCTAGCTTCTCTTGCCTCAGTTACCTCATCTGTAAAATGGGGATTAAGACTGTGAGCCTCATGTGGGACAACCTGATTACCCTGTATCTGCCCCAGCTCTTAGAACAGTGCTCTGCACATAGTAAGTGTTTAAAAATACCAACATTATTATTATTATGATTATTGCCTAAATTTACACGGCAAACAAGTGGCAGAGCTGGGATTGAAACCCAGATCCTCTGACTCCCAGGTCTGTGCTCTATCGGTGAGGCCATGCTGCTCCCATTCTTTAAGATGTCTCCCATCCACAACCCATGGAAGCCCATGAAGCACTGATTCAAAGAAAAAGCTGCATGACTGAGTGGAAAGAACACAGGCCTGGGAGACAGGAAATCTGGGTTCTAATACTGGCTCTGCCATTTGCCTGCCATGTAACATTGGGTAAGTCACATAACTTCTAAATACCTGGGTTCCCCTTCTGTAAAACAAGGATTCAATCCTTCTTCTCCCTCCCCCTTCAACCGTGAGCCCCCATATGGGACAGGAATTGTGTCCAATCTGATTACCTTTTATTTACCCCAGTGTGTGGCATATAGTATAGCAACATCACAGTTATTATTAAGGAAAATTTGGTCCATTTCTACCAAGGATCTGCAGCAGTTACCTAATTGAATTTTTCTAGGGTTGGTCTTGCCCTGAAGCAGAGTCACAATTTAAATTCAGAAGTCCCCCAAGGACCTAATAACATGAATTGTAGTATTTGTTAGGCACTTACTATGTGCCAAGCACTGTATTAAGTGCTAGGGTGGATACAAGCAAATTGGGTTGGACATAGCCCCTGTCTCATATGGGGCTCACAGTCTTAATCCCCGTTTTACAGATGAAGGAACTAAGATACAGAGAAATGAAGTGACTTGTCCGGGGTCACACAGCAGACAAGTGGCGGAGTCGGGATTAGAACCCACGTCCTTCTGACTCTGAGGACCGTGCTCCATTCATTAGGCCATGCCACTTCCCCATAATACTTATCTATAAATTATATATTTTAAATCATTCATTTATCTTAACGTTTGTTTCCCCCTCTAGACTGTAAGCTCACCATGAGCAGGGAACACGCTTACCAACTCTTTGGCATTGTCCTCTCCCAAGCACTTAGTACAGTGGTTTGCACACGATATACATTCAGTAAATATCATTGATGCTGCTGCTGCTGATGATAATGTTAGCACCTCTGTTTCTGTTCAGCACTGAGCTATGGGATTGGGGTTAGGGAGCAAATAGTCCAACCCCACCACCCTCTGATACCTCCCCATGGAAGGATCCTGGGCAAGCATTCTGTTATATTTTCAGGACAAGGCAGGCAGCATCTTTACTGAATGATTTGCATGTAGCCTAGACCAGGCACAGAGCCGTAGACCAGATGAAAAAATCCTGGGCTTCTGTGAAACTCTCTTAGTTAAACTTTTCCTCTTGAAGAAGCAACAATGAGCTATGAATTGGATAGAACATTTTCCTGGAAAAAAAAGCTTTTCAGCATTTTCCCACTGCAGAGACTGCTAGGGCAAGCCGTCTCTCTGGAGGGCCTTGTTGGATAAAAACAAATCCCCTAATTGTCCCTGTCTGCCTGCATTACAGGGCTGAGAGTTGAAGTGGACTAAGGACTTGGCAAACTTTGCTTAGGAAACACATCAAAGCATGGCTTTAACACTGGGCTGTTGATTGGAGGAATGGAGTAAGAGTCAATTGTGGATTTGGGAAACATTTCAGTAGACAATGAATTGTTCAGATTCTGCTAGTGGTAAGTTTTGGGGGTTTTTTTAATGTCTATCTCCCCTCCCAGTGTGCAAGCTCCTTGTGTTTACAGATCATGTCTTGGACTTCTTTTGTACTCTCTCAAGCACTTAGTACAGTGAAATTATATCATTACTAATAATGATAATGTTGGTATTTGTTAAGCGCTTACTAGGTGCCGAGCACTGTTCTAAGTGCTGGGGGAGATACAGGGTTATCAGGTTGTCCCACGTGGGGCTCACACACTTTTATTCCCCATTTTACAGGTGAGGGAACTGAGGCACAGAGAAGTTAAGTGACTTGCCCACAGTCACACAGTTGACAAGTGGCAGAACCGGGAGTCGAACTCATGACCTCTGACTTCTAAGTACAGCCTCTTTCCACTGAGCCACGCTGCTTCTCCAAGGGAATTACTATTACCCTTGGAGATGAGACTGTTTGAAGGGTGGGTCAGCCTGCTGTTGGGGTGTGTTTCTCTAGGAGGATTCATTCATTCATTTAATTCATTCAGTAATATTTGAGCGCTTACTATGTGCAGAGCACTGTATTAAGCGCTTGGAATGTACATTTCGATAAGAGATAGAGATAATCCCTGCCCAATAACGGGAGCACAGTCTAAACAGGGGAGACAGAAGGCAAGGCAAAACAGAGCAAAACAAAACAAGTAGTTTGGCTCAGACATCATCAAGAGAAATAGAATCACAGTTATATACACATCATTAACAAAATAAATAGAGTAATAAATAATATATACAAATATGCACAGTGCTGAGGGGAAGGGGGTAGAGCAGATAGCGGGAGAAAGGGGAATGGGGAGGGGAGGAGGGGCAGAGGGAAAGGAGGGGCTCAGTCTGGGAAGGCCTCCTGGAGGAGGTGAGGATCTTAAGAGAATGCTGACAACTCCCCAGGGAGGACTAATTCTCCTAACAAAAACTGATATGTGCAGTTCAACCTGACTTTGCCCCAGCTCTGGCTTGGACTTGGGGTTTTTGCATTCTTCATTAGCATTGGAGAAGTCTCTGCCTTCAACCCAAGAACACATAAAAGGGTCAGAGGAATTTCAGTCCTGATATATTGTAGGAAACAGAAAACGCAAATCCAATCAACCCTCCAGACCTTAGATGGCCATACTAAGATGCCTGCTGTCTTAACCACCTTTCCTTCTCACTTAACCCTGGCCTGGACTCTATGATCCTCCAAATAGACCTGCTCATTGTCCTCTGCACACAAGCTTTTAACTTTCAGTCACTATCTGTACCTCCTCGCAGTTAATTTACTCACCCCACTCTACGTTCTCAAACCATATCCATTCCTTCCTGCAGAGCTTTCCTAAAATGCCTCCTTGGTTTATTAATCAATTGCATTTGCTGAGATTCTACTACTAATAATAGTGGTATTTGTTATATGTACCAAACAACTTACTAAAGACTGGGGTAGAGGCACTATATGCAGGTTGGACATCGCTGTCCTACAGGAAGCTCATGTTCTACGGAGCAGGGAGAATGGGTAACCATCACTGGAATTTATCGAGCATTTACAATGTGCCAAGCAATGATCTAAGTGCTGGGTACGATAAAGGTAATCAGATCAGACATAGTACCTGTTCTCCAGAGGGGCTCTCAGGCTAAGAGTCTGGAAGAGCTGGTATCTTATTCTCATTTTGCAAATGAGGAAATGAGACACAGAGAAGTTAAGTGACTTTCCCAAGGCCACACAGTAGGCACAATTTTAAGGTGGCCAGGATGGGATTAGAATCCAGGACCTTGGTATAGGCCTGTGTTCTTTTTACTAAGCCATCCTACTTCTCTACTAGTGCTCAAAAGTCTACGGTTGAGAACGTGACAAAATCCCTACACTCTAGGAGAGTTTGCAGAATACATGGAGAGAGGAACAGACATAAGCCAATCAATCAATTAATGAATTAGTAGTAGTTAATGAGCACGCACTGTGTGCAGAGAATTGTACTAAGCAACTGAGAGAATGCAAAAGATGAAGGAGAAACAAGCTTGCCCATGAGAAGCTTGTGAATTAATTGAAGAAAGAGACACATAATTACAGCTTAGAGGAGAAAATGCTTAAATAGCAGAGTGCGTAAATCAAGGCGTGACAATTAGTAGTGAGTATTGAGCACTAAAAAAATGCTGAAATGAGAATTAAGAGGGTATACACTGGTGAGAATAACATTGAATAAGGGAAACCATTTTGGAGGAGAAGGAATTTTAGATGGGCTTTGAAGATTGTGAAGAGTGAATGTCAGCAGATTTGATTTGGGATGGAATCCCAGGAAAAAAGGAGGGAATGAGCAAGGATCAGAGGGAGATGAGTCTGGAATGAGGCACAGTGAATAGGTGAACTTGGAAAGAATGGTGAGTGTGAGCTTGGGTGTAGCAGGAAAAAAGGATGAATCAGTAAGAGGGAGAAAGTTGATGAAATGTCTTTAAGGTCAATGGTCAGAAATTTCCCTGTGATGTAGAAAAAAATGGGTAATTATTTAAGATTTTGGAATGAGTAAAAGAACTGTGCAGTTAGATTCCCGGAATAACAAGGTGAAGGACTGCCCGTAGGGAGAGGCTTGAGACACATAAATCGGTGAAGGATCTAATAATAATAATAATGATGTTGATGATGCTGATGATTATCAAGAGAAGCAGCGTGGCTTAGTGGAAAGAGCATGGGCTTGGGAGTCAGAGGACGTAGGTTCTAATCCTGGCTCTACCACATGTCTGCTGTGTGACCTTGGGCAAGTCACTTAACTTCTCTGGGCCTTAGTTCCCTCATCTGTAAAATGGGGATTAAGACTATGAGCCTCACATGGGACAACCCGATTACCCTGTACCTACCCCAGTGCTTAGAACAGTGCTTGGCACATAGTAAGCACTTAACAAATACCATAATAATTATTATTATGATACAGATGGTGATGATGCAGATGATATTAGGCACTGATTATGTACCTCATAATGGGCTAAATCCTGTAGTGGATTTAGCAAGATCATCTGAGTGAAACTGAAGCACAGAGAAGTTGAGAGGAAACAGTGGCAGCCTGGGACTCAAGGTCAGTCCCCTAACACCATATCGGGGTTGGGGGGAGGGTTCTGTTGGATGGGAGAGAAGCACTGTGGCCTAGTGGAATGAGAGCAGGCCTGGGAATAAGGCACTTTGGGTTTTAATCCCAGCTCTGCCACTTGTTGACTGTGTGACCTTGGGCAAGCCACTTAAATTTTCTGTGCCTCAATTTCCTGTTCTCCCTTCTACTTACACAGCAAGCGCCATATGGGATAGGGACTGTGTCTGACCTGAATATTTTGTATCAAACCCAGTGCTTAAGACCATGAATGGCACATAGTACAAGCTTTACAAATATTATTATTATGATTTTGATTATGATTATCATTATTGTAGACCACAATTCTCCCCGCCATCAATACTAATGACGGTATTTGTTAAGTGCTTATTATGTGCCAGGCACAGTACTAAGCACAGGGGTGGATACAAATAAATCAAGTTGGACACAGTCCCTGCCATATGTGGGGCTCATAGACTCAATTCCCATTTTACAGATGAGGTAACTGAGGCACAGAGAAGTAAAGTGACTTGCACAAGGTCACACAGTAGACAAGGGGGGGAGCAGGGATTAGAACCCATGACCTTCTTATTCCCAGGCCCATCCTCTATCCACTATGCCATGCTGCTTCTATTAAAACTCCATTTAAATCATGCCTACTCCAAAAAGTCTTCCCTAACACCTCATTTCCCTTAATCCCTTTCCCTTCTGCATTGTCCAAACACTTGGACCTGTATCCTTTAAGAACTTGATATTTGCCCCTCCACCAGATCAAAATTTTAAATTACATTTCCATAATTTACTTTTATGTCCAGGTCCCCATCTAGATTGTAAGCTCCTTGTGGGCAGAGAACATATCTACCAACTCCTTCTTATTCTACTCTGCCAAGCGTTTAGTATGGTCTTCTGTACGCAGTAACACTTAATAAATGCCATTGATCTCCCCACCCTCTATCAGAGCTCCGAATATCCCCTTTTTCTCCAGCTAAGAGGGGGAGTTAGCAGTGGCAGGGTGAGGACACCTCTATTCTCAGAACGTTCAGAAGACTGTGGTTGTCACTGTCACTGTGACAGTTGGATTCTAAGCCTCAAGAAGCCGCAAATCCCGGTCCTTTAGCCATCACACCCTATCTCTCCTGAAGTCTACATCATTTTTCTTGTCTTTTGGCTGATTGTGATTGTACCATTTCATCCATCCTTATGAGCCAGATTCCCAAACCCTCATCTCTCCTTTATTTTCACACGCCTCTGTACACTGTAATGGCTTACACATACCATTACTAGTAATATTAATAGTAATAACTGTGGTATTTGTTAAGGGCTTACTATGTGCCAGGCACTGTACTAAGCACTGAGGTAGATGCAAGAAAATTGGATTTGGACACAATCCCTGTACCACATGGGGCTCACAGCTTTAATCTCCACTTTACAGATGAGAAAAATGAATATAGAGAATGTTTCTTGTCCAAAGTCACAGAGCAGACAAGTGGTCGTCAGAATTAGAAACCAAGTCCTTCTGACCCACAGACCTATACTCCATCCACTAGGCCACACTCCTCCTACTACTAACAGTTGCCTGAATATAGCAGGAAAATGGATGGACAAAGTAACAGAACTCGGGTCTACTGGCTCCCAGTCCAATAAGCTTTCCTCTATGCTTGCTGCCTTCTGTAGTAGTCTAGCTGTGATATGACAAATGACTGGACCAGAATGGTCAGGCTGTTGGCAACAGAGAGGACTCAATGGATCCAGGAAATGTTGCAGAAGAAACACTCACGTGATTTAACAGCAGATGGAATAGGAGAGTTCAAAGAGAGCAAGAAATCAAGAATAATAGTACCGACATTGTGGGCTTCAGAAAAATGAAAGGTGGTTTGTCTACCACTATAGGAAGGAAGGTGAAAGAGAATATTTAGGAGAGAAGATGAGGACTTCAGTTTAAGATATATCTACCACCAAGTGCTAACAGGATATAATGGGGAAATGTCCTGGAGGCTAAATGGATTTCTAGATGGCCTACAGGAGCAGAGACTAATTAATTAATTAATGTTGGTATTTGTTAAGCGCTTACTATGTGCCGAGCACTGTTCTAAGCACTGGGGTAGACACAGGGGAGTCAGGTTGTCCCACGTGGGGCTCACAGTCTTAATCCCCATTTTACAGATGAGGTAACTGAGGCACCGAGAAGTTAAATGACTTGTCCAAAGTCACACAGCTGACAAGTGGCCGAGCCGGGATTCAAACCCATGACCTCTGACTCCAAAGCCCGTGCTCTTTCCACTGAGCCACGCTGCTTCTCAGACTAGGAGACTAGGATTAGCCAGATAGATTTTGAATAGAAGTGAAGTTTGAGGTTAATGAAGTGATATATTTCCAGGAGTGATGAGAAAATAACAAAAGTATACAACCCAGATTAGAGCATTGAGAGTCTGCCATAGTTGGAGATGAGGGATGAAAGATGATCCAGGAAAATAGACTGAGAAAGAACAGTCAGAGAAATCAGAGGAAAACCAGAAGAAAACTCTGTTGGTAAAACCAAGATTAGATAATGTTTGTGGAAGTAAAGAATGGTCTACAGCGTCAAAGGCAGATGGGGGACCATGGAAGATTAAGATGAGTAGAGCCCATTAGATATGGCAAAGAGGTAGTTTTTGGTTATCTTAAAAGTTTCAGTGGAGTAAAGGAGAAAACCGCCCCCGCAATAATCGGATCTAGGAGTTGCAGGAATGAAGTGGTTGAAGAATTTGACCAGTAATGGGAGGAGGGAAGACGGGGTGATAACCAATCAATCAGTGACATTCCATGAGCACTTACTGCACGCAGAGCACTGTTCTAAGCATTTGGAAGAGTACAATACGACAGTTGGTAGACATATTCCCTGCCAACAGTTGCAGTCTAGATGGAGAGAAAAACAACAGAATAAATAATGGATATGTACATAAGAGCTGTGGGGCTGAGGGTGGGATGAATATCAAATGTTATAAAGATATTCATTCAATAGTATTTATTGAGCGCTTACTATGTGCAGAGCACTGTACTAAGCGCTTGGAATGTACAAATCGGAAATAGAGACAGTCCCTGCCTTTTGACGAGCTTACAAAGACATGAACCAAGAGTTGAAGGAGAGTGGAAAAAACAAACCATATAGGGATTGATAGAAGTTTGGAAGCATGAATAAATAAATGAATGTGAAAGCTAATACAAGTAAGTAATTTGCATAAGTGCTAAGCATAAGATACAGATTCCTACTCTTGCTGAAGATTGTCAACACTTTGAGGACAGCAATTCTCCGGCCCCTCGAATAGTGATCTGTCCTTAGTCGGGGCTGGATAAATCATTCACTGAACTCCTTTTCCCCATCCCTCTTCCTTCCCGCATTCCTTAGGTAAGCCCTTGGCAAGTGACAACTCTAATTAGAAGTCACTGTAGGAGCCAGCTTATGAGGAAAGTCTTTCTGCTGTTGATTAAAGCTTGCTTGCCCAAAATGTAGTTTCCTTTTCATCTCAAGGGACCCTTTGCTGGATTCCCCAGGGAATAGTAGAAGCAGAATGCATTCTAAGCACTTCATCCCTCTTCTGGAAAATCGGACTGATCCCATGTATTTAAAAAATATTCTGGTTTGTTGGAACAAAAAAGAGAAAATGATTTGGGTGGCCTCCTAAATCAGAGACAAAATAATGTTCATAAAAGTATCCCTCCTTGACTCTTCACTTTGTATAGCTCAGAGAGAATAATGACTAATTGATCATTTCCCCATGTAAAATGTAATATTTCATCCAGCTGGGCCACACATGTCTTACTTATTTCCTAGTGAAAAGGAAACCTTCATTTTTCAAAAGAAAGCATGTTGTGCAGTATACCTGCCAGATTTAAAGTTCTCTCTATGGAAAATTCCCATTCACAGGAAGAAAAGACTGAAGAACTCCTAGTTTAGCCTTCCATTTGTCGGCAGATTCCAGAAGAAGTTTTATGACATAATTCTCAAATTGTTAACTAATTGGGTGAGAAGTATTCAATAGGCAAATCATTGGGTGTTGATCTCTTCTTCCAGTAAGATGCACAATAGAGCTAGTCAAGAACAAGAAAATGATGTTCTCTAATGTGAAACATTTTCAGGGAATGTGATTATAGGTACAGTTTGGAGGTGTTTACCTGATAATAATAATACTTACATTAAAGTGGTTTCTATGGGTCAAGTGCTGTATTAAGTGCTAGGACAGATACAAAATATGATAGATCAGATGCAGTCCCTTTCCTACATGGGGCTCATATTCTAAGGGGATGGGAGAGTTAGTATTGAATCCCTATTTTACAGATGAGAAAACTGAGTCACTAAGCAGTAAAATGACTTGCCCAAGATCATGCTGCCTGCAAATGATGGAGGTGGGATTAGAACCCAGGTCCTCTGACTTCGAGGACCTCACTCTATCCGCTAGGTCATGTTGCTTCTCTAACATCCCTATGGAAGCAGCATGGCTCAGTGGAAAGAGCACAGGCTTGGGAGTCAGAGGTCATGGGTTCTAATCCAGACTCTGCCACTTGTCAGCTGTGTGACTTTGGGCAAGTCACTTCACTTCTCTGTACCTCAGTTACCTCAGCTGTAAAATGGGGATTAAGACTGTGAGCCCCATGTGGGACAATCTGATCACCTTGTATCCCCACAGTGCTTAGAACAGTGCTTTGCATGTAGTAAGTGCTTAATAGATGCCATTATTATTATTATTATCCCTACTCATGGAAAAAAGACATTTGCCACAATCAATCGATGGTATATATTGAGCACTTACTGTGCAGAGCACTCTACTAAACACTTCAAAGAGCACAATAAAAAGAGTTGGAAGACCCATTCCCTGGCCAAAAGGAGCTTAGTCTAGAGTGGGGGTAGCTAGGTCGATATAACAAACTTCCATTAACTGACCTCCTCATCACCAACTTGGAGAGTTCCAACTGGCTCAATGGATTAAGGTTCATTAGACCTTAAAGACTGAAAGCTGGGACCATGAATTTTGTTTATACTGCCTTCTTCCATAGACCTATTATACAGCTCTGCACACAGTGAGCATGCAAAGTACTGGTCAGTGTGAACCTGGAGAGAACATATGAATGATGCCATTCAAGCCCCTACGACTACTGAAAAAGCACGTGACACTAATGTCCCCCAGCTCTGCCACGTGTCAGCTGTGTGACTGTGGGCAAGTCACTTAACTTCTCTGTGCCTCAGTTCCCTCATCTGTAAAATGGGGATGAAGACTGTGAGCCTCATGTGGGACAAACTGATTACCCTGTATTTACCCCAGTGCTTAGAACAGTGCTCTGCACATAGTAAGCGCTTAAGAAATACCAACATTATTATTATTATTATTATTAATAAAAGGGACCATCTGACCTGCTTATCTCATATCCACCCCAAGGATTTAGTGAATACCTCAGTTTATTATTAGTAGTATTTTTAGTACCATCAAGGGCACTCAGGAGATTAGTACTTCAACTGCTGATGAGGCAAATAGCAGAGCTTGGTGTCTGGGAAGCCCTATTTCAGAATGCACTGCTTATCTGGACTGGGGAAGGAAGGATTAGAAAAGGACATGGTTAAACTCTAATGTCATTACCAACATCTTCAAAACACACTTTAGGTGCTCACTGTTTACTATGGGAGAATGAGTCAACATATGTGTGCATTGGAGGTGAGACCTGACTCCATGTTTTGAAAAGTTCATTTAGGGGCTTTCTTCACTCAGTTCACATTTGGTCTGATTTTGCTAAACCTAGAATCAAATGTTGCTCCATCAGATTCTGTGCTTATTTTACACGGCTAGCAGCATGGCCTAGTGGAAAGAACATGGGCCTGAAAGTCAGAGGACCTGAGTTCTAATCCCAGCTCTGTCCCTGGCCTACTGTGTGACCTTAACAAGTCACTTAACTTCTCTGAATCTCAGTTTCCTCCTAGGTCCCCCACTAGGTCCCACAGCTGTGGTGAATGCAACATGTGGAGGTTGGTGATGTCATCCATGGCAGGGGCCACAGGTGGCCCCACTTTAGAGTAATAATTATAATAATAATGGTATTTAAATGCTTACTATGTGCTAAAGAGTTTTCTAAATTCTGGGGTAGATACAAGGTAATCAGGTTGGACATAGTCCCTGTCCCACTTGGGACTCACAGCCTAAATCCCCATTTTATATATGAGGTAATAGAGACACAGAAGAGTTAAGTGACTTGCCCAAGGTCATACAGCAGACAAAGGATGGAGCCGGGATTAGAACCCACGTCCTCCAATTCCCAAGGCTATCCTCTTGCCACTAGACCGACTTTTGCCACCTGTCTATCAGCAGCCTGAATCCAACAAGCTTACTGGAGTGAGCATCCGCTCAGCCAGTCGAGCCTGACCCTCCAGATCACCTTTATTGGTCTTTGTGGTAAAGGAGAGGGGCCAAGAAGAGAAAAAGAGAAAGCAGAGAGAAACCACACGGGGTTGTCCAGGAAGAATTCACCAAATTGGGAGCTGAGGAAGATCATGATCCTTTCTTGATTCTGTGATGCTCGGATCATTTTCTTGCCAAGGAATTGTCAGTCCCAAAATATCACCTGCCAACACTTTCCTGCCTCCCCTTCCTCCAAGACAAACTCATCTCCTAACCCGCCCCTCCCACCCGACTCCCGGCATTGCGGCAGCTCTCTTTCACTGGTTGCTGGGCTCCAGGCAGAGTGGTATATAATCAGCCTTTTGTTAAACATTTAGAAAATGTTCAAACCCCAAACAAAAGAGAAATCCAAACAAATGCGAAGTCGATAAACAGAACAGATTTTCAATTCAGGTGCACCAGCCCGTTTAACCATGTTCCTCACACTCCATTCCCCCGTCTCATGCTAAATCAGATGTTAATGCACACCCACCTCCGATGGTGAGTGGTTGAACACGGCCACATTTACCGTATTACATAGGACAAGTTAGCTAACCCATTTCCTCATCCAATAATTGGAGATAAGAGGAGATGACAGACGTGTGATTTGAGTGGATAAATAGCCTTCTGGGTCTGAGGTTAATCTTCAAGTGGGTCAAAAAATAAGCCAACTGCTTTAAATACATATTCCATTTCTCTTTTACCTGTTCTTAATGAATGTCAATCAATCTTTCTCCTTTACTGATGGAATACTAACCTGGATAAAAGAATAATAAGGATGATAATGATAACTATAATAATTATAATAATAGCAGTGGTATTTATTGAGTGCTTACTCTGTACCAAGCACTGTCTTAAGCACTAGGGAAGATATAGAAAAATAATGGTATTTGGTAAAGAGAGCGTGGATGACTAAGTACCACCTATCACCATCGCTGGACAGGCAAGTCATGAACATACCCTACTGGTGGTAGGATAGACAGCAGGGACAAGTGACCTCGGATATTGAGGGGCTGGTTTGGTAGGGCACATTTCTAGAAATGGCCCCGTGTTTACTTTTCCTGACTGAAGAATGGAAGGGGGTTTGAAATGTCCTACTTAGACCTTGAGCCCCATGTGGGACAAGGATCATGTGCAATCTTGTATTTACCCCAGTGCTTAGTACAATGCTTGGCCTGATGAAGACTATAATAATGACAATGGATTATTATCAGAAACATCATGAATGATAGCTGTACTCCTGGAGAGGAGGTTTCCTGAAATTCTTACAGAAACAAAAGAAGGTCTGAATTGAGTCTGACCCACTAAGCACCCATTCACGCTTCCCTAATCCATCAGTGAATCAATGGCATGCATTGAACACTTAGCATGTGCAAGCGCTTGGGAGGATACAATACAGTTGACTAGGTAGATATGTTCCCTGCCCACAAGGAGTTCACAGATTAGAAGGAGAAAAAGGAATTAAAATAACTTAGAGGTGGGTATGCCTATAAATTCTGTGAGAACAAGGGATTAGTGAATATCGAAGTGCTTAAGGGAGAACAGCATAACCTAGTGGAAAAAGCTCAGGTGTGGGAGTCAGAGGATCTAGATTTTATCCCAGCTCTTCCACGTGTCTGTTGTGTAATCTTTGGTAGATCACTTAAATTCTCTGGGACTCAGATGTCATATATCTGCAAATTGGGAATTAAGCATCCGAATGCTACATAGGACATGAAATGTGTTCAACTTCATTATCTTATATCTTAGTAGTACTTATTAGTACAGTGCCTGACAAATAGTAAGCACTTAACAATTACCATTAAGACAAAGTAAAACACAACAGACCCAGTTGTTGTGTAGAGGTGGCTCATAAAGATAGCCTTAGGGAAGTGAGGATTTAGGTAGGTAAGGCTTCTTGTAGGAGTTATGGCTTTATTAGGACTTGAAGGTGAGGAGAGTGATAGTGTGGCATTCATTCAGTCATATTTATTGAGCACTTGCTGTGTGTAGAATACTGTACTAAGAGCTTGGGAAAGGACAATACAACAATAAACAGTGACAATGCCTGCCTACAATGATCTTACAGTCTGAGGGGTGGGGAGATTCAGACATAAATACAAATAAGTAAAATTACAGATTAATATATATACATATAAATATATTATAAGTGCAGTGGGGCTAGGAGGGGGAAAGAGCAAAGGGAGCAAGTCAGGGCGATGCAGCAGGGAATGGGAGATGAAGAATGGGGGAGGAATTCCAGCAGAGAGGGAGAATGTGGGTCAGGAGTCAGTGGTGGAATAGATGAGAATGAGGTACAATGTGTAGGTTGATGATAAGGGTGCGGAATATATGGGTTGGTTTTTAATAGATCAAGGAGGTTAAGTAGGAGTGGGTGAGTTGAGAAAGGGCTCTAAAGGAGTTTCTATTTGGGGCAAACATGGAGGTTTTTGAAGAGAGGAAAGATGTGCCCTGAGCAGGGTTTTCTTAGAATAATCATCTGAGCAGCCGAGTGAAGTGTGGGCTTTTGGGGGGAGGGATAGGAAGCAGGGAGGTCAGCAAGTAGACTGATGCTGTAGTCAAGGTGGAATATAATAACCACTTTTATCAGTGCGGTACCAGTTTGTGTGGAGAGAAAAGGGAGAATTCTAGAGATGCTGAAAAGGTAATAATAATAATATTAATAATGGTATTTGTTAAGTGCTTACTATGGGCCAAGCACTGTTCAGAGCGCTGGGGTAGATGCAAGGTCATCAGGTTATCCCACGTGGGACTCCCAGTCTTAATCCCCATTTTCCAGATGAGATAACTGAGGCATAGAAAAGTGAAGTGGTTTGCCCAAGGTCACACAGCAGACAAGCAGAGGAGCCAGGATTAGAACACACGTCCTCTGACTCCCAAGCCTGGGCTCTTTCCACTAAGCCACGCTGCTTCTCAGAACTGGCAGAATTCAGTAGCAGGCTGAATATGCAGTTTAAATGAGAGTGATGAGTCAATACTACTAACACATTGATTCAAGCACTTATCACACCCCATGTTGACTGCATCAGCCTCCTTGCTGATCTCCCTGCCTCCTGTTTCCTGCCTCCCCACTCCAGCCTGTACTTCACTCTGCTGCCCGGGTCATTTTCCTAGAGTACTGGCAAATCCATATTTCCCACTTCTCAGAAACCTCTAATGGTTGTCCACCCACTATTGCAAATGGAAACTCCTTACCAGCATTTCCAGGGCACACAATAGGTGCGCCTCTTCCTACCTTACCTCGCTGCTGCCCTCCTACTATCCAATCCCCACTTAGCTCCCCTAACACCTACCTACTCTCTGTTCCTTGAGCTCATCTATCTCACACCACCGACACCTTGCCCACATCTTCCTTCTACTGAAAGTCCCTCTGCTGTCACATATGACAGAGCACCCCTTTCCCAACTTTATTAAAATCACATCTCTTCCAAGAGGCCTTCCCATAATAAACCCCTACCTCCTCTACACCCTCTCCCTCAGCATCACTTATGCATTCGGATCCATTCACCTAAAGCACTTGATATTCACCCCTCCCTCAACCCCGTAGCACTTACATATAAATCCTGAAACACTGCCATTTCCCGTATTTGTAATTTAATGTCCATATCCTCCCCTAGAATGCAAGCACCTTGTGCAAAGGAATTGTGTATACCAACTCTATTATATTTTACTCTGTACTGTGTTCTGTACAGTGTATGTGTTCTGTACTCAGTCAACGCTAATAAATAACTATAATTGTTTAGCACTTACTATGTACTAAGCCCTGAGGTAGATACAAGATTCTCATGCTGGACACAGTCCTGCTGCATGCGACTCCCATTCTAACTAGGAAGGAGTAGGATTTAATCCCCATTTTATAGGTGAGGAGATAAGGTCACACAGCAGACAAGGGACAGAGCTGGGTTTAGATCCCATGTCCCCTGACTCCTAGTTCCTGGTCTTCACATTAGGCCACACCGATTGATTGCTTGATTCTGAAATTCCATTTGTAACCTCAAAGGACCTCCATCCAGATTTTTGGCTTCCATAAAATGTAGTCCTCTGGCCCTTCTCCTGCAAACATAGTTTCCTCTATATGACCACATGATTCAATCAGAACTGTGTGTAGGTAGATAGATATACTTACTACTACCAGGCACTGTATTAAGCTCTTGGGTAGATTCTAGGTATTCAAGCTGGACACAGTCCCTGTCCCACTTGGGGCTCACAATCTTAATTCTCATATTACAAATGAGGTAATTGAGGTACAGAGAAATAAAGTGACTTACCAAAGGTCACTGAAGAGACAAGTGGAAGAATTGAGATTAGAACCATGTCCTTCTGACTCCCAGGCCCATGCTCTATCCACTAGGCCAAACTGCTTCTCCACTGTTGCATATTTTTTCCTGGGGACTGGGGGTCCAGCTGACTTTCCACTCTCAGCCTGATTGGTAATTAAGCAACTGGCTTTAACTGGTGATGAGCTGGTAATCATGATTACTGAATAGCCCACATATCTGTTTCTGCTGTGTCCTGCACTTTATTGACTTGATAAGTTCCACTACAGAAATTTATTCAGTGGTAAAACCAGGCCTTCTTCTGCTTAAAATACCACCCTTGTTGGGCTGTCATGTTTGTCTCCTCTGTCCGACGGAGATCGCCAGAAGTAGCTAAGGAAAACCATCAAGTGCTTCTGGCCAAACCTGGCTAATTGAATTTGCACCAGCAGCTGAGTGCTGTTGTAGCCACAGACCCTGGCATAGGGAAGCGAAACTCTGAGGCCTTCTGTCCAAGTAATTCAAATAAATAGAAAGAACATCTCAAAGATGTCTCAAAGATCTGGATTTCACTTTGAAAACCTGGTCTGCTTGTCCCCAAACCTCCATGACCTACTTCATTTGGCTGCTGTAAGTAGGTTGGAATGAAAGAAGATGAAACAGTAAATGCCTGGATTTCACTTGGCTATATGTATCTTCCAACTAAGATGTTTTGGATTGGGTCTTGTAATGGAGAGTCCAAGGTTAATCCATCTTTTGGTCACTTGCTCAAAAATCAAACCAAAAGTTTGCTTTCACTATTTCAGAAGTGGAAATAGGTGGCCCATGGACACTCTGATTTGATGTTCATTGGGATTGATGGGTATGGGAGTGAGAAGGAAATGGAAGTCAGGGATCCAGTTTTGCCAGAGCTCATTACGTTTATATGGAAACAAAAATATGAATTTGGGTGTACAGACACCCAGTGCTGGGGTACAGGAGATCGGAGACTTACTTGACCGGCAGAATTCTGGGAAATTGGAGAAGGGGAAAATGGAAGCTAGTTCAAGGGAGGTCAGGATGGTGGTCAGTGACCACCTTTGTGACTGAAAGTTTTTGTGGATATAGGAATCACAGACTCACAGGACAGCCCATGCATTTCTCTGAGCACACAACACAATGATGTCACACGTACCCTTTTAAAGAGATCTGTCCAAATCTATCTGAACTCAGAGTGTTTCCCGATTGTACTCTGTCCTCCTGTTTGCTCCATAGCTTTTGTGTTCCCTAAATGTGACTGTATGAACACAGGTGATGGTTCCAAGTCAGGAGAGCAGAGGGAGGATGAATGCTTAATTTTGAAATACCTGACATAAAATTGTTTAGTACTGTATCAGTACTAGTTAAGGAACAGATCCTCTGAAAAGCAGACTGTCCAGTGTAAGAACAGAGTAATGGTTGTCCCTCCTTCAGCCCTCCCTGTTGTTGGTGCATCCAGCAGCCTGATGCCGCATCTCAACTTGGTGACCTAGGAATCAAATGCGAAATGACCCCTGGTGCATGGGATTTACTGGTCCGATTAGCCCATGAACCTCCAAGACAAATTCCAGGAGCCCATTTTAGCTACTACATCCCACCCCTAAAGAAACATCTGTTCTGGAAACTTCCTTTACCCTACAACTAGCATAAAGGTTCAGGCAGACAGCTTTCCTTGAATATATTGCCACCCTAAACTTTCTCCAATGGAGAAACCAAAGCTCAAGCTTGAATGAGCTGACATTTCCTTACCTCCTACACATCCCAGATGACTACATTCTCAACCTCAGTGGGTGCACTCTGCTTTCAGTTCTCCTGCTTCCAGAGACACAAAAGCAAATGCAGTAAGAACTCATCCTGCTTCTCCACAAAGGACATAAATTGCTTTGGAGATTACAACCCATCTCAAGGTCAGGAATAGGAAGTCATATTCAATCCCATAAATGACTGAAAAGGAAAAGAGTAATAGGCAAGGTAAAAGCGGGGTGGTCTTTAAGTAGTTATTTTTCTGAAAACCTGACTGTCTTTGCACTAAGTCTGATGTTTGGGAGTGACCTGTGTAGACTGTAAGCTCCTTGTGGGCAGCAAATGTATTTAGCGACTCTGCTATATTGTACTCTCCCAAGCACTTAGTACAGTGTCCTACACATAGAAAGCACTCAATAAATAGTGTTTACTGATTGACATCAAAGGTATTTGCTGAGTGCTCCTTCTGTACAGAGCATTGTACTAAATACTTGGAAGAGTACAGTAGAGCAAAATTAGCAGACATCTTCCCTGACTATTGATTAATTAATTTATTGATAGAAACTATTTATACATTTGCTCTGAGCTGGGCATTTTGATGGGCAACTTTGCTCCAAACTTGATTTTCATCCTTTCAATATGCCTTCACACACTCTTTTGTGCTAGAAAGACTTCAAAGGCGCCAGGGGTGGAGAATCAATCAATCAAGCAATCAATCATATTTATTGGATGTTTCCTGTGTGCAGAGCACTATAATAAGTGCTTGGGAATTGGTAGATGATTCCCTGCGAACAATAACCTTACAGTCTAGATGGAGAGGAGAGCACTTTTCTAAAAAAATAATTCTATGCATAGCTCCCCGCCCCTCAATAACCTGGTTTCCAATGATTGCCAATCCCTCTTGATGAAACAAAGAAGCACCATTCACTCATTCAGTGGTATTGATTGAACACTTAACTGTATGCAGAGCACTGTACTAAGCACTTGGGAAGGGACAACACAGCAATAAACAGCCACATTCCCTGCCCACAGTGGGTTTACCATCTAGAGTGGGGGAGACAGACATCAATCGAAAAAATATAATACCATCAGCTTCAGCCACTTAATAAGCCTTTTCTCTCTTACCTTGCCTCTCCATTCATTCAGTGGAATTTATTGAGTGCTTACTGTGTGCAAGTACAGTACTTGGGGGAGTACAATATAACAAAAAACAAACACATACCCTGCCCAAAATGAGTGTGGCTTAGTGGAAAGAGCTCAGGCTTGGGAGTCAGAGGTCATGGGTTCTAATCCCTGCTCCACCATTTGTCTGCTGTGTGACCTTGGGCAAGTCGCCTAACCTCTCTGTGCCTCAGTTCCCTCATCTGTAAAGTGAGGATCAAGACTGTGAGCCCTACGTGGGACAAGCTGATTACTCTGTATCTACCCCAGCACTTAGAACGGAGTTTGGCACATAGTAAGCACTTAACAAATACCATCATTATTATTATTATTGGAGACAGAGACTCTCCCACTACAGACCAGCACACACGGTTTGCTCCTCTAACACCAACCTACTTAATGTAACTCGATCTCAAATCTCTCATCATAGACTCCTTGCTCACATCCTCTCTCCTGCCTGGAACTCCCTCCCCTTTCATATCTAACAGGTCACCACTCCGCCCATCTTCAAAGCCATACTAAAGTCATATCTCCTCCAGGAAGCCTCTCCTGTCTAACCTCTCATCTTTCCACCCAATTTCCCTTCCCCTGCTTCTGCATCACTTATGCAATTGGGTCCGTACAGATTAAGCAGTCTGTTAATCATGCCACTTCCATCTCCAGAGCACTTACATTCTTATCATTAAACTCTGCTGCTTCCCTCATCTGTAATTTATTTTATTGTCTGTCACTTCCACCAGATGTAAGCTCCTCCTGGGCAGAGATTGTGTCTACCAACTCTCTTGGATTGTACTTTCCCAAGTGCTTAGTACTGTGCTCTGCAAACAGTAAATGTTCAATAAATGCCATTGGTGAATCGATTAATTGGCAGGGAACACACAAAACTCTACTACAGAAGCAGATTCACTGTGTCCCTTTTGACTAAGTGCACCTTATGGCTTTCCTCACATGCACCCATTTTTTATATGGCATTTGTTAAGCATTTCCTATTTGCCAAGCATTGTACAAAGCGCTGGGGTGGATATAAGCTAATCGGTTTGGACACAGCCTATGTCCCACATAGGGTTCACAGTCTTGATCCCCATTTTACAAATGAGGTAACTGAGGCACAGAAAAATTAAGTGACTTGGCCAAGGTCTTACAAAAGACAAGTGACAGAACCGGCATTAGAATCCACATCCTCTGACTCCCAGGCCAGTACCCTTTCCACTAGGCCAAGTAACTGTCTCAACTCTCTGCTTCCCTTGACTAATATAGATGAGAACTTCCTGTTGCCCCCCTGAGGCCTCTTGTCTGTTCAGTCTGTGCTGAGCAGTAATAATAATAATTGGGATATTCATTAAACATTTACTAGGAACCACACCGGGATAGATACAAGATAATCTGGTTAGGCACAGTCCCTGCTCACATGGGGCTCACAAACTAAGGGGGAGAAAAACATGTACTGAATTCACATTTTACAGATGAGGAAACTGAGGCACAGAGAGGTTAAGTGACTTGTCTAGAGTCATATAGCTGGAAGAGTGTGCTGAGATTAGAATCCAGGTCCCCAGACTCCGAGGTCTGTGTTCTTTGTGAAATCATCCACAGCTGGCAGGCATTCAAGCCTGTGAAGCTAAAAGTTAAGTGCTATGAATTTGAGCCAGAAGACAACTTTCCTATTCTTAGACAATCATTATTTAGCATTCAGAGAGCACTTAATGTCTTCCAAGTCACTCAAAATGACAATGAAGTAATTCTCCTCAAGACCCTTGTGAGTTAATTCAGAAGGGATTTTATCAGGTTACAAAGAGACCAAAGGCCAAAAAATGACTTCAAGGAGATCACATAACAAATGGCCCCTTCTCTTCTTTCCACTCTCATTCCTTGTTTTCCTTCCCTTCTATGAGAATCAGTGAGGCCAGGGAGTCAGAAGACTTGGGTTCTGATCCCAGCTCCCCCACGTGACTGCTGTGTGACCTCAGGCAAGTCAGTTAGCTTCTTTGTGCCTCAGTTCCCTCATCTGCAAAATGGGGATTCAATACCTGTTCTTCCTCCTACATAGACTGTGAGGCCCTTGTGGGACCTGCTTATCTTGTCTTTACTCAGAGATTAGTACAGTGCTTGACAAACAGTAAGGCCTTAACAAATACCACAATTACAATTATCATTCCTTTCCTTCACCAGATACATTTGATGTCCCTGCTGAATCCAACATCTTTTCTCCACTTCATCCACAACAGTAGGAATTGAACAAGACCCTCAAAGAAGAATGATTTCTGGGCCACAGTCTTGAGGATATAGGTGACAAGAGAGAATTGGAATGTTCCAGCTGGTCCACTTCTGCCATACTTAAAGAATCTCTTCCCAGACCGGAGGCAAGGTAAGGAGAGGGGTAAGAGCAGTGTACTCAATGCTGAGGAAGACACAAGCTAATCAAATTAGACATAATCCATGTTTCCCATGGGGCACACCATGTTAATCCTCATTTTACAGATGAGGTAAATAAGGCTCAGAGAAATTCAGTGACTTTCCCAAGGTCCCACAGCAGACAAGTGTTGGAGTTGGGATTTAAACTCATGCTCTTTGACTCCCATATCCATACTCTTTACATTAGGCCATGTTGTTCTATGTTCCCAGAAGGTCTATGGAGATTCCTTTAGAAATAGAGGGATATGATATCGGTTCACTCTTTAGGCAGATCTATGTAGTCAGTGGAGTGTAGACCCATTGAGAGCATTGAGCTTTCTCATTTCTAAGGGAAAAAGATAATTTTCTTGACCGACAATCCTATCGATCTGCAGATAACCCTGATCTTTCCTGACAGTAAAGCGACGTGCAATTCAAATGCTTGGAGAATATGGCTGTCTCATTAGGGAGACATTCCTCTATCTAAATGGCAAGGTTAATTTCTTCCTGCAGATAGATTTCTAGTCTAGTACAAAGAGGGCAGAGGTTCAAGAATTCTCTCAGGTTTTATTCTCCGTGCTCTGCAGTCTGACGCGATTTTGTGGGGGGAGGTTATGAAGTATTATGAAGTTAACCTCTATGCTTGTCCTGGGAGTGAGACTTGATTGTACCACTGGAGTCCTTTAAAGTTGTAGTTCTTGCTAGAGTGGTTCTTGCTAGAGTGAGATTGTCTGCCGGATAGAAACCATCCCACATGAACTGCAGCCTCTATTGATTCTGAACGTTGGTAAATGGTATCTTGAATGTAGTTTAATGCTGTTTGAGAATATTAACTTGTAGAGGTTAAAGGAGTCTGATTGTTTCTCAACATGGAGCTTCATGGGCAGAAATCCTAGATTTTATTTTTTCTCCTTTTCAAGCTGTGAGTCTGGCAGGATAATTATGTGTTTTATCTCTATGGAAGGGAATGCAGGAGTGGAAGGTGCCAGAATACTTTAGGGTCTCCCTGTCTTGAAAGTTTCCAGCTGAAAAATTTTGACAACCCCCATCAATTAATCAGGTTGGCAGCATGGTTTAGTTGAACGACAATGGGTCTGAGAGTCAGGACAGCTGGGCTTTACTTCCAAGTCTGCCCCAGGGCTCCAGGATGATGCTGGTCAGCTCATTCTCTGGACCTCCTAAAATAGGGATGAGCGATGTGCTTTCCCTTCATCATGGACCGTGAGCCTTACAAGGGAACTGGATTGTATCCGATCTGTTTTTCTTGGGTATGCCTCATCACTTGGCCCAGTGTTTGACACCTAGTGTAAGTGCTTAATAATAACCTGACTAGAATCAATCAATGTTATTTATTGTTTACTATGTGCAAAACACTATTCTAAGCACATAACGATAATAATACTAATAATGATAGTATTGGTTAAATGTATGTATCAAGCACTGTTCTAAGCACTGGGGAAGATACAAAATAATCAGGCTAGACACAGTCCCTGTCCCACATGGGGCTCAAAGTCTTAATCCCCATTTCCCAGATGAGGTCACTGAGGCAAAGAGAAGTTAAATGACTTGCCTAAGGTTGAAAAGCAGAGCCAGATTAGAACCCGGGTCCTTCTGACTCCTAGGCCCATGCTCTATTTAGGCCATGCTGCTTGGGAGAGTATAAAGCAAGAGGATAAGCAGACATGTTTCCTTTCCAAAATGAGCTTACAGTCTGGAGGGATGGATCCTATAGGACAGGTGCCCACCTGCCCTTGAATTCTGGGCTTGGGGCGGTTTGTTCTTGAATACCCTGGCCCAGTGTGGGTGAAAATTCACGGGATTCTGCCTGCCCCTAAGGAATGAATAAGTACAGAGTATCATTATACAGCACTATACAGAATTTGAGAAGTAGCCTGACTTAGTAGGAAACAATATGGCCTAGTGGAAAGACCACAGGCCTGGAAGCCAGAGGAACTGAGTTCCAATCCTGACTGCCATTTGTCTGTTGTGGGACTTTGGTCAAGTCATTTAACTTCTCTGTGCCTCAGTTTCCTCAAGTATAACCAGCATGGCATAGTGGATAGAGCAGAGGCCTGGGGATCAGAAGGTTAAGGGTGGTAGCCCCAGTTCTGCCACTTGTCTGCTGTGTCACCTTGGACAAGTCACTTCACTTCTCTTTGCTTCAGTTACCTCAACTGTAAAATGGGGAATGGGACTGTGAGTCCCACGTGGGACAGGGACTGTGTTCAAGCCGACTTGCTTGCATCCACCCCAGCACTAATAATAATAATAATAATAATGTTGGTATTTGTTAAGTGCTTACTACGTGCAGAGCACTGTTCTAAGTGCTGGGATAGATACAGGGGAATGAGGTTGTCCCACATGAGGCTCACAGTCTTCACCCCCATTTTATAGATGAGGGAACTGAGGCACAGAGAAGTGAAGTGACTTACCCACAGTCAAACAGCTGACAAGGGGCAGAGTCGGGATTCAAACCCATGACCTCTGACTCCTAAGCCCGGGCTCTTTCCATTGAGCCACGCTGCTTAGTTCAGTGTTTGGCACAAAGTAAGCACCTGAAAGGACCATAATTAGTATTATTATTAAAATGAAGATTTAATAGCCATTCTCCCTCCTACTAAATTGTGCATCCCATGTGGGACAGGGGCTATGTCCAACGTGGTTAACTGGTATCTACCCTAGTGCTTAGAACAGTGATTGACACAAAATAAACACTTTACAAATGTTATAATAATAATGTACAGGGTTTTTTGAAGCAATGAAAACCCCCATGTTTTCAACCAGTAGCATTTCAGCCAATGTTCCAATGGTAAATAGGAACAAGATAGATCCAAATCTGTTGAAGCAGTATTGTTTAGTGAGAAGAGCATCATTCTGGGAGTCAGGGGCTCTGGGTTCTAATCCTAGGCTTCGGTGCTGGCCTGTTGTGTGACCTTGGGTAAATCAGTTACCTTCACTGTGCCTCACATTCCTCATCTGTAAAATGGGGATTAAATCCTATTCCCTCCTTCTTAGACTGTAAGCCCCTTGAAAGACAGGGAGTATGCCTGACCTGACTACCTTATATCTACCCCAGCTATTAGTACAGTGCATGACACAGTAGACGATTAACAAATGGCACATTTATTACTATTTTTATAACTGAACTGGTCTCCAGAGTGGGTTAGTCTGTTTTCTGCCACACAGTTTGTGCCATCTTTTCGAGGAGTTGAAGACACCCCACAGATAACCAAAAAGTAATTGAGCTGCGGAGGCAATTTAATTTAGAAGTGGTTGATGCAGGTGTCAATGAGTTAATTGCATCTCACTCAGACAAATCACTGACCAATGAAGTTGTTATCGAACTTCCACAATCTGAAGCAGCTTTACAAGATGCTGAAACAGACAAAGGCGATGTTATCACCACCAGCAGATAAAATCTTGGGATTAAAAAGTTGGGGATCCTTGTTCAAGAGAACCAGTGAATTTATGAATGCGATTGAATAGGAGAAGGGTTCAAAGATGCTTATAAATATTCAGAAGGAGTTAACCTTTTACAAGTCACTTATGAGGAAAAGAAGAAAGCTGTTCTTCAATTTAAATTGGACACTGCCACTTGTCTTCTGTGTGACCTTAGGCAAGTCACTTCACTTCCTTGGGCCTCAGTTACCTCATCTATAAAATGGGGATTGAGACTGTGAGCCTCATGTGGGACAGAGACTGTGTTTAACCCAATTTGCTTGTATTCACCCCGGTGCTCATATTGCCTGGCACATAGTAAGCACTTAATAAATACTATAATAATTATTAATATTATTACATTCTTCAGTAAAGCTGAAAAATCAAAGCCACTATTACTTCTATTTATTACAACTCCTATTCTATTTAATATTATGATGCTCTGCTTTGAACTACATTAACAAAGACTGATAGTTTAAGGATAGTTAACCTCACAGTATGTAACACACAAAAAAGGAATTTCATATGATTCTTCCAGAAGTGTTGGAATAGGTCCTAATTTATAACACATTTATCTATCGAGAGCATACCACACCATTTATTCATGCAGGATTCGTTATATTTTCACGGAAAGCAGCCTTCTCATATCATGGGATATAGTTGCCTAGAGAACTCCTTGTAGTTTGATGTTCACTGCTGATACATGTTTAATGAAAACAGTGAACTGTAAACAGTTACATTGAATCCCCTATATGAGGTTTATGAATTTATAGCATGATACAGTCACTCCTGCAGACTGACCGTATTTTAATGGTTAATTCATGGCTACAACATGGCACTGAATTTCTCTAGCCTTCCAAAATGCTTTAGCGGAAATACACGCTAATGTGTCACGTTACGGCAGGAATGACTGTATTTGGTTTTGACCTCCGGGTTCTGTATTGGCTCCTGCCCAGTTGCTCCTGGAATGCTGCTTCAGATTGTTCCCTGGGGAATGCCCAGCCTCAGTAGAGCCTGATTCCAAAGTTTAACCAAGAGCCATTCCCAAACAGTAATGATTGCCACCTAGCCAGGAGCCCTGAGTAGAAAGGGTTTTTAGTGCTAATCACCTCCTGGCAAAAAAAATGGCCCACTTAGAACAAAATGGAATGATTTTAACATGTAGCTAAAGAGAATTAAAATGATCCTGTCATCCAGTGGATAATCTGCAGAGACACTGGTCTTTTCTTTTTAATTTGTTCTAGTGTGGAGGGTCACAGTCCCTGTCTCCCATGGGGCTCACATTTTCATCCCAAGGTCACAGTGATTTGCCCAAGGTCACAGCAGACAAGCGGTAGAGCTGAGATTAGAACACAGGTCCTTTCGACTCCCAGGCCCAAGCTCTATCCACTAAGCCACACTGCTACTGAGAGGCTCATCAGGAGGACGGGCAGACATTTCCCTGGGGATCTGCTTCCAGTTGGGAAGCGGGGGGATTCACAAGTCTCCTTGTCTCTGTCCCTCCAGAAGAGGGTCCTTCTCTGGGGTCCAACCCAAAGGAAGCCTACTGAGTTTTTTAAGCACTGATCAAATTAATTTTTTATACAATACACATAATTCCACTATTTATTTAATTATCTCATTTCTTTAAACTGGGTCCATTTGTTTGTTCACCCATTTCTCTTACAATTTGGGGTCGCATTCTTCCAAATGTTCCCCAAGGAAATCTTGTGCTGGGAAACCCACCTGCTCCACTGTGCATAGAAACATGAATGGTGGCAGAGAAACCACTTGGGAATCCAACCAGGTACCAGTTGTCAGGCAAATCCTCCTAAATTCCCTAAGAATGTTCTAATCAAAATGCACAGTCAAAATGCATGCAGCATAATGTTGCGGAAGGAGCAGGAGCCTGGGTATCAGGGAACCCTCGTTCAAAATTCAACTCTGTGACTTTTTAAAATTGCATTTGTTAGTAATAATAATGGTATTTTAAGTGTTTACTATTTGCCAAGCACTGTTGTAAGCAGTAGAGTAGATACAAGGTAATCACTTTGTCCCACATGAGGTTTACAGTCTTGATCCCCATTTTGCAGATGAGGCCCAGAAAAGCTAAGTGACTTGCCCAAGGTCACAGTGCAGAAAAGTGGCGGATCCGGGATTAGAACCCATGACCTTCTGACCCCCAGGCCCATGCTCTATCCGCTAGGCCGTGCTGCCAGCCACTGTACTAAATGCTGGGGTGGATCCAAACTAATCAAGTTGGATAGAGTCCATGCCCACATGACAATTGCAGTCTTAATCCCCATTTTACAGGCAAGAATCAGCATGGTATAATGGATAGAGCACAGGCCTGGGAGTCAGAAGGTCATGAGTTCTAACCCCAGCTCCATCACTTATCACTTACCTGATGTGTGACCTTGGGCAAGTCATTTCACTTCTCTGGGCCTCAGTTACCTCATCTATAAAATGAGGATTGAGACTATGAGCCCAACATGGGACAGGCACTGTGTCCAGCCTGATTGTATCCACCCCAGCACTTAGTACAGTACCTGGCAAATAGTAAGTCCTTAACAAGTACCATCATTAATATCATTTTATTATTATGAGGTAACTAAGGCACAGAGAAGTTGTGACTTGCCCATGGTCACACAGTCAACAAATAAAAAAGCAGAAATTAGAACCCAGGCCCCTGCCCTACACACTAGTCCCTACTGCTTCTCCACTAATAATATTAATAATAATAATTAATTATGGTATTTGTTAACCGTTTACTATGTGACAAGGACTGTTCCAAGTGCTGGGGTAGATACAAGGTAATCAGGTTGTCTCATGTGGGGCTCACAGTCTTAATTCCCACTTTACAGATGAGGTAAATGAGGCACAGAGAAGTTCAGTGACTTGCCCAAAGTCACACAGCTGACAAGTGGCAGAACAGGGATTAGAACCCATTACCTCTGACTCCCAAGCCCGGGCTCTTTCTACTGAGCCACACTGCAACTAGGCAAGCTGTGTGACCTTGGATCAATTGCTTAACTTCTCTGTGCCTCAGTTCCCTTGTCCAGAAAGTGAGCAGGAAACCTGTTCTCCCTTCCCTCTCAGACTATGAGTCTGCGCGACAAGAACTGCATCTAACCTGATAAGCCTGTATCTACCCCAGCTTTTAGTAGAGTAAACACAGAGTAAACCCTTAACAAATTGATGATGATGACGATGTTGATGAAAACAGTGTCACGGCAGAACTGAGCATATCTCTTTAATATCTCCATCTGTATCAGTGTTATTTGGCTTGGCTTTTAATTTCCTAAACGGAAGGCACCATGCCTTTTTAATTCACTTACTATCACACCATGTCATGGGCCAGTAGGTATTTGTTCACAGTTTTAATGAAGATGAATCCAAAATTTATGCTTCTGTAAAATTCTAGAAAGCATCCTGAGTGTGCACTCAATTGGTAATAAAGAAATTTCAAGCCTTCTTCTTTGTGATAATGTGCAAAATGGAAATGTAATGGGAAAATCTTAGAGTATATGGGCAGGAGGCAAAGCTCTTAATTGAGTACTTGCATATGGATGGAAAAAATAATTAAAATTGGGGTACTGTAGCACGAAAAATCCCATCTACATGTTAAATCATTGAGACCATCAGAGAGGAAGGCTAAGGTATGATAGAGAAGCATTGTGGCTTAGTGGAAAGAGCAGAGGCTAGGGAGTCCCAAGGTCATGGGTTCTAATGCTGGCTCCGCTGCTTGTCAGGCATGTGACCTCATAGGGACAACCTGATTATCTTGTATCTACCCCAGCACTTAGTACAGTGCTTGGCAGAAAGTAAGTGGTTAACAAATACCAACATTATTATTATTATGTCCTTTCTAATTCTTCTGCAATGTTTTACTCCAAGAGACCTACTTGTCGCTATTTTTTGGTCTCAGATAATTTTCTCTGGGTCTATTAAGCACTCTTCTGTCGGCAGTAATGTTCTGTCAGCAATAATGAACCTTGTTTGGTGTATTCTCCTCAGTTTGATTATCACCTCAGCCTTTTTTCCTGAGTGGCTTCCATGAACTGATCAGTATTAAATTCTGGCTGCACTTCTAATTCGTCCATCAGTTCATTGCCATTTTACATTGCCCATAAATTGTGAATATTATAAAAAACAGGTAAAAGACATTATGAAACTAACTACATGAGTAAACATTTAGAACTAGATATGGTTGTGGAAAACTGCAATCTTCTAAGCATATAATGATCTAAGAGTTGTATGTGCTGTTATTTGCTGTGAAGCGGATGCATCCAGAAGCCTTAATTTAAGGAATCTGACCTGGGCTTTCCTTCCATCAACTGGAATTGCCACTCTGAATCCGCAACATGGTAAACCTGAATCTGACCCAAGCCATCTTCCTCCACAAATGCTACCCAACTCTGAACCCTCTGATCACCAGATTGGAAACTCCTTGAAGGCAGGGTTTGTGTGTACCAACTCTATGGTATTGTACTCGTCCAAGTGTTTAGTGCAATGCTCTGTACACAGTAAGCACTTAATAAATACCATTGATTAGTGGATAATCACTCAGAAGCCCCTCTTCATGGAGGAAGCCACTCCTACCTCCAGAAAGAAGGCAAATGTATTTCTGAGGCTCCAGCTCAGTTATCTTTTGATGACGATGATGATGATGATGATGGCATTTGTTAAGCACTTACTATGTGCCAGACACTCAACTAAGCACTGGGGTTGATACAGGCAAAACGGATTGAACACAGTCCCTGGCCCACATGGGGCTCAGTCTCAATCCCCATTTTACAGATGAGGTAACTGAGGCACAGAGAAGTCAAGTGACTTGTCCAAGGTCACACAGCAGACAAGTGGTAGAGCCGGAATTAGAACCCATGTCCTTCTGATTCCCAGGCCCATGCTCTATCCAATATGCCATGCTGCTTCTTTTACATTCTAAACTTCTCTCCCTTAGGCTCTATATCTGCAAGTGTGTTTGAGTACTGTGACTGCCCCCATTTGATGCTACGTTTTTTGAGGGCAGGAATTTTGCCTTGTATAATGCTCTGTAGTGGCCTAGAGTATACTGCACTGCCCATAGGGGGTGAACACTAAACACGGAAAAGTCAGGTAGATCAACAAGAGTTTCTACATCTACTGGTCTTTCTGGGTCCTCTCTTTCCCTACTCCATATTACAACACCAGGGCCACCCCAATGGCCACCTCTAGCAGTTATCAATTCATGTATCCCCATCCTCAGCACTCGTGCACATATGTTTATACAATGGGACTTCCAATTATTTATTCTGATTCCGGTGTTGGTAAAGATTTTTTTTATCTGTCTCTTCTAATACAGTGTAAGGTCCCCAGGGACAGATAATCGGTTTAATTTTCCCAAGCATTTAGTAGACTGCTCGCATCCAGTGGATATTGAAGAAATACCAGTAAAACTTTGGGGAAAGAAATCAGCCCACTACAGAGACGCCACAGACACCAGCTTGTGTTTGGAGCATATTTTTATGAATAAAGGTGGTATCTTTAAAACTAAAGTCTTAGTTTTGATGAGATCAATTTTCCACTCCTTGAGCTTGGAGAATTACCACTAATGGGAACCAAATCTTCCACCATGGAATGTCTGCAGAGCTTAGCCGTGCTTTCAATCAATCACTCATATGTATTGAGCACTTACTGTGTGCAGATCATTGTACTAAGAAGTGGGGAGAGTACAATATCATAAAATCGGTAGGCATGTTCCCTGCCCACAAGGAGTTTACAATCTCGAGGAGGAGCTTTCAGATTAGGGGTCTGTGTTGAAACTTTCTTCTCCTCCCAATCAGGTACCACCTTGGTACAAGTTCTAGTCATATCATGGCTAGACTATTGCCTTAGCTTCCTTTCTGGTCCTCCTGTCTCCAACTACTCTCATTATAAGCTGGTTTTAGATGTTTGACTTTTGTAATATGCAATAAAGAAAACATCTCTCCCTTCTCCTATCTTTACTGTATACTGAGGCTTGGGATATCTTCTTGAAACGTTGCTGGGTGAACAACTCTCTTCTTCTCAAAACCTTCTGCCGACTTCCCATCTATATCTGTATCAAACAAAAATTTCTCACAGTTGACTTTAAGGCTCTCAACCAACTCACCCCATTTTATCTAACTAGCCTCTTCATCCATTACTCCACAGCTCACATTCTCCACTTATCTCAAGATAACCTTCTAACAATTCTTTGCACTCACCTCTCCCACTTTTGTCCCCAAATCTATTCTTTTCTCCCATCCTGTAACTTCCTCCCCAGACAAATCTGATAGACCACAGCACTCCCCACATTCAGTGCCCTCATAGAATCCCACCTCTCTTTTCAACAAATCTTCCCCAAATAGTACCCAGAGCCTCAAGTCATTCAAATTCACCAGTCTCCATCATGTATTCCCTTACTGATTCCCATCCTGAGCACTTTTGTATATAGGGTATTCTGTTGCACTTTTAGTGACTTACTTTCACTACTCTATTTGTAAGTATTTTTTCACTCTGTCTACTCCATTAGGGCACAGATTCCTTGTGGGGAGGGAATGTGTCACCTCTCTTTGGACTTCCTAGATGCCCAGTATAATTTGTTGTAACTGGACATTTGGGAAGTCCAAAGAGAAGTGATGCTCAGTAGATACTATTCATTTGAGCTGGTCCCCTCCATGTGAAAAGTCTGTTCCAGTCAAACAGTCAATCAGTGATATTGATGGGGCACTGTGGGCCAAGTTCAGAGTCAGGGCCAGATGGTGGATGATTCTAAATTTCAACAGGACTTCACAAGTGGGAGGTGAGAGCACCAACCATTCATATCCTTCTGCTCTAGTCCAACACCAACTACTTTTCCATCTATCTCCTTTGCCTGAACAGTAGAGAGTGGTTTATAGAGAAGAGTTTGGAGGTGAGAATTCATTAGAAATTGTATTAGCTTTTTTAAAAAACAATCCTCCCCCCACAAAGCCTGAAAATCCAGTTTCCATAGCAGATGGTTTGACATTTTACCTGATTACCTAACAACTTTCTTCCTGTCCTTTTCCGCTTCCAGCCCATGAAGAATTTTAAATGGAAGGCACAGACTTGGTTGAGATTTCTCTTCTGGGCTGAGATGGTTCACATCTCCCAAATAGCAAGAAGGCTGAATAATAGTAGCAGTCAGTGTCCCTGTGGCCTGGTTTGGAGATTGCAACAATAGCAGGAAATTGACTAAATTGACTTATCTGGATCTTTTGATTCATGGTGGAGAATCTTTTCCAGAGAAGCAGCATGGACTAGTGGCTCAGTGGAAAGAGCCCGGGCTTGGGAGTCAGAGGTCATGGGATCGAATCCCGGCTCTGCCACTTCACAGCTGTGTGACTGTGGGCAAGTCACTTCACTTCTCTGTGCCTCAGTTACCTCATCTGTAAAATGGGGATTAAGACTGTGAGCCTCATGTGGGACAACCTGATTACTTTGTATCTACCCCAGCGGTTAGAACAGTGCTCTGCACATAGTAAGCACTTAACAAATACCAACATTAGTAGAGGTAGTAGTAGTGGATAGAGCACAGGTCTGGGAGTCAGAAGAAACTGGGTTTTAATCTCATCTCTGCCACTTGTCTGCTGGGTAATCTTGGGCAACTCACTAAACTTCTCTGTACTTCAGTTACCTCATCTGCAAAATGGTGAGACCTGTGTGGGACATGGACTGTGTCCAATGTGATCATCCTGAATCCACCCCAGTGCTTAGAATAGAGACTGCCATATACTAAGCACTTAACAAATACTATTTAAACAAGCAAACAGAAAGAGGATAATGCATAGGTTATGGGTTTTTGAGACAGAGAAGAGAGTAGTGTTGTCTGGAGTGATGGGAAAGTATTCTTTTCCTAAGGTATTGTTAAGCATTTACTGTGTACTAAGCACTGGGATAAATACAAGATAATCATGCTGGAAAGAGTCCATGTCCCACAAAGTGCTCATAGTCTTAATCCCCACTTTAGAGATGAGGTAACTGAGGCATAAAGAAGTTAAGTGACTAATCCAAGGTCACACAGCAGACAAGTGGCAGAATCCGGATTAGAAGAAAGAGGGAGGGCAGGGTGTGGGTGGGAAGATGAGGATTTCTCTTTGAGGTGTCAGTGGGTCATCTAAGAAATAATGTTAGTAATAATTATGGTTTTGTTAAGCACTTACTATGTAGCTGGCCCTATTCTAAGTTCTGGGTGGAAACAAGCAAATCAGGTTGGACACAGTCCCTTGTCTCACGTGGGCCTCACAGTCTCACTCCCCATTTTACAGATGATGTAACTGAGGCCCTGAGAATTTAAGTGACTTGCCCAAAGTCACAAAGGAGACACTTATCAGAGCTTGGATTAGAACACGTGACCTTCTGACTCCCAGGTCTATACTCAATCCATTAAGCCATGCTTCTTCTCTGTAGAGATGAAGAGATGTCCTGAAGGCGGGAGAAAATATGACACTGCAGAGAAGGGAAGAGGTCAGGACTGGCTATTTAGATTTGGAAGCCATCAGTGTAGAGATGGGGGTTGAAACTGTGGAAGTGCATTAGTTTAAAAGGGAACCCAGACCTGAACTTTAAGGGACTCCTAACATTAGAGGGTAAGAGGCAGAGGAGGAGTTTGTGAAAGAGACTGGCAATGAGCTGCCAGAGAGATAAGAGAACCAGGAGAGGTCAGTGTCAGTGAAGCCACCATTAGATAATGTTTACAGGAGTAAGGGGTGGTCCACATTGCTGAAGACAAGGAGGATTAGGATGGACTAGAGTCTGTTGGATATGGCAAAAAAGATATCTTTGGAGACCTTAGGGAGGGCAGCTTCTGTGAAGTGATGGGGACAGAAACCAGAGAACAGGAGGAGAGGAAGCATAGGCAGCGGGTGTAGACAATTCACATGAAGAGTTTGGAGAGGGATGTAGAAGGGAAATGGGGCAATAACTGAAGGAACCTTGAGGCTTAAGGGTGTTTTTTTTCTTAGGATAGGGGATTCATGAGCATGTTTGACAGTACTGGGGAAGGAGCCATTGGAAAGTGAATGATACGGTGGGATGGTGGAAATGGATTAGGTTGGAGGCACAGATGGAAAGTAGTAGAATTTGAGAGTAGGCAGGAAAAGTCCTCTTGAGATACTGCTGGAAAAGATGGGAGAGTCAAAGATGGGGTAGGAGGAGAGAGGAACAGGAGAGGAGCAAGCAAGATTTTAGGGAGTATTCCAAGTGTATATTTGAGATTTATCCAGCACCTATGTTTAGGAAATAACTTATGTCTGCCTGTTGCCCTAGTGAGATTTGCAGCTTCTCCTTGGAGGCTGGAAACCTTTAAGCCTATTGTACTCTCCCAAATGCCCTCCACTCAGCAGGTGCTCAAAAACCTCATCGATTAATGGATTAATTGATTCACTGCTCTTCAAAATGGCCTAGAGGTCTTCCCTGAAGAACAACCCACTTAGTCACTCTGATATATGTTTTCATTATGTGTCAAGCAATGTATTAAACACTGAATAACCAGTCGCTGTCCTTTATGTGGTTCACAGTTTAAAGGAGCAGAAAACAGGTATTTGATCCACCTTCTACAGATGAAGAAGCTGAAACAGAGTAAAGTTAAATGACTTGTCCAAGGTAACACCACAGGCATGTGACCGAGCTGGGATTAGATCCCAGATCTCCCAGCTCTCAGTCCTTCATCCTACCCACTGGACCACGCTTCTCAACTGACTGCAAATGTGGTCCTTCTTGCTTTGAAGTCATGTCATTCCCATTATCACCTTAGCACACCATGGATCAATCTGTGCAGGCACAGAGTGCTTTTGGTTAGGTTCAGTGCTGAATGCCTCTTTGCTCTGAACCCTGCTAAGGACATGTGACACTTATCCTAATAACACCCAACTTGTTTCCTTCCTGTAAGTTAAAGAATCTGGGATCCAAGTATCCAGAGGGGAAAATATCTGCCTCTCCCCAGTGGGCTTCCCATCAGTCACTGAGAATTCCAACTCCCTACCTGCTCTGTGCACTCCAGGATGGGGAGAAAAGCTGCTCATGTACGCTCTCAGTGTCCCCATGACCAGAGAGTTAACTTCGCTTCCTCCCCAGGAACTGGCACTGGCTGTCCTCTGTCCCATCAAGGAGACGCCCATCCCATCCCATCCTGCTTTTTTCCACCCCTGCAGGAAAGAGAAAAACGGTGGCATAAAGAAACCTTCAGGAATATCTTTGGCTTCGGTGGCATTTGCTGTGGATATGGCAGTTACTTGGCTATGACTATGCCCTAGTCTCTGAGACCTGAGGCTGAAATTCTCCTCTATCCATAGTACCCTAATAACTTCTGGTTTTTATTTTGCGTATTTTTTGTAAATGTCCTTATCTTTTCCCTTTAGACTATAAGCCCCGCTACACTGTAAGCTCATATGGGCCACAAACATGTTTGCTAATTCTGTTGTATTGTACTCTCCCGAGCTCTTAGAATTCATTCATTCCATCATATTTATTGAGCGCTTACTTTGTGCAGAGCATTGTACTAAGCATTTGGAAGGAAAATCCAGTATTGGTATTCTACACATAGGCAGTGCTCAATAAATACCATTGATTGATTGATTGTATCATGCTGTCATAGGGTTTAATTGTTTCATCACTCCTGACTCCTGACTTCAGTCCCTTCTCCCCGCTTCTGTTCTTAGATGGTGAGCTCCGCTAGTCAGGGACCATGTCAAATACCCACTTAGGTATTCGTTCCCACCACTTAGTTCAGTGCTCTGCAGACAATAAGTGCTTAATAAATACTATTTTTTACTACTATTCTGTCTCCCAGCTTAACGGGCATTAATAGACAAGCCACATACAGTGAACTAAAATAATGCTCTAAGAGCAAGGCAGAGTGTTTCTCTCATGCCAAACTTTGCCAGTAGTACACATTCTCCAGGAAGCTTCCCACATTGACTCTAAATCTGGACAGTTTGATCACTGTATCTGCCTCCCTGCTCATCCTAGTCCTCCTGTAATTCAGTGAATATGTTTCTCTTTTTTGTACTCTTCCATATCTCTTATTTTCTTTGCTACTGCTCTAGTACTTTATGCCTACTTATATGTCCAGGTATTTGTAGTTGGGCTAGTTTTCTTATTAGATGGTAAGAAACTTGAGGACAGAGACCATGTTTTGTTTTTTTTAACTCAGTAACATCCCATCACACTTAATATAATGATCTACACACAATAGGTGCTCCATGCATATACATTCTGTAATTAATGTAATAGGACTAGAACTAGAATACATTGAACTAAGACGTAAAGACATGGTAGTAAAAACAAAGATCAAAATCTCAATTCTATATGCACCAATGAATAGAGAAGCAAATACAATCCAAAGTTGCTAGAGGACCTTTGAAGAGGATCACGTAAAGCCCTAGAAATAAAGTCATTGTATACTGCTAATGAGAGATCAAAAAAACCATTGAGAGCAATTCCTATCGATGCCTATTTACATTGCAGAAAGATGCTAGCCACATTTTCAGAGACAAAAAAAATATGCCCTTTTGCTTTATTTGTTCAAAGGAGATGGGGACCAGCTGATAACGATGTGGACTCATTACCCAACGAGATTGGATATGTTTTCGAGCGTAAACTAATTAAGCGAATATGTTACTGGCCATCTGACCAATAAGACCAAGCCGACTATGAAATGGCTGTGCTAATAAAGGGGAAGGTAAAGAGGGCTGAGTGATGGTAGGGAGACATTTTTCCAACCAGGCATAGCTTTGTGTATATTAAGTTTGCCAAATTAAGTGCGACACTTGTGAGGATCTTATATGGGTTGATGGTTAACTCCAGTGTTCACGGGCTCCTGACCAGAGAGGCAGCTTGAAGTTTCCAGTTGAGGGTGGGAGAAATGAAGGCTGATGCAAACAGGAAGGATAGAAAGCTGTCCCAAAGAAGCCCTGCAAGTGTTAGACATAGTCATTCATTCATTCAATCAATCATTTTTATTGAGCGCTTACAATGTGCAGAGCACTGTACCAAGCACTTTGGAAATATGGTTCAGCAACAAATAGAGACAATCCCTGCCAACAACGGGCTCACAGTCTACTGACTCCAGGACTCAAAATCTAAGAATAGGGTGGGGAGGGTTTTCGTGAGCTGACATAAGAGTCAGTCAGTCAGCCAGTAGTATCTATTGAGCACTTACTGTGTTCAGAGCATTGTACTAGGCACTTGTGAGACTACAATATAACAGTGAATGGACACATTCCCTGCTTATAACAGGCAAAGATAAAATAATACAAATACCACATAAAAGACAATTTCAGAGTCCGTTGAGTCTGGTGGTTCAGGGATCTCAGGGTACAGCTAACCAAGTCATCCAATGTCCCAGTCGCAACCAAAGCCTTGGCAACTCTTCAAAAATTTGCTGAGTCTCCATCTTGCTAAAAGTAAAAGTACTAAAATAGCAGCGTGGTTTAGTGGGAAGAGCACTGGCTTGGGAGTCAGAGGTCGTGGGTTCTAATCCCCACTCCGCCACTTATCAGCTGTGTGACTTTCGGCAAGTTACTTGACTTCTCCGTATCCTCAGTTACCTCAAATGTAAAATGGGGATTAAGACTGTGAGCCCCACCTGGGACAACCTCATTACCTTGTATCTACCCCAGCACTTAGAACAGTGTTTAGCACGTAGTAAATGCTTAACAAATACAGTCATTATTATGACCATTAACACTATGACTACGACTACTACTTAAGGGCAGGGAATATGTCGGCTAATTTGGTCTCAGTCTACACTCCTAAGTGCTTAATACAATGTTATGTAGAGAGTAAGTGCTCAATAAATACCACTGATTGATTCATTATTACTACTATTAATTTTATTAATAATAATCATAGTATTTGTTAAGCATTTACTATGTTCCAAGCACCGTCCTAAGCTCTGGATTGGATACAAGATAGCCAGGACAGAAACAGTCCACGTCTCTGAGGTTAAATTGTCCAAAGGCATGTCAGGAGGTGGGGGGCCCTAGGTGATGGGAATAGAAGGTGGAGTGTGTTTCCAGTGGTTTTGCAGGATAAATACCTGGGAACACAGATCTGTTGCTGACCACACTTAGGTACCCATCACTTAAACCCTACCCTCCAGCTGTCAGAAACTGGCTCAATTCCAGCCTGGGTAATAGTTGTGATGTTTGCTACAAAATAATTAGATTGGATACAGTCCCTGCTTCGCATGGGGCTCACAGATTAAGGGGGAGGGAGAACAGGAATTGAAACTCATTCTAATATTCAACATAGTCTATCTGTCACCACATCTTGTCTGTTCAACCTTCACAACATCGCAAAAATGCATCCCTTCCTCTCTGCTGCCATGCTGCTACCCAACTGCTTTCATATCAGTGAAGTACCTATCATCCCTCCTTGATTACTTCATTAGCCTCCTTGCTGACCTCCCTGCCTCCTGTCTCTCTCCACTCCAGTCCATACTTCACACTGCTGCCTGGAACATTTTTCTATAGAAACATTCATTCAGTCCATGTTTCCCCATTCCTCAAGAACCTCCAGTTTTTGCCCATCCATCCTCACATCACACAGAAACTCCTTATCATAGGCTTTAAAGCACTCAATCACCCTGCCCCTTCCACCTCACCTCCCTTATTTCCTTCTTCAGCCTAGTCCAAACACTTTGCTCTTCTAATGTCATCTTACTTGCTGTATCTCAATATCATCTATCTTGCCTCCAATCCCTTGCCCACGTCCTGCCTCTGGCCTGGAATTCCCTCCCTTTCAATAGGTGACACTGTTGTTAAAAACACACCTCCTTTAAGAGGTCTTCCCTGACTAAGCCCTCGATTCCTCTTCTGCCATTCCCTTCTCCATCACACTTGAATTACACCTTTTATTCCCTCCTCCCTCTGCCCTAAAGCACTTATGTACATATCCATTATTTAATTTACTTATTTACATTAGTATCTGTCCTCTCCTCTAGACTATAAGCTCATTGCGGGCAGCAAATGTGTCTACAAAGTCTGTTATATTGTACTCTCCCAAGTATCTAATACAGTGGTCTTCACACAGTAAGTGCTCAATAAATACAACTGATCGATTGATTTAATTTACAGATGAGAAAACTGAGGTTAAGCAAAATTAAATGACTTGTCCAGGGTCACACAACAGCCAAATGGCAAAGATGGAATTATGACCCCGGTTCTCTGACATCCACTCCCACTGGGAGTGGGCTTTCCACGGAGTACACTGTTTGTCTGGATCTAATGGACAATGTCCAAGCCAGGAGGAGTTTGGTGCAAGGTGACAGGTCTTTCTCAAGCTGGGAGGTCTTTGGGAAACCAACCCTGAAATTTATGTTTCTACGACCCAGCCCGCACACTCTGCTCTTCTGGTACTAACCTTCTCACTGTGCCTCCATCTCACCTGTCTTGCTGCTGGTCCCTGGCCCACATCCTTCCTCCAGCCTGGAATGCTCTCCCTCCTCAAATCTACCACATAATTACTCTCCCCCTCTTCAAAGCCTTACTGAAGGCACATCTCCTCCAAAAGGCCTTCCCAGACTAAGACCCACTTTTCCTCATCTCCCATTCCCTTCTGCATCACCCTGACTTGTTCCCTTTGCTCTTCCCCCCCTCCCCACCTCACTGTACTTATGTATATATTTGTGATTTTATTTATTTATATTGCTGTCTATTTGTATTGATGTCTATCTCCCCCCCCCCCCCCCCCCCCCCCCCCGTCTAGACTGTGAGCTCATTGTGGGAAGGGATTGTCACTCTTCATTGCCATATTGCACTTTTCCCAAATGCTTAGTACAATGCTCTGCACACAGTAAACAGTTCGTAAATACGACTGAATGAATTGAATGATTGAATGTTCACTCTAGGGAAAAGGTCCCAGTCAAATTGAAGCAATGTTTGGAGAAAATGGGAAGAGGACTTCCCCAACTCATTTCAGTCACTGTTTGGGGCCTACTCTGTCAAACTTCTTATAATAATAATAATAATGTTGGTATTTGTTAAGCGCTTACTATGTGCAGAGCACTGTTCTAAGCGCTGGGGTAGACACAGGGGAATCAGGTTGTCCCACGTGGGGCTCACAGTCTTAATCCCCATTTTACAGATGAGGTAACTGAGGCGCAGAGAAGTTAAGTGACTTGCCCACAGTCACAGAGCTGACAAGTGGCTGAGCTGGGATTTGAACCCATGACCTCTGACTCCAAATCCCGTGCTCTTTCCACTGAGCCACGCTGCTTCTTATCAAAACAGATGAACGATGAACCCTACTGGAATGGGCTGCTTCGATTTTCTCCTTCTTTCCGCTCCCCAAATCCTCTCCACTGGACATGAAAGGAGCAGCACAAAAGCCAAAATAGCAGGAGGGGAAAAAAAAAGAGTAAGAAAAGAGTAGGGAAGTCTTGTCGGACTAGTCAGTTTTGAATATTCAAAGCCTTCCTCTAGAAAAATGTTATATGCATGTAAGGCTGTTGAGCCCAAATAAATATTTCATGTGCTTTAGGTGTGAACAGTGATTCTTTTAGAGTAGCATAAAGTGATTGGATTTTCATAACATGTCTTCTAAAGCATTATTTGCTAAGCCATTGTTAAGTGATCTTATCAGAGGGCAATATAAACAAGCTAGGTAAACAGTCAACAGCAAGGCCAGTGGCTTCATTCTCCTAAATCTACACATCAAGCAGGGAGTTTCCCATCCCTCTCATATACCTTTTTAAAAATTTTAGTATTTTTTTGGCACTTACTCTGTCTCCAGCTCTTTCCTAAGTACTGGATAGATATAAGTTCATCAGGTCAGACATGGTCCCTGTCCCACATAATAATAATGGTAGTATTTGTCAAACGTTTACTATGTGTCAAGCACCGTTCTAAGCACTGGGGTAGATAGAGGTTGTCCCACATGAGGCTCACAGTCTTAATCCCCATTTTACAGATGAGGTAACTGAGGCACAGAGAAGTAAAGTGACTTGCCCAAAGTCACGCAGCAGACAAGTGGCAGAGCCAGGATAAGAATCCATGACTTCCAACTCCCAAGCCCAGGCTCTTTCCACTAAAAGCCACACTGCTCCTCTAGTAGGAGGGAGAGAAGGTATTGAATCCCCATTTTACAGGTAAGGAAACCAAGGCACAGAGAAGTTGAGTGACTTTTCCAAGGTCAGGCAACAAGCAATTAGCAGAGCCAGAATTAGAACCCAGGTTCTCTGACACCCAGTCCTGTGCTCTTTCTATCAGGCTATACTGCCTCTCTGGACAAGCTGCCACCTGTCTTCTCTTTATTCCCTTCCCAAAGCATACATGCAGAATCAGGCTCTTATACCTGGAAGAATGGGAGAAGCACTGTAGACTCTTCTTCTTGGTTAAGATGGGATACTGAGGTACAGAGAGGTTAAATTAATAATAATAATAATAATAATGTTGGTATTTGTTAAGTGCTTACTATGTGCCGAGCACTGTTCTAATCGCTGGGGTAGACA